>NC_067158.1:43590487-44292987 GCF_903995435.1 Acomys russatus
TAAACGCTATGGAAGTCTCTGCATTGCCTAGAAAACAGTGACAGAATAAAGCCTTCGTATGTTTAGTGTAAACACAACTCAACTATCTTGGTCCTAGCACACCACCTGAGGGGAAAGAACCCATAGATAAGAAGCCAGGATATAATAAGCAGAAAATGGAGGTGATGGACAGGAATAGCTTGGCTGGTTACTGGTCGGCAGTCATCTAATTTGAGCATGATGTGATAAGACATATTACAATCAACAGGCAGCTTGCAATGGTGGAAGCTCAGCTGCTGTGATTGGCTGAAACTTGTTGGCTCTTTTTCTTAATAATTAAACTTTATTATACAACCCAAATAGCTTACACAAGAAGGAAAAAAGGTTAAAGGGACAAAAGAGTGAACCTTCCGGTATCCGTTCCATGGGATGGGTCCTTAGGTGTCTCTCTGGCCTGTGTGCTGGTCCAGCCGGTCCGCTGCTCCCCACGCTCTCTCCTCCAGGCCTAGCTTGTTGTTCTCTCCTCCCCAACTGCCCGAGTCACGTGGGAAGGGCCAGCTCCTTCTCCCAGTGAGGGTCAATTAGAAAGACAATAGTCCAGGTGGGGTTCCCAGGTCTGTTTCCTGAATTCCAGACCCAGGATGGCTCCACTCAGTTTGTCACAAGGTTTTCATGGGGTGTCCCAAGGGTAAAGCCCGCCAAGACTGCTTCCACCTGTGACAAAGCTTAAGCTTTCCCACAGAAACTTTTGGTTACAAAAAGTATTCTCATACGTTAGGGTGCAATTTATTTGTATGCTAAGGCATCCTGTAGTTTATCATTTAGTGATCCTAAATCATTTTAGTCTACTTTCAGGGACATGGAGTAGTGGTGAACTAGTATCACAAGAGATAGAATACCTAGGTCTGTGGCCGTAGCATCCTGAACGCATCTCTTCTCACTGACCTCACAAGCTAAGCAGGTTTGGGTAGGGTAGTGCTTGGATGCAGCTGGCTAAGAAGATCTCCAGGCACCATGGCTGCTTCACTTGATGCCAGGGATAGTGTGCAGGAAGGGGGAGATCAGCTGAGCAAGGAGCTGCTCCATTTTCAGGCAGAATTTAAAGGCAATGCTTTCAACATTAAGCTGTTGATGAGAGAGTTTCAAGTGACTTCGTATCGGCGAGTCCTCCGGCTAACAAAATATTCTCAAGGAAGAAATGACCACAGGGCAACGATCAATTCCAAAAGCTGCCTAGAAAACAGCCTCCAGGTGAAGAGCAGATCAAATGTGTGTGTATCGAATCCCAAAAGTTTAAGTGGTACTTATTGCTCTCCCCATTACAAAAAGGGAGTGGGGCTTCTGGGTAGGAAACTTCCCAGACTTCCTAGGTGTGCATTAGCACTCTGGAAAATTTTTTAAAGATTTATTTATTTTGTTATCTCCCATGAATGTATGCCTACATACATGCAGTGTATACATACATACACTGCATATGTGCAGGTGCCCTTGGAGACCAGAAGAGGATTGGATCCCATGGAAATGGAATTACAGGTAGCCGTGAGCCACTTGATGTGGGTACTAGGCTCTGAACCCAGGTCCTCTGCAAGAGCAGCCAGTGCTCTTAACTGGTGACCCTTAGCTGCAGCCCTTGCCTCAGTCATTTTTAAAGACAGGATCCTGTGGCTTAGACAATCCTATCTCAAATAGATCTGGTTGGGCATGGTGTGGCATGAGGTTCAGGGCAAATATGAGTAAACTTCTGTTCCTCTCAGTAAGGTACCAGTGGCAGACTAAAGGAATGAACATAGTTTGGTGAACCACTGGGTTTATTGGTTATTCTTGCAGTAATGAGAGTGAGTTGTTTCTCACAGGGGTGAACTTCTGATCCTCTTTCCTCCACGTCTACAGGGGCAGGTATGCACCATCACACTTCCCTTCATGCAGTGCTGGGGATCAAATCCAGGGACTTCAAGCACGTTAGTCAACTCCTCTACCTACCGCAGCTCAAACAGGCATGACCTTGTGGAAGAGTTGCCTGGGATTAATCACAGCTGTTCAGATAAAGGTGTTGATGGTTGCAGGGCATGGTGGTGATTTAAAACACAAAGACTCACAACAGTTTTAAGGGAGCATATATCAACTTAAACTTGAAGGGACAAATAATGGACAATGAAAAGAAATGCCAAGACCCCAAATGTCCTCCAAGTAGGCAATAGGCTTAAGACTCAACTAGACACATGTGACATTTGGTTTTGTCTGTTTGCTTTGGTATGGTTTGGGGCTTTTTGAGACAGGGTCTCACTAGGTAGCTCTGGCTGGAACTCACTATGCAGAGCAGGCTGGCCTCGGCATTGCAGTGATCCTCCTGCCTCTGCCTGCTGAGTTCTAGGATGATAGATACACACCACCACGCCCAGCTCAAGGGGTATTTCTCACAGGAAAGGAAGGAAGATTCAGAAGGGAAAGCCAGGAATCCACCAGGAAGAGCCAAGAGCCATGGAAAACTACTCACAAGGAACAGAAATACACAGCCAATACCGGGACATTCTCTGGCCCAGGAGTCAGAGCAGACAATAACATGCACCCAGTCGAATTTCAGAACTGCTAAGAACAGCGGTGCTTGCCCGCCCTGTGTGCTCTAGACTTTATTGATTTACTCTGCATCCTTTCCCACAAGTGGCTCTTGCTTTGTAACACAACTGTTTCCATGCAGATATTGTGATGACTCTTCCCAAAGCAACCACACAAAAGCAACAGCCGAAAAGCAACATCAAGGAGTCGACTGAGCAGCACAAGGGGGACACCATGAGGATCATAGCCTAGACTTGGAGTTGATTCCTCCATGGAATGAGAATTTGCATGGGTGTGAGCGCAGTCTGCCCACCGGAGTGCTAGCCATTGCTGCAGCCAGAAGGTTATTAACCATGGCAGATTATCAAACTCTGTCTGCTACCCCATTCCCACTCTCTGGGTGAAATGCCACACCTCATAAAGAATCAGCTCTCTTCCTTGTGTGATTGTCTTGACCAATATGATGCAGAGAGTGGGCCTCCGTGGAGTTTCTGATCTCTCTACCTGGTGAGGACCAGCATGAGAGCATTGGGCGGGAAGGGAGGAGGGTGGGGGGTGGAGGACTCAGGCTGTCAACTGTCAGTTCTACTTGAGCTCCTAGCCAGTGGCCAGAAGAAATGTCCAGCCCTATTTTAGTGAGGTAACCTAGCCAACACCGCAGACAGAAGAGCCACCTAGTCAAGCCACAGAATCTTAGGGACAAGAATTTGTTGCTGTTTGAAACCACAAAGTTTTGGTTGATTTGTTGTGGCAACAGGAGACTAAAACAGATAAAGGTGAAAATGAGAGGATTGGCGCAGAGGTCTTGAATACTAAGAAATACTAAGAAAAGAGAAACTTTGAGGAGACCACGGATCTTAGGTAGATATGTGGATCACAGAGATGGCAAAAAAAATATTCAGACAAAGGGGCAGGGAGCTGGTAGCAGCAAGGGCACACAAGACAGGAGAGGACGGTTTTGAAGAGCTTTAAATCTCTCTTCCTGGTGAGGACTGGCAGCCTTACCATCTCCTTTCGGAATGCAGGCCCATCTTCAGGAAGCAGGATGAAGCGATGGCATGGGGAACACTTCAAGGGAGTGGGGGTGGGTCTCAGGCTATCAATGGCCATTTCTACTTGAGCCCCAGGCAGTGGCCAGCACCAATCTCCAGACGTGTGTTAGTGAGATGATTTCTGAGCAACTATCTCCTCGTAAAACAAGGAGAACCTCACAGCATTGGAAGTCTCTGAGAGCCCCAGCAAGATGAGGGCTGTGGCAAGCAGCCCTCATCTACGGTAAAGGGACACCATTGAAGATAGTTGCCAAGCAGTGTCAGCAAAGCAGTGACAGCAGAAGCTGGTCCCTGGGGTTAAAAGGGCAGTGGTGAAGAGAGGAAACAGCAGGTGCAGACACCCTCTTGTCACCAAGTATCTCTAAAGGAAATGAGAGCAACAGGCCATTTGATAAATGGGGCCATGAGGTCAAGGGGAGTTTTATGTTAGCATTTCAATACTTTCCACTCCACCTCCAGGTTTGGCTTTTGTGTACATGGCCACCTTCAGGCTGATGTGTGGCCTCAGCTGTGGTCGGTTTGGGAGGTTCTGGTGGGAGCTGGGGGATGTAGATGTGGTGATGGTGTGACATGGGCTGAGGAGCAGGGTGCTGGGTGTTCAGATGTGCCATTTGTCACTGAGTAGCTACAGGATTCTGCTTCTCCATTCTACAGGGGATGTCCTGGAAGACGTTGCAGAGCCTTCTAGGATTAACATACAGGTTCAATTTTTTCCCCCTACATGTGATCGCTGTATTTTGTTCTCAAAGCTAAAACAAAAATCTAGTGTGTGAATATGAGCTAAATATTTCATTTTATCAAAGAGAACATTTGGAGTTTCTAGCCATCACCTAAACCACAGGATACTATGATTCCTATCCCAGAGCCTATGGTGCAGATCTTTGGTAGAAGGCACTCAATAAAGCCCTAGGTCCCTCGTAAGACCCTAAGGAGCCAGAGCTAAGCAATATCAGTCATTGCATGTGGAGAGCTGCGAAGTGCCATGCCCTGACATGGCGCCGATTTCCGCCTTCCGCCTTCCCGCTGGCGAGTGCTCTCCAGGATAAACAAGTCCTCATATGGCGAAGGGCTGTGCAGGGGTAACGGACGATCTTGTGACGAGCGGCCTTGCTCTGACCTTGACCTATGAGGAGTTAGCACCTGGCAAAAGCTGATTGGTACTTGGTTGTTACTTAAGCTCTGTCCTTCCCTTCTTCGGGGCCATTCCTGCTTAGCAAAATCCTGAGTAAAGATCTAGAGAAGAAGTCTGGTTGTCGGTGTCTTATTTCCGCTGGACGGTGCGGCGCCGACAATTGCAGATGTTGATCCCATTCAGAAGAGACCTGTAGACATGCTCAACATTAACCAGGATAACAAACAAGAACAAGGGAGTTGGGTGTGGAGGTTGGTAAGCACAGATTATCTCCTCAAAGGACGCATGATCCTTTACTTACATGGGCTGAGGGGACAGAGATCTGTCATTTAAGGTATTGCAAAGGGAAGCTGTATGTGCCAAGACCTTCAATATCTCTCTTCCCAAAGGCCACCATTTTTCAAGCTTTATTTTTTCCTATTCATTGATACTGGAGGATATTATCTGCCTTGGCTTCTTCACTTTCCTTAATTCGTACTTTTGTCTTTGCTTTATGGGACACTTCAAAGTCTTGTTACATTTATTTACATATGTGTGTATATGCATTGCACAAATGTTGAGGTCAGAGGGCAATTTGCTGTCTTCCTCAACCACATGGGACCCAGGGATCACACTCAGGTCACCAGGCTTGGCAGCAAGCACCTTTACTCACTGAGCCATCCTATGAGATCACTACAGTGCACTTTTGTCCCCAGGCACAGTTTAGGACCAAACCAGACGGTTAAACAATTATTCCACCATCAGAAAATATACTTAGTTGAATTACCACCATTTTCCTTTTGTAGAAATGAAAGAAACTAGGAAGATAAATCTTCTATCTCTCATGACTACCACCCCCAAATTCTAATCTTTGACACCGGTGTTCCTCACGCAACAAAATGGGGCGGGAAGAAGAGGGTGAGTGTGCAACTGAACAGAACGCTGCAGATCTGGGGTGGAGGTGGCAGCACAGCTGGAAAGAAATCATACTGTAAGCCCTGGGGTGTCTCTCAGCATTTCTGTCATTGTGCATGGTACATTGTACTGTGAGATGGGCCTTCCGGCCTTCCCTTCCCAATGGATGGCTAGCTTCTGCATGAATGTGATAGTCTCCACCATTGACTCTGAAGCCAAGGGACCTCATTTTCGGCTCCTGTGCCTAAACCCTTACCACTGGATGTGTGGCTTTGTGTGATTTAATCCAACCTTCTTAGGCTATTAACACCTACCATATAAAGCTCTTGTGTGAAGTAGTCCATACAACAGTGGAATGGGGAACTTGCCCTATACTAAGAATGATATTTACCCCTCCTTGCTAATACTTTGTGAAATTCACGTTTGGAGTGAAGGGTGATATGGATATGACAAAGAGCTAGGTTCTGTCACACAAGAACAAGATGAGAGCAAATGCATGGATTGGGACTGGTCCTAACTGACGTTTCCACACCACTTATTACCTCCCACTGCTATTCTTGCTCCAAAACCCACCCTCCATAGGCATCACGGCTTACCTCGTTTCTCTTCTGGCCTTAGCATGTGTACCCATTCACTTAGTCTTCACTTGCTGAGCCATCCATCTTACCTTCTTCCACGTCCTGGGAAACAGTGCAGGTGAGATCCCACATCCCTGGTGCTTAAATATTCTAAAGGAAGACAGACTGTCCTGACAAACTGAGCAAGATAATTTCTAATGCTAACACCTGCTATGGTGGTCATCAGACTCGGGTAGAAATTGAGATGGAGAGTCACTCCTTCACACAGGGTGCTCACCAAGGCTTCCTGAGGATACCACAGAGGCTCCAAGGATAAGCTGCTGAGAGGAGTCTGCCACATATTGGGGTTGAGCTGTTCCCAGGGCAGCATAGCAAGGTGCAGGGTTGCCATGAGCAACATCAGACTGGTTTTTGGATGATTAAAGGATAAGGGGACTATGTCCAGAGGAAAGGGCTGGAGCGCAGGGTGTAATGTCAAGAGATAGAGTGTGGGTGTGGGGCAGGGGCTGATCATTGCCTCTCTCTCCCTTTCTTTCTTCCTTCCTCTTCCTCTTCCCCTTCTTCTTCTTCTTCTTCTTCTTCTTCTTCTTCTTCTTCTTCTTCTTCTTCTTCTTCAACAAAAAATACTTTATTTTGAACTGGGTAGTCATGGTGGTAGTGGTGGCGGTGACGGTGGTAGTGCATGCCTTTAATCTCTGCTCTTGGGAGGCAGAGGCAGACAGATTTCTTGCGTTTGAGGCCAGCCTGATCTACAGAGAGAGTTTCAGGACAGACATGGCCACACAGAGAAAGCTTGCCTCAAAAAAACCACACACACACACACTTTCCTTTCATTTGGCACATCCTAATTGTAGGAATAGTCAGATGAAATATGATGTTTTCATACATGCATAGAGGCTAATATACATGTGCATATATATTGTCTAATGATCAAATTGAGAGTGATTAGCTCATTGCCATTAACATTTATCCTTATTTGGTGATGAACTATTCAAAATCCTCTTCTAGCTATTGTAGAGCACAGGGTTCCTTATGACTGATTACAGTCACCATACTGTGTGGGGCAGAGCAGCAGTGTAGACTCTGCCCCTTGAGTTGTGACTTCCCCTAGTCACCAGCCTCTGCTTCTTTGCTTCTTCCAGCGCTTCCATCCCGAATGCTGCCATGGCTTACTACTGGAGCTCAGGCTGTGCAGACATGCTGAGGTCAGGGCCTCCCTGATCATCACCATCAGGCATGCTCCTCAGGTGCTGGGGGCAGAGGAAATGAGAGACGGTGCCAGAAGCCAGAAGGACAACAGGAGGCGTGGGGCTGATTTGTGCATGCAGAAGCATCTGGTAGGATATCGACGGTTTCATTGTAGGAGAAATCTAGTCTGTCCATTTTGTCATTTCTGGAGAACTTTATAGGGAAAGAAATATACATTCCCAAGGTGTGACTGAGTGAGGCATAGAGTCTGGGTGGGAACACCACTGAATGCGGCTGGTGAGAGGCGAGCCAGTCTTCCAACCTGCTCAGAGAGTCCTCACCTCACCCTGTGGCTGAAGGCAGCTTCCCCAGAAATAAGGAAATAAAATTGACTGACTGGCAGCCCTTTGCCCTGCTTCTGAATTTATTTAGTGCACTCCGATTTCAATGTATTGACCCCAGCAGTGGGCACCATAGATGCCCATGACAGAGGGGCTTTCACTGAAGGTGCTATGGGGAAACTCCTACTGAAAATGGAAACACAACAAAAATATGACGAATACCCTCAGTGAATTTTCATATGATTAAACAGTGTTTAAACAACCCTGGAAACAGCCATGCCTTCTCTGCAAAGATCCAAATTATGTGTCCAATAAAAAGAAAACAACCCATAATCCCACCATTTTTTTTCTTACTTACTTATAGCCCTTGTAAGATCAATAATAAAACACAACTCTTTATAATCTCATTATACTGAAACTACACTTAAAAATAAAGGTTTATTTCCTCACTAAAATGATGTTTCACTCAGTAAATCAATTTACCCAAGACTCTTGGATTTCTATACTGTTAAGTGTTGCCTGGTGGACTCAGCCATTCATATTTGTGGTTTCTTTAGCTGTACTCCTCCCTGAATGACACAGAGAGGACAACCTTTCTTTTACTATTGGAGTCATTCTTCAGACAGACAGACAGACAGACAGACAGACAGACGCAGAGACTCATCTCATGAGTTTCAGTGTGGGGCATAGGGTGTGGGTGTAGCCTGAAATGAATTTGCCCTTCATGGTGAAAAAAACTTATACCTACAAATGCTTATCATGCATGAAGCAACTACACGTACCATCTTGCTAAATCTAATGTTCTAAACATCTGACTCTTATGGATTGCTTGTTACCATAGGTTATGTCCTGTTCCTCTAACTCATATGTATCATTCATTGTTACAGGTCACACACTGGGGATATGATGATATGAGAAGTAAAAACAGCTACTCAAAGGTACATATTGAATTTTCATTACACCCTTCTGGGGTAGGTCACTGCCATCCCCCTGTCACTCACAGGGTGGATTCCAGCTTGAACTTTGACTCAACCTATCTTACAAACCCTGTGATGTGAGCTCAACAGAGGGCATGGGCAGACTGGACTCAGGTGGGAATTTGCTTGTCAGAGCCTTAAGTTGACCCAGACGGACTCATGTCTGTATCTTTTTGTTTGTTTGTTTGTTTGTTTGTTTGTTTCAAGACAGGGTTTCTCTGTGTAACAGCCCTGGCTGTCCTAGAGTTGCTTTGTAGACCAGGCTGGCCTTGAACTCACAGAGATCCACCTGCCTCTGCCTCTGCCTCCCGACTGCAGGGATTAAAGGCGTGCGCCACCACTGCCCGGCTCAAGTCTGTATCTTAAGTGGCCAATGGTGTGAAAAACAACAGCAGCAAAAATGAACAAAACCATCACAAGGGTGGGAGGATGGGGATAGGTCATCCTGAAACTGTGTGTGGCCATGGATCACAGGCAGTGGGTTTCATTCCCTCCGCCTTGTGATGCAGATGAGAGGGTCCTCCAGTCACCTCCTGTCCACCTCTTTTTTTTTTTTTTTTAACCTAGCCCCAACTTGAACAGTTGTGCCTCTTCCAGATAGACAGGAACATTCACTGTCATTTTCCCAGCCTTCTCATCCCAGCCAGGAAGGAGACCGGATACAGAGAGGCCTCACATCCCTTGCCTTTGGTGGGATGGAGTGAGCATTGGGAGATACTAACGGTTTTCTCCCAGAAGCAGCTTCCTGGCTCTGGATCCCATCACTGTGGCCTGTTCTGGATTTTTCTCACATAGTTACCAAATTAGAGTAAAACTTCTGAGCGGGGGAAGCCAAGAGAATCAGAGGGAAACAGGGGGAAGCCCTGGAGCTCATCCACCTGAAAGGTGCTTCTGCAGACGCTGTTCTCCCCCCAGGCTATTCTCCCCATCTGCCGTATATTTGAGCCCTTTTTATAGCTGGGCACTTGGCCATCTAGAGTGAAGACATCTCTTTGAAGTTTAGTGGTCCATGGAACCAAGCTCTGGCTGGTGAAATACAAGCAAAAGCATGTGACAGCCTCTAGGAGCCTTCTCTATAAGACAGGTAGTTCAAGGATGTCATCTGTATCCTTTCTTCTTTCTAACGCTAGACACGTAAAGGCAAAGGCTGGGTCTCTAATCATTATCTTAGCCCATAGGGGCCATTTTCTGTTGCTTTAGGAAAGGGCAGAATAGGAGCTGGAAGGAGGCTGGAAGATGAAAGTGTCATCTTATTTTTACTAGCACTTGTCATCGGAAACCCCAGATAGATCTCTAACCTTGCCTGCGTGCAGGAGAAACAAGGCTCATTTGAGTAACCTATTTGTTATTTTCATCATTCCTGTGACAAGATACCTGACAGACACTGCTTGATGAAGGAAAGGCTTACTTCTGCTCACGCTGAAGTATTTCTGAGGAGATAGTCCATCCCTATGGGGAAGGATAGGAAGAGCAGCTACAAAGCAGCTGAGGAGGACAGTGGAGGCTTGGTCATAAGCCATGGACTAGGAAACAGGCAGAGCAGCCTGAAATTGGAAGTGCCTATAACCTTCAAAGGCCTCCCCCCACCTCCCAACCCCCTACATCCCCAACGCCCCACCCCTGGTGAACTACCTCTTCCATCTAAGCCCCATATCCCAAAGGTTCACAACCTTCTAAAACAGCACTAAGAACTCAGGACTAAGAGCTCAAATGCATGAGTCTCTCAGGGAGGTTTCAAACTGAAGGCATAAGAGCTTGGGTGTGTTTCTTGCATCCTGGCTCAAGCGTGTTTTTTTGTTTGTTTGTTTGTTTGTTTGTTTTTATCTTTTTCTCTCTCGTCTGTCAGAGAATAAACTTCATTATTTTGAGCCATATTTGGTTGAGTTTTCTATTCAGTAGCAGCCAAAACCATCCCAACTAATAGGTGAAACAAAGCAGACCCTCCTTCACTTGGATTTGAACCCACCTCATAGTTTGATGCATCAAAGATGGCCACACACGAGGATGGACATGGCATGAGCAAAGGTACCCAATAGAAGATGGTATTCCCCACTAGCCATTAGCAGATGCGGTGTTCAGAAACTAACGCACAAGGGTTAGGTATATAATTCAGTGGTAGAACACTTGCCTAGCATGCCCCAGGCCCTAGGGCAACCCCAGCAAAACAAAACACTTCAGCTCCCCAAGCGTTACAAACCATATAGTAATCAATGTGGCAACCAAGGGGGTTGTGGGCAGGAGTTTATACCAGGCACCCTTGAGTCTCCTAAAATATTCAAGAACTCAATTCCATTGACTAAGAATTAATGGATACGCTTTATCACCATTAAATTCAATTGTTTTCAAGAAGCAGTTGATGAGATGAAAACTGAATTCCACACCAGTGAGGGAATAAGCTCAGCGAGGACATGTATGAGGCACAAGTTCACATAACAAATTTCACAATTTGAATCAACACCAAATCCTGATAAAAGGATATTTCAATGTCATAATGTTTTCTTAATGAATGTTCCTGTCTTCCCCTAAACAAATGCATCCTTTATTTTTGCCAAGAATTTTTATAGCAGTGGATGAGAAATTAAGCCATATTTACAGTAACACCCACTTACCCAAGATAAGCAAAGATAACCTATTAGAAATGTTGGTCTCCAGAAGTTTCCTTCTAAATATAAATTCCCCAAATCTACAATCCAATCCTTCACTTTTTAAACAAATTTAAAACTTTATTTTTGAAGTTTAATTCACATATTATCCTTAAGCACAAATAACAATAAAATTTAACTTAATTCAATATCAGAATGATCTAAGTGATTTTTATTGTTGGATTATTCAGTCTTAATTAAAAAAAAAAAAACTTTCCAGTTTGAAACAATTGGCCTCATCTTTGTAGTGCAAGTAAATCAGTAAGCCTGGCAGAGAAAAGGCATACATTTTTCCAAGGATGGGTCAGAAAATGTGTGATTTTTTTCCCCCTGCAGGCTATTGGCTCACCCTGCAAAGAGAAAATCTCCAGAGACTCTGAAACACGGCTGAATAACATCCTAAGCTTGGATGTTTATCAAAACTCTGGCAAAAGCAGGCCAGAAGCAGACTCTTCTCTGGAGAGGCTGCCAGCTTTTTTCTGTCTTCATAGGACTGGACTATCTGGGGGAAGAGTGTACTCAGGACTGGGACCAGCTGGAGACTGGGACTAACTGGAGAAAATGGAAGAGTGGAAACAAGCTAGGAAGGGAAGAGTGCATGTATACTGTTTGGAGCTGCAAGAGAGACGATTAGCTGTTCGGCTGCTGAAAACCAAATTGATTTGTTCATCTTAATTTCCCGGAAACAAATCCAGAGAGTTTTAAACTTCCTGCTTTTGGTTGTGCTTTGGAAAAGAGACATGCAAGGCTGCCCTCATGGTATCACTGGTGTTGGCTGCAAACAAACCTATGCAGTAGCTCAGGGCCACTGCATGCCATGTATGTAACTACAACTGTGTATCAACAAGTTGGAGGAAACCACAAAGCAATGTATGATAAATAATAGGCTGATTATGAGTCATCTTTCCCAGAGCCACTTAGGTCTATCCTCAGTCACTTCAAAGAAGTGGACAATAAATCTATTTGGAGAAAAAGATTCTGAAGAGCCACTGAAGAACATTAGCCTAGCTCTGTGATAAACATAGTTGATCAAAGCCCATCTCCTCCAACCTCTTTGTGTGTGTGCTTGTGTGGCATGGGTCAAAAGGTAAAATAGTATTTTCTTAGGCTCCCTTGCAGCTAGAGTCATGGCTACCATATTGGGTTTTTTTGTTTTGTTTTGTTTTCAGTTGATCACTGTTGGAAGATTTGAGATGGATGACTGTCATTTATCTCTTCTGTTATTTTTGGAAGCAAATGCTACTGTAGTGGAATTAGCATGATTGCATTCCACTCATTGGTTCCTTGTGAGGCTTGAGGCAGGGTTCAAGCCATCTATTTACAAGTGTAGATTGCTAAGGCATAAGAGCTGGCAAGTGACGGGCTTCTTGATCTTGGCACATTTCTGACCCTATCACTGTCTTTTATGTCCTATTTACCATCACCTCTTCTTCCTCCTCTTCTTCAATTGTATTCATTTATTTTTATGTGTATGAAGTTTTGCCTACTTGTATGTCTATGCACCATGTGTACTTCTGGTATCCTTAGAAGCCAGAAAGGGGTATTGGATCCCTTAGGACTAGAATTACAGATAGTTTTGAGCCACCATGTGGTTGCTGGGAATCAAACCTAGGTACTTTGGAAATGTAACCAGTGCTCTTAACCACTGAGCCAACTCTTCAACCTTTATCCTATCTGTTTGTTGTTGTTTGTGACAAGTTCTCTCTATGTAGACCAGGCTGAGCTTGAACTCACAGAGATCTGGCGGAGCCTGCTTCCTGAGTGCTGGGATTAAAGGTGTGATAATATTAAAGTGGTATATCTAAAAGATAACAGCTATGGCAGGAACTTACAAATTTGTCAAGCAGCTTCATAATTATGCAACATTTACTTGCATCCCAATGACTCTGTACTATAGTTTTAATACTTTAATAGTTGCCTCTATTAAACTCAACCTTCCTAATAATTGTCATTTCCTAATGATTATATACCATCAGATGTCCCCTAATACATCTGTGTCTGCGTTTTAAAATTTTTTATTTATTTACTTTTTTTTTTTTTTAACTTTATATTTTTGGTGAGTCAGCGTCTCATTATGTAGCTACAGTCAGCTTGGGGATTGCTATGTAGATTAGACTGGCCTTGACCTTCCTGTGTCTGCTCTGAACCAGCTAAGGCGCACACTAACTCTGATTTCTGCCCTTAACCATGAGCCACACACCTCTCTACAGAAATGCCCACTGCTTCCGATGTTGGCAGCCGGGCATGGGGTAGAGGGAATAAGGAGTAAGGGTGGAGTAGGAAACTGACCTAGGGGAAAGTCTTACCCTCTAGCCTATTTCTGAACTCAGGAGCTGTGAGGGGAGACAGAATGAGAAGCAGGAAATGGAGCCGAGATTCGAGCCAAGGAAAAGTTCAACTCAGTGTTAAGTGGAGAAGCCTAGATGAAGACAGACTGGGGTTTGCAGGGAAGGAGTTGGGGTGAAAGGGTCCAGATCTAAGGAAATTGAAAGCAGAGACAAATGAGCAGCCCTGGACAACAAGTTCATCCGGCTGCTGTAGTCAATTGCTCCTTAAAAAGTAGGTCAAAATAGACTCAGACAACTTAGACAGCCATCTAAAATCCAGCATTCCTAAGATGTGCATTTTCCTTGGGAAGGCCAGGTATCTTGCGTCCCCTTGGCTCCACTTGGGCCCCAGTGTCCTGCAATACCCACCTCAGTTTCCCTCTCTGCCCTATCATCCCAAGGTGTTGTCTCCCCTTCGCACTCCTCTCTTTCCAAAGGGCGCATTCAAGATAGCACATAGCTAACTCCACACAGGGGACAGAAACAGCACGGTGGCTTGTTACAGGAAGCCACAGAGTCGATGGGAGTTCTTCTCCTGAAAGTCTCTTGGCCATTGTAGTCCTCAATAAATTCTCTTCGGTCTCTGCTGTGCTCTGCATGGCTCCAGCGACTGACCTAGCCAGAGTGACAAGGAAATGAAGAAAGGACAAACACACCAACACGATGCTAGAAAAAAGCTGGGATCGGGTGGGTGGGCTGGTTTGATAGAGAAGACCATAGTCCCTTGAAAACACAACATGCTTATTATATACAGTTGAACAGAGAAGCAGGGCTATTGTACATAGAGGCACAAGGAGGAGAAGCTATTATATATGTGGAAACAGGTAGGGAGGCTTATTATATGCAGCTGAACAAGGAGACAGGTTTGCTTGTCTTGGGAGAAAGTCTGTGTAGTAGAGTGGTCTTCAGGTCATAAGCATCTGAGAAGAGAAAGTGATGGTGGATGGTTTTCCATACACTTAGTCAACATTTGCACTCAGACCTGAGAAAGTGTTTTCCATTCCTCTGAGCCTCCGCCTGAGGGAAGGGAACACTTTGCCACTGCACAGAACTGAGGCATTGGTTCTAACTTGGCTATATGCATGTCAAATGGTACACATCGACTCAGGACTTCACATTCTCCCTAAGGTCTCTGCATCATCTGTGTTGCTTCCTTATTCAACTGTATAATTGAGTCATTCCCTCCCCTGGCTAGGCTCATCTCCGTGAATTCTTTTGTTTTCATTGGGAAGTTTACATTTTTTCCCTTCCTCTTCACCCAGCATAATCTGCCCAGATGGCTCCTTCATTAAGCAAAATGGTCCATTAAATCAGTTTGTCCCCTAAGCAACTCTCGCCCATTATCTCATCAATCAGGGTAGAAGATAGGTTTGAGTTTCTATAGAAGCATGAGAAATGACACCCAGAGCGCAGATGGAGGGTGACTGTGTTTGTCAGCTTTCCATCCTTGTAACAAAATACCCGAGCTAATCCACAGGAGGAAAAGATTTATTTGGCTCATGTTTTCGGCTCACTGTTGCTTGGCTTACTAATGTTAGGCCTCTGGTGAGACAGAATGTCATGGTTGGAAAATAGCAGCTGGCCTTACAGTGACCAGGAAGGGGAGAGAGGGGGCAAGCCTGGAGCCCTAAACTCCCCTTCAAGAGCACACACACGCTCAGTGGGCTAACTCCGCTCCACCAGGTTCCACCTCCTGACACTTCTTCCTCTTCTGAGTAGCGTCATAGGCTGGTGGCCAAGCCTTTAACATCTGAGTTTGGGGAACGACTCTAGATCTGAATCACAACAGAGGTTTGTTCTCTTTGTATCCCTCCCATTGAGATGGCTGGAGAGGCGCAGAGGGAGGCAAGAGGAAGGCAGATGAAGGAGGGCTACTCTCACTTTCATTTCTGAAAGATTGAACACTGGCAGGAGGCTCTCCTTTCTTTTCTGCTTCAGTGTGCCCTGTGGTGGTTAAGAGTCTTTACCAGGGGCCTGGAGAGATGGCTCAGTGGTTAAGAGTGCTGGCTGCTCTTCCAAAGGGCCAGGGCTCAATTCCCAGTAACCATGTGGCAGCTCAAACTGTCTGTAACTTGTGTTCCAGGAGATCTGACACCCTCATTCAGACACACATGCAGGCAAAATGCCAATGTACATTACTTTTCTTTCTTTCTTTCTTTCTTTCTTTCTTTCTTTTTTTCTGAAACATGGTTTCTCTGTGTAGCCTTGGCTGTCCTGGATTCACTTTGTAGACCAGGCAGGCCTCCAACTCACAGAGACCCGCCTGCCTCTGCCTCCCACATGTTGAGATTAAAGGCGTGCGCCACCACTGCCCAGCCAATGTACATTTCTTAAAAGGGGTTAGCCAGAGCTGGACTCCCTAAGTAAGGACCCCTACCAGCTGCAGGGCTTGTAGACAAATTCGTGTGACTGGTTGATAGGAGCCAGCTATGGCTATAGTAGCAGAAGCGCCTTTAAAGCAACCATCTAGTGTGGCTACAACATCTGACTTGACACAAATTAGTTTATCAGGGGAGCCAGGTGAATGGAAAGGACCCTGACTCTGTGTTTAGAAGTCATGTGACATCATTGTCCCCACCTCAGTTTCCTCATCTTTAATGCTTCATTTGTCTCCTCTTTTTCTACACTTCCTTCTATGCCCCAAACTGATTTTACAAACAAAATAATCCTCAAAAAAAGTAATGCTAATATATATGCTTTCATAACACATACTCATAACCTACTGGTTTAATAAGCTAGTCTTGCTAGTGGGCACAGAAGCTATCTGAAGTGCTCACCTGTTCTTTTCCACTCCAGAACAAAATCTCAGGTGAGGTGGCACAGGTTTCACCATCAAGTTTAGACAATAAAAAACCCCCAGGAGCTAGGCGGTGGTGGCGCACGCCTGGCTTCCATGAGGCTGATGTTGGCACTACAAGTACAGCTGGACCATTTTCAGCTCCTTTCTCAGGCCGTTTCCTTCTGGGAGGACTTGCCATTGGGACATCAAACCTAAATATCTTCCAAAGATTCTTTACATTTCTATGGTGGTTTAAATGAAAATGGGCCCCATAGGCTTGTAGGAAGTGGCCAGATTAAGAGGCGTGGCTTGGTTGGAGTAGGCGTGGCCTTGTTGGAGGAGGTGTGTCACTAGGGATGGGCTTTAAGGTTTCTAGTGTTCAAGCCAGGCCCATGGCCTTTCTTGCTGCTGCCTAGGGATTAAGATGTAGAACTCTCAGCTCCTTCACCAGCACCATGTGGCCTGTGTGCCACCATGCTTCCTGCCATGATGACAGTGTACTAAAGCTCTGGACCATAAGCCAGGCCCAATCAAACTGTTTTAAAGACAGTTGCTAATGCCTTTTACTAAGATTCTGCATATTTAGACCGACTGGTAGGATTCCATCATTAGCAAAAATAACTCTTACTAAGGCAGGATCCTCACCTCTATTAGAAGGCTAGTGTGATGTTCTCTTTTAAAAGTGGCTTCAGAGCTGGGCAGTGGTGGCAAACTCATTTACTCCTAGTACTCGGGAGGCAGAGGCAGGTGGATCACTGTGAGTTCAAGGCCAGCCTGGTCTACAAAGCGAGTCCAGGATTGTCAGGGCTATACAGAGAAACCCTGTCTCAAAAACCAACCAAACAAACAAAAGTGGCTTCAGAGCCAGGTAGTGGTGGCAAATGCCTTTAATCCCAGCACTTGGGAGGCAGAGGCAAGTGGATCTCCGTGAATTTGAGACCAGCCTGGTCTACAAAATGAGTCTAGGACAGCCAAGGCCACACAGAGAAACCCTGTCTCAAAAAAACAAAACAAAACCAAGAAAAGTGACTTCAGGTTACCTTCCTTCCATCAGCCCCAACAACGGCGCCTTCTTAGCTACAACCATTTGCCTTCATTGTTGTCAAGGAGAAGACAGTTGGCCTAGCTCCATGCTTTGAGGATGTTACTGTGAGAGTCACACACCAGCCCTGTACTCCAAGCTCTAGGAGAACTCTGTGGAAGCAGCTTCTTCTACCTTAGCTTCTGCTCCTCCGTGCCATGGGCACAGATGTTCTTTGTATTCACACGATACACTCCTAAGCTCTCCATCTTAAAAGATCCCCCAAAGGCTCCTGTGTGAAAGGCTTGGTCCTGTCCCCGTGTGGTATGACTGGGAGGTAGTAGAGATGTTAGGAGGCAGGGCTGAGTGGAAGGAACTGGGTCATCGGAAACACGCCCTGGAAGGAAATATGTAGCCTGGGGCCCATGGCTAGTTGGCCACTGTGTAATGAATGGCTTTCCTCTGTCATGCGCTTCTCCCATGATGCGTGATCTCACTGTGGGCCAAAAGGCAACAGGGTCAAAGGGCTATGGGCTGAAAGCTCTGAGACCATGAGGCAAAATAAGACATCTCTGCTTTCAAGTTGACTTTCTTAGATATCTTATCACAGCAATAGGAAGCTGACTGCCACGCCCCCAGGAATTTCACACTCCACTGGCCTCCTCATATCTCTTTTCTTTCCTTCTGTAGCCAAGCAACAGTTGATAGGCTGAAGTTGACCAAACAAACATTGTAATGCCATAGTTTATTCTGCCTTTGATTCAGATGCAGCTGCTAAGGTTTCTGCTGGGATAGTTCTCAGCTTTCAGGGTTTCTGGGAAAAGCTATATGATAGAGGCATGCTTTTTTTTTTTAAACATCCTTTCTAAAATAAGTTAGTGTTATGACCTGAAATAGTCCAAAGAGAACTATCAGACGTGTTAGGGTTTAGTTTTGGTTTGGTTTTTTGCTTGTTTACTTGTTTGTGTTTTGTTTTGTTACACACACACACACACACACACACACACACACACACACACACACTATCAGGCCAAGGAATGCTGCAAAGATATCCCATGCTACAGACCTCACACAAGAGATTTATTGGGGGAGGGGAGCAGTTTATGAAAGTCTGTCTCTGAGCAAGGACATGGAATGGAGATGGGCAGACCATGATGGTGTGGGCTTTATAAAGGGTACAGAGCATGCGCACAAGGAGAACACAGACTGGAGGAGACTGTGAAGAGGTGTAGCCTTTAGCATTTGGTGATGACTGGCTGCTGATGCTGAGTCACTGAAAGCTGCTTGGGGAGCATCTGGTTCTGGAATGTGGGTGGTTCTTAGTTTATCAACACCAGGGGCCAAAGAGATGGCTTAGCAGTTAAAGGCACTTGTTGCTCTTTCAGAGGGCCCAGGTTCAGTTCCCAGCACCCATATGGTTTCTCACAACCATCACTAGCTTCAGTTCTACGGGATGTGATGCCCTCTTCTGATCTCTGCGGTACCAGGCACACAAGTGGTACACATATACTCATGCAGGCAAAACACTTACACAACTAAAAATTTAATAAGTCTATAAGCAATATTAATAAACAAAAAGTAGAAGGTATAAAATGCTGGTAACGTTAAAAAAAGAAAGAAAGAAGGAAAGAGAAAGAAAGAAAGAAAACCCTACCAAAGTTAGTATGTCATTCAGCTTCGAAATTTTCATCAAATTCTCATTCAATAAAATGAATTGAATCAAGATTTCCCACATGTGCTATCCATGCTAAAAAGATACACACGTTCATGTTGACAGGTTCCATTAATTTGACTCAGGCAGAAACACAGCCGGAACTGAGCAGGCAGATTGCACAGCAGGGATGATGGTGAAAGAGCTTTTTGACACTTTTGCCTGCAGCTCATCTTCTTCGTATCGATGCCAAAGAGAGAACCCAGTAAAAGAAAACCTTAGCTGATTCTTGTCTGTGAGTCGAGCAGTGGGGAGGGGCAAGTACTCCTCCGTTGTTTAATCCCAATCTACCTTTGTGAGACCACCAGTCAAGTGACATGGGAAGTTGACTTATTTGCATAAAGCATTTGTTCCCTATTTCTCAACTTCTGGCTCTCTTACCTCTTTGAACCCCAAATTCTATCATCCCTTTCCCATTTTATGTGACCTGTACCATGCCTGACAAACAGGACATGCCCCATTACCTATTACATAATAAATGGTATCCTTTGTGTTAGTAAAATAAAGTACAATTCAACATTGCACACATGTACTGGCAACCTAATAGACAATACATGTTATAATTGTAAGATGTAGGACCAACAAGATGTCTCAGCAAATAAAAGCATTTGCTTTGAAAGCCTAATGACCTGAGTTCAGTCATTTCTTAAAATAATGGATGATGGAAGGAAAAAACAGACTCCCAAAAGTTGTCCTTTGACATGTGTGCCTCCACCACCCACCCAATGCATACCCGCATTAAAAAAAATATCTTGCTCGTGACCTGTGATATGGTTCCACAAATAAAGCACTTGCTACACCAACCCTAAAAACCTCATTCGTCCCCAGAACTCATATACATAGAGGTGAAAGGAAAAACAGAAACCTCAAGATAGCACTAAGTTGTCCTCTGATGTCCACATGTACACTGTGGCACAAGTATACATGTGTGTGCCCCTTCCCACCTCACGCTGTGTACTTACACAGCGATAATAAGACAGCTTCCCATCTTTGGGAAAAGGAGAGTGTGGCTGGAGAATTGGTATATAAATGTGCCTAACACTGTTAGTATTTATAGTAATAATTATTATTAGTGGAGACAGATGTTGGCCTCTGTTATGTTAAAATAAATTAGAAATACAACAAAAGTCCAAATCACAAACACATCCTTGTTTAAGCCAAAGCTATGTCCACCACTGAGATTCGGACACTCATGCATTTATATTTATTGATTGTCTATAATGTACCAGACACCATGTTGGGCCTGGAAGACAGAGTGGAAAGAAGGGTTCAGAAGGTCTCAGCCATAAACTGGGATGGTGACTCATACACATAATCTCAGTACTCAAGAGAAGAAACAAGATCTTTTTCTTGAGTTTGGGGTTAGCCTGGGCTACATAGTGACTTGTGAGCCAGTCTGAACTACAATGTCAACTCTTAAGGGGAAAAAAAAAAAAATCCAAAGAAGGAATAAACTCAGCCCAGACTTCAAAACACAGATAGGCTAACCAGCAGTTGTCAATGGAAAGAGAGACACAGGTCTACTAGATGTTTATTTGTGTGGACTAAGACACCTCTTAGCTCCTTATTCAGTATTATTCATCTGCCAGGTGGGTATTGGCTTCTGCTCTGCCTGTGCTTTGTTAATCCTCAACCAATCATGGCCCCGTGGGCGGGATCACCTGATGGAAAACACGGTTCTGGCTTCCTCTGCTGTGGGCAGGCTGGCCTCTCGCACAGTGGGTAGACTGGGCCCACATGTTGACACAGTTTGACTTGAGTGGGCAAGTGTGAAAGATTGATAGGGGTCAAAGGACAAGATGCCGGGGCGCAGAGAACAGAGTGGCCACCTGCGCCAGTCTAAACACAAGGTGGAACAGCTGACTTGGTCCCCTCTCATAACACTGCCCCTTCTGACCTTTAACAACCTCTAGTTTCCACTGATGCTTAGGTTAGTTCCTGCATCTTGCCTGAGGAAAAGCCAAACCAAGCTCATAAGCCAACTCATCTTTCCGAATTTCCTGCCAAGTTCTCAAGAAAAGGGAAACTCCTTCAATTGACCTCCCCAGCTCTGTGGCTGCCACTCTCCTGACTCCCCATCATGCACTCTGAAAACCGGCAAGTTCTCTGATGCTGCATCTTTCTCCTGCCCTTTCTTCAGTCAAGTCAGTTGCCGTGGAGACAGCCCACAACAGCCCACTGTGCATGGCTTTGGAGTTCTCTAGACCTCCAACTGTGTCAACTCGTAAACAGACAGCAGCTTGATCAGTGTCTCAGTTTCACAATCTTTGAAATGGAACTAGCATCTGCCTCATACTCTCACTATGGAAACCACCCCCAGCATCCCCCACCCCTCCTACGCCCCACTCCCCACGCCCCATCCCCGCAGAAGACTGGCTGTGCTGAGTGGGTCTTCACGAAGCACCACTTGTTGCTTGCTGTCTACTCTGACAGGCGGTTTGCTCCACTGTCTCACGCTGTTCTCTCTGGCACACCCTAGAATGCCAGGAAGAACCTCCTTGTCTTGTGCAGTTTCCTTCCCCCAACTCATCTGACATGGCCAGCTGTCACAGATGCCTTCCCAAGGACACTTGCTGACTCCTCACAGCCCGTATAAGAACGTTCTCATGGTCTCTCTAATGCCAAGCTAATAAAAGTCCAGATTTTAACTGTGTTTTAATGCCCCAGCTTTCAATCAAGCGACTCCCTCTCTATGCGTGTCTCCGACCTTCCCAAACCAGATGAATCACCAACTCCCCCTAAATCCTCCCAGGCTTACCCTTAAAACGCCAGCTTCCTTCTCCTTTTGTGTTAGCATTCCTTCCATCCCTCCATCCTTTTATACTCATTTTATTTTCACCTTACCCATGATGCTTTTCTGAATCACCAGTGGGCATAGACTTTCTCCTGTAGCCCCTGCTCTCACTTGCTATTGTGCTAGATGTTGGGATTTTTTTGGAGGGAGAAGGAGGGGTTGGGCTTCCCTCATTTCTTGTCTTCTTGAAGGAATAAATTCAGTGAGGAGGTAAACAGTTAAAGCAGAAGTTTACTTAACAAAGCGGCAGTTTAGTTAAAGCTAAGCAGAGCGCTCCAGTGAGGGATTGCCACTGGCTGTCCAAGGCTTTTCTTCATTCACAGCGTACAGATAACACCACGGGGCTCAGCCGAGTAGGTTCTGTGCTATAGATTTTAAAGACTTTTTTTTTTTTTTAATATTTAGGGCATGTTAGGCTTAGTAGTGAACTCTGTAAAGAAGCCTGGCCCTTTCCCCTGCAGCTGCCAGCAGGAGCCATCCCATCTCCCTACTGCTCAGGGCCCACGGCAACTTGTATTATAGTCACGCATTGATCAGCTCTGTTTCCTCTTACCTGCTCAGCTTGGCTGTCTCACACACCCAGCCACGAGCCATTTTATCTGCCTTCTTCAGTGTTTCCAGCCTTGTGCTGTCTTAAACCTTAACATTTGGAGCTCTCAAGACGGCTTACTGTATAAGGGTGCTTGTCACCAATACTGATGACCTGAGTTGGATCCCCTGGGGACAAAAGAATCAACTCCCACAGGCTGTCCCTTTGTCTTGCACACCTGAGCCAAGGCATGTATGCATACACACACTGTTCCATTCGTTCCACAGTATGCATATCGTGGCTTCTCAGTTGAATAGCTTTAATTTTGTGATACACAAATTACAGATAAAAGTACACTCAACTAATAGATACAGAATAAGACCTTACCACACCGGAGAGTGCTTGGTTTCCTTTCTTCCCTGCTTACAGGCAACTTTGCCCTTTTTGGAACTAGAGAACCTCACCATTCTGGCTGCAAGTGATTTGCACCTGAGACAAGAACATCTGTTTCATAGGCTATCTTTAGACTGCCTTTTTTTTTTTTTTAAAGTAGGCGTGTACTTGATCCACATTGAATGAAAGTGGTTGGCCTTGTGGTGGCAGAGGCATCTCATTTCAGCGCCGTGGAGCCTGAAACTCTTGTGAGAGGCCAACCAGCTGCAAGAGAGGCTACTGAGCAGACACCAGGAGATAGAAATGCTTCCAACTTTTCAACGGAAGCATGGACAGCAAAAGCTGGCTGGTGCACTGTGGGTAAAAAGGAAGATTGTCATTTAGAATTCCTGGGGTGTCCTAGCTTTTCTTCTCTAGCCCAGTGGGATTTAGATTGAGAAGAATGAACACAATAGAGATAGATAGATAGATAGATAGATAGATAGATAGATAGATAGACAGACAGACAGACAGACAGACAGACACATGCATTCATGCATGCATGGATACCTAGATGCATGGATGAATGGATGGGGAGCGAAAAGGAGAGAGAAGGGAAAACTCAAAGTGCATAGCAGTTGATGCAGCAACCTAACAAGGTGATTGGCTGCCTCTGAGACAACCTAACAAGGTGACTGGTTGCCTCTGAGACAACCTAACAAGGTGATTGGCTGCTTCCGAGACAACCTTTCAAGATCTCCAGAAAGTGGACTTCAAGTACTTCCCTAGGGTGACGAGCCCATCAGACTTCATCTGATAGTGTAATGGAGATCTGCAGCCAGCTGGCTACCCTGCCTTTTCACCTCCTCTGAGTTGTATTTCGCCAACACATTTCTTCATTCAAGTCTTGTTCCGTTGCCTATCAGTAACTTGAGCAGCAAGTAGACAGAGACAAGCTTACACTCAGATCTCTGCAAGCCAAGGGTAGAAATCACCAGTAGGGAGGAGAGAAACTGCATCCTGAAAAGAATCCAAGTCTTATCACCCTCATTTTATTATTGTATTCTATTTTTATTATTTCCTTTTACTTGAGCTAGGTCTCACTATGTAGCTCTGTGTGCCCGGAAACTTGCTGTGCAGACCAGGCTAACCTCAAATTGGCAGTGGCCCTCCTGGGTGCTGGGGTTATAGGTATGCATCAGCACACCCAGGCTCATCCTCCTTTTAGAAAGAGTAAAGAGTCTCAATAGCACAAAGTATTTGTTCAAAGACCACCCAGGAGCTAGGGATGACAGCTCTCAAGTTCTGAGCTGGCCTCCCTTGGCTGCACTTTGTCTGCCGCTACATAGCTCTTTTACAACCTGTCATTTGGACGAAGCTGATTATTAACTATATTTCAGTTTTCCAACAGACTTTCAAGCTCTCTAATCCATAAATACCCAGTGTTCACCTGGGTACTGTGACATACTGAGCTGGGTATTGTAATTGAAATGACAATTGTGTAGCACCCGAAGGCGCATACTTAGCTTTCAAATGAGTGTTACATCACATGCTCAGAAGCACTTAACTACATGCAAGAACTCAACTTGCCTGGATTCTCTCTCTCTCTCTCTCTCTCTCTCTCTCTCTCTCTCGTGCATGTATGCATGTGTGTGGGTGTGTGTGCATGTGCACCTGTATGTGAGTGTGTGCACATGCATGTGTGTGCACCTGTGTGTGAGTATGTGTGCATGCACGTGTGCATGTGTGCACATGCGTGCATGCGTGCATGCATGTGTGTGTACGTGCGTGTGTGTTTGTGTGTGTGTGTGTGTGAGTTGAGGGTAGGTGTGGATGCTTATCCTCTTTGAGACAGCGTCTCTACCCTGTATAAGCCAGACTGCCTGGCCATGAGCTGAAGATTCTCTGACCGCCCCTCCCCGCCACCCCATCCCCCACAAATCTCCTGTTAGAGCAGCGTTTCTCAACCTGTGGGTCACAACCCCTGTGGGCTGGAATGACTCACAGGAGTCACCTGAGACCATCTGCATACCAGATGTTTCCATCGCCATTCATAACAGCACCCACATTGCAGTGCTGAAGTAGTAAAATGTGATGGTTGGAGTCATCACAACATGCGGAACTGTGTTGAAGGGCCGCAGCATCAGGAAGACTGAGAACCGCTATGTTAGAGGTAAGGCAGGATTACAGACTCTCCCGCTACTGCTCACAGCTTTTCGATGGACTCCGGGTTCCAAGGGCCAGGTCGTCAGGTTATAGTGAGCATTTTTAACCCTTGAGCCATCTCCTTAGCACTGGTTAAGTTCTTTTTTAATCTCCTGTGCTCATTCTCATTTTTATTAATAAAGTCACACTTCCTTGAGCATTATATACTCCGCTGTTAACTTTGAGCCCCCTCACCTGGAGAATAAAATCATCTCCTTCTCCTAGACACAATAGTTGATCTGGGCACGAACCCTGCCCAATCAGAACTGTCACTGAATTGAATCTGTAGACTTATGTATAGGTTAAAAAGCAACTATGGACCGTTCAAAACACGGGTGTGCTCCACAAAATTCTACTTCTGAAGACAAGGGGTGAGCCAGAGTTGGCCACAGTTTGCTGACCCTCAAGTTATAGACCTGGCTACTCTAAAAACAATTCAGAATGAACAATGCCTAGGGATGTGAGAGACTCTCAAAATCACAGGTCAGCAACCATCCAGAGATTGGTCCTCCTATCCACTCAGCATGTCTAGAAAGCAAAACCATACAGGAAGGACATGTATCCTATATCTGTCACTTCTCAAATGGCATGTCTGGCTTATGCTCTGGCCAGAAACTGTGTACACTGAGAAGAGGTATTTAAGCAAGAATAGCTACATCTACGTTCAACATAACACATATATTTTTATATATTCCAGTATGTGTGTTATGCAAAGCAATTTTGTCTGCCTGAAAGTACCCAGAAAAGTTCCCCATAGATTTAAATTGGGCCTTGGAGCATGAGCTCAGAGGAAGGTTGTGCCCACAGTGAGGTAGCATCGGCGATTGCAAACTGGGAGAGCCACATGTGCAAACACCCAGAGGTGAGAGGAAGAGGTAATCCCCCTCAGGAACAGTCATAGGGGAAGGGAATAATGGGAAAATGGGGGGGGCGGGAGGAATGGGAGGATACAAGGGATGGGATAAACATTGAGATGTAACAAGAATAAATTAATAAAAAAAAAAAAAGTAAAAATAAATCTGCCAGAAACAAAAAGAAGAAGAAGAAGAAGAAGAAGAAGAAGAAGAAGAAGAAGAAGAAGAAGAAGAAGAAGAAGAAGAAGAAGAAGCTTGGCTTAGCCCTAAAGCGCTCAGCCCTCCTGCCACCCTGTGGACTCTCTGCCTCTCACCCAGGTGCCTGCAAGGCATCTTTGGCAGCTGTCCAGAGGGAACCCCGCCAGCTGTTGAGTCATCAGAGGCACTCCCAATTCCCACCTCTTGTGAGCCAGTGCCCAAGGTTCCTCTGGGCCAAGTCAAGCCCCGCCTGATCCTGTTTGACCTGTATGCTCTGCCAGGATCTCCACCAGGGTTGGCACAGCCTGGGGCCACTGCCCCCCACCCAACCCCAATGCCTTCCAGATGACAGGAGGGTCCAGGTCAGTACTAAACATTGGTCCCTTCTCATGCAGGTGAGGCTCCCTCTGATGTCAGCCAGTCTTAGGAAGCCATTGGCAGGTGCGTATCACTGCCAGTTTGGTTCTGAAAGAAGGCTCCGCTGGCCCTACTTCAGCACCAAACATGGAAGGACTCCCAGAGGGATGTGGTGTTTCCACTGGAAGTCTACAGGTAAGGAAATGTGCCAGCTTCTAAGCCACCACATGTACACAATAAGGAAAGCATCCGCTGCAGTGAAAAACAAAAACAAACAAGCAAAAGCTTCATTCACCATCAGCGTGTAAGTTAATAGCTGCTGGTGTTTATCAGGCACTGAGAATGTGCCAAGCAATGGCTTGATAGGAATTAAACCATGGCATCATTACAAAGACCCTAAAACAGCCCCCACTGAAGAGGTTAAGTACCTCAGGCAGTCTTCTCCGCTTGAGTCTATTGGATATCCAAAATCACGCTCTATTCTACAAGTTGTTGACACAGTGTTCTTTCATTGAGGGCGTCTCAACGCATCTTTGTATTAGTCTGAGGAAAGAGTCAATGTGGGTGTGTACTCCTCCTTTACAAACATGCACACAAATGTCTGCTCAGAGAACATCAGGGAGTTCATATTGAGTGAGTGCTGAATTTGCCAACTCAAGTAGGTGATCTGATTGCTAGTCCAGTCATCTCCTTAGTTTATTCTATAGTGAATTGGAATATCTGTGTCCTAAAAGTACACGAAACATCTTCAGAGAGAGCTTGCTCTAGCTTGCCTTTCTGTCACTTGATTAAAACAACAAAGCAACAAAACCTTTGACAATAAACAGCACGAGAAAGGGTTTATCTTATGCTTCCAGATCAACCCATCACTGAGGGAAACCAGGGCAGGAGCTCCAGGCAGGAACCTAGAGGCAAGAACTGAGCAGAGACCACGAAGTAACGCTGCTTGTTAGCTTGCTGCCTCTGGCTTGCTCACCTTACACAGCTCAGGCCTACCTGCCTAAGGATGGGGCCAGCTACAGTGACCTGGGCCTTCCTTCTACCAGTCATTAATTAAGACAATAACTACAGACAATCTGATGTTGGCATTTCCTCAGTTGAGGGTCCCTCCTCCTGGGTGACTCTAGTTTGTGTCATGTTGACAATAGCAATTAACCAATACAGGGCGTGTGCCTTTGGTTTACACTGTGAGTGTTTCCTAAGGTATAAACATTAAGTAGAGGCTGAAGAAATGGCTCAAGGGTTAAGAACACATGCTACTCTCACAAAGGACACAAGCCCAGATCCAGCACCCGTATCAGGTGGCATACGATCCTCTGTAATTCCATCTCTAAGGGGATCAAACACTTTCTTCTGGGCCCTGCAGGCACCATCAGAGAAAGTCTGTTTGGCACAGACCTAAATCTATTCCCCCTTGCACTTTCTTGTGCCTCGCACACACACAGGGTTGTGTGACTTCCAGCCTTCCTTTATCCTGGGGGAAAGTTAAGTCTTCTGAGAAGAGTTAGGATCCAGACCCAACCTTGGACCTGGTGTGTCCTTCTCTTACTGGTACTCCAAGGGCGTACTCTTGGGTTTGCTCTCTTTTGGTGGAGACAACTCTAGACACATAGGGTTAGCACCACCTTGGCCTCCTAGCCCTGTAGCTTTGGTATTTCTCAAGCTTGAAATAAGTTCTCAGCTGGAATAGTGGCATGACAAGTCCTGCCACCATCCCTACACTTTTCTCAGCGGTTTCTGCACTGTCACACTGTCCATCCCATTGCACTCCTTCAAGGCCAGCAGTGTTTCTTAAGCCTAAGTGTGGCACTCCTCCTCCCACACACAAATAACTTTATATTAACTCACAAAACACAAGGCCAACCACTTGCCCAGCCACCAACACTACAAGCCTCGGTGATCATGTGTAGTTAGAATTCTTTCATGGCTGTTCTGAAGCAGTGGAGCTTTAGAAACAAGGGCCCATACTTGCAATACCAATTTCATAAAGCCATTTTACATTTCTTCAAGTTTGAATTTCTTGATTAGATTAAACCATTTGCAATTCTGCGCTGCCGCAGCACCTCGTTGAAGCCCTTACACAGCTTGACGTCACTCTGGTTGTGGGCACACTCCAGAAACTGCTTGGTCTCAAGAGAGCAAGGCCCACGAGACTGCTGGTCCAGCAGCTGGGATCCCTGAGGCTCCTGGTAAGTGATGTCAGGTTTGTGGGCTCAGCATTACCTCCTCTATGGAAGCCCCCAGTGATGGCGTGACCCAGGGTGTGCCCTGTAGAGCCCACAGCCGCACCCGCTACAGTGGTTGCCATTTGGACCATCAGGCCTGGCTGCAGGGGTGCAACAGCAGGTGAGCCAACTGCAGATGGTGCAGCTGCTGCAGGAGGCTGAGCTGCAGGTGCTCTTCTGGGAGCAGCCCTCATTTGAGGAGCTCAGCTGGCCCGAGGGGTCACCAGGGAAGTGTGGCTTCAGCTTCCACCCAGCCTCCATCTTGATAGTAACCTCTGTCTTCAGAGACGACTTCTTGAGCCCAAGAAGAAAAACAACAGCAGCAACAACAACAAACCACCTATACTCTCCGTCATCATCATTACTGTGGTCCAGTCAAAATAAAGTGTTTCTTTTTTTTTTTTTTTAAATCTCATCGCCTGAAAATTAGCACATGTAAAATGAACTGTTCAAAACTCCTGAGGGTATAATTTGTGAAACCAAGCAACCTTATTTATAATGGAAGTTTAACCAAGGTGACAAGACTCTACTCATTTGATGTGGCAGACAATGCCGCTTGCAACTGCAAACATTGACTCTACATGGAATATGACTGTGGTTGGGGCCACATGGAGTAGAATCCATTGGTGTTGGCATGCCACTGCCTTGTGTTTTGTTTAGACTCTCAACTCTCTTTGTGTGTCCCTTTGTGCCACTCAAATAGAGACTGTGGTGAGATCATTCGTTCAACACTGGCTTACTATAAGCAGTCACTTACCTGCAGAGCACCCCTCCCCCCATCTGTTTCTCACTGTCTGGAGTATTAGACCTAGTGTCAACAATGATAAAGACAGAAAGAAGTACAGACACCAGGGATTTGTGGGCACTCTTGGGTCATCAGATGATGAGATATGGCAAAGTTTTTCAAACTAGGTCTCCTTCCAATGGTGGACTATGATGTAAACTTAGTGGGCTATAACAAGCACTTTATAAAAGAATGCTGCAGAGAATAGTGTCAAGCCTCCCACAGTATGAAAGCATTGATTCAGAAATTTGACATACTTTATTAGTTACATTACATCCCTGGGACCAAATACCTGACAGAAACAACTTTAAGGAAGGAAACTTACTTTGGCTCATGGTCTCAAAGACTCCAGTCCATGGTCCTCTGGCCCCATGTGCTGGGGCAGAGCATCATGGTTGCAGAAGGGTGTGGTAGAAGCTTTACTCCTTGGATAGGAAGCTGAGAAGGAAGGATGCTGGCACTTTCCTAGCTCTCATCTTTCATCTTTTTACTCTTTCTTGCTACCAAGGATGATGATGTCCACATTCAAGGGAGGTCTTCCCCCACACATCTAATTCTCTCTGAAAACATCTTTTCAGGAACATTTAGAAGTGGACGTCACCAACCTCCTAGGTGATGCTAGATCCAGTCAGGTTGACATGTATGTGCACATGTGTGAGTCCACCAAAATATGGACATGGGTGTTCACATGTGTGAGTATACCAAAATATTGACATGTGTCTGCATGTGTGTGAATATACCAAAAATATTTACATGTGTGTGCACATGTGTCAGTAAGTATGCACATGTGTGAGTACACCAAAATATGCAGGAGTGACTGATTCAGATAGAAACTGGCATCAGCTTTGGGGCAAGAGCAGAAACAACTGGTCTGGTAGGCTGAATAATGGCCCTAAAGATATCAGGGTTCGATTCTTAGACACTGTCAGTGTTATTTTATAAAGAAGAGGGGAGGGGGGTCTTTGCATATGTGTTAAATGAACTATATCAGATGGAAATGCAGTTATCCTGGATTACAATGAGTGAGGCTATGTAATCTCAGGAGTTCTTTACTTTTGCACATGTGTGTTTATGTGGTATTACATATATGTGCATGCACTGGTATGGATGCCTGAGGTTGACATCAGGTGTCTTCATCAGTTGTTTTCCACTGACTATTCCTGAGGCATGGTCACTCCCTGAACTTGAAGCTAAATATTTCAGCTAGTCTAGCTAGAGTACCCTAAGCGTGCCCTGTCTTGGACTCTTGTGTGCTGAGACTATATGTAGGCTACCATGACCACCTGGATTTTATGTGGGATCCTAATCCTGGTCCTCACACCCATGTGACAAGAGCTTTACTTACTGAACCATCTCCTCAGTCCTGCAGGCATTCTTGTAAAGGAAAGGCGAGGAGACTCTGACCCAGGCAGAGAGTGGTCTATTGATACCTTGGTTTGGGCCCAGAGAAACGGACTTCAGGCTTATTGCCTCTAGAACTTAAAGACTATATTTCTGCTGTTTTAAGCCGCCGGGTTTGTGATTTGTTACAGCCTCACAGGAAACAAATACCCCTACCTACTCCTGGTTGGTTTTGTTTTGTTTTGTTTTGTTTTGTTTGACTGGTTGAGGGAAATCCCAGAGTCAGCACCAGGACTTTGTAGAGAGATGATGTTATGGTGGCAGCTAGCTAACTCAGTCGTTTAACAATTACCTTGGACTATTTCTGTATTTTCACACCTGGTCCACCTGCCTGCTCTAGACTAGTCACCCTTTGGTGCTGTTTGTGTGTGCACAGAAATCTATGGAAACCAGGTCACTGTGTGGATGGATTCCTTCTGTGGGTGACTGCCCAAAAGAAGGTCATGACTCAGATAACCTAGAATAGGCTTTTAGGTCACCATCACCATGTGCATCCCAAGGTTTATTACCCTCATGGAGAATCTATGGACCCATGGTCCCAGATCCATTCATAAATATAGAAGAACCTATGGACCATGGTTTGAGAAACTTAGTTAAAAGCTTCTCCTTCTAGAATCTTCCAAGGAACCTAGCCCTTGCACCTCAAGCCTCATCAGTGTGGGCTCATCTCTCATGGGCTGTACCCACCTGGCTGCCCTCCCTCCTCCAGTTGTTCTTGGCATCTATTTTCCATCATGGTACCACCCACACAAAGTTTCAGCCTCCTGAGGAACCCATCCTTGGCTGGGCACCTGGGATCCACCCTGGCCTCCTCCCCTTGGCCTAGACTCTCCTTTCTGCCTCCAGTGAGTTTTCAGCCCACTGTGGGCCAGAGTTTCAGAGCACTGAATTATTTTAATCCTGGGGCCTTAGAAGTAATGCTATGGTTTCTTGTTTTTGTTTTTTTAACTTCTAGTTTTATTTTTTTTAATGTGTTTATTTTATTTTATCTTATCAATTATTTATACAATATTCTGCCTGCATGTACACCTGCAGGCCAGAAGAGGGCATCCTATCACATTATAGGTGGTTGTGAGCCACCATGTGGTTGCTGGGAATTGAACTCAGGACTTCTAGAAGAGTAGTCAGTGCTCTTAACCTCTGAGCCATCTCTCCAGCCCAACTTCTAGTTTTAAAAACAGTCATCCCACCAGACAGATGAAAATACGCCATGGAGGAAGCCAATGCTCAGCTGGGTTAGGCAGTTCCCTACCCGTAGCCATAAATGCTGTCAGCAGGCAGCTGAAACCTGGTCTCTGATGCCTTTCTCTCACCAGAAGCTCTTCCCAGAGCCCTGTGTGTCTGAGCATGCTCTAACCTCTGCCCTTGACAGCAGCCTTGAACTGGAAGCTGAATACTGGTGTTAGAAGAAGACCCCCATTGCGTGTTGAGTGATGGGACCCCTATGTGCAGACCTTCAAGGATCCCATGAGAAGGCTGTTATAATCTCTGTCGTGGGCATGGCTCCACCTGGGACCTGAGATGGAAACTCCAAGTGTGGTAAGCCATGGCCAGCTGGGCATGGTGGCTCATGCCTTTAATCCCAGCAGAGGCAGGCTTAGAGGATCTCTAAGTTCAAGGCAAACATGGTCTACAAAGCAAGTACAAGACAGTCAGGTCTACAAGAGAAACCCTGACTCAAGAAACAAGCAGATAAAAACAAAGAAAGAAAGAAACAAGCCATGGCCACTCAGAGGCATTCTTTGTAACCATTCTTGGGGAAGGAGCTCAGACCACTTCACAGCCCACGGAGCCATAGGATGCTCTTCCCTCCTATACCCTGGCTCCCTACATCCCTCTTACCCCCATCCCACTCCTACTTCCACCTCTGTGCTCGGCATGCTGTCCAGGCCTGTCTGGTAAGCCCTTCCCTATGACTCCCCTACCCTGGCCTCCAAGCCTCTGGCCATGGTGAAGAAACCAGAGCACAAATCCTCTCGGAGTGACGCAGAAATGGGTGACTATGGGGACATTTCAATATGTGAGGAGGTGACTTTAGAGGACACAGCTGGCTCTCCCAAGGCACACCTGTGCCCCAATTGCCAGCATCCACGCAGGGATCAGGCCTGTAAATATCAGATAACTTCCTTAGAAAATTGTGATAATTGGACACATCCTGGTCATTGTTTTCCTCAGGAGCAACAGTCTGTCCAGTCTTTTCTCCTTAGTTCTTTCTTCCTTCCTCCCTCATTCTCTCTTTCCTATGGTGCAGGAAGCCACCTTGCCCTCTACCACTGAGATTCACCCCAGCCCAACTGTTTTACTTTTGTTTTGGCATGTGTTGTCTTGTGCCAGGCACTGCCTCATGCATTCTTATGTGTTACTCTATTGCCTGAGCACCAGAACATTTAACCTCTTTATCTCTCTCATCCCCACTGCTCATCAGAAGCCATGAGAACTATGGCCCACTCCTTTTAAAAGGAGAAAGCACAGGCTTTGAAACCTAAAATCACTGTCACTTGGCCATCAAGTGGTAGAGTTGAGATTCCAATCCAAAAGTCCTTCCGACCTTTAGAAGCATCCTCACACCACACAAATATCTTCAGGAGTTCCAGAATTTCTTGAATCAACAGGTCATTCTTCCGCAGGGTCTTGTGTATGAAAAGAGAAGAGATGAGGAAGATGGAGACCCTGTCTTTAGAGGACTCCAGAGGAAGAAACCAAGTCAGTTTCTGAATAAGAGCACTTAGCGAAACGAACAGCTGTGTGTTCAGCATCCTCAGAAGACTGCTTCTAAAATCCCACTGTAAGCTCCTACACCTACAGGTACTGAAAGCCCAGAAGCAACATGGGATGGCTCATATAGTCTACACACTCCTCCTGCACACTTTAAGTCCTATCTTTGTTGCAGCTCATAATCATCCATTGCAAAATTGATGTAAATATTTGTTGTACTGTATTGTTTAAGGAATAAAAACAAGGGAAAGAATCTGTACCCACTCAGCAAAAAAAATGTGATTTAAAAAAATATATTTTGAACTGCAGTTGGTTGAATATATTTTATGAATCTACTACCTCCTTAGGACAGAGGTAGGGGAAGGAGCCTGATGGGAAGAGGGTCAGAGACTGTTAAGTTCACTCCTATCACAGCCCCTGAGATCTTTGTCCACTCCAGAATTGCTGTCTGCAGACTGTACAGTTTACAGATCTTTTATCCCCTAACTTTCATGCATATGCTTTGAGCCACACTTGCCAAGCCCCAGGCTCCTCGGGAACCTTTGTGTATGAACTGTAAGTTGGGTAAGCCATGAACTTCCTCTACTCTATGCTAATCCTTTGGGATGTGGGCTGGTGGCTTGCTGAGAGCCATGTGTCAATGCCTGCTGCTCCAGTGAGATGTAGCCAAGGAGCTTCAATCTAGTCCAAACCCTGCCAAGTATGACTAATGGCCTTAAGCAAGTCACCTTTCCCTCCTCAGGCCTCCTTGCTTTATTTTTAAAGCAGAGAGTGATGCATGGCTTTTGTAGTTGATGGGCAGGTATTTTGAGGATTAATAGAAAAAGCAGAATGGGTCTAAAAAATGTGGACCCAAGCCAATTGGCACCACAGCCGTCATCAGGACACGTATGGGCCATCCAGGGATGGGCTACTTCCTTTTTCTTGCCATTGTGATCTACTTTCCCTTTGGGGCATTTGGCTCCTTGGCATCATCAGCCACATGAACACATTGTTTTTGTTTTTTTGTTTTGTTTTGTTTTGTTTTAACCCCATCTCCAACTAGCTTCTTTTAGAAATGCTAAACCCATCCTTGTGGTGGTTCAGATAGCCCCACCCTCCTCACCCCTGCAGGCACATGCTATTCTGAATACTTGGTCCCCAGTTGGTAAACTGTTTCAGAAGGGTTAGAAGGCGTGGCCTTGTAGGAAGAGGTATGCCAATGGAGGTGAGCTTTGAGGCTTTAGAATCCCACTCCATCCTCTGCCTCTCAGCTACATCCCCAGCACCGAACCTGCCTACTTCGACACAATCCTCCACTGTGGTCTTGGACTCTAACCCTCTGGAAGTGTGAGACCCAAATTAGACACTTTCTTTTGTAAGTTGTCTTGATTGTAGCTTTTTGTTGTGGCAAGAGAATAGTAACTAAAGCAATCCTCTTGGACTCAGTGATTGACTCAGACAAGAGAAAGCGGCTTTGCCAGAGCCAATACAGACAGGAGAGCAGTTCCTTAAACACCAGAGCTATCAGAAGACATGACATCTTTTCTCAGCCAGTGTAAGGTCCGACATTGTCACAGCCACTTGCTAACGTGAAGTAATAACTTCCGACTTCCAGGAGTCCACCATGTACACCTCAGGAAGAAACTAGGAGGTGGGGGTGGGGACGGGGAGGCCCTCTGTGTCTTGCATGAGTTGCTGGGGTACTCCTTACCTGGTACCATCCTGATCTCCAGACTGTGACCAAATAGATGTCTTCTGTGCTTTTAAGTGAGCAGGAATCAATCAAATCTTCTTAGCCATAGAGTGTCAAGCCCCACCATTCTCTGCTTCCTTCTTGCTCTAGCCAGTGCTAGGAGCTGGCCTCATGTGTGGACAAATGGCAGGCAAGGGAAAAGAAAAGGAGAGAATGCAAGCCTAGCATGCAGACCGGATTCCCCGGGAGCTTTCCCCAGAAAGAGGTCCAACAGAGGAGCCTGGAGCTATGGGCCGGGGCTGCTTGGACATGTCCATGTCCTAGGCTACCCTTCTCCAGAGATAACCAGGAGCTGGCTTGTGTGATAACCTCCACCAAGTACAGCCGAGGACAGGTCATGCCTTTGGAGTCTAGAGCCGTTTCCAAAGCTCACGTTCAAGAAGAGCTCAGGGTTGGGGCTGGAGGCCGTCTCCCCTACTAACCCATTTAGATCTCAGGAGTCACTTTGTGGACACCAGAAGAGTGCCTTGTACTCAGCCCTCACGCTCCTGTTCTGTCACACTTGAGATAGAGATGCCATCCTCCTCCCCTCCCCAGCCCCCCCACGGAGAGAGCCTGGATACTATCACAGTTCCCTGCGATATCAGTAAGAAGCTGGGGTGGGGGGTGGGGGTGGGATGAGGGTATAAATGGGGCCTGTAAGATTTTAGGTGAGCCTGGAGGTGGAAAAAATAGTGGTCAACAAGCCAGGGCATCCTAGACTGGGTGAGCTTGGGTACACTCAGGCAAGGGCAGCAGTCAGAGCTCCAAGAAAAGGGAAGTCATTATAGAGACAGGAACACCATGACAGGTGTGTCCATGAGGCGCAGAGCAACAGCTACAACACATTCTAGCTGTCACTCTTTATAGCATCTTGGGGCTCAGTTTCTTCATCTAGAACACAAGGGTGGTAAAACACTCTTTGTCTTGATGGATGTATACAGAAAGGCCATAGCCTAGTGCCTAGCCCAAGCTCAAAGGTGAGCTGGGTAGAAAGGGGTCCCTAGGATAGAAAGGATAAAAAGGAGCTGGGATCCAGGGAGGAGTGGTGCATGGGAAGGCCAGGAGCTGGACCAACAGAGACTCCATCTTCAGCTGTCGAATCCTACATCATTTAGTACATCTAATCCTTAGCTGCTGTGCTGACACAGCGTCCCTGATGGAGATGCAGGGAGGAGGGCTACTCTTCAGCTACCAGCCCAGGGAGCCTGGACTCTGCAGGACAGCCAGATGCAGGTAAGCACCCTCTAGGTATGGGTCAGGCCACCTCACTGGGGAGTCCTCAGAGGGACCCCACACAGCTGGGCAGGGAAAAAAGACTGAGCTCTTCAGAGCTGGTGTTACAGAGTAAGGCCACAGGGGTTCTATGCTCTCTTGCACTTAATGATGTGTGCCTATCAGTAAGTCATAGGAAATGCCAAAGGATGAAGTGTGTGGGTGGGTGTGATATTTGAGTCTTACTCTATATTTGTCATTTATTTTTAGCATCGGTTCGTGTCCCTGGCGATCTGTAATGGTGACTATTGAATATTATTTATTTATTGAAAGCACCGGATGTTCTGCCAGGGGACACAAGCATGGGTCTCAGCACCGACATCAGGTGGCTTACGTAAGGGCAGTTCTATATTTGTGTACATTGTATATTAAACATATTCTCTTCTCACTCCTCCAATTAGTCCTCTGGAAGAAAAGAGATGTCACCTCTACCTGTGCGGCTGCGGCTATAGCACAGTTGGGAGAAGCCTTGCCTTGCACAAATGGTTCAATCCCCAGCACTACAAAACAAAACTGCCTGTGTCTGTGTTGCTGAGAATCTCCTTAACCAAGGGACTGTGCACTTCCATTTGTGTTTACTCTTTCCGTATTTAATTTTTTTTAATTAATGAAAAAATGTCTAAAAACTGTATCTTACAACGATGCTCCTATGTCCTGTGGACCCACCACGCATTCCTATTCTCTCATTCTAGGCCACTAAATAGTAAAGCACAGGCTATAAGCATCACCAGGGCTCAACAGCCGCATGGGAAACACCACTCCATGCCGACTTAGGGTGTGTCATCTTGCATGTATTCGTCCTCTTTGTGTCTCTGATTCCCATCTTTGAAGACAGTGGAGACAGTATTGACTTCACTTCAATAAATGAAGTAGACCAAGGCACTTGAAACAGGACTTGGAAAATGTCACACAAGTGTCTGCTAACCATGTTTCCATGGCCTTGATTCACGTTTTCCAGACACTGGAGCTAGCTATGGACTTAGGGACTTGTACAGTCGCTCACTGACAGACACGCTGTGTGCGTGTGACCACAGCGTCACTGAAGGGGCTGCTAGCTATGTCCTTTCAGTTCCACAAGCCTGCCCCAAACAGACATCAACAAAAATGTGGCTGTTACAAGGGTCCGTGACTCAAGCACGCATGGCTTGGTTCAGATGGTCACAGGACGAACTCAGGGTCCGGTGCTATCTCTCTGGACTTGGTTCTCGTTCAGTCTAGGTTCTGTTCCAGTCTAGGGTTTGCTCTCCACTCATGGTCACAAGATGGCTGCCAAGAAATGGTAGAGCTGTATCACCTCCTTCCTGGAGGCTCAAAGGCTCCAATTCAGTCCCGTCTCTACTAATTGGCCTGACGGGGTATAATTGTCACCAACATCCTGATTGGCTGGATGTGTGTCAACTGCCACCCCTAAAATTAGAGAAGAGAGCCGGAGTGAAGAGAATGCTTAGACATAGTAGTGCTAGTCCCGCTCCGCCCTCGACCAAAGTTTGGAAGGCTTAAAAACGCCCAAGGAAGATTATCATAGAGAAAGTTCTCTTGACCTATTCTGTAATACCTCTAAATGGTCTCTCTCTGTCTGTTACAACGAACACCAGTGCCCCAAGGCAGTGTTGACCTGCTGCCCCAGGCTTCAGTCACCTTGTGTATAAAATAAGAACAATAATCACAACACACACACACACACACACACACACACACACATACACACCATACTCACACACACACACACACAAACACACACACACCACACACACACACACACACACACTCACACTGTGTGGTGAGACTTAATGGAAGTGTAAGGCCTATAGAACTGCTTTCACTTGGCACTAATAAACTCGGGCGTATGTCTCTTCTGTTCAGCCTGTGTAACCAGTGCTGGCTGGCCTCTGGGCTGAAAGCCTTTAGGAGAAAAAAGGAATTGACGGACCAGAGCTATTCAGAGCCATTCAGAGCCCCTGACCATGCCTCAAAGTGGGGAAGAAGCTGGGAGGGGACCTGTGTTCACAAGACCTGAGTTTGGGAACTGACCCACACCCACGATCATAGGGGAGGCCTGAAGAGAGCTCTGTGTAGGCAGTTACCCGGAAAACCAGAGCAGCTCGCCTACCTCAGAGGCCAGTCTCTTGTGAGAGGCAGTCAGAAACCCCAACCAAATAAGGCCCCAAGTTGGGTGGGAATCTGCGTGCAGAGTGTTTATATAGATTAGAAGGTCTCCGTTGACTCACAGCTTAAACCTCCTCGGCTTTGCAGTTCATCAAAGCTTAATGTTCCATTTCACGATGTTCCTTGCCCATTGCTGAGTGGCTCCATCAGCTCTTAGAAGGGAACCTTTCCCCTTCAGGGTACATTTCCACTGTCCTGAGCTTGAAAGCTTCCCCGCGCCACCACTGTTCCCCGTTGGTAAGGGCTTCTGGTCTCTGTGCTTTGGAGCAGTGCAGATGCGGCGAGTCACCACATCGTGTGTTTTGTTCGGCTCATCTGCCAGCCGGAGCAGCCAGTTCTTGGAACAGCTGCAGAGCACTCAGGGCTCCCAACAGGGAGAAAAGAAAAAGCAGACAAAGCCTGGTACAATGTGCCAGCACCAGGCCCCCGGAGGTGGCTTATTCATAGGAAGCTCTGTCTGTGGCCCCTGTAACCAGAGTGTGGGCTGGTGGGAAGTAGTCAACTTCCCATGAACTTGTCAGGGGTCTAGGGAACTGCTGGTGAGGGCCCAGGAGGGATTGTCTCAAAAATAATCCTGAAGGAGCACTGGAGAGATGGCTCAGAGGTTAAGAGCACTGTCTGTCCTTCCAGAGGTCCTGAGTTCAATTCCCAGCAACCACATGGTGGCTCACAACCATCTAAATGTGATCTAATGTCCTCTTCTGGCTTGCAAGTGTACATGCAGGCAGAATACTATATAAATAAATAAACCTTTAAAAACTGATCCTGAAGATAATGGTTTCGCCCATTACAAGAACACACCAGAAACTCCTGCACGGAAAGCCTCTGGTTGGGGAGCAGCTGGTTTGGTACTGAAGGAATCTAAATAGCAAAAGGCTTTGCAATTGTCACATCCCCTATGACGCTAACACTGTTCTTGATTCTCAAAACACCACCAAGAAAAATGGAAAGACAGCAAGCAATAGCCTGAATGAAAACACTTGCAAACCAACTTCATCCTCCCATGACCCTTATTTACTTTAGGGATCATGGAGTCATGGCACACAGGAAGCAAATAGATAAATAATAATAATAATAATAATAATAATAATAATAATAATAATAGCAAACGATCAGTAAAATGTGAGACTTTCATGGGATGTCGGCTATGTTAGATTGCATGGTCAGGAAAGAGTTGCCTATAAAGTTTTTGTCCATAAAACAAGCTGAAAGGCAATGGCGCGAGGATCCAAAGGGAACCTTCTCCATGAAGAAACAGCAGATGCAGAGACTCAGAAGTGGGAACAAGTGTGAGTGTTAAAGAAAATGAGCAGTGGCTTGGTTGGAGGTAAGGATACCAGACTTCCAAGGCCAGGTGGGAACGGGAGCAAGCACAGGAAGTCTGGTCCTCTCAGGTACCTCGAGGTGCAGCCGCAGCAATCTGTGTTGGAGTGGATGAATCACACAAGCACACTGAGGGCCCTGCGCTCACTGCTACCAGAATGGATGGACCACACGGAGTTCTTGGTTGTAAATAATGAGGCTGACTGGCTGGTTTCGTGGGCCACTAAGGTGACTCAGTGGGAAAAGGGGCTCACTGCAATCCTGAGGGACCGAGTATGACACCCCCCCTCAGGACCCACACAGAGAGAATTGACTCCTCTTGCAAGCTGTCCTCTGCCTCCATAGGCATGCTGTGACATGAGTTCCTGTGCACAAGCATGTATCTATGCACACAAGTACAAAACAAGTAAGCGTAATAACTTTCTCCCCAGATAATATTTATTGGACAGCTCATGATGTTTTGAAGGTTCTGAAAGAAGAAAAGAGGAAAAACTAAAGAAAACAAAGCAAACAAAAGCAAAACAAAACACAGCTCAGGGTCAAGGGCAAAGCCACAGAACAGAAGGAAAACCCGTCAGAATGCCCCCAAAGAAAGCTTGTGTGCGTGATCTACTCCAGCCTTCCTCTTGCACAACCCCAAGGACTCTGGCTTTACTTTATCGGATGACAATTCTATCCAAGCACATGCCCTAAGACATGAAAGTGCTAAAGCCATGTCTTGGCACACAAATTCAGCGCTTGCAATGGAAGTGGCGAGGATAGGGACACTGATGACCTTTTCTTAGGGACTGAAGGCCTGTCTCCTGGAGGTCATTCTCTCAGGGAATGGCTGCAACACCATGGTAGCAGTGTAAAAAACACTCGCCCCACCTTTGCTCTGGGCCCTGCCAAGACTGATGAAAGGACACACTGCAAGCTCTTGAGATGCTGAGACGTGTTTCCTAGCCCTTACTGACGGGCATCCCAGCAGCAGACAACTCCCGTTCCCCCTTCTGATCGGCCCTAAGAACAATGCCAACCATTTCCTGTAATGAAAGCAACTAAAAATACTTTTTGATGATGGACATGGTGAAAGTTGAGCAACACAGAGCAGAATACGGAAATGATACCAAGAAGCTCACAGCCAACAAATGCAACAGCCCACCTGGCTTTCGCCTCCCAGAATTGCCCCAAGACTCAGTAGTCTGTCTTTCCTTTTCCTGGAGGCTATACCACATCTTTCTGTGTAGCTTTTGTAGAGAAAAAAAAATTAGTCAGCCATGACTAATGACAAATGATTGCACCAAATGGTTGCCAGCAATTTAAGCAACAAAATAGAGTAACTTTCTCTTCTCCATGAGCTGCAGAGGCGCTCCAACAACTCAAGGAGTGTTCCGCACTTTGAACACTCAACAATCTCTTTTGTATTTGTTACAAAATTAATGTTAATGCTATAATCAGATATATCCCATAATACTATCAATGAGAAACAGTCCTATTAAACAAAACCATGCACTAACATATTTTTACTCCCAACTCCCTTACGTGGAACACGGTCATTGTCCCCATGTCCCTCTTTAGTGGAAGCAATCAAGACTCAGAGGGAGGGAGGAACTCTCTGAGATTATGTTATCAAGCAGTAACAGCCCCTCATCACCCCAAAGTCTTACTCAACCGGATGCCACAGTATTCAATGCACTCTCATTTCAGGGTATAGCCAATCTCCTAAGGAGGCATCAGCCCAGCCACGAGAAACTTTCTTTTTCTTTACAAATAAGATTTTCCTCTTTGCTTGTCTGGAAAAGGTGGCTCAGCGGCCAAGTCAGTGAGCAGCAGCTCTATAACTGAGGAACAAATACGTAGCAGGGCTGAGTCTCTCCAGATGTTGAGCTAAATAAGGCACAAGAGGATCGCCTGAATCTGACGACTTTTAAAGCCAAACAGGGAGCAGAGGAGACACCAGAACACTCAAGAGGATAAACACTGAAGAGCCCCTAGCATGTGCCAGAGGCCTCACTGAGGGCAGGGGTCAGAATAAAGAGTTGACCTTACTATATGATCAAACAAATGACCATTTTCGGCTTTTTGCTGCCCCACCCTGTAGGAATATTATCTACCCCTGCACCACTAAACTCAAGAGTGACTATCTGACTGTGTTGGCTAATAAAAATGTAGACAATTGACACATACCTTCCAGTCTCTGCTCTGCCACTATAGACTGGCAGTGTTCTCCAAGATAGGTTGCCCTGGCTCCCAGCAATCTAAAGAAGTCAAGCTGACTGAAAGTGTGACCTGTGAGCTGATGTTGTCAGGTTGCTCTTATAGCAGCCTGAGCTAGCCTTGTCTCACAGGGAAGCCTGAAGGACATCCAGAGCTGATACTGGCAGACACAGGATGGCTCTGCACTGACATTAGCACATGCTCCTGAAGGCCACAGACTATGCAAGTGCTATTCACGTAGCCTCTGCATTGTCACAGAGAGCCTGTGACTTTTTTTTTTTTTTACCCTGACACAGGGTTTCTTTATGGATCAGTTCTGGCCTCGAACTCACAAAGATCCACCTGCCTCTGCCCCCCAAGGGCTGGAATTAAAGGCATGCACCAGCATGCCTGGCAAGTCTATGACTTTTACATAAAGTTCTCACCCAACTTTTGAATGAAGGGATGTCAGAGTCTTTCCTGTTTCTTGAACAAAATACCTGAAATCTGGAAAGAGCAGGGTTGATTGGTGGGGAAGCCTGTCCGTGTGGTGCTGCCATGTGCCTGGTACCTGATAAGGGCTTCTTGCTGCACCATAACCTAATATAGGGTGTCACGTGGCCAAGCAGGGCAATCATGTTCCTGCTCACCTATACTCCACGGACGTCATGTTGTGCCCCACCCTCATGTCCTCTTCTAACCCTAATTACCTCCCACGTGTCACACCTCCAGACTCCATTAATATGTGATTTGGGGGGGATTGACTTTTGGAGGGCACATTCGAACCATAACGATGGCATTCCAGCTCACACAGCTGGAAAGGCTAGGCTAAGCCCTTGGTAACTAAATCCACGCTGTATCCTTCTTCAGTTCCTGGGACTGAGACCTTAAGAGGGTAAAGTGAGTCTGCTAACCAGGATGAGGCCATCAGATGGTACTCATACACTCAGAAAGTCACAAGAACAATGTCATCTGTCCCAGGTGATGACCAGTCACATGCCATGTTCTGTGTGGACCAAGAAGGTGGGAGGGGCCAGAGCTTTCTCATTTCTTCCTGAGCCCTGCTCACTTCCTTCCTCAGCCCAGCACTCCTGCAAAGCTGTCGACTCTTGGTTTCCACAGACTCGTGTGCGTATCTCGGGATACGTGAATAGCACCTGTAGGAGTACGGGAGGGAGTGAGAATAGAATCTTTAGAATGAGGAACTTTGGAAATGGTGAACTCAGATCCCTAGAGCTCATGGTAGGGAGGGAGGAACCTGGCCATGTCAGCACACACTTGTGATTCCAGAGATGGGGGAGGAGACTGGAGGCAGGAAGTAGGGGAGGGCAGATGATCCCTGGGGCTCTCTGCCCATCCAGACTAGCCTAATCAGCAAGTTCTAAGTTAAAAAAAAAAGAAAAGAAAGAAAGAAAGACCCTGTCACCAAAAAACAAAGTGGAGAACAGCAAAGGAAGATGCAGGATATTGACCTCTGGCTTCCACACGCATGCACACACACACACCTGCAAACACATGCACACAAATAAATAAATAAAGTAATAAAGGAAGAGAGAGGGAGGGAGGAAAGGAAGGGAAAAGGTTGTTTGATTGGTTGAAAATCTCTTTGGAATGCTATAGATCTGAGCTCAGGTTAGCATGGACTAGATTTGGCACCCTGAGCAAGTTGATTCTCCACATCAGTAAAATAAGAGAAACGAGATAATTTTGATGACTCATTCGATTATTTATGGGGGGGGGGATGTGATCATTTTAAGAGTCATGTGTATGGCCTAACATGCCACAGGTATCCGATGGGCACTCATTATCTTAGAAACCACGATGCGTAACCTGCTGTCACACCTGTCTTGCCTTGGTTCCTACATACTTTATGTAAAAGTCATGGCATATGACTTGGAAATAGAGATTCGGAGGTTGGAGAACAGGGCCTACATTTGAAGACTATTAAGTGTCTAGAGAGCCACAGTTCAGCCTTGAAAACTAATGAAATATCTTTTCTAGGAGAAAAATGCAAACAGTGCCAAACACTATTCTGGTGTGCAATTGAGTGGCCATCTTCCAGGATGCCTACTCACCTCATGGCCAAGAGGAAAAGAATAAGAGCCCAAGATCTCCTAATCCCTCTCAAGGGCTCATGCCCAACAACCTAAAGTCTGTGCCCCAGGTCTCCCTTCCTGAAGCTTCTGCCACCTGTCAGCACTAACACCATGGAGCCTGATCCAGTGTGTGTGTGTGTGTGTGTGTGTGTGTGTGTGTGTGTGTGCAAGTATACATGTATGCACCTAGGTGTGGAGGCCAGAGGTCAACTGCAAGTGTTCTCACCAGTAGGCTGGAGTGTACATGAGACCCACAAATCAGCTAGCTCTGTCTTCTTGGTCCTGGGATTGTAAGTGTATGCCATCATGACCTGCTTCTTTTTCTGTTTGTTTGTTTGTTTGTTTGTTTTCTTTTTATTTTCCACTTTCTTTCCACGATAGGGTCTCACTATGTACCTCTGGCTATCTTGAAACTCATTGTGTAGACCAGGCTGCCCTTGAACTCATGGAGATCTACCTGCTGCTCCCTCCTGAGTGCTGGGACTGAAGGTATGCACCCCCATGCCCAGATTGTTTGTTTATTTTCAAACTGGGCCCTCCCACTTGCGTGACAAGCACTTTATTGGCTATGTCATATCTCTATCACTCCTGCGCTTTTAACACAGGGACCTTTGGGGACCATTACCCATTCTACAGCATTGGAGGCAGGAAGCTGAACTTGTGGGCTGCAGTTCCTCAACTCCAAGATGAAAGTGATAATATCTGCTTGACACTATCACAAGAATTAGAAACACAGGGCTGGAGAGTTGGCTCAGTAGTTAAGGTCCCGGGTTCAATTCCCAGCACCCATATGGCAGCTCACAACTGTCTGTAACTCCAAGATCTGACACTCTTACACCAATGCACATAAATTTAAATTAAATAAAAATATTTTTAAAAAAAGAATTAGAAACACAGCTCAAAAGTATTCTACTAGGAAGCCGGGTGGTAGTATCATACACCTTTAATCCCAGCAGTTGGGAGGCAGAGACAAGTGGATCTCTGTGAGTTTGAGGCCAGTCTGGTCTCGAAAGCCAGTCCAGGACAGCCAAGGCTACACAGAGAAACCCTGTCTCAAAAAAACAAAACTAAACAAACCAAACCAACCAACCAACCAAACAAACAAAACATTCCACTATGGAGGAAGTAGTCACCCAGTGACCATTGCTGACTTTGATGCAATCTGCCACAATTTGAATGCCAAGTGTCCCCATAGCCCCAACTGAAGCCGGTATGGTCTCCAGCATGGTGCCACTGGAAGGCAGAGAGCTTTCCCCACAGGGGAACAGATGTGTCGGCCCCTGAATTGGGTTGTAGGACTGTGGCTCCTTCTGCTGCTGATTTACTTCCCAGCCACAAGACGAGCAGTTTGTTCTACTTAAACATTCCTGCCGTGTGTGTCAAATAGCCTCATCACTGATGCAAAGGGGCAGGCTCTTTTTTTTCCTCAGCTGATGCCAAGGTGTTTGGTTCTTCCGAGGAAGCTAAGGCCGCATTGGGGTGAGGCCCTCACTTCATCCAGCGACTAGCACCGTGCAGGCAGTTCACAACATGGCCTCCCTCTCCGAGCTCGCCTGCATCTACTCCGCCCTCATTCTTCACTATGATGAGGTGACAGTCATGGAGGATAAGATCAATGCCCTCATTAAAGCAGCCAGTGTCAACGTTGAACCTTTCTGGCCTGGCCTGTTCGCAAAGGCCCTGGCTAATGTTAACACTGGGAGCCTCATCTGCAATGTAGGGGCGGGTGGGCCGGCTCCAGCAGCCAGAGCTGCACCAGCAGGAGGTCCTGTGTCAGCCACCGCCACTGCTGCCCCAGCTGAGAAGAAGAAAGTGGAAGCAAAGAAGGAAGAATCTGAGGAGTCTGATGATGACATGGGCTTTGGTCTTTTTGACTAAACCTCTTGTTAACCTGCTCAATAAAAAGCTGAACCTGTAAAAAGAAAAAAAGAAAGAAAAGAAAAGGGGCAGGCTCTACCTTCCAGGACAGGAGCACAGAAAACTTGGACCAATTTGCCTCAGGCATTTGTTATGACAGAAATCTGACTTACACTGACCCTAAGGTTAAGCTGGTATCTGAGCTGTGAGTATCAACTGGGCAAGAGTTACGTTTTGCGGGGCATGATAGTGTGTGACCTAAAGGCTCATCTGAGATGCTAAGACAGGAAGATTATCAGTTAAAAGACTGTGTTGAAGAAAGAGGGAGAGAGAGAGAGAGACAGAGAGAGAGAGAATATTAAGAATAATTGGGTCGTTGCAATGAGTCATTGGTCTGCTACAAGGCCTCTGACCTCTCCTACTCAGGTACCTCACTGGGACTCCTCGTGGACAACCTGTCCTTGCCCTGTGCCATGGAGATGCTGCAGTTTTGGATCTGTAGGACTGGCCCCTTCACGCACTCTGGCAGTTCATCAATGGGGTAGAAGGAAGTATGAACAAAAGGGCGTATTGTGGGACACACTGTGACACACTACAGCTTCCCCAATGAGATGTTTTCTTCTCTGTTGGGAGGTGTTGTGAGGGTGGAGGGCAGGTACAAGGGCAGAGGGAGATGAGTGAGATTGGGATGCATGATGTGAGATTCTTATAAGAAATTTTTTTTAATTGGACTTGGGCACTGGAGAGATGCCCCTGCAGTCAAGAGTATGTGTTGGTAGGTCAGAGGACCTAGGTTTAATCCCAGCACCCATATGGTGGTGGCTACGGTCATCTGTAACTCCCATGCACTCACATGGTGTGACTCATACATATAAAACAAGTCTGAATGTTTTAAATTAGATTTAATTAGAGTCTTGGTCATGAAGTTATGAACCTATCCACTTTCTTCTCTCATTCCTGGGCTTCATATTTCTTCAGAAAATTAGAATTAGAATTTCTGATTAAAACTACATCTTCACATGGGTGATAGTTACTGTTATTTATTTAGATAGTTTATTGTCAATAACTTACTAGTAACTTATCCAGGAACAATGAGAAGACTTCAAAATATGATTGCACTTTTGGAATATGTCTGGATAGAAGCCAATGTAAGGTAGACTACTTATTGCCAACATGTGGCAATGAATTTGTGCATGATTTTTGCCCCATTTCCCACTGAGTCTGCTTCCCAGGCCCTGACTCTGGGCTTGTTATTGCAAGTCACTTTCAAGAGGACAGTCGTACATATAAAGTGAGAAAAGGAGCACTAAGCTGCCTTTAGTGCTTCCTTAAGACTGTCACATAAGAACGTTTACCTGAAGAGAAGAGGCACCACAGAGTAATTAAACCTACAATGGTCATTTTATGAGGACTCCTGGATTCGCAGTAAATCCTCATTTCCTCAGCACTATCTCTTAAGTCTCCGGTGTGTTCTGCAGTCCTGCTCCAGGTTGTTGGTAAAAGGTAGAACCTGGGCTAAGGCTGGACCAGTAGGTGTTCCTCATGGGTGGCCTGTGGACCCTCGTGTCGGTGGCTTCCAAGATCCAGCTGGCTCTGCTCCACTCAGGGCCTGATCGGTCTACTTTCCCTCAGATGCTGTGACCCTCCCTGGTATCCTTCAGGTGTATTCTATTCACCTTTGCATTAGCTGGAGTTGGTATCTGTTATTTGAACTGCATCCCCAGTTCATGGTTAGTGAAAGTCACCTTCAAAGAGCTTTGAGCCCTCTAGATCAGTGGCTCTCAACCTTCCTAATGCTGCGACCTTTTAATATGGTTAGCTCTTCATGTTGTGGTGACCCCCCAATTGTAAAATTATTCTCATTGCTACTTCATAACAGTATAACAGTATGTTACTGTTACGAATCGCAATGTAAAGATCTGATATGAGACCCCCTCCGCCCCCCATGAAAGGGTCATTTAATTCCTAAGAGGGGTCGTGACCCACAGGTTGAGAACCACTGCTCTGGATGATGTAAAAAGCCTTAGTAAGTGGCTGGACTTGCCATAGGCCGGGGCCGAGCACCAGTCTGGTCTTGCAGAGGAAGGAAGGAGGAAATTTTGCTACCATGGGGTGTCCCGTGCAGGAGTCCTCTCAGCTCAAGCTGCTATTCTATTTTCCTCCTTGATCCACAGACTCAGCAACTAGTGAGAGTTCTGCCAACACAGTAGACTTTGAATTGTTCCTAGTTAGCTTGAATTCTAAAGCCATGAATCATCTGCTAGGAAAACAAAACAAAACAAAAACAGTAAGCAGGTCCCATTCTTCACTTCTGGCCTAAAGCTATCCAGATGCTGGGGGGTAGGGGTGGGGGTGAGGGAAAGGAATAAGGAAGTGAGAGTCACTTTCCCCGAATGTCCCAGAGCACAAAGGAGGGTGGATAGTTTTCCTTGTGACTATCTTGTGTGTGTATATATATGTAATTTTGATGAGAGTATAAGTGCGTGTGTGCATGCGTGAGTGCGTGCGTGCATGTGTGTGTGTGTGTTTGGGTACATATGTGCTCATGTTATGTGAGGAGGTCAGAGGATAACTGTGGAGTTGGTTCATTCCTTCCATCCATATGTGAGTTTCAGGGATGGGACTCATATCATCAGGCTTGTGAGGAAGTGTTTTTACCTGCTGAGCCATCTCACTGGCCCAAGGATCTGTCTTTTCAGTGTTCACTGTTACGTACGCCAGGCTACCTGGTCCACAAGCTTCCATGGATTCTCCTCCATCCCGCCATAGGACTGCTAGAATCACAGCATCCTACCATGTGTGCTACCATGCCAAGCTACCCTCCGAACCCTCTCCGAAGATCTTCCTGGTGACTGTTAGAACTTAGTTTCTCTATTGCTTTTTAAATCTAGTCATTTTCAGAACAGAGATGATGGGGGGGGGGGTGTTTATTAACTGAGCTTTGCTTCTGTTGAGAACCAGTTCAGCGGTCCTTGGAAGAAGCTGTTAGGGCCATGAAGCCCTGTCAAAAACTGCAAGGAGAAAAGAGCCATCAGAGAGATGGTGCCAATAGACCAAGGACTCTTAACCACATAGTCATCTCTCCAACGCCCAAACTGCTTTTAAACAACAGCCATTATCCTTGCTTGTGACTCTGAGGCAGCAACCTGGGCTGGGCACAATTGGGTGGGTCATCTGTCGGTTTTCTTGGGCTCGTTCTTCAGCTTGTAGCTCTCTGGTCTGCTCTTATTCTTTTAGCCACTTTCACACACAAGGCCCAAACAAACTCTAGGTTTGTTTTCACTTTACAAATGGGGAAACAAATCATTAGAGGGATTAAAGGTAATGTCAAAGGTCACAGGAGCCTTGATTCAAGACTTGTTGCCAAGCTCCATCTTATTATTGTTGTTGTTGTTATTGTTATTTTTTTTTTTTTTTCATGACAGGGTTTCTCTATGTAGCTTTGGCTGTCCTGGACTTGCATTGTAGATCAGGCTGGCCTCGAACTAGAGATCCACCTGCCTCTGCCTCCCGAGTGCTGGGGTTAAAGGTGTGCGCCACCGTGCCCAGTCCATTATTGGTATCATCATCAATCACCATCATCATCATCATCCAGAAGTTTTTTTCAAGAAGAAGACACTAGGAACTGAGTTGGGGGTGAGGGTGCATAGTGCCATGCCTCTTAATAAATAACTGTCCCTCTTCTCTAGCTACCAGGATGTTTATTGTAGCACCTCCCAAAGAGAAAAGCTGTGTACACTGTGTTATAGATATATCTGTGAGGAATACTTCCCAATATGTATATCAAAAATGTTACACACATACACACACACATAAGGGATTCCATCAGTGGGTAAATTTGGACTGTTTCCTTCCCTTATACTCCAGAAACACCAGTGTGTTTACAGAGTACCCCAAATGTCTCAGGGAAGGATACAACATGCTATTAGTCAGCTGACGCCGTAGGCTACTGTAACAAAGTGTTCCTAAAGTACAGAAGTAAAGTGCAGGGTGGAGTTCATTACTCTACCGTGCACCCAAACCCAGAGCCAACATCCTATCTTCCAGGATGTTACCTAGCTCCTCTGTTTCTCAGGCAGGGCAAGGTGGGCTAGACGATGCTAAACAATGTGGCAGCTGCTACACGCAGTTCTATGCTTCATTCCACTGGCCTGACGTCGGCCATATAGACTGCTATAGTTTGGACCTATGACCTGCCATGTCACTCAAAGGTCCGTGTGTGGAAAGCTTGTCACTCAGAGTAGTGCTACCAGGAAGTGGCAGAACCATTACGTTCTTAGCAGGATGTGTTGGGTCTTTGGGGACATTCCCTAGAAAGGCTTTGAGGACCTGGTGCATCCTTTTTATCCCAAGCCATGAAGTGAATGGTTTGATTCGATAGCTTTCTCTTTGCCATCTGGCCTAAAAGCAATGTGTCTTGATCATGGACTGAAACTCTTAAAACTGTAAGCCAAAGTTAACCTTTCTCTTCATAACTTGATTGCCTTTGGTATCTGTTATAGTAATGGAAAGCAGATCAGCTCCTGGATAGAACCAGATACAAGAGAAACTTGGAAAAGCAATCTTCAGTTGATGTCTAAGTTCTGGCCGAAACACTTGAATCAAGACTCCTGTGGCTCTATAATCAAAATTCACAAAGGGAATGCAAGCAAGGAACCCAAGCTTCTCAAATGTGTATATCCACAAGTTTTCCTTTAAAATAATATTTCTCAGGACTGTCTTATTATGTATTGCATCAGTCAGGATAAGAGAGTTAATCACAGCCGGGCGTGGTGGTGCACGCCTTTAATACCAGCACTCGGGAGGCAGAGGCAGGCAGATCACTGTGAGTTCGAGGCCAGCCTGGACTACAAAGCGAGTCCAGGACAGCCAAGGCTACACAGAGAGACCCTGTCTCGAAAAACCAAAAAAAAAAAAAAAAAAAAAGAGAGAGTTAATCACGCAGTAACAACAACCCCGCCCCCCCCCCTTTTAAAATGTTTTTTCAAGACAGGGTTTCTCATTGTAACAGCCCTGGCTGTCCTAGACTTGCTCTGTAGACCAGGCTGGCCTCAAACTCACAGAGATCCACCTGCCTCTGCCTCCTGAGTGCTGGGATTAAAGGCACATGCTACCACACCTGACAACCCTCCCGCCCTCTTTCTAAAACAAAAGGTCAGCAGTTGTGGGTCTTATTCATGTCCTCCGAGGCTTGGAGAAGCTGTCTACCCTTCTCTTTGGGAACAAGCTTGATGCTCAAACTGAAGCCCATATGATGGAGGATGATCGGCCACACAGATCAGACATGAGCCAGCCAACTAAGATCCTCCAAGATCGTCTCCACCAACCTAGCAGCCAAAACTGCAAGCATGCGATGAACCCAGGTGAGCCAAGCCCAGGCTGATGACTCACAGCTAGGCAAATGTTTGTTTTACGCTTATGTTTAGGGTGGCATAATACATGCAAAAAGCTGGCATGGTTAGCACAGTTATTTAAGCTTAAAAGGGATTTACTAAACAGTTGTATCCTTGAGAGACTCAGACACTCTGAGCCATTGCCCAAATCACACCATACAACTGGCTTGCCAAATCTACTACTGTGCCTGCCATTGTCACTGTAGCTGCGGGACCTAGGCTCTAGCTGCTGCTCCAGGAAAGTGCATGGGCTTGTTATTGCTGCCACCTATCAGGTGAGCCATTCTGCAAAGTTTAAGACACAAAGGCCAGGGCATTGAGCCAACAAAGCTGTAGGCACAGACACAGGAGCCTCCCTCTGGTACTAGGCATTCATCCGCTCATAGATTATGAGGAAGAGGTTCAGCACAGGAGTCCTAAGACATGGGCAACGCCTTGTCACCAACCCTCACTGTAGCATTCCAGCGCTCTAACAGCCAATGGTAGCACCCTAGTGCAGGCCAGCGTTCTCTGCTAACTCAGTCTGATTACAACATGCAAATATGAAGATGGTCTGTCCCTTCTGAAACTCACGTTGCAATTAGGGTGCATTAAGATGGTACCAGGACAGTGGGGACTCTTTACCAGAGTCTTGGGCCATTTGGAATGACCAAAGCCTTTCAAGAGCAGATCAGCCAGCAGGAGAGTTTTGGGAGAAAGTGATGGCTGTGGGTGGGAGAGATGGCTCAGTGGTTAAGAGCACTGTCTGCTCTTCCAGAGGTCCTGAGTTCAATTCCCAGCAATCACACGGTGGCTCACACCCATCTATACTGGGATCTGATGTCTTCTTCTGGCATGCAGGTGTACATGCAGATAGAACACTCATATACATAAAATAAATAAATAAATCTTTAAAAAAAAGAAAAAGAAGAAGAAGAAAGAAAGAGATGCTGTGCCTCATGGTTAGCCTTTTCTTCACTTGTCCACTTTCTCCTCCTCTTTCTACAAAGGGTGAAGCTCAAAAATCCTCATTAGCAGATGCAAAGACACAAGTGTCTTACTCTTGGAGTTCCCAGCCTCCAGGAACACAGATTGTTCCAGCTCTAGTGCTCTGCTATAAATGGGCTGAGAGAAGAGACTAGAACGTCATGTTTAACTTAAGGTTAATAATTGTGACAGGTTCCTGGCATCTAGAAATAGTGTCTTGTCTAGTAAAATCTATTCGTCACCTCAATTTTTTAAAAAAACAACAACAACAACAACAAATAAGAATAGAGGTATGAACATTCAAATGATTCACTCCACCCTGGTAAACTGGGTGGACTGGGGCTTGGTCACCTTCTTTGGCTAGAAATGCTCAGTAAGTGAAGACTAAGCTGATGCTAATGAGAAGGCTTGAGGAAGAGCTAGCAAAACAAAACAGTGTCGTCTGTGACAATCTCTGATCGACTCCAAAATAAGAACGCATGCTCCATTCACTCCCTAATGGTAACATGAAGTCAGGAAACTAATGACCTAAGAGTGGTCATTAGTGTACTCTGAAGACAGCAATGGCCTCAGAGGCCCCAGGTAACCAGCTAACCAGCTCACCTAGAATGAGTTTCATGGCATGCTCCTTGCCATGCTAACTTGCTCAGGAAAACCAAGGCAAACTGGTGACCATACCAAGGCCAGTGAGCACGTGATCTGCATTATGCTCCTTAGGAGGAGCTACAGAGAGCCAGAGAGGTCTGATTGGGTTGCACTCCTAATCCATTCATTTCCCTTCCTCAACTGGCCATGTTTTTGAAAACCCTTAGTGTTCTAGCCCTGTGACATGGCCATGACTGGCTAGGTGAAGACGATGAAATCCTACTTTGCAGTGGTGTTGCTGAGGGCCCATCATCTACCCAGCGTGAATCTAGGTGCTTTGCATGGACCCATTTACTTAATCCGCTGCACGGTTTTAGGAAAGAGGCATCACTGCCATCCCCAGCGTGTAGCACAAACTGAGCCACACGAGAGGTTTAGTAACTTGACAGTGTCACGTCCCTCTTGAGTCACAGGGCTATGCCATTGTGCACAGTTAGGCTCCACAATGTGTGGTCCAACGATCATTGCAGGATGTCTGGCCTATGGCTGGAGACTACGTTGTGACTTCAACTCCAAAGCCAGCGGACTGCCCCCACCCATTGCCCGCATCCCAGATGAAGTATCTATCATGCTGACAAGCACTAGAAGTCTGGGGGGTGTGGGGATCTGAAAGGAACAGTTGTGTTACTCCCAGTTGCATTTGTTCAAGAGGCTAAGTTTGGGGATGTAATTCCATGGGGAATGTCATGCTATAGGTTAGTATGATTTGCTAAATATTTCATATCACTATACGTCAACTATCAGAGCCACAAGACTAGAAATCTGGCCCAAATGATAAATAGGCCTCCAACTAAGATTTAGAGGATCAAATACTCACTCAATGGTTTGAAGTCAACAGAAATAACTGATTGGGATTTCTGAGGCAGCCTCTAAACGCAAAAGCAAAGTAAATCAGAAGTGTAGTGTGTTTTAGCCTCTTTCTCCCCATGGTCATTTATTCCTAGGCTATTTTTTAAAAATTATATTTTATTAATTTATTCTTATTACATCACAATTGTTATCCCATCCCTTGTATTCTCCCATTCCTCCCTCCCTCCCATTTTCCCCTTACTCCCCTCCCCTATGACTGTGACTGAGGGGGACTTCCTCCCCCTGTATATGCTCATAGGGTATCAAGTCTCTTCTTGGTAGCCTGCTATCCTTCTTCTGAGTGCCACCAGGTCTCTCCATCCAGGGGATGTGGTCAAATACAGGGCATTTTTATAGTAAGAAAAGAAAAAAAAAAAAAAAAAAAGAAACAAAAACAGGCCTCAGGATCTGCTGAGGGAAAAGCAGCAAGAACGGTTAAGTCTTCTTTGTCCTTATAGATACCCTCTACCATCGAGAAACTTCCTTCCTTCCATCCTAACGCTCAACCCACACTGGGAAAAGGGCCTGTGTGTGCTTTTTGCCCTTACAGGGAATGTTCAGTCTTTTCCCCATTCTTACTGACACTTTCACTTCCTTTGCTAAAGGCACACTGGCCTCGCCACACGCGGGTGGACAGCATTGCCTTCCTCCAGGGCATCTCCAGACGGGTTTCCAGTGGAGCCGAGGCTGAGAGTTTCCTGTCGAGATGACTGGGCTATTCTACCCACACCTGTTGAGGTGAGTGACTAATTACCCATAGTGCTCATGGAGACCTGTAATATGCTTCAGTTCAAGGCTTGTGTGCATGCGATGCTGGGCCTGGCACCCAGGGCCTTCTGCATACTAGGTAAGCATTCTGCCATGAACTCGTGCTGTTGGCTCAAAAGAGAAATAAACTCCCTTTTGATGTCCCCATGTCAGGATGTGTGGAGTAACCGTTTCCTTTGCCATGTAAGTCTCTGCATAGAATGTTCTATCGTCTCACCTTCTCTCTGATGAGGTCATACATGACACAGCTAAAGACAGGGCATGGGCTGCAATAAACACTATCTGTTCTAGAAGCAAAGTTCCTCCTCTGGGCTCCTGAAGCCAGCAGCACAGCTTCCACCTTAGGTTTCTTCAGCTCCCCTCATGTACTCCTTAGCCCCATGCTTTCCTCTACTCAGACTCACTGAGAAATACCAGGAATTTTCTGAAGCCAAAGACATCAATGGTCCCTCAGGGTGTTTAAAGTTGTGCATGTTTCAAATATGCATGCTGGGAGATGATGCTGAGGAAGAAGGCAATTTGCCTAAAACAGGCCACCTTATTGAAGCACTTGATGTAGGTGGTCTATATGAGGGTCCCAAAAGAGCCGACCCCCTAATCTGCTTTCCTGAGAATGTAAACTAGTTGCAAGATTATAGTGTTCATTTGTTCCTTTGTCCATCCATTGATTCATCCATGTGCTTAGTGTACAGTTGCTGAGCGCCTACTATATACTAGTTATCTAGGAAACAAAGCAAAAGCTTCCCAAGCCCTGGCCCCCCAAGGAGGGGAAAGGGAGTGAAGTTAGGACACAAGAACGAGGGGTGACATTATACAGACAGAATGAGCAAGAGTATGCTAGGGAGATGGATTGTGACTGCACACAGAATGCTGCTGGGCTCTGCAGCCTGGATATGAGAAGGAGTCCCCTACTGTCAGCATTCTGGTCTGGTCTAAAGTTGCTGCGTTCACTCCAAATGCCCACTGTTTAGCTTTGAAATGGAGGCATTTACAAAAGGCCAGGGGGTGGGGAGGGGATTAAAAAGAAAAGTCTACAAGGCAAAACAATGCCTCACAGGGAAGTTTAAGGGACTTTGAGCTGGGCGTGGTGGCGCATGCTTTTAATCCCAGCAGAGGCAGAGGCAGGCGGATCTCTGTGAGTTCGAGGCCAGCCTGGTCGACAAAGAGAGTCCAGGACAGCTAGGGCAACACAGAGAAACCCTGTCTCAAAAAAACATAAAGAAAAAGGGAGCTTGAGTGAGGTAGAATCTATTAAATGTGATTCAGAGCTGGCAGTTTTGTGAGCTACATTTTCATTAACTTTTGTTAGCTACATTTCAGTAGTGCATGGAACCCTAAAATCTCCTGAAGATTACTCTGTCTGGGCTCTTGTTTTACATAATGGGTGTTTAAGCAAGAGGCAGTGTCTTCTGAAGAACAGGCTTAGGCCAGGTGTGGGTGTGCACACCTTTAACCCTAGCACTCTGGAAGCACAAGCAGGCAGGTCTCTGAGTTCGAGGCCCACCTGGTCTGCATAACTTGTTCCAGCCGAGGTTACATAATAAAACCCCATCTTTAAAAAAAGAAAGAAAGAAAGAAAGAGAGAAAGAAAGAAAGATAGATTTGGGTTTAAATGTTGCTGTCAGTACCGTTAGCCTCCAGACAGATCCTTAATGCTTTATTTCTTTGACCCTGTGTTTCCCACACCTAAACTGAGCATGCCAACACTCTCCTTTGGAGCCCACTTGCTCCAGAGATTTGAGGCATTGTGTGCACGCCTCAGTAGTAAGGTGCCCAGGAAACAGCTGGGCTGGGACAGCTTTCCTTTGGTGCTTTTGGTTGTTTAGAATAATGTGATTGAGTGGCCTGAGTAGGACACTGAAATACGACAGACATGCTCCTGGGCCATGCCTCTTCCTCTTGGTGACTGTATTTAGGCTCAAAACCTTGAATTGTCTTATATGAAACAGTGAACGTGACGCTTGCCTCTTCTTCCTTTTATTTTGAGGTTCACTTAAAAATGACTCCTTTTTTGTTTTTGCTTTGTTTTGAGACAGGGTTTTTCCTATATAACCCTGGCTGTCCCGGACTCACTCTAGACCAGGCTGGCCTCAAACTCACAGAGGCCTCTGCCTCCCCAAGTGCTGGGATTAAAGGTATGGGCCACTGAGCTCAGCTTTAAAATGACTCTTAAATATAAACACTGTATGTAAATCTGTTACAAGCACAAAGCCTTTGAGAATTAACCACATAGGTTAAAGTGCACTCTTTAGACACTAAGTCTACATAATAGTGGTGAGATTAGCACGGGGTGGAATTCTCCACACTTTTCAGATGAAGAACAGCCACGCATTCTCCACATACTCCAAGAATTTTACACTGTGGGTCAGGGGATAAGTCTCGGCTCTAATGAGGAAGGAAGCTTTGAACAAGCTTTCAGCAAACAATTCAGCAACTGTCCACTTGTGGGTGCCACGGAAAAGTAGGAACAGCAGGATGTGCCAGGTAATTCACCACAGAGTTAGAATCCAGGGCCAACGAAGAATCACCTGCTCTGCTCCCTCTGAGCTTGACAGAGGAGGAAACTGAGGCTGGAGGAGGGAGACTTGTTTATCCCCGAGAACGCCCACAGTCAAAGCGCACAGGGTACGCCTTCTGCCAGGTACACCCTGCGTCTTCCTGTCTGCGCTGCTCTGCCTTTCCCAGGGTGCATTTCTTGGCTTGATGGCCGCTGCAACGTGTGGAGCGGGAAGGAACAGAGAACAAGGCCAACACTGTCTGCTGGGCCACAAATCGTTTTAGCAAAAGGCTGCAAGGCTGCAAGGGGGCTGCAATCAAGATCTCAAGGTTCCTCCCTCCCACCCTTCCACATTCATGATCCCATGCAGGAAACATTCAAACATGGATGGAACTAAACATTTTGCCAGGTGGTGGCACGTGATATGTACAAACAGCCCCTGACTCACAAAGAGGCAAACGGCAGAGAGCCCAAACATCCAAACAGCTGCCACCACCAGCCATCCGCCATCCGCTGGCCCCCACTACCCTGCAGCTGCCATGAGCTGTGTGGAAAAAAAAAAAAAAAAAAAGGAAGAAGAAAGAAAGGGACAGGGGGAAAAAAAATCTTGGACCACTTGCAGATTCCACAGTCATGCAGAGGAAGGGAGCAAGCTGTGGACACGGGAACTAAGGAGGGGAACGGACTCCTGGGATCCATCTTCAGCCATGGGTGACTGGGCAACATCTTTGCGTGGCTCTGAAAAATACCATGCCAGGGTAGACTGTCCTCCCTCTCCCACCCACACCGCCACTCACACAGGCCACATACTGGCCCCACAGTAGTTTGAGAAGAAGAAAGGGAAGGACTCGATCATAATTCAAAATCTCTTGAAATGTTACTCTTCTGTATGACAGTTAGGAACATATACTTCAACCAGGTGTGGTGGTGCATGCCTTTAAGCCCAGCACTCGGGAAGCAGAGGTAGGAGGATCTCTGTGAGTTTGAGGATAACCTGGTCTACAAAGCGAGTCCAGGACAGCCAGGGCTATACAGAGAAACCCTGTCTCGAAAAACCAAAAAGAAAGAGAAGAAAGGAAAAGAAACATATACTTCGTGGTCCATATACAAATGGTCCAATAAATCAATGAACGAAGAGAGGCCTTCACACTAACAGACACAGGGCATATTACCAGAGCCATGAAAGTACTATTCTTTTTATAAAGATTCCTATTTTTACAGACGGGTGTATTGAGGTTCAGAGAAGTCACATGACTGCCTAAGCCATGTAAATTAGAGGTAAAACCAGGATTTAAACCAGACCTGTCTAATCTTTAAATCTCCCAGCTTTATCAACCCTTCCGAAGAGTCATACCCACCCAGCATAGGAGACTGGGGGCAGGTGAAGGGTATTCTGGGCAATTATTAACAAAGTAGCAAGAATTAATCCCAACAGAGGGCTTTCCAACTCAAAGTCAGCTGTGCTCAGCCGTCCTGGGGAAAACAGGGTGAGGTCAGTCCAGGAAAATTTGGGAGTGCCGATCTATGCCTCAATTTCAGCATGTAGCTTGGAGACAGCCATGGTCTCAGGTAGGATATAGGGCAGGAGGGGGGCGGAGGGATAAGAGGGGTAGGATGGGATCCAGAGGAGGAAAATTTGCAAGGAACCAGCAATGAATTCTGTCCCAGGTAAAATTTCGCCTTAAGGGAGAAAAGTTTCTGTTTCCACACCCATCTCTTGCCATCGGTGCCTCCGGATAACTCATTAGCTCTGTAATGAGTGCTGAGCAGAACGGGATGGTTCCACGCATGCTCGTGGGCCTGTTGGAAACCTAACCCTTCCACTCCCATCTGTGATGAATTTCCTCAGAGAAATAAGCCGTAAGCACACGCCTTGCGATCCAACGCGTGTATATTCTCTGCGTTTCTTTGGGCGAGCACTGTTTGCGGGGCTGGCAATATCAAAATCAGAAAGGCCCTGGAGCCTGTGAGGAAGGGGTTGAAAAATCTTTGAGACATTGTGGTGAGTGTGGGGCGCTCAGCAACACAGCTTGGGAGGTGCTGGCGCTGGGCGGGGACTGGGAAACTGCTTGGAATGAACTTTGGGACTCCAGCGCTTGACAAGTTGGGAGCTGTGTTGTGGTAGAAGCCTGGAGAAAGACCAGCTTACCATCCATTACTAAATGAACTCCCTTTTCAACAGCAGGTTGCTTGCTCCCCCCCCCCCCCCCCGCAAGCAGAGTATCCATACCTGTGATATCTCCACCCCCCAAAAATTTTAGTGAGAGCTGGTCACATGGACTCTGAATTCCAGCTGCTGGGTTAGAATCTGGCTTTCTGTGACCTCCAAGTCGGTGCCTTTATCTGTACCACGGGCGAGAATATATTCCTTACAGTGCTCCCAGAAGGACCGAGAGCTCATGTGTACAGAGTCCATAGTCTGCCTCCCGCAACCCCCCACATGGGGCAACTTCCGGTTTGGTGTAGCTACTGGTACCTAGGCAATAAGCTGGGCAGCTCTGGCCTCAGGGGAACTCCAGGTAGCGCAGATGTGTTCTGACTGACAGCTTTCAGGGACACACAGATAAGCAGTTTCCACGCTTGAGTCGCACAAATGCATTGTGTTATGTCTTCTTCTGTAAAGGGGTATCAAATGCTAGGTTTTATAGCTGCTGCTGTTAAAATGAGTAAGAGACTTTGGAAAGTAAACTCGGAGAAAACTCCTAAGCATACACTAGTTCCTTCGGGAAACGGGTGTGGGGAAAACATGACAGAGACCAGACAGACAGTTCAGCAAGCCATGTTCTTTCTTCTAGTGTTTCCTCGGCGCAATGAAATTCAAAAGTTTTCATCTCCAACAAGAGGTAAAGACACCATCTTCTAAGGCCCAAAGTGAAGGCAAAACTCTTCTGAGTCACAGGGAACAATGCCTTCTACAGATCCATGTTTTCTTGGCCCCAGTTTCAGTCCTGGTGGAAAAAATTCCCTGAGGCTGATGACAGCTGAGCTCCCTGCCTGGAATTCACAAGTGGAGATGGGGAAAATTATACCCTAAGGCTTGGAGGGCGCCTGCCTGGGTAGCCTTCATTCACACAAAGGCTGGATGGATGGTGGGCCTGCCACCTGTCCACCTCCAGCCCACGGGGCCAAGGCAGGAAGTGAGAGAAGGGGGGGGGGGGTGTGAGTTCAGGGAGACTGCAAAAGAGACGCTAAAAGGAGCCCTCACACAAAGCAACAGAAACAGAGGAGGGCTCTGCAGCAGCTCCCATCCGTGCCCTTGATCCCTCACCCTTCAGAAAGGTCTCTAGGTGACCTTTGCCTCCACTCCATCCATACAACCCCTCCCTCTTTCAAAAATAACCTTCCGGAAATTCCCCAGGTCTAATAAAACTGTTGACCTTTAGGGCTGGTCAAATCGCCTCCGTTGCTGTGCCTTGAAGGGGGTTCCCTGGGGTCAGTGCCCCTATCTGGGTCCCTCTTAACCCGCCTACTCCACTGAGCACTGCTTACATAGAGCAAATCCAGTGTGTGAAATACAGCACGGGACCCCATTTGCTAAGGACTTCATTAAGCGGAAGGATGCCCATTAAGCGGAAGTTTAGCTGTGAATCCTGCTCCCTTATGTCCTAAGGATGTGCTCCACACCCAACAGAGCAAGCTCACAGACCCTTCATCCTGGCCAACACTGTGATTCTCACAGGCTTGGGAGAGAAAGTGTTAATCAATCACCTTGTGGATCTCATCTTAAGGGCCAGAGGTGCAGAAAATATGGCAGGGTGTCACCACCTCTGCTCTTTTACCTCAGCCTCAAGACTAGGTGTGCCTGATCAAATGCAGGACTGCCACCGAGACAACTTCTCCAATAACCTCAATACTGCCTGTGATATCCTTACATATAATATAATTTCATCTTAAGTATTACATGGGATATAGCTTTAAAAGTGTCTTTTCTAGGGCACTCCCGTTTCATGGGGGCATGTGTGTTTTATATTTCAGAAATCCAGAAACCATATTTAAGAACCTCACAGCACTGGCATTCTGATTCCTGCTTTAGAGGTGGGGAAATGGAATGTGCAACACTTTCACATGTACCCGGAAACACTGTGATTGTCAAGGAAGAGATGAGATGTTCCCTGAGAAGCACTGCTAAGGCATCGTGTAAAACAGTGGTTCTCAACCTTCCTAATGCTGCAACTTTTTAATACAGTTCCTCATGCTGTGATGACTCCCAACCATGAAACTATTTTCATTGCTACCTCATAACTTTTGATACTGTTTTGAATTGTACTGTAAATATATGTGCTTTTCAATGGTCTTAGGTGACCCCTGTGAAAGACTCTTTTCATACACCTAGGGGGGGTCTCAACCCCACAGGTTGAGAACCATTGCTCTAAGGCATCTAGAAAGTTCTTATACTGTGTGCATGAATAGTATTGATACTCAGTGAATGACTGTGTCCTCACTGTGGTTGGTAGCCGGCAAGCTGCTCCCACAAAGACTCTCAGTAAGTCCCAAGCACTTTCCACACCACACTGTGGCACACAGAGGGAGCACGTCACCCACGTGGAGCCTCAGTGGCAGATGAGGTCATGGCACACAGCTCGAATCCTATTACATTCCTCTAACACAAGGAGGAAACCCACAAGGACTGAAGGGTTGGCTGGCCGGCGAAGCCAGCCAGGCCTCTCTTGGCTGGCCAGTTTTCCAAGCTTAGCATGTACAGCCCTGTTGCTTCCCTTGAACCAGGTTGCCTTGCCAGACCTTAGAGATAGCATTCTACAGGGGTCAACAGTATTGTCTTGGGGGGGGGGGAGGCGTGAGGGGAACAGAGGCCTTGGGAAGATGGGACAGCAGGGGTGGCCTGTAAGAACGCTCTCTGGGGCACGTGGATGATCTGTAGAGGCAAAGCACTCAGCCTGGGGAAAAAGTGTGAGTTTGCACACAGAAAGCTAGACAGAATGCAGACAGCTTGCTAGCGTCCAGAAGCCTCCAGGCCCTGAAGGGGAACCTGCTAGAGCTCTGGGCCTCAGAGAATATCTTATACCCCTCCTCCTCTACCCTGCCCCACATGAGAGTACAGCCTTTCCCTCCAGTCTCTCTCTGGCACAGACAGGGGAAGCCAGAGGAGCTGTGAGCAAAGTGATTTCTAAAGAATATGAGAACCGAGAGACTCAGCTGCTTTGTAATGAGGTAAATGCTCACAGTAGGAAGGTCTGAGGGTCCTGAAAAACCTAAGGAAAGGGGTGAAGACAATCCCACCACACAAAGGCAGATACTCTCCTGAGGTCCTGACGTATTGCCTAAGAATGTATGATCAGCATAATTATTCCCTCATGTCAGGCGTGTCTTTGCACTCTGCTTTTCTAACCCTAACAAATCATAACACTTCCTTCATGTCAAGAAAGACACGGCAGAGACTCCATCAGGCTTTGATGACTCTTCTGGCGAGCACATTAAAAATGACTGTCATTTATTTACCTACAGGTGGACATTGGCAGGACTCCAACTCCATCTATGTCCTCTTCAGACCTTTCAGCACCTGTTCTTTCCTGTCTAGAAGCTAACACAAAATGGTATCAGTTCTGACCCAAAGATACAGATACATATCTTCTCGTGTGTTTAGTCTGAGCTTGCTCTGTAAAAGCTCCATGTTTTCCAGAAGTTTCTGAAAGTGCATAGGTAAAAAGCTTTTTTTGTTTGTTTGGTTGGTTGGTTGATTTTTTTGTTTTGTTTTGGTTTGTTTTTCAAGACAGGGTTTCTCTGTGTAGCCTTGGCTATCCTGGACTCACTTTGTAGAACAGGCTGGCCTTGAACTCACAGAGATCCACCTGCCTCTGCCTCCCAAGTGTGTGCCACCGTACCCAGCAATAAAAAGCCTTTGTGGACCCTTCTAGAATGAGTCTTTTCCTCATTACAATCCCCAAACACAAGTACTGCTCACTGCTGTTGCACAGCGGAGTCTAAAGGCTGACATGTACAGGCCAATGGACTCGGACTCCTGTTTAAGTGACAGAGGAGAAATCCAGAGACCAATTTCAGGCATCATAATATTCACTGCATCAAGGATAGGACAATATACAAGTCCTCAGGACACTGCTGTTTGGGGTTTTTACAGGACCACTGCTTGCTGATTTAGTTAATGACAATGTTGGTCTCCAAATTCCGTCTAAAAGGCAGCCTTAAGTGTTCTCAACTTGGACAGGGCTGGCCTGAAAAATAAACAAATAAGTTACATAAGCCCACATTTTGGAGGCTCGGGTTCTGAAAAGCCAAGGCTGGGGCCAGGATGAAAGAACCCACCAGCCATCTTGTGGTTCGGCCTCACGCACGTGCTGTGCGAAGGGTGGAGAGATCTGGCTTCTAATTTGAACGCCAGCATCCACCAGAGAAAAGTGAGTGCCACTGTTGGCTATGATGCTGGCCTTTCTCCCTTTTCACTCCCTTTCCGTGCTAGATGCCCTGGGAGGGTCTGTGGCTATTTGAGAGCTGTCATCTGTTAGCTTCAGAGCTGCCCGAATTGGAGGGATTACTCTCAATTACTTTTTTTTTTTTTTTTTTTTTTTTTTTTTTTTTTTTGAAGGCTTTTAAGGCTTTTCTTGGGAAAACAGAGATCAAATTCCTCTGTCACTGGTGTGACCTAAACCCATCTGTGCCCTGTGCTCTGCTAGGGCACAGAGTCTCTGTCACCGTCCAGAGCGATGTACACAGTGAGATATTCCATGAGTCCATTCATGCAAACATTTATGCAGTGTGAATCTGAAGATCTTCGGAAAGAGAAAGTGCTGAGAGCTGGTCACAACCTATTTACACAATGCTGGGGTTGAATTTAAAGTGTCCTTCAAAGTCTTGCACATTAAAGACTTGGTTGCCAGTGCACCTGGCAGGTACTAGAATCTTTAGGAGGTGGACATAGTGGATCACTGAATGTACACCCTTGGAAGATGAATTGGGATCCCATCCCCTTTCCCTCTTTGCTTCCTGGTTGCTTTGAAGTGAGCAGCTTTGTTCCATCTTATGGCACTCACCATGATGATGATCTGTGTTGCCATAGACCCAAAGCCGTGAGGCCCATAGTAGTAGGGGCCTAAAGGTTAAAAGATGAATTAGGAACCTGGCGTGGTGGTCCACACCTATAATCCCAGCACCCGGGAGGCAGAGATAGGTAGATCTCTGTGAGTTTGAGGCCAGCCTAGTCTACAAAGTGAGTCCAGTACAGCTAGGGATACACAGAGAAATCTTGTTTCGAAAAACCAAAACAGAGAGAGAGAGAGAGAGAGAGAGAGAGAGAGAGAGAGAGAGAGAGAGAGAGAAATTAGAATAGGCCCTGCCCTCAAGTTGCTAATTCTGGTTAAAGAAAATAGGTCAAATCCCAAATAGCCATAAGAACTAGAAAATGTTACATGTCCATCCTGGAGTATGGCAGCGCAAGCATACTCATGGGTCACAAAGTAGACCCCCAGCCAGTGCTGGTCAGTAGCTAGCTTCCTGGAACAGAGGACAATTGTAGCTAGGGAATCAGAAGAATTTCCCAAAGTAGGACAGTGTAATGATTTTTAAAATAGTGTCTGGATTTGTATATAGCTATACAATTAAAACTACAGGCTGGATCAGAGCAAGTCTCCATTGTGGCAGCTCTAATAGAGACAAAATGTGTCAGTATGTATAGATGGCTTCTCCTATGGAAAGTACTATGCCCCAGTGGATACATTTAATATGATTCTTTGTGCTTCAAAATCATGTGTGCGTATATGTATGAGAAATGGAAAGAATACAAATGTTAACGGTGACCATTCCAGCTGGCAGGTTTATATGTGGTATTTTTCTCCTCTTTGCTTTATTCTGTTTTTATGAAATTTTTATGATGAATATACACCTTAGTAATCAGAAAATTTTAGGTTTTTATGTTAAAATACTTCATTGTTATTAGATTAGTACAGATAAAATATTGTGAAGCTTTTTAAAAATAAAATAAAAGAAGAGCTGGGTCTAGTGGTTCATGGCTGTAAAGCAGCATTTAGAAAAGCTAAGACAGGAGGGCTGCGTGAGTTTAAACCATCCTGGATTACAGAGTACAGTTCCTACCCATCCCCCTACACACACAAAGAGAGAAAAAAATTACTTGGGAAGAAGGATTGAAAATTTAAAAATTATAATGAGATTAAAACAGAAAAAAAAATGGCATTCATCGGCCACATCCAGTGCTGGACACAGGAAGGATACTCACAGTGGCTTTTCAGGCATTACTGACTTTTCTTCCCAATTTCAGTGTAACGAGATGACTATTATCCCAGATCACTAGGAGGAATGAGGGCCACAGAGGTTATGTGACTTGTCCAAGCTCGCACATCTTACAAGGAGAAGATCCAGAATTAGACACCAGAACATCTGCCCTCCAAGGCTGTGGAGGAAGAGTCAGCACAATGGTGGTGCCCGGCTTGGCCTGTAGGGGCAACTTTCCTTTGCTTTATGTGAAGGTGTGTCTTTGTATTTTCTATTGTTTTTGTTGTTGTTGTTGTTGTTTGGTTTGGTTTTTGGTTTTCAAGACAAGGTATCTCTGTGTAGCCTTGGCTGTCCATGACTTTGTAGACCAGGCTGGCCTCAAACTCACAGAGATCTGCCTGCCTCTGCCTCAGGGATTGCTGGGATTAAAGGTGTGGGCCCCCACACTTGACTCATATTTTCTTTTTTCTTTTTATCCCCCCCTTCCCCCCCTCCCCAGACAGGGTTTCTCTGTGTAGCCTTGACTGTCCTAGACTAGCTTTGTAGACCAGGCTGGCCTAGAGCTCACAAAGATCCACCTGGCTCTGCCTCCTGAGTGCTGGGATTAAAAGTGTATGCTCATATTTTCTAGTGTTAATTCTGTACCTGTAGAGAGCTAAATGATGGTAGGATTTTAGTATTATAATTTCTATGGCTCATCATGAGCTTTATATTTCTAAATAGTTGTCCTTCCATACCAGCTCAGGTACTTGAAGATCCAACAGCCCTCTCTGCCTAGAGGCAGCTATCATGTGTTATCTCAATGCTGGTCGGTTGTAATAGAAAGCCAGTATCTGGGGCAGAAAGTATCAGGGCAGGACTTCTAGCAGAGGGGGTGACATAGGAGACCAAGGTGGAGCGAGAGGATCTGAGGGGGATGGGGAAGGGAACAGAGGGGAACCAGAGTATAGAAGGAGGTGGATCCTAGTATAGAATGGCCAGGTTAAGTTTAGACAGTAGATAGGAAACTGCCCCCAGGAAAGGCCTCTAGAAGTCTCCATGCCTTATTTTTACAAGTGGGCCCTCAAAAGTGCCACAATAAGCATGTGGAGGCGGGGGGGGGGCACACTCCTTCAATCCCACTCAGGAGGCAGAGGCAAGTAGATCTCTGTCAGATCAAGGCCAGCCTGGTCTACAAAGTGAGTCTAGGACAACCAGGGCTGTTACACAGAGAAACCCTGTCTTGAAAAACCTAAAAAAAAAAAAAAAAAAAAAGAGGAAGGAAGGAAATCCTGCAATATTGGCCCTTAAAGACTCAGTAATTGAAAGACCCTGGAGACAGAAAGGAAATACAGCCAAGAAAGAGGCAGTAACAGCCAGTAGGACATCCCAGCAAGCCAGGTAATATGCTAGACAGGAGCCCCAAAGAAATGACTTACTCATTCAAAAAACAAAGAACTTGAATGCAGATGTAGTTCAGTTGGTAGACTGCTTGCCTAGCATGCATAAAGCCCTGGGTTCAGTCCTCAGCACCACGTGACACAGGCATGTTGGTGTATGGGCTCCTTATCTATGTAATAAGTTCAAGACCAACCTGAGTTGCATGAAGCCCTGTCTCACATACTACCTGGGACTGTGATTGGGTGTGAATTCTTAACCTTATTAAGCATCTTCTTTCTTTAAAACAACAACCACACCACCCTTTTCTCTCCCCAAGAACAACCCAGAAAGGACATTTTAGCTCCATGTGCAGCTCAAATGAAGGGAGTTGCTATGCAGTGCCAGCAATCAGAGAGAGTAACCCTGTGCCAACTACACCACACTGCTCTAAAAGGAGCCAGGCATCTGAGGACACATGCTAAATGGCTAAATGAGCACTGTGGAAACACCATTTGAGGCTGGTGTACAGAGAGGCAGAGAGAGCTTTATGCCACCAGGACCCAGAATCACTTCAAATATATTTGTTTAAGCTAGTTTTTAAAGAGGACTGAGCATCTTCTCCTTGGATAGCTTTAAACTAACTGAAAAGTAGGGTCAGAAGAATGCATGCATCTGTAGCGTGGGATGCTCATTCCACAACACTGGGGGGCGCTTTTACTACAACAACCACCAAAAGAAAGGAAAGAAAAGTGCCATACTTCTTCATAAATGTGTACTGCTAAACTCAGGTCGTCTGAGTCTGTTCCTGGAAACCCAATTGAGAGACAGAGTCCAGAGTCGATGCAAAAGCAAAGGAATTTTATTAAGCCAAGGCGCTGGGTTCCACCAAGCTCAAGGAGATGGAAGACATTGTTGTGTAAAAGCAGAGGGTTTAAATACCCTTTACAAAAGCAGAACTCAGCAACCGTGGTTAGTTATCAAGTAATAGGCTAACGACAGGTGACCTTTTAGGTGAATGGGGATCTGAGGTAGTGAATTCCAAGTAGGGTAAGATGTGGGCGATAAATTCGAGGGCAGGGTGGAGATGCAGGCTAGGGGAAAATGTTTAGCTTCGGCCTGTAATTCTTAATAGCTTAACAACGCTATTGTTATGTTGGCTAGCCAAGCCACCTGGCATCTCACATTGCTTAGCTAACAATGTTACTGTTATGACGGCTGAGTTCAGGCCATCTGGAACCTTACAGTTCCGAACATCTATAATGTGGAATGTTTTGGGATAGGAATGGAGGGATTTGCAGGGCTTGTTTGTCTAACCCAGTGTGCTGTAGAAACAGGCATGGCATGACACAGTCAATGCTACTGTCAGCATGGGCCAAGGTGGCGTTTGATACCCTCCCATTTTCCTCAGTTCCTGAACAGCCAATCACAGCCAGCAAGCACCTCTGCCCCAAAACTCTAAGGTGGTATCTGATGAATGAAAAGCGTGTTTTCAGTGGTAGCAAAGCCTCCCCTGTGTGTTCTTTGAGGCTGGCCTGGCATTTACACAAGGCCAGATCCAGAAAAGCAGGGGAGGGGGGATTAATTGCAATTTCTGATTATAACTTGAGGTTTGGAGCTTGTTTGGTTTTGTACTAGGGATTTAACCTGGGGCCTTGTGCATGCTGGGAAAGAGTTTTACCACTGAGCTATATCTGCAGCCCATCTGATTATATCTTTTAAAACAAAACTAGAGAGAACCTCAGTGATAACCCCCATGTATTCTGCCACACACTCAAAGCATCTACTCCTATCTTAGGTCATAACGAAAAGCTTCCCCAACCCTGCTTCCCTCAATAGCCCACCCCTCAGCATCCCAACTTCTGTGGTTTTAACTTCCTTGCACAGGCCAGGGAAGAGGGAAGAATAAGTCCTCGGGTACTGATGAGAACTGCCCCTCATTGCCTGCAGGTGTGTCTCCCCAGTGCCATGGTTGGCCCTGAGCTAGCTCTTTAAAACCAAAATTTTACTCTCAGTTCTGTCTAGTTTAGATTTGGTTTGCGGAGCTGGGAACTGACCCCTGGTCCTGGCTGCCACATGCAAGGCAGGTGCTCCCTCCACAGAGCTGAGCCCCAGCTCCAGCTTTGATCATCCCAACAAATGAGACAGCTAGACGGTAAAACTTCATCTTTGTGGGGAAAAAAATGAAGTTTGGAGGTATTTTGTATTAGCATATTTTAAATATACATAATAATGGGTTTCCTGGTGCTACTTCCATACACATATATCATATGAATATTTTTCATATGCATATATATGTGTACGATTTCATATGCATATGAATTGATCATAGTGAGCCCTATTAATTACTCTATCCTATTCCTCTACCATTAAGCTTCTTCCCACCAGATCCATTTTCTACTTTCATTCTTTTATATATTTATTTACTTATTTTTGATAACCTAATACGCTTTGCTTTATTAGGGTTGCTTACCAAGTCCTGGGTTAAGGATTATTTGTAAGAGCATGGACTCCTGACCAGTCACTGTCCACACTGCTGAAGAAAATATCTTTCCCTCCCCTAACACCAATTAGCTACTTATAGGTCCCCAGGGAGGTGTGGAGCCCATAAGACCCTGCTTCGGGGGGGTTGGAGAGATAGCTCAGAAAAGTTCAATTCCCAGCAACCACATCTGATGCCCTTTTCTGGCCTACAGGTGTACATGTAAGCAGAATACCGTGTACATAATAAATAAATCAAAAACAAAAACAAACAAACCAAAAGAAAAAAAAAAAATCCCTGCCTGGGGAGACTTTTACAACAGTTTTAAGTCTGGTCCATGATGAGATAGCACCTAGCCACCACCTATGTCCTCCCACCAACACTCAGAACCCATAATGATTTATCCAAACACTTCAGACGAGGTTGCAGACTTTGCTTAAGAGGGGTCTTGGCCATGAAAACAGAGACCCCCTGCACTGGGTCCAAAAGTGGGAGCAAGAGATTGGCTGTGACTCCAGCTATGGCAAAATAGAGATTTACAATAAAGGGGGTGGAGTCAGCCGGGGTGAGAGTTCAGAGAGGGAACATCAGGGAATGATGGCAGTTGTAAGTGAGCTGTGACAGTGGTCAGATGCCAGCAGCCAGGAGTTTTGATGAAAGGATCCAGCAGAATTCTACAAGACAGTGAGGAAAGGCTAAGGTCATGTCCAACAAGCAGAGGACTAAACCGAGGCAGAATAAGGCTTTCATCAAATGAGAGCCTTATTTAACCAAAAAGAAATCTTTCACAGTCGAATAGGAGGCTGATGTGCAGAGGCAGGGCCAGGCTGTGATGGCTGCTGCAGCTCTGAAGTGTCCTACACAATAATGAGTGTATTGGGATGTCACAGAGTCACCAAAAGGTAGTGGCAGCCCATCGAAAGGAAAAATAATAGAGAGCAAGCAAAGTCTAAAGGCAGAGTTTGCTTCCGTTGTTCTGGGGGTGCCTGTGCGAGCATTTTAAGGAGGGGGTGCAGGCTGCAAGTGATTTCCTTCTGTAAAACAGCAGGGTGCTGAGGATACATTTCACAGCCTCTGCCTGTGTCATTTGGGAGACAGTGGCAGGCGATGACAGGGAAACAGCTCTTGCCTTTCACTGGGCTGCCCAGGGCCCACTTTGTTTTCCTTGTTGCTGTAAAGCAAATCGCAAGGGCATTTTTTTGCCCAGGCCAAACATCTGAAATTAGAATTATGAGGTCTGCTGCAGGAGGCCAGGAAAAATCATTTCTTGGGATGGTTTGATGCTTTCTGGTTTGCAGCTTTTCACCAGCGACCTGCAATAGCAATTACCCAGCCTTCGCCAGCTCCTCCAGCTCCCTTCCTGAATAAGCCATTATGCAATGGCACAGAGGCCGTAGCAGGCAGTGTCAAGCCGGCCACTGAATTCAATTCCCTCTCGGTCTCAGTACTGAGTTCTTAGCATCCCGCAAGGAAGTGCATGCAGTCTACTTCTGAGGTGGACAAGGGTTGGGTATAGATACAGGAGCAGCTGGGCGTGGTGGCACACGCCTTTAATCCCAGCACTCAGGAGGCAGAGGCAGGGGGATCGCTGTGAGTACAAGGACAACAGTCTGGTCTACAAAGCCAGTGCAGGGCGGACATCCAAGGCTACACGGAGAAACTCTGTCTCAGAAAAAGAAACAGAAAGAGAGACAGAGACAGAGACACAGACAGACAGACAGATAGACAGACAGACAGGACAACAGAAATCTGATGGGCATCCACTGAGTATGGAGAAGAGAGTCATTTCATTCTGTTTCCCTGTTAAATCCAGATCAATACAAAAGGAGCCCCAGTCCTAGCTCATGTTAACTGTGACTCAGGAAGTTATTCAGCCTTTCCATGCCATGGTCTTTTGTCTGTTTAATGGGGTAACATCAGCACCTACCTCATTTATTATTTATTTATTTTATTTTATTTTATTTTATTTTATTTTATTTATTTATTTATTTATTTTTGGTTTTTCAAAACCGGATTTCTTTGTGTGTAGCCTTGCCTGTCCTGGGCTCACTTTGTAGACTAGGTTGGCCTCGAACTCACTGAAATCTGCCTGCTTCTGCCTCCCGAGTGCTGGGATTAAAGGTGTGCGCCGCCACCACCTGGCTTACCTCATCTTTTATGAGGTTTGTAAAATACTTATAGTATGGATACTATATGTACATTTGATAAATACACTTGAAGAAAAAAAAAGCATGTTTAAGAAAATCAAATGAAGGGCAATACTGGCTGGCCATGCCTTGCTCAAGTAGCCACTCTCTATCCTGCAGAGGGAGTCGAACTGGGGAACTTTGAGGCCAGGCACAGGGGTTCAAAACCATTTGCTTTCACAGACCTGCTAATATATTTTCCTAGAAACCAAGTAAGTAAAATTTGAACATTTTGAATTAATACTACCTTTATTTATTATGTATATAAGTATGCTGCCTTTATGCACACAAGAAGAAAATATCAGATCGTAATACAAATGGTTGTGAGCTATCATGTGGTTGCTGGGAATTGAACTCAAGACCTCTGGAAAAACAGACAGTGCTCTTAACCACTGAGCCATCTCTCCAGCCCTAATATTCCCTTTAAAAAGAGATGTGAAAAACCATACCTCTCTGTGTGCTTAATTTACTTAAACTTGACTTTATCTTCTCTGTTTCAGATCAAATGGCTTCAAAGATTTAAAATATGTTAGACTATTTGATAGTTGGAAGGAAAACGGATTCATGGATGTTTTAGATGAAGCTGGTTTTAGATGAACCCCACCCCCAAAAAAGCACACAAACAAGCTTTGCTATTCTTCCATCTCTTCATCCATCCTTTTGTTTATTTTCATTCTCCCTAAAATTTTACCCCAACATATGTATTTGTGTGTGTATGTGTGTGTGTTAAAGTATTTTGCTAATCATCCTATCTCATTCTAAAATGTGTATGTGAGTCTATGGCCTTACCTGTAGCTTCTAATTGTTCACTCAAAAACCATTTGTGGGGTTGGCAAGATGAGTCATCAGAAAAAGGCCTTAACACCAAGAATGATGACCTGAGATTGATTCCTGGGACCCATGTGGTAAAAGGAGAGAGCCAGCTCCCACAAGTTGTCCTCTGATCTCCACTTGTGTGCCATGACATGAGCATGCATGTACATACACACAGGCACATACAGAGAGAGAGAGAGAGAGAGAGAGAGAGAGAGAGAGAGAGAGAGAGGATGAACACAAAAGATTTAAAAAATATTTTTGTAGGTTTAAGTATTGCAAAATTATTAGTTGCACACAACTGACAAAAAAAAAAAAAAACCAGTATGGCTGTATTTCAAGTTGGATACACAGCCAGCCATGCATTCTTCATGGATGAGATACATTTTGAGAAACACATTGTTAAGCAATGCTGACATGGAAACATCAGAGTCTCCTTACACAAACATACATGGTCTGGCCTACTATATGCCTCGGCTGTATACCGTCACCTCTTGTTTCCAGGATGTGAACTCTCACAGCATGTCACCGTTCTGCATGCTGTAGCACATAAGTGCTTGGGCATCTAAACAGCTCTACGAATGGGCCAAGCACAGGAAGAACATGAAGTGATAGGAATTTTTCAGCTCTGTGAGTAAGTAGTCAAGAGACTACTGCTACATATGCAGCCTGTGGCCATCAACCAAAGCACCAGTAAAGTGGTACATGACTTGAATTGTATTAAAACCTCAGAGACAGATGGAGAGGCATCCTTGAATCGGTTCATGTGCCCACAAATGGCTGCTGCTACCAGAAAGAGCAGCAAACTCCTGTTTTCTATGAGGGGATCACAGACAATTCACAGTCACAGAAGTGGTTGGTAAGACTGGAATCTGTCTTCTTGAATTCCCTCTGTACTGTGTGCCCCAAATACAAATAATCCTCAAGGATTAATGAGTTTGATTGGGTTATTCTCCAATTTTGTTGAAAGCAAATGTTAGAACCATCCACAATTTATTATTGAGTCATGTCTTTCTGAGGAACCTATGAAAAGGCCAAGATTTCCTTCTGCTCAGAGATTCCTTGTTAACTCTGTCTCAAAACCAGTCGAGCAAAACAAACATTTTATTTCTGTTTATCTTTTATCAGTGAGCTGCCACTGGTGCTTATTTTGGTTATTTTTATTCTTTTTGTTCTTGTCGCATCTTGGAGCAGCAGGTCTGGCTCATTCAACTGATAAATGTTCTGTCACGTGAGTTAATTTTCAGACCAATTGGCCGAATTATATACAGGCTTTTGTCATTTGAAGTGTAACTTCATGTCTCAGTGCTTAATATTCACTTCGAAGAATGTTATAGAAATCACTGAGTATTCCACAGTGTAAATGTACCACAGTTTCTTTATCCATTCTTTTACTGAGGGACACTTAGGCTGTTTCCATGTTCTGGCTATTATGAATAAGGTCACTATGAACATGGTTGAGCATATGTCCCTGTTGTGTGTTGGAGCATTTTCTGGGTATATTCCAAGGAGTGGAATAGCTGGGTCTTGAAGAAGCCCTATTCCCATTTTTCTGACAAAGCGCCAGATAGATTTCCCAAGTGGTTGTGTACATTTACACTATGGAATACTGCTCAGCTATTTAAAACAAGGAATTCCCAAAATTTGTGGACAAATGGATTGAACTAGAAATGATCATAATGAGTGAGTTCACCCAGAAGCAGAAAGAGTCAAATGGTATATACTCACTTATATCTAGACACTAGCCCAAGGGGCATGTCCCATGAAAGTCTTCACTTACTAGGAAAGTGGGTCAGAGGGGAGGACATCCTATTGAGACTTTAGGTGAGAGAAGCATGGGATAATGGGGAAATAGAAGGATCCAGAGGGTCCTAGAAACCTACAAGAAGAACATTATGATGGGCAGATCCGGGCCCAGGGGTCCTTCTCAAACTATCACACCAGCCAAGGACAATACAGGCCATAAACTTCAGACCCCTACCCAGATCTAGCCAATGGACAGGACATTCTCCACCACTGAGTGGAGAGTGGGGAGTGACTTTCACACAAACTCTGGTGCCCCATATTTGACCACATCCCCTTGATGGGAGGCCTGGTGTCATTCAGAGGAAGGATAGCAGGCTACCAAGAAGAGACTTGATTCCCTAAGAGCATATACAGGGGAAGGAGGTCCTGCTCAGTCACAGACATAGAGGAGGGGAGGAGGGGGAAAACGGGAGGGAGGGAGGAATGGGAGGATACAAGGGATGGGCTAACAATTGAGATGTAATATGAATAAATTAATAAAATATTAAAATAAAGTCACTGAAGAAGACGTTTCAAAATGTGTCAGAAGAGTGAATGAGCATCAGGTTCACATTGACGGGGAGCTGGTGGGATTGAGTCTGCAAATATGAAACATGGCTGAAGCATTGCTTCTTGTTATTTAATTTGCAAGAAAGTGACACACTGTATTACAGAAATCATGTTACTCAGAAGCCAGAACTGTGGCAGAGGACAGAACATTCTGTCCTCAAGCTGCGGGTGCCTGCATAACCCTTCTGTGTAACTTTGGGACTACGTAGGGGACTGTGTTCAAAAGTCAAAAGTACAGCCAGGCGTGGTGGTACACGCCTTTACTCCCAGCACTCAAGAGGCAGAGATAGGCAGATCTGTGTAAGTTAGAGGCCAGCCTGGTCTACAAAGAGAGTCCAGACCAACCAAGGCTACACAGAGAAACCTTGGCTCAAAAGAAGAAGAAGAAGAAGAAGAAGAAGAAGAAGAAGAAGAAGAAGAAGAAGAAGAAGAAGAAGTCCAGGACAGCCAAGGCTAACAGAGAGAGACCCTGTCTTAAAAAACAAAAACAAAAAATTAAAGTTAAAAAAAAGAATCAAAAGTACCTTCAGTTGCCCTTAATGAAGTTGTGTAATAGGAAAACAGAGAATATATGCATCATGCTATGACTAATCAGAGCAGCGTGCATCAACGCTTAAGCAGGTAGCAGGAGGAAGTACAGAATATGTGATTTCATAGAATCACTCTTTTTTTAAATTTTATTTTATTTATTGTATATGAGTGCTTTATCTGCAGAAGAGGGCATCAGATCACATTATAGATGGCTGTGAGCCACCATGTGGTTGCTGGGAATTGAACTCAGGACCTCTGAAAGAGCAAGTAGTGCTCTTAACCACTGAGCCATCTCTCCAGCCCCAGAGAATCACTCTTAACTAATAGTAGGCTCTATGGAAGACAACATTGGTTTGGGCGATGGTGGGGGGGAGGGGCAGCAGGGGGCAGGGCTGGGATATGGTTTACTGGGTGCCTCACTTGCAACAGAGGAAGCCTATAAAGCAGGACAGGATAGCATGTGCAAACCCAAGGTTCCCACGGTGTGGTGAGAGGGAAGCCGGAACAAGAGAGTCCACTGAAGCTCACAGGCCACTATAGCCTTTGCCTCAAATGAGGTAGAAGGTAAGACTGACCTTGGCGGTGTTCCTCTGACCTCCACATTAGCTCTGAATTAGGCTCATATCTGCTCTCTCACACACATGCATACAGATCTTAAAAGGTTTTAAAACTCTTTCCATGTGTGGGTTTTGTCCAGTGTATCCTGTGCACCTCGGCCACCCTAGGAAATAGACTGGTTATGTTTAGCAAGGTTCCACTCCATTCTCCATTGTTAGCCGAGTTATCAGGACTTCCCAGCAAAGGATAAGCCTTACTGACAAGGAATTAGACTTTCTTTAAGTACACAAATTACACACACACACACACACACACACACACACACACACATGCACACATGGAGTGTTTCTTATTGTCCATGCTGAGAAGGGCAGCCCCAGGATACCAGCTCCTGGAAGGGTCTTCCACATCCATCATCCAAGCAGGAGAGTCAGAAGATCAGAGGAACACACGTGAGCAGGGTGGAATCTGAACTCCAGCCAAGAGCTCTTCTATAATTGATACAAATTCATTTGTGAGAACAGAAGCCCAAGCCCTTAGCCCACCGCAACACTGCTACATTGGGGATTAAGCCTCCAATACATCAAGTGAGGGGGACATATTCACACCATATTGCTGAATACCAGACCCCTCCCCCAACAAAAAATAGTTGAGTAGTTTGCCCTGCCATGCCTAGAAATAGCTGCTTCTAGCAATCAAAGCTGACTTGGCTTCGCTGTTTCACAGATCTCCCCAGAGGACAGCAAATCCTTGGCAGTGATACTAGTTTCAAATATGTGGCAGCACCAGGCACCTCCACACTACAATTTGTGTTCATATAGAACTTCTTTGTCACAGACCAAAATACCTGGCTAACCCTGTCTCTGAGGGAAATTCAAAAAGGAAAACTCAAGTCCTGGACATGTTTATGAGATTTTGTTAATTGCATAAGGATTCTCTGGATGGGTAATTCAAATTGTGTCCTAGTTCAGTAGCCAGGAGACGGTCACAACTCTGAAGCAATGGGCCATGATGAGGTGAAGAGTGGACTGAGACCCCCTGTCTCCCTATTACATGTAAGAAAAGGAAAGGGGACTTTGGAAAACTGTGCAAGCAGGTGGGTCTTTCCTTTGGGTCTAGGAACAGGCTTTAGAAAACTGTTCTTCCTCAAGCACTTCATAGTCAGTTTTCAATAGGGGAAAATCATTGGTCGACTTGTAATTTTCTTGCGTGTGTTTGTTTGTTTGTTTGTTTGGGGTTTTGGTTTGGTTGGTTTGGTTTGCTTGGTTGGTTTGTGTGTTTTTGTTCATTTTGGGTCCTTTCTTTGAGAGAAAAAAAATATTTATGAGCTACATACATCTAAGATAGGACCCGGAAGGAGCCTGTGGTGATGAGCAATAGCTGAGGGTGTTTGAGGTTTTGCACATCAACCTTTTAAGAAGTACCATTCACTTAGGAAATGGATGAAATGGCTCCTGTCAGGTACCCTGCTTAGTGATTCTGTTTGTATATAGTTATACTTGGCTACCAAATCAAAACAGAGAGCAGCCCCAACTCCACAAAGGATGTTCCTGTGTTCCCTGAAATACTATCCTCCTTCTCCCCCATCCCAGATGACCATCAGTATTTGTGGGGTCCCCAGAGCACTCCCGATTTGCTGATGCACAAATAATGAGACCCAGAGCAGACTTAGGTTCCTGACTGTCATTTGGATTTGTTTGGTTGGTTTTCTTGTTTTCTTTTGGTTTGGTTTTGGTTTCTCTGTGTAGCCTTGGCTGCCCTGGACTCACTTTGTAGACCAGGCTGGCCTTGAACTCACAGCAATTCGTCTGCCTCTGCCTCCAGAGTGCTGGGATTAAAGGTGTGCGCCACCACTGTCATTTGTTATGGTAGAAGACGATAAAATAGCATCAGCAGGGAAAAGGTTGTTGGCGCAAATCCTCATGAAACCTTGATCTGACCAAGACACTTTTCCCAGTGGAACCCAGGAAGACCGGCGTAGTCTTCCCTTTAATGTGTGTTCTCTGCTGGAAAAAGTCATTAAAGACAGAGTCCAGGGGTTTAATCAGAGTCTAGTCATACGGGCACCTGCTCCTGCCACATGCCACCTGCCAAAATCCAAAGCAGATACTCAGGATAAATCGTGCTGTCATTATGCCAAGAACCTCTCCTGTCAGCTAACCGATCACTGATACACTGATAACCAGGTTCTCAGATGCTAACTGGGAGTGAACTGTCAGGCATGACACTGATGCTCACTTGTAAAATTTACCTAAAGGTTTTTCCATACATGGTGAACTGTAACCTAACTTGATGTCCACACAGATTGAGACCAACATTTGTAGCAAGCGTCCAAATCTCAACCAATCACAAATAGCCAAGTGAACAGACTGAGTTCAAAGTCTCTGGACATCCGTGTTCTGTATCTTACTTCTTTTCCCCTGACTATAAATATAGATTGTCCATATTGTCAGGCAGGGCAGTCTAGGGTGGTTTTTTTGTTTGTTTGTTTGTTTGTTTTTTGTTGTTTTTTTAATCTAAACTGATGCTTGATTCTAGAAACACAAAGTTAATTATTATCTGTTCTTGTAAAGGAGTTGGGCCAACTTTGTGAGCCAAACTTCATAAGGACATCATCTCACACACCTGCCATGTAAACTGTTTTCTCATACCACCATTCCCAGGATGTATGTTTGCCTAGCTTTATAAACAAAGCCATACAGTATCGGCTCTTTTATGATGGCCTTCTTTCACTTAACATCGTGCTATATTTACCCTTGTATTTTTCTTAAACATATGGATCCTCCAACACACTCAAAACAGACATTGTCATTAACCATCAAATCCAACCACGGAAAAAAGACTTTATAAAAATCCACCTATAAGATAATAATGCAATATTTGATGAAGCCTAGCATGTGCTAATTACTGCTCAAAGTTATTGACATCACATGTACACATACATGATGCATGTGTGTATGTACATGTATACTATACATGCAATTAATTGGTCCTCACCATGATTTAATGAGGTGAGTCTGATTATTGTCCCACTTCCAGATGAGAAAACAGACAATCTGGAGCCACGGGCTGGCACTTGGGGGAGGCAGCCTGAAAACCCAATGTACTTGGCCACAAAGCCTGAGTTTAACCACCACACACATTGCCTCACTGGCTTCTATTCTGTAACGTGCGCAAGCACTGTAGCAGGCAGAATAAATGCCTCCTACTCAGAAGCCCACACCCTAACCCCCTGAACCCCGGAATGGATGACAAAAGGAATCCGCAGCTGGGGATGGGGATCTTCAGGCAGGGACAAGGGCCCTGAGTATCCAGGTCAGCACAGTAACTCACAACAGTCTTTGTAAGTGAAAGAGGGAGGCAGGAAAAGCAGAGTCCGAGGATGTAATGACAGAAGCAGACCTCGGAGTGAGGCAGTTGCTGGCTTTGAAGGTGGAGGCGGAGTCCATGAGCCAAGGAATGCAGGCGACCACTGGAAATGGAAAAAGGCTAAGCAACAGATTTTCCCCTAGAGCATTCAGAAAGGAGCAAAGCCCTGCAGGCGTGTTAATGTTAGTTCTCCAAGACCCAAGCCGGGACTTCCGACCTCCCTCCCAAACTGTAAAATAGTGGGGTCGTGTTGATTTAAGCCACTTTGCCCATAGTAAATGATTCCAGTATCAATAGGAAATGAATCCAATCAGCCAAGTGCTAATAACAGACATCGATCAGAGACAAGATGAGCCTTCCCAACACAGTTCACAGAAGCCAATCGAAGCTGCCCATGTGGCCAGGTAACCCTCTGAGGAGGTGACAAGGCAGCAAGGGGTCACAATGGCAATGCCCTTCCTTCATCTGAGTTTTTGAATAAGTCAAAGGTATCCGTAGATAACTGAAATAACATAGATGTCTTGGTTTCACTTTCACGAACTTGACTTTGGTGGTTTGTCTTATGGAATTTCCCCCATCTTTGCCAGAGTGGAGCCTAAATCTGCTATGTAGCTCTCTCTGCACAATGTTGGAATCACCATCACTGTAATAAAATCACACAGGGACTACCAATGTATCCTGTAGGCCCCTTTCCCAATGGCTATTGCCACCTCAGCCTCACTGCCACCAGAGGAAGACTTTGGATTAAAAACCTGACCATGTGGCTCCTACCTTCAGACTCCCTCTCTGCCCCACCCGTATCCCCCACCCCGCCGCCCGTCACTCTCAGATGCTAGACCCGACAGACACACAAGCCTCTTGGGATCAATTGCTGCTCATCACCTTCCCAGCCTTAGCTGTGTCTCCTCACTCTCTCCCATGCTCAGGTCCTATCTAGCTGCTCCCTGCTGAAAAACATGGCCGGTTCCCTCCACCTCTGCATGGTTTGCTTCCATCAGTTGCTCCCTCTCCAACCACACTCATTCTGGCCACTCCTTCTTTGATTTTCGGCTACATCTTGTTGACCTGGTAGACGGCCAAAGCAGTCGGCAGGCAGCAGTTGTTTGCCGGTAGCATTGTTCCTGCTTACTTTACCACTTCCCTTTTCTAACTTCTCGGACAGGCATTGACCCATCAGAACCTCTGTCGTCTTCTATCTCTTTGACAGTGGGCTTTCCTGCTGGATAATGTGGCCGTGTCAACCCCTTGGAGCTTGTACTAGTCACGAGTGCAGGTCAGAGGCTGCTGAGAGTCCCTCCCACAGTCCCCAAAAGATCCCACTGACACACACAAGTTCAGGCACATGAGAAAATACTGACGGGAACTAATACAGTAACATAATGATGTCTGGCTGAGCACCTATAGTGTGGCAGCCTTTTCTCAGGCACTTTATTTATTTCTTTAGTTCGAAAACTTGTCTAAAGCAGGTCCTGTTTTGTCTCTGTTGATGAGTGAGGAAACTGGCTTGATAAAGATGAAATCGTGTGCCTAGCACTGACCCGCCCATTAGTGGCCGCATCACTAAAGCATATGGCGCTGGAGAGCTGGGTAGAACCATCATATTTCTCTTGCTTCCTGTCTTTTGCAGCCATACTCTAAAGCACTGCTCTGAGCTATCAAAGTGACCTTGGCATTGAGTATCCTGGGTTCCATAGAGGGAGCCCATGTGTCCACCTACAGAAGGGAACCTGTCTCTCATCCATAAGCATAGAAGAACATGTCTTCCTGGGCCAATGATATTACCAGTATTCTCAAAACATGTCCACTACACTTGTGCCTGTGGGTCCATCACCAGGAAGCTAGGTGCACAGTAAGTTCCCAAGTGATCCTCTTGGCTCACACTCCTGGTCCAGCTAGGAATTCGCTTTCCAGACTGATTAGAACTGTTGTCTCAGGTGTTTAAATCATCTCAGGAGGCCAGTAATATGGCTCAAGTGGGGAGGGCTTGCCTAGCAGCCGCAAGCTATGTGTTCAATCCCCAGTGGCACAAACCAAGAAGACAAAAAAAGATAAAAAATAAAGTTAGATATGATGTCTGCGTGTCTCATGAGATCTAACAAGATCAAGAAAGAAAGGGGGGGGGGAGAAGGATGGGAAGGAGGAAGAAAGGGAGAAGAGGAGGGAGGGAGGAAGGAAAACTATCGTATTAGTAAGTAATTGCAGCCAGGCAGGGTGAGGCATGCCTTTAATCACAGCACATGGGAGGCATGGACAGGCAGATCTCTGTGAGTTCAATGCCAGCCTGGTCTACAGGCTAGCCAGGGCTCTGTAACACAGAGAAACCCTGTCTCAACAAAACAAATAAAAAGGAAGTAACTTCAAGGGGCTGATCCAGCTCTCTCATTCTCACATCCTCGCAGCTGGCTCACCCATACTTTTACCATCAGGGCCAGCCAGTTCCACTGTGTTGTCCAGGTGAGGTACAGGGCCTGCTCTCCTGAGTGCTATATCCAGTGAGGGCCCAGGGGTAGCTCTCCTGCTCTCCTGCCCTCTGGGCCAGCTCTGCCAAGCTGGTGTCGAAAGGATCTGGCCCAGACCCTCTGAGGCTGCAGCACTTGGGAGAGTGGACCCTGTGCCTTGACTAGGCAGCAGAGTGGAACTGGCTCTAAAGAGCCTGGGTGCAGCTAATGGCATAAGAACCGGAAGCTGACCCTGCCTCCTGCCAAAGGCAGCATTGGGTGGCCAAACAGGAGCAGTGGTGCAGATAAGAAAGAGCTTCTGTGCTGACCAGCTCAGCTACCACCCAGGCCCAGACCCACGGCTCTGAGTTAGCTCACCTCAAAATCTATATAGTCTGTGAAGGGTTGAGATGTGTGAAAGGGTCAGCCCTGTGGATCCAAAGCTGCAGGATCTCCATGACACAGGATAACCAGGAGGATTCCCCAATGAGAATCCATTTTGACGGTGTCAGATAACCCAGAGATCTTGAACCAGACCAGGGACTTATTGCAACGGACATTTGCAAGTGAAGATGTGGAGACACACTGTGACACATGACAGCTTTCATGATGAGATGTTTTCTATGCTTTAGGGTGTGTGTGTGTGTGTGTAATGGACAGTAGATGATAGAGGTTGATGGATGAATAATTGAGAGGTGATATACAGAGGAAAGAAAAGTAGTAAATGGATGGGTGGATAGATAATTGATAAATAGATAGATCGATAGATTGATAAATGATAGACAAATAAGCTATCTAGGAGTGGAGCTACATAAATCTCCCCCTTTTGAACAAGGCCTGCATCTAGTTTTTCAGTCTGCTTCACCCCCATACTCCAACTCACAGACTGTGCACTTTCTCACAGAGTCTTAAAGTTGGAAAAGACATGAGTAGACCACCATCCCACCCTCCACCCAAGCGACCTGAAAAGGTTCCTCCCTGATACCTGAGAGATTCCGCACATGAACTCCCTCGCCCGTTATTGTCATTGATGATATCACTATTACCAAATGTATGAAGTTTTAAATGCTTCCTCCTCACCCACCGGGGAATTACTTATCATTGGTCACGTTTACCAGACAAGCATGTTCAGGCTTGTCCAAGGAGGTGGAATTCAACCCCCACACGTTTTTTGAAGGAAATACTTCAAAAACCACATAAGATGAAATCACAAAACAGGCACCAGCATGGAGATGCATCAAGCCCGTGGCTGCTCACAGCATCCTCATTTAGCCTGTGCCAGACTCCGCCATAATGGATGGATCACCACACTGCTGCTCTGTCTTGAGAAACCCTTCTTCTTTCATAATAAATCCATGCACAAGAAGATTTCTTGCATCATTTATCCCTTTATGATAAATCCATACACAGGAGCCCAAAGGGAGGAGAATTTACACAGTGATGTTATCTGACATCTGTACACACTCTGTGTCTCTCCCTCCCTGTCTGTCTCTGTGTCTCTGTCTCTGTCTGTCTGTCTGTCTCTCTCTCTGTCTCTGTCTGTCTGTCTCTCTCTCTGTCTCTGTCTCTCTGTCTCTCTGTCTCTGTCTCTCTGTCTCTCTCTCTCTCTCTCTCTCTCTCTCTCTCTCTCTCTGTATGTGTGTGTGTGTGTGTGTGTGTGTGTGTGTGTGTGTGTGTGTCTTTTCATTACACTGGAGGATTGAGAATAGCTGTACAAATAGGCAAGTGTTAACCTAATTGGCCATTTGCAAGGTATGATAAACAGTGTTTGGTTGTCCCACGACTGCTCAGTAGCTAGAGGAAGAAAGTTGAGTGGTGAGAGTGGGTCTCTGACTCCAGCACTTACAAGCTGTAGTGCACATGAGGGTGTGCGTGCCTGGCCTCTGGTCTAGCCTCTGTACCATGCAGGCAACCACAAAGGCTGGACCCTCCACTCCTGACCCAGATGGCTCCAGATGTTCTCTTTCATCCAGCCCAGCTAAAGAAGAGTCACTGGAGGCCAGGAAATTCTACTCATTTCAAGAAATGAATGTAATCAGGAGAAAGAGGGCTAAGGAGCCAGCTCAACGTGAGTCATTTGGCTTAAGAGAGCATTGTCAGTGGTCCTAGCAACACACTCCACTGCCAATAGCTGTTTCATTTGATCTCTAAACTTGATGCTCAAACCACAGATTTCCTGGGCCTGCAGCCTCCCAGGAAATGGAACCAAACAGCGGCTGATTCACATTTCCTCTCAGGGCAACCGGAAAAGTACCTACTACCGAAACTGCAGGCAGCCTTTGCAGGCCAGCCTGAGCTGCAGCTTCAGCCTCCTCAGATGGCAAGGCCCCATCAGCCACAGCCTTCCACAGAAAGGGCAGGCCAGGGCCATCAGTATTTGTTGACTGCATTGTCAGCAACTGTATGTCCCGGTCTCTGTGTCTCTCTATATCTCTCTCTCTCTCCCTCCATCTCTCTCTCCTTCCCTCCCTCTCTCCTTTCCTTCCATCTCCCCCGCCCCCATACATGTTTGTGCTACTCTTACCCAGGGCATCAGCGTCCTCTGACTGCTGACTTCACCCACAACCCACATTTGCTTCCTTGTTGTCTGCTCCAGGAGAGCAGGACTTGGGACAGACACTCCAGACACATTTTTTTTTTTTTTTGACACAATGTTTCTCTATGTAGCTTTGGCTGTCCTGGACACACTCTGTAGACCAGGATGGCATTGAACTCAGCAATCCACCTGCCTCTGCCTCAGAGTGCTAGGCTTAGAAGAGTGCGCCACCACACCCCACTTCTTCTTCTCCTTTTTTCTTCTCTTCTCCTTCTCCTTCTCCTTCTCCTTCTCCTTCTCCTTCTCCTTCTCCTTCTCCTTCTCCTTCTCCTTCTCCTTCTCCTTCTCCTTCTCCTTCTTCTTCTTCTTCTTCTTCTTCTTCTTCTTCTTCTTCTAATTAAATAAAAGTTTACACTCATTCCACAGACGAGGACACTCAAATTCTTGCTAAGGTACCCCAACTATAGGACATCTAGAATTCAGGGAACTGCTTAGTCTTAAAACTACCATAATCATATCATTAGTTCTTAATGTGTTAAAGAAAAAATGTGCAGCATACCATATACCATCCTAGCTGCTCTGAGGCATATAGTTTGTGGAACTAAGAACATACACACTGTTGTGCAACTATCACCTCTTTTTTTGTTTGTTTGTTTGTTTGGTTGGCTGGCTGGTTAGGGTTTGGGTTTGGGTTTTGGTTTTGGTTTTTCAAGGCACAGCTTCTCTGTGTAGATGCCATGGAACTTGCTATGTAGACCAGACTGGCCTCAAACTCACAGAGATCTTCCTATCTCTACTTTCCCAAGTGCTAGGATCAAAGGTGTGAGTACCACACCCAGTGGCAACCATCATCTCTTTAGAGTGATTTTTCATCTTCTGCAGCTGGGACTCTGTGTCCCTTAAATCCCCTATTTCTAATCTAAATCTAAATAAGAAAAGGAGGGGTAGAGTCAGCCATGTGGGATAACTTACGAGATGCCATTTGGGGATCCTGCCTTTGAACTGTGTCCTCTCTTCCTTCCTCTAAAATGGAGGCTCTTGTGAAGTTGGAGATCTTAGTGTCTTTGCGAACCCAAAGAGAGAAATAGAGACTGTATCCATTTTGGGTCTTGTTGCTGTAAACAGAATGCCTGACAGGAGCAACTTAAAGGAGAAGGGTTTTATTTTGGCTCATGGTTTCAGAGAGTCTCAGTCATTAGACCAGAAGCCAGGATAGTGTGGCTGTGGGGCAATTAATGGTCAGTAGAGATGGGGAGTGGTCGCAAGTGAAACTGCAGGGTGGGGGGTGGGGAGAATGGAGGGAGCAACAAATTCCCTGAAAATGAGCTCTCAACTCCTGATCCACACTGTTTATGAATTTCCTGATCATAGGTCGTCTATTTCTACAACAGCAACTGTGCCACAGACCTGCACCTTCAACTGGCAAACGTTTTCTTTTTAAGGTGATAAGGACATTCTGGAATCAGATAGCAATGCTTGTCTTATGGCCCGGGAACAGCACTGAAAGCCACAGAACTCTGTGCCCATTGGGGGGTGAAATGTGAACTCAGTATCTTTTTATTTCTTTTAAAAGCAAATCCAGGTCAATGCCATCTAGTCACTCCACTCTCATTTGCTCTTCACTTTTGCAAATGACTTTGGCTGAGCCTCTGCCCTGGGAACTAATTCTATAGCCAGTGACTGGAGATGGTGCCTCCCACCCTCTGGCAGTCTTCCCACTTCAACCTTGGGCAGTTCACCCTTTAAAACTGTTTTAATTGCATCTATATTTATTTTTCTGGATGTCCATACAAATGCACATGCCATAGCATACATGTGGAATTAAGAAGACAACCTGTGAGAAGCTCTTCTCTCTTTCTGCCATGTGGGTCCCAGGGATCAAGTTCAATTCATCAGGCTTTGCAGCAAGTTTCTGAGCCCTACTGCACCATCTTGCCAGCCCCATCGTTCTCACGGAAGCCTTTCTTCACCTCAAGAGCAGAGCCTGTAGACCCGACAGCTGGTGCATTTGCCATTGAGGAGTTTGAAACAGTGCAGAGAAATAGGGTCTGGGATGTGGTAGTAAAACCCTAGGAAATAATTTCCTAGTCACAGTTTTGAATCAAATTCCTAGCTTAGAAGGGACCACTGGTACCTTCAGCCTCTTGGCTGGGAGTAGACTAGTCTTCGGCGTGCTGCAGACTGGTCCATCTTCAGGCCTCCTGGACACTGGCAGTAGGGTTATTATTGCATGAGGATGCCAAAACTGAGATAGACAACTCACTCAATGTCCAGAGCTCCTGGAGGCTCCAAGACCTAAGCCTAAGCGATTGCCTGCCAATGTCCTTAGTAGCCTCTCCTCCCCCTGGTAGGTACCCAAAAGTCCCTTGACTGTCCTCATCTTTAGACAACAGCTCAGATGCTGTTCCACTTCAGAAGCCTTCTGACCCCTACCCTTGATCACGCAGTCTCACTTTGATCTTCTGGTGCCCATGTTCCTCCTCTGACATGGTCACAACAGGTGGCAGTCTTTCCCAGGTATACCTAGACTTTAAGTGGTGTGAGAGAAGGTATCACTTCTATCTTTTCTCAGATGTCTCCATGACACACAAACAGTGGTCCAAAACACAGTGGTCCAAAATTAAGTGATGTGGATGGATGAATGGATGAATGAGCATGACTTGCTATCTTTATTTTCAAGAGCCTTTTCACTGTCTACACTATAATTATATATATATATAGTTTTTTTTTAGAAACTCGTTCAGCCTTGTTACCAACAGTGTCCAGAGTCTAAAGGTCCCCTTACCCAATGGGTTCTTTCCAAATGTCTGCTGCTTTTCTAATTTAGTGACTCAGACTGGCTGACTGGTTTTTGCCTCTGGGGTCCTGTTTCTGGTTCTAATTGTGGTCCCAAACTTGTAGTGCAATTAGGATGCTGGAGATGGAAAAGGGATGGTGTAACTTGTGCTTAACTTGGTGACATAGCTCAGGAGGTATTTCCTAATTCCCTCTGTGGTGCTCAAGGTTAAGAAGTATTTGCTCTTTTGGGACGACCTCTTCCCAAAAGCATGTCAGGAACCTCACTTCACATGTGCCTCAAACCCCCAGCCCTCAAGGTGGCATCAGGAAAGCTCTAAGGAGTAGCAGAGTTTTGCCTCTGGATTCCGTTCTCACCCCCACAGTTCCATGCCTCCAACGTAACTCTCAGGGTGGTGGATTGACTGGCTGCTGTTATGGCAGACATCACAAAAAAAAGGTAACGTTCTTTCATGTTCCAAACAAAATTAAATCCATCTCATTTCTATGACCCAAAAGGTCAAGAGCCGCCAAGTTGCCCCAGTGACCCATGGTTTATTCTTGCTCCAGGCACACAAAAACTCAAGACTTGCCACGCTCAGAAATTTGGGAGAGCTGTCACTGCCAACCATGGCCTCCTCTTCCTGTTAACGATACCAGAAAACTGGTTAAAAACCCATTGCTTTAGCTACTAAGAAGAGACTTGATATCCTATGAGCATATACAGGGAAAGGAGGTCCCCCTCAGTCACAGTCATAGGGGAGCGGAGTAAGGGGAAAATGGAAGGGAGGGAGGAATGGGAAGATACAAGGGATGGGATAACAATTTAGATGTAACATGAATAAATTAATAAAATACATTTTTAAAAAAAACCCAGTGCTTCTTCTTCAGTGGCTCAAATCACCAGCAATGGTTTGATTGGCAAGCATGGCTTCCAGCCCTTCCCAAATATTTTTCTCTGTTCCTCCAGCTCAACCTTCCTCTCTTGAGTCTCTCCTCTTTGGTTATTTTGTCATCTCTCCTTCCTCGTCCCTAACTTGAAGCCTGGGCTGCTGTAGGCCTCCATCTTTAAATGTCCTATCTTCCCTCCTGGTAGCCAACAGACTATCTGGACCACAGCAATAAATACCAGTTCTAAATCAATCTTTACATCCCACTTGTCCCCTCAGCTCTAGGCCCCTGAAGCTGACAGCCTACCTGACAATTGACAGACACTGTGATGGTTTAATGTGATTTGTCCCCTCCGGTGGTCATTGTCAATTTGGCTAGGTGTAGACTAACCTACAAGACTCATCTCTTGACATGACTGTGAGAGGGTTTCCAGAGATTTAATCAGGGAGAGAAGGCCCACCCTGGATACAGGAGGCACTACCCCATGAGCTGGATTTTATACTGTATAAAAAGGAATAAGGGAATCCATGAGATGGCTCAGCAATTAATGGCACGTGCTAGCCACCTGATTTTTATTTCCCAGGTCCCACATGGTAAAAGGAGAAAGCGATTCCCACACATTGTCTTCTGACCCCCATAGTGTCCCAGAGCACTGGAGGAGGACCCTGTGACCAGAGGCCACATAGAATTGATTCTAACAGGGAATGAAGGTTTGACTTATTTTCTTCTAAGGCCCGGGCCAGTGCCGCACAGGGCCACATTCTGGGGAGCAGAGAGGGTGGCCTCACACCTACCATTCCCGCAAAACGTCTTCATCTCAACAAGGCTAGGGAAAGATGTGGCACAGTGGTGGGACACAGGGTGATGGGACCCTGTCAAAAAAAGAAATCTTCATCACCTGTCTCCTCTACCTCCCCGTGCCCTCAATGTCAACTCGCGTCACTTTGAAGAGGATGTATTCTGTGTGACGGTCATGAGGGTGAGGTTCTGGTCCTGAAGTGACATGTTTTTTGTTGTGTAGGCTCAGCTGTATTATTTAGACTCTTCTCTGAAAAAAATGATTACATTGGATCCGGTGACATGAGGACTCTTTCCAGCCCTGAGAGTCAATGACTAAGCTATTATTTTTGTTGAGGAAGCAATCAAAGCCACAGTTGTGCTTTAGGAATGCTGACTGTAGCAGGAAAAACTATCTTGTGCAGAGAAGAAGCGAAGGCCCTTGAAGGCAGGACATGGTGCAGGGTCGAGAATGCTCTGCTGAATAGGCTGGAAGAGTTGGAGAATAACTTACGCTTTGGGGCACAGCCCTGGAGGTCTTGGGACTTGTAGGTAGACAGCATCTGTGCTGGTAACCAATGTGCTTATGGCCATGGGTGGCTCTGCCAGTCATCCACTAGGGGTGGGGCTGCTGGCAATGCTGTTTGGGATGGTCTTGAAGAAAGGTAGCTGTAGGACAAAATGACCTAGGAGAGACTCATTGTTGTTTCCATGTTAGAAATGGCACCTCTCTGCCATGAGACCCACAGCAGAGTCCAGCCATTACTACCCGCTGCAGGATGTCTCTCCTTGATTTCCTTAATACAAACATTGTGGATTCAGCTACATACAGCATACAAAGTGCTCTGTGCAAGTATAGTAGACAGTCAGTCCTCAATAAATATCAGCTATTGGTACATGGCCTACCACATTCTTACTGAGTTGGACTAAAAAGTAGTCTCGGACCTTATACTGATGTCTCAGACATGGTCAGAAAACTGTGGGGATCTGGCAGGCATGGAGTTGACGACCTTTGCCAAGGGACGTGCCAAGATGTCAGCCTCACTGCCAGCGGTGTCTCTCGTGGCAATGGGGCCTTGTTACACAGATGCAAAGGCCAAGGGTTCCCACTGACCAGCAGGAGCCCAAGGATGGAGTCAGCCAGCAGGCCCTCAGAAGACACATGCAGTGGCAGCTCTTTGTTTGGTCTTTTCCAGGCAATAGCAAGGGTGTGCCCAACTGTTGAAAAGACAGAACCCTGTGCCAAATGCTGAGGTGTAGGGCTGTGCCTCATCCTTCTCACAGTGCAGGTGAGGCAGCACTTAGTGTCTAAGGCAACTGGGTGGGACACACCTTCGATGATGGGGCCAAAAGTAGAATAGGGATTCCCGTTGGGGTTTGCTTGCCAGCCTTCCCCTCGCCCACTTCCACAGGCTTATGTAACAAATAAGAAGAAGCAACTTGGCTCAGCAGAGATTCAATACATGAGTAGTTTCTTTACAAATATACCAGTGGGTGAGTTTGGGAGAGAGAGACAGAACAGACGGATTCCTGGGGTTCTCTGGCCAGCCAGCCCAGTCTACTTGGAGAGTTTGAAACTAATGACAGACTCTGTCTCAAAAAACAAAACAAAACAAGGTGAAAAGCAATTGAGGCTGGCCTCTGGTCTATAAACACACACACACACACACACACACACACACACACACACACACACACACACACACACACACACACACACCTACCCATGTCTCAAAGACTCCTGGACCTTCTGTTAGGTCTGAAAAGAAACACAAAAAGTTTATTACTGATGTTCCTGAAAACTTCTGCCCCCATTCTCCCATCCCTTGTGAGATTTGGAACATTGGAGCATGCTTGCGTTGACTTTGCATTTCCTAAGATGGGCTGGGTTTGGTTTCATCTTTTTCATTCCTCGTGGGACAAGTCATAGAGAAAGTAGTATGGGGAGAGGGGGCAAGAGCTTTGAGATGCCCTGGCCCTTGCCCTCCCTCCCTCCCTCCGTCCCTCCCCCACCCACCCACTCCCCACCCCAGTCCGGAAGCTTGCCAGGCCAGGATGCTTTCCGAGAGCTCATGTGTAACTTCCTTGACCAGGGAGGCCTGACTTCTGGAAGTGTCTTTGGAAACTAATTCCCAGGCAAAACGCCAAGAAAAAGATATGCATGGTGAGGAACTGACATAATTTTTTAACACCACAACCCGCATATTTCTGCTGCTGCAGCCAATACAGGCTGCCAAGACCAATATTGATCTGCTCCTTCATCCAATCAACAAACGCCATTGTTTATAAGATGTAATTTTTCTTGGTTAAAGTTCAAAGTTAAACTCCAAGGATTTTCAAAACTATAAAAATAAGAGGCTTTCATGCCCTAAAAAAAAAAAAGGAAAAAAAATTCCTGGCCAGTTTCCCTCCTTCATGGCTTTTCATAGTCATTAAAAGAAACTTAACCAAGTAAACATTTTTTTGGTCTTCTGAGTTGTGGTAGCTTTTAAAGGAGGATTATTCTAAATATCCACATGAAAGGCCCCTAAATCTTTATACTTCTCCTCAAAGTCATGACTGCTGGCGGCACAGGTGACTGAGATTTGCTCTTCTGTCTGTCAGAAGGCTGCCCACCTGCGGAGCCCAGTCAGTCTGCTCAGCCTCCTGATGTAGCCTGCCCCTTCCCACTCCTCTTCTTAATGTGGAAATGACAGAGACTTTAGTAAGCCCTTTTGGAGGAAGATGAATGGTTCTGTGGTTCCATTTCTGATTCTGAAATGGAAAACGTTAGCAAGCAAATCGTTGACATATGGGGCCTTTGCAAACCAATTCTTTGTGGTACCCCTTAGATCCAAGTAAGAATCCACTTTTGGGAGCTGGTGTCAGCAACGAGCAGGTTGGATTAGAAGGTAAGATTAAGGTGGAAAAACACTGAGATTTGTGAGATCTCAACTTGGGCTGTTTCTTGGGTTTTGTTCGCTTGGCTCGTTGGTTGGTTTCTAATAGTGTAAACAGAGACCATGCCTTTTCTGCATCTGCCTCCCCTCAAAGAACCTGGCCAAGTCTTATATACACAGGGTCCTAGATGCTAGCTAATTTATGGGTTGATGCTGTGGTGCGTTGAACGGGAACATTCCCCCATAGGCTCTGCCATTTGAATGCTTAGGCCCCTGTTGGTGGCACTGGTTGGTGACCTTCCTATAGGAAGTATGTGGGGCTGCAGTGGGGCAGGGGTTAGAATTCAAAAGACTCCCGGCGTTCCCAGTTTGCTCTCTGCTTCCTGCACGAAGTTCAAACTGTAAGCTAAGCTCTCAGAATCCACCTCCAGCCAACATGTGTGCTGCCTGCTGCCGTGCTGCCCCAGTCTTTAGGGAACATATTCCTCTGGATCCATAAGCCCCAGTAAGTTGCCTTGGTCTTGGTGTTTTATCACATATTAGAAAAGTAATCAATACAGGTGGGTTCTCTTGAAATATCTGCCATATACAGTATACAGATCGATCCGTTGCTTTGGAGCTAGCTGTCTCGGTTCTCCCCTCCGATCCGGAGGCAATGCAAGGCAAGTACCTACCCTGCCAGCCGTGTGGGCAGAGTTTTTCCCCTGTGCCAGGCTGGTGTCTAGACACTTGGGGTGCAGCAATTTCTGTCCAATGAGAAACTCAAGTTCTGTAGGGAGAGGAGGAGGTGGACTTGAGTGTAGTTTTCTTACTTGTGGCCCTTTTCACCTGAGGAATGTTTGTAAGACCCTATAAGCTAGTGCACAAAATCAAATGTTTACTGATCGTAAACCATGAAGAAATTTGTTTTAAAGCAATTCTTTGATATGTATATCATTTTACCATTTCTTAAAGGTGGAGGCAACTTGCATATTAATGAGATGGATGTACTTGTTTAGCTTTGCCTAAAGAATTAAATGTTGGATGAATTTTTGTTGTTGTTGTTATTGTTTGGTTGTTTTTGAGATAACGTTTCTCTGTGTAGCCTTGGCTGTCCTGAACTCACTTTGTAGACCTGGCTGGCCTTGAACTCACAGAGATCAGTCTGCCTCTGCCTCCCAGAGTGCTGGGATTGCAGACGTGCACCACCATGCTTGGCACGGATAAACAATTTAATACTGCAAGGCAGAATGCATCTCCAGTGCTTTTAGGAATTGACCAACATCTTGATTTGGGAATCACCAATGCTAAGAATGCTGCTTCACATAAATAGTGCATATAAAAGGGCAGAAGTGTGTTTAAGGGCATTAGAAATTGTTGGAAGTTCTGTCTTAGTTGCAAGCCAAAATCTATTTAAATGAACTGTTTATAAAGCTCAAGTGAGCAACCCAAGCAGCAATTTTCAAAAGCAAACATGGTAACACAACACAATCCAAACTTGTAGTCATTTGCCGGGTAGTGGTGGCACACACCTTTAATCCTAGCACTTGGGAGCAGAGGCAGGCAAGTCTCTATGAGTCCCAAGACAGCCAGGGCTGTTACACACAGAATCCCTATCTCAAAAAACAAAAGCAAAATTGTAGTTACTTGATATTTACATGTGAGGAATGAAACGTTAACTTCCTGGGTGTTTTTGTTTTTGTTTTGTTTATTTTTTCCCCGAGACAGGGTTTCTCTGTGTAGCCTTGGCTGTCCTGAACTCGCTTTGTAGACCAGGCTGGCCTCAAACTTACAGGGATTCACCTGCCTCTGTCTCCCGAGTGTTGGGATTAAAGGCGTGCACCACCACCACCCGACAAACATTAACTTTCTGTAATCAGACTATTGTGTTTCTTAAGAGGATATAATCAGTACACGCATTGCCATTCCTAACACGCGTCGGTGTGCACGGCCAGCCAGGGAGCTCCAGGTAGTGCTCATAAGCATCATGTTGCATGATGGTGTGTCGGAACCAAGGCTGCATGCTGTCACACACTACACCAAGGGCAAGTGTTGCCACGAACATCTCAGATCCACTACACACTTGATTTCGTATTAATCTTAGATATGTGTTCAGAAATCTCTTCGCTGTTGCCAGATTTTTCTCATCCCTCACATTTAGTTCTATGAACCCCATATAAGATCTCGACTCAAAGTTTAATCATCCAGAGGTTAAGTAATAAACAGAAGATGAGTCATTTAGAAGAGATGTTCTACGTACACTCATGCAGCGGGCTCTTTGAAGAAACAGGCAAGCCCTGACTCTGTGCATTTAGACACAGAGATGGAGGTCTGGAAGGAACAGGGATGCATCAAATGCATGTGCCATGGTGAGGCTGGCAGCCAGCTTGCTCATGTCTTGCTCTGGCAGGGTAGCTCACATTGGAGAGAACGTTTCAGTTGGCCAAGTGCTTTGCGCAGTCAGTTCTCTTCAGTCCTCATGACAGCCCCACAGGTAAGTAGCGGTGACCAATGCAGTCCGACAGAGGAGGGAACCAGGGTATGAGATCATGTATGACTCCACAAAGGTCATGTATCCCATGCCACATGGCAAGGCCAGCAGACAGGAGCAATGCTAAGAAACGCTGTGTTTGCTAAGTGTGTGACACTCTTGTAAGTGTCTTATGAGGGAACCCATTGCAGTCCTCAGAAGATCTCAGTGAGATACAAAATTGTCCCACCTTACCATAAGGCAACCAAGGGATAGCTCGTTGAGTCACTAAAAAGTAAGAGAGCTCAGATTCACACACAGTTCCACACACAGTCCCCCAGGACAGCCATCTCTCTTCTCTTCAGGGCAAAAAAGAAGACCAATCCATTGATGAACTGGCAGAAATTCATGAATAGCCACCCTGCCAGAGATGTCACCATCTGTCGCAAAAAACAATGGGCTTCTGTGCCAATAATACATTCGAGAGTTGTACTGTAATTAAGTAAGAGGGAGGCATGCTCAAAGAGTTTTTTTTTTTTTTTTTTTAATTGTCTAAGGATCCCTTTGCCACAAAGCCAAACATCCTATTATGGGAAAGCCAGTTATCTGTTACTTCTATCAATTAGCAAGGGCCATGATTTGCACAATTTTCCTGCTTAATTTTAGTCACCCTATAATCTGTCTTCTCTCTGAACTCTTGCCACACGCAGTTCATAAGACAATATTCCATGGAGTTACACTGGGCTTTGTGTTCTTACATAATTATGCTGTGCACGCCCATCTTGTCTCCCCAAACAAATCCCGATGCACTCAGCAACCGAGATCTACACCGTTCATCATCACTGGCTCTTCAGCATCATCGGAGCATGTCAGGGACATGACAGTAGGCACTTAGTACCTGCTAACCGTTCAAATGACAGTCCCTGACATGAGTTCTCAGTTGCTCTTCAGAAGTACTTATTTCTGTTCCGTATTGCTTACTGAGAAATATATGTTTTGTTTTATTTCTTTGTTTTAATGCAGCTACAGCTGGCAACCTTCGTACAATTAGCATGTCAGAATTTTTCTTTCTTTCTTTCTTTTTTTAATTTTTTTGTTTTTTACATTTTTTTAATTTAAAAAATTTTTTTTTTTTGTTTTTGTGTTTTTGGTTTTTTTGTTTTTGAGACAGGGTTTCTCTGTGTAGCTTTGGCTGTCCTGGACTCTCTCTGTACACTAGGCTGGCCTGGAACTCACAGCAATCCACCTGCCTATGCTGTGATTAAGATTTTTTTTTTCTTTTTTTTATTTTTTTATTTATTTATTTATTTATTTAGCGTGGGTTAAGGCACAAGTATGTCAAGACAGAGACACATGACGGTTATAGGACAGCTTGTAGGGGTCAGTTGTCTGCTTCCACTATGTTGGTTTCAGGGTTGAACTCAGGTTGTCAGGCCTTTACCTTCTGGGCAATCTAGTCAGCCCTGCTGAACACATTTTTTTTTTTTTTTTTTTTTTTTTTTTTTTTAATGTGCATTAGTGTCTTGCCTGCATGCATGTCTGTGTGAGGGTGTCAGATCCCTTGGAACTGGAGTACAGACAGTTGTGAGCTGCTATGTGGGTGCCAGGAATTGAACTCTGGTCCTTTGGAAGAGCGGCCAGTACTCTTAACCGCTGAGCCATCTCTCCAGCCCCCAAGATTTTTTTTTTTTTCTTAAGGTTTTGCAGAATTCCTCAGATTGATTGGCGGAATTTACCATCACACAATGCTCTCACCATGACCTGTTTCAAGCTATCAGCATGTTGTCAATTCGCTTGCTAAATTCCTGGAAGTTTAACAATTGACTATATTAAAATGATGCAAGTGGCTCTAAAATACTAAGTCTTTCCTCTGAAATGTGTTTTTGGGTAGATGTAGTAGCTTTTGCTTTTCTGTCTCAAAAAAAAATTTTTTTCTTAGTAGAAAGTTGTTTCCAGGTTGGTTTTTTATTTTTTGTTTTGTTTTGTTTTTGTTTGTTTTTCGAGACAAGGCTTCTCTGTGTCACCCTGGCTGTTCTGGACTCACTTTGTAGACCAGGCTGGCCTCTAATTCACACGAGGCTCTAGGTTGTGTTTGAGAAACAACGTAGCCATCTTTCATCCAGTCATCCGGAAGTGGAGTGGTAAAAAAGGCTTGATATTCAAATTGATGACGCTAAAAAAAATAATGAAGCTGAAAACACACTGAGGCCAACTGAGGAACCAGAGAGCCTTCTGTTCCTCCTCCCTTCCTTCTTTCTTCCCCTCTCACTTTCACCATTTTATCAGCTAATCTCACTTGAGGCAGTGCTGCGTTTTGCCTCCAGGTTATGAGGACACAGCTGAGGTGAGAAAAGACTTTGAAGCCAAGGCGCTGACCCACCTAAACCTATGTGATAGCCTCCTAAGGGGTATAAAACACTATTGGAAGGGCTTTCCTTCTGGCCAGCCTTCTAGAAAACCCTTCTAATTCTCCTTCCAATTTTCTCTCAGTGTTTGTGAAGATCACAACATAGCAGGAAAATGACACTCTCTGCACGGACCCTGCCATCTTCTTCTCCTCTCTGAGAGGCTCTCTCTCCTTTATCAAAACCCTCACTGTGAGAATTGTGTTTGGTGTGAAGCTGAGGGTGGGAATAGAATAGAAAAAAACTGTTCGTTTGTAGAAATCGGCTCTTCTGAGATGGGCTGATGGGCACAGACTGCTGCCGAAGACACCGTAGCAGATTTGGAGCCATTCCGTTGAGTCGGAAACCCGTACCAGAGGCTGGATGGCATTAGAAAACTTCTAAAGAAAGGTAATAATGATCATTTTTGTAGGCTCAGAGCTTAAAAGTACTTGTTGCTCATGCAGGAGACCCAAGTTTGATTCACAGCCCTCTATAACTCCAGTTCAGGGGCTAATCCCACCCTCTTCCGACCTCTGTGAGCACCATGCTCCCTTGTGGTACACATACATACATGCAGGCAAGCACTCATACATATAAAATAAATCAACCTCTTAAAAAATAATTTATTACCAGGCAGTTGGTGGTGCAGATTTTTAATCCCAGCACTAGGGAGACAGAGGCTGGTGGATCTCTGTGAGTTCAATGCCAACCTGGTCCATAGATTGTGTTCCAGGACAGCCAGCAGTACACAGAGAACCCCTGTCTCAGAAAAACAAAACAAAACAAAAAAACAAAAAACAAAAACAAAATCAAACAAAAAACCAAAGCCGGGCATGGTGGCACACGCCTTTAATCCCAGCACTTGGGAGGCAGAGGCAGTCAGATCGCTGTGAGTTCGAGACCAGCCTGGTCTACAAAGTCCAGGAGGGCCAAGATAACATTGAGAAACCCTGTCTTGAAAAAAAAACAAAAAACAAAAAATATCAATGAGACTTTGAGACTTTTAAATTTATATGGCAAAGCCCACTTTTTCTTGAAACATGATCTCACTTCATACCTCTAGTAACTTCGAAGTTGATGGTTCTAAAGGTCTCAGGTTTAAGGCTCATCTACGGCCCTCTTGGTGGCATAATACAAAGACAGTGAAGGGAGTGTCATGCAGTAAGAGACAGTAAATGGTTGTGTGTAGCTTCTGACCCTCGTCCTTTTCCTAGAACGCCTCCGGCCTGGCGTGGTGGTCATGTCTGTAATCCCAGCACTCTGGGAGACAGAGGCAGGAGGATCACTGTGAGTTCAAGGCCATCCTAGTGTACAAAGTGAGTCCAGGACAGCCAAGATAACACAGAGAAACCCTGTCTCAAAAAACTAAAGAAAAAGAAAAGAAAGCCTCCAGTATTAATCACAAAGCTCCTCCCTGATGATGAGCTTGTCTAACCCCAGTCACTCCCCAAAGTCCCACCTTCACACACCAGAGTTGATTAATACTTTAATATACCAAATGGAGAGGACATTACAGCAGTTTGAACCAGTGGGAGACACACTCAAACCATAGCAAATGTTTATCAAGTTCTTGAGAACATTGAAGATCCATCATTGTGCTCATGATCCCCACCCACAACCCCAAAGAATGAATGCTGATGAGCAGCCAGCAAATCTGCGAGGAGTCAGGATTATAATTCAGAAGATATACAACAAGCGTTGCATGGTCAGGGATTTCTTCTCCCTCTCTCTCTCTCTCTCTCTCTCTCTCTCTCTCTCTCTCTCTCTCTCTCTCTCTCTCTGTGCATGTGTCTGAGACTGAGTGTCATGTACTGCAGGCTGGCCTCAAACTGAGACTATATAGTCAAGAATGACTTTGAAATTCCAACACTCTTTCCCCCACCTCCTAAGTGGTGGGATTGCAAGTGTGTTATTGCCGTGATAAAATACCACAACCAAGGCAACTTATAGATGAAAAGGGTTATTTGGACTTATGGTTCCAGAAAGATTAGAGTTCATCATAGGAAGAAAGTATGGCAGCAGAAATGGCTACAGGAGCAACGAGCCGAGAGCTCACATCTTAAATACAAATACAAAGCCAAGAGAGTGGACAGGGAGCCATGTACCCACCATGCCTGACTCCTGTGAGGTACTTCCTCCAGCCAGCTCACACCTCTTAAACCTTCCTCAGCACTAGCTGAGTGTTTAAGGATTCCTGCAGGTATTTCCATTGGCAGGAAAATGGACCACAGAGAGATAAGAGTGAAAACTTGGGACAGTGCCATTTTTGTGGGCATTGGATCAAGACTGATCCTGCAGTTTATTTTCTTACACATTTAAACATTGTAGAACTTGTGACTGTCACCTTTACAAGAATGAACTCTTGTTTGTTTGTTTGTTTGTTTGTTTGTTTTTTGAGACAGGGTTTCTCTACGTAGGCCCAGCTGGCCTCAAACTCACAGAGATACACCTGCCTCTGCCTCCCAAGTGCTGGGATTAAAGGCATGCACCACCACTGCCCAGTTTAAGAATGAATTCTATTGGTTGATAAACAGAGCTCAGCCTAGAGAAGGATATGTGTGATAAGCATAAAGAGGGATGAAGGATGCAAAGTACACAGGACCTCTTTCATAGGGATGGGTTTTATTCACTTGAGGGACAAAGCTCAGGATTAGGGCCTAAACAATGCTCAGGATATTGGGGGATTCAGGAAGGCAGACTCATAGAATAGCAAATGAAGACCATCGGGTTGGCTGACCACTTTTCACTCTGGCATTCCAGGTGGCTTGGCCTCATTCATTTCCTTCCATTGAAGAGAAGGTGATTTACAGTCCTGGCTTCCCCAGTGCTTATTCTAAGCTGTGCCTCCTCCAGGTGCTGCGGGGATGAAGCCTTTGAATTCCTGAGCCTGTAGGGGACATTCAAATTTAAAGCACCACAGCAGGTCTGTGCCAACACACCTAGCTTATGCACTACTGGTGACTGAGTCCAGATTTGAGCACGCTAGGCAAGTACATCCCTAAATCTGGACTTTACTTGTAGTTTACAAAGTGGTTGGTGCCGTCCTTTCTGAAAAGTCTCCAAAGGAACTAGCTAGATGAAGGAAACAAGCCACCGTCACTCCTGAAGAGGACATAGCTCTTGCAAATGTCCCCACAGAAGAGGTCAGAACATTAAAAGAACAACAGACTGACAAATGAGGGGCTGTGGTGCAAGGGTTACAGGAGAGGCCATTACATATGGGGATAGAAACATTGGCTGGGGCTAGAGCCACCACCCTGGCTTGGGGGAGTCATGGTCATGGATTTAAGTATAATGAAACGTCGTGAAAGGGTTTTAAACAGAGCATTGGTGAAATTAGGTTTATTTCTGGAACAGCGTCTCTAGGGAAGACGCTAGACCATGAGAGAGCAAGCTGGGAATCCAGAGGGAAGGCCCTCCAAGACAGATGATAACAACCTGAGCTTGGGTAGAGGTTTGGAGGTGGGGAAGGTGCCGGGAGGTGCATTCTGAAAACACAGTTAACAAAATCAGCCAGGCGTGGTGGCACACGCCTTTAATCCCAGCACTTGGGAGGCAGAGGCAGGTGGATCACTGTGAGTTCGAGGCCAGCCTGGTCTACAAAGTGAGTCCAGGACAGCCAAGGCTACACAGAGAAACCTTGTCTCGAAAAACAAAAACAAAACAAACAAACAAAAAATCGGCTGTTGGGACTGGTGGCAAAGGAGAAAATGAGATTGTCACTTGGGAGTCTTGGGGTTCTCCTCCCTCCAATGGCCATATACTTGACCAAGGTGCAAAGACTAGGAAAGCAGAGATTTTTTATGGGGGGGAGGGGCAGTTAAGGGACTATTCCATTCATGGGAAGTTCAAAGGGACTGTTATAGAACCACGCTGATGTGTGTTCCCAAATGTACTCTCCCTGTTTGAGGTGGAGCTGGATGTCATTTTGCTTTGGGGGCCTTTGCAAGACATTTCAACCCTCCGCCCCACCCCGCCCCACCCCCCGCGGTTCTAAGAGTTATGTGCTGTGAAAGCAAGGAATTGCTTTGCTTCGGATGTGTTTCCTCAAAAGCCATGTTTGGAAGTCATTCCTGAAGTCCTGTGTTCATGGCATTTGAAGATGGAGTCTTTGGGGGGTGGGAGGGGGACAGGTAGGGTTAGATGAGGTCATGAGGACCCAGCCCTTGTGGTGACAATAGTAGCTTCATTAGAAGAGGGAGAGAGGGCTGGAGTTAAACAAACTGAGTTTGTCTCCATCCAGGGTGCCCTCCGCCGTATTGAGGGGCACCGTAGAAGCCCCTCAGTGGGCGCTGAGTCAAGCCCCTGGGGCCTCCCCACCTTCAGAGTCTTGAGTCTTATTAATTCTCAGTTCTCAAGCATTTAGAAACACAAAGCTCACTAACCCAACTTAAATCCTCTTGGTGCTTCATGTGAGAGGAGATTGAGCGCCAGGCGTGGTGGCGCACGCCTTTAATCCCAACACTCGGGAGGCAGAGGCAGGCGGATCGCTGTGAGTTCGAGGCCAGCCTGGTCTACAAAGTGAGCCCAGGATGACCAAGGCTACACAGAGAAACCCTGTCTTGAAAAAAAAAAAAAAAAAAGAGGAGAATGAGCACCATGCATTCCTGGTGTCTCTCTGTATGCCTCAGCACTCCCAGCTTCCCTTCCATCTCGCCTACAGTGTCTTTAACTCTAGCACAAAATCGTTTGGGCAGCTTGTGGGCTGAGCTGATGTCACAAGCTGCCCCAACTGAACATTTTAACAGCAGGGGGAAAAAAAGAAATGGTTCTCTCACAATTCAGGAGGCCCGAGGTCTGAAATCAGGTGTCAACGGGGCTCCATGGCCCCTTTCTCAAGGCTCCGTTCCCTCTCTGAGCTTTTAGTGGAAGCATATTTCTTTCGCTTGGGCTCCATTCTCAGCTGCTGTGTGCGTATGGCCTCTATCATCTGTGAATCCAATCTTTTGGACTCTGAGAAGGCACCTAAATGTTGTATTTAGAACCTACCTGGCTGATCTCGATCTCAACTGATCTCATCTCATGATCCTTTTCGAGACAGGGTCTCTCTGTGTAGCCTTGGCTATCCTGGACTCACTTTGTAGTCCAGGCTGGCCTCGAACTCACAGCGATCCGCCTGCCTCTGCCTCCCAAGTGCTGGGATTAAAGGCGTGTGCCACCACCACCCGGTTCCTCTCATGAGCTTTAAGTCAGTTACTGTTCTAGTTTCATTCTGTTGCCATGGTAAACACCCTAACCAAAGTCAATCTGAGGGAGAAAAGGGTTCATTTCAGCTCACAGTTTACAGCCAGTCACTGAGGGAAGTCAAGGCAGGAAGCTGAAGCTGAAACCGTGGATGAAAGCTGCTTACAGGATTGTTGGCAAGTTCGGTTTAGCTTGCTTTCAGATACAGCTAAAGACCACCTGTTCAAGGAATGGTGCTGCCTACAGTGGGTTGGCTCCTTCTACATCAATTCCCACACCCCCTCCACATGCACATACACACACACACACACACACACACACACACACACACACACACCTAAGGGCTAGTTTGACATGGATAATCAGCTAAGTGAGACTCCCTTCTCAGACGACTCTATGTCAAGTTGACAGGCAAAACTAAGCAGGACAATTGCATTGACCCAGATGATTTTTCCCCCAAACCATGCCACACCCACAAGTCCCACACATACATACTTTTGGGGAGCCACAGTTCAACTATTCCAAGTGTGCAAAAGGGATGCAATCCCTTTCACCTTGGGATGTTTTCTAACTGGGACCCGAAGAGTATGTGTGATAGAAGAAGTGAAAGGCATTGAAGGAAAAGGATGGCAAGTTAGAAAACGCTGAAGAGAGAGCACAGAGCCTCCCAGGATAGGTACCAAGTTTAAAATGACACACAAGAAAGCCACGGGCAGGCTGACCAGACTACCATGGGCCCTCAGGCTCTGCAAAGTTTTGAACTTGGAAGCGGTGGGAAGCTACGAGAGTGTGTTAAGCTGAAGGAGGTCATAACTGAATATGTTTGAGGAGGGGGGAATTGAGTGCTTTATGGAGAACAGAGATGAGGGAGGAGAAGTAGGGTTAGACAGGCCTGGTAAGGTATTCTTTGGAAGCCTGGGGGAGGAGGGGTTGGGGTTCATGGTACTGGTCTAGACCGGATGAGTAGCCGAGTTATTTTAGAGTAAAATGGGTGGGTCAGAACCACTAGGCTTTATTGGAGCTTCTCTCTCCCAGCCACATATTCAATTAGTCATATTGACGAAGGCAATATGGAAAGTCTACGCTTTATTGTGGCCCGAAAAAACCATTTTTAAAAGAAGTCAACCTCTATAAATTATTCCAAAAGGCTCCAAGGAGGTTTTGTTGAGAAGGATAGAGGAAACTTACACTGATTGGTGTTAAACTCACTCTGAAAATATCTCTTCCTTTTCCATTGAGCTGTGTGTTCTTGTGGCCTTGAAGAGCAGCAACCCTGGTGTAATTTGGAAGTTTTACTAGCCTCTGCATGGAATATGTGGCTATGTGGTTATTTCAAGTATTTTCATTCTGTTATTTTTATGGCCTGAGCTATTTTAGCCAGCAGCCCAGTGCTAGACGGACACCAGCAGACCCCAGAACCTCAATTAGGGTCCTTAGGAATCTGCGTATCCAACAACTTGGAAGGATATAGCTCTCGCCTCAGGGTTCAGGGCAGAGCATCTGTGGTCCACAGAGATCTAGGATGTGGGCTCCTAAGCCATGGTAGAGCATCCTTCATCTTGTTGATGCTATTTGTATTCAATGTAAAACAAAGTGAATGGAAAATTTGCCTGGTTGGAAACAAACAAAACTGAACAACACACACACACACACACACACACACACACACACACACACACACACACACACACAAACCCTGCAACCCAAGTATTTGGTATTTTCACCCAATTCCTTCCACTATGACATATATCTTCTGAATTCCCACCTCTCCTCTAAGAGTCAGCCTGCTCCACCGCCAAACTGCCTTCAGGATTAGACTTGGGTTGGGACAGACCTTGAAGTATCTTGGGTTGAACTAGTCTGCCCTCACAGTTCTCTCAGAGGACAAAGCCCGGTTCTTAGGATGTGTGGAGCATCTGCATAGTGTCAGCAATGCTGGACATGCTGAAATGTTCCATAAATTCTCCTGCCTAGGAGATCTGTGCTCAAAGGCGCTGGGAAAGGCAAGCAAAACAAAACAAGGCAGGCCTTTTCTGCTCTGTTGACATGCTGCAGCCTCCTGCTGACGGAAGGGATGTTGATCCACCCACCATGAGCTTTGTATGGGGAACTGGGGAGCCATGAGCAAATCTCACCTCCTGACCTTCAGGGGTCCCCCAGCTCTGCATCTAGGCCTCGGTTCTGTTTAAGTAACGATTCAAAGTAGGAGACTTCCATGCCAGTCTCCCACCCAGCTACGTGCAGACAGAGCTCCCTACTGCTCGTGGCTAAATAACCACAGACAGATTCTGGATGATGTAACCAAGAGAGAATCGAGCAGATGATTCTAGCGACGGAAGTGAAAGTTGATTCCCAGCCCGGTGACTGAGCTTTTGGAAACTCCCTGAGAAGCCCCCTGGAGCACTAAGGACCTAGAGGCCTGAACCTGCTCACATTCCCTGCTCCCAACCCCCACCTCAGGAAAAGCTTTGCCCTGAGAACACCAAGGAATAAGTCCTTCAAGGACACATTTGTTAAGTCCAAGCAAGGGGACATCACGGGGGGCTAGGTGGACCTCTGTTGCTCTCTGCTCTTGTCCCAGTTGTCAGATGTGCAGTGCCCTATGGGCTGAAGCTCTTGTCACTGTGCAGCCCTGTGCCTTCCCTGCTATGGCCCCCAGGTTGGTCTTTTAGATGGTAGCCATTTAATAAGCATATTTCTAAACCCCCGTGGTGGAGAGAAAATCGGCTCTGGCCAGGCCAAGTGCCTGGAGGAGCATCTCCACAGAGGTGCGACCAAGAGGGCACAGAGGTGCCAAGAGATGACACCCACAATCCTCAGCACACAGGAGAACTGATGGCCCTTGTTGTGCTTACCAGCCCATGTGTTTAGTCAGTGGGTTCTGGGAGAGTTCAGAACCAGCTGGAGGGTGGATGCCGCTGCTTTCACCCCTCAGGGCTCTCCATGCCCACCCCTTAGCTTGAAAGAAGGCCCTAATAACCTACCTGATCCTAAGAAGGGCTTTGGGCATTTTTCTGAGATGAAATATAATAGTATTAGATAAAGTAAGTTTAGAGAAAAAAAATAATGGAAAATAAAGATGGCAATTGATTAAATATCGAAATGATCTAATGGTCACGACGCTATAATACATAAATGCGGGTTTATTGGAAAAGGCATGGGAGGAAACCCAGAGAGTGAGAGCTGGGGGTGGAGGAGGGGAAGATAAGGAAAGAGGGCAGGGAGGTGGGACAAAGGACAAAGGTGCAGTGGAACTAAAATGTCTAGTTTCTATAGTGAAGGGCCTGTGGGAGAGGGGGAGCCCCACCCCTAGGTGGAGGGCAGGGCATGCCAGCTGTGCCCTACAAGCGGGACCTCGCAGATGGAAACTCAAGTTGGGGTCAAAGAGAGAAGGAGGGAGTTCTAGATTCATTGTGATGTCATAAAAGGAGAGGCTCCTACTCAGACAGTCCTACATATGGCATTGACCTGCTGGTCACCATTCCATCACTCTGATAAAATGCTAAGATAAACAGCTTGAGAGGAGGGAAGGCTTGCTGGCTCTTGGTATCAGAAGAATTACTCCGTGTCTACTCCGGCCTGTTGTCTTTGGCCATGTGGCGGCACAGTGTGTAATGGTAAGTGTGTGTTACCAAGGAAAGAGCTCGCCTCACTGCAGCCATGAAGCAAAAGAAAAAGGAGGAAGCGGTTGTGGTCCTATCACCACACCTGGGCCTGCCTCCATTTACCTTAGTTTCCTACCGCTAGGCTCTTCCTCCCAAGGTTACATCTCACCCCCTAGCACCCCAAACAGTTAAGCCTTTAACACATAGGTCTGTCAAGGGCATCCAGCTTAAAATACATGATTATTCAGGAAAGATGATACTTGTGTTTCCTTAGCCCCAGAATACTTAGGAAACATAGAAGAGGCCAAAAAAAAAAATCTTCCACAGGAAGACTATCTTGGTATCCATGATGCCCTGAGGTTGAAGTGTTTCTGCCTCTGAACACTGATTAACTAGACAAGGTCCACATCCCTGTTTCTCATCTGACTCTATACCATTATTATTTAAAATTTCAGAGCTTCATGGATAACATAAAGGGCCATTGTGAGCATCTAACTCCCCAAAGGTAAACAGTGAACACGGGTGACTCCTTGTACAGCAAATGACGCTCTGATTGTCTACATGTTTTAAAAACTCCCAACCACTTTTGAAACAGGGTCTTTCTTTCATACATATTCTGTAGACAACATGAAGAAAACACTGGTGTACCTTCTACTGCAATTTCAATTTTTTAAATTTGACTAAATATTGACTGAGCTCTTCCATTGGCCTTTGTTGCAGGCACTGAGAGACATTGGTGGAAAGAGACAGAAGCCCGGGCCTTATCTGAACTTACAGGCAGTGGGGTTAGGGGACTTAGTGACAATACAAGTGATAGACTGTGGTCAGAGTGCCTCCTCTCTGGGTCCCCCCCCCCCCCAGAACTGAGAACAAAAAGATTCAGGTTGAATTGCCCTTTGCTGAGCCACAGGCCCAGATCTCCATTACTCCAGTACCACGCTCAGACAGGAGCACAGTTAGGTTAGGACAGCCTTCTTTAGAGAAGAGGAAGCCAGGGATGAAGGGGTTAAGGTGTTTATTCCACATGGTCCACCCAGTACTAAGGGACAGAGCCAGGAGCTGAGCATCGCTGGCCAGAGGTTAGGTCACTATGAGGAAATTCTTCGGAGGCCCAACACATATTTTGGCCTTTATTCCTGTAGTATCTACAAATTGTGTCATCCAGTGGGAACAGAGTATGTCTGCTCGATTTGTGTGTGTGTGTGTATGTGTGTGTGTGTGTGTGTGTATGTGTGTGTGTGTGTGTGTGTGTGTGTGTGTGTGTGTGAAGATTCTAGTTTCCTGGGTCTTCTAGAAAGTGACTCGTCAAAGAGAATCTTGTTAGTAGAGAAGCAGAGAAAACTGAAGAGGCCAGGAGAGCTGAATTCTCCTCAGAACTGAGAGGGGCAACATGGTCCTTGGCCTAGAGATCTGCTATGAACTTTGAGATTTAAAAAGTGAGCCCAGGAGACAGTGTTTTGGGGGATGAGAGGCCAGCACTAAACAGGACGCCTGGAACATGGCGGGTTTCCAGTACATGCTTGCTTACTGAAATGATGAGGGAACCCAGTGAATGATTGACCCAGTAACACTGCCATCTCTGCAGTGGTTCCTTAATGTGGCCAAGTAAGAAAGCATAACCAGGGGCCAGAGAGATGGCTCAGGGGTTAAGAGCACTGGCTGCTCTTCCAGAGGTCCTGAGTTCAATTCCCAGCACCCACAATGGCAGCTCACAGCTGTCTGTAACTCCAGTTCCAGAGGATCTGACACCCTCTCACAGACATACATGTAGGCAAAACGTCAATGCAAATAAAATAAATATATTACTTAGAAGAGGAAGAAGAGGAAGGAGGAGGAAGAGGAAGAAGAGAGAAGAAGAAGAAGAAGAAGAGAAGAAGAAGAAGAAGAAGAAGAAGAAGAAGAAGAAGAAGAAGAAGAAGAAGAAGAAGAAGAAAGCATATCCATACCCACAAGAGGCTTTGTTGTGGGCTGGAGAGGTAGCTGAGGGGTTAAGAGCACTGGCTGTTCTCCCACAGGTCCTGAGTTCAATTCCCAGCAACCACATGGTGGCTCATAACCACTTGTAATGGAATCTGATTCCCTCTTCTGATGGGCATGAAAACAGAGTATTCATATAAATAAATAAATATTTAAAAAAGAGAAAGAAGCCGGGCGTGGTGACGCATACCTTTAATCCCAGCACTCAAGAGGCAGAAGCAGGTGGATCAATGTGAGTTCGAGGCCAGCCTGGTCTACAAAGAGAGTCCAGGACAGCCAAGGCTACACAGAGAAACCCTATCTTAAAAAAACGAGAGAGAGGAGAGGAGAGAGAGAGAGAGAGAGAGAGAGAGAGAGAGAGAGAGAGAGAGAGAGAGAGGCTTTGTGCTGCCTGAGACACCTTAGCTGTTTCCTGAGCAGACTTAAGCAATAAAGGACTTGACTAATTCTAGATGGTATATGTGCTTTTTTTCCTTCTTTCTTTTTTAAAAGATTATTTATTTTTGTTATTAATTTTTTATTTTATATATATTTAGATTACACACACATATATATAATAAACTACCTACAGCAAGAAGAACCAGGAAACAATCAGGAATTATATAAATGTTACATTCATAGTGTTTTGTCTATTTTTATTAGGCAGCCTTGTAGATGTGCTTTTATTGAGGGCTACTCTTGAAGGTGTCATCTTTTTTTTTCTTTTTCTTTTTGGTCTTTCAAGACAGGCTTTCTCCGTGTAGCCCTAGCTGTCCTGGACTCGCTTTGTAGACCAGACTGGCCTGGAACTCCCAGTAATCTGCCTGCCTCTGCCTCCCAAGTGCTGGGATTAAAGGCGAGTGCCACCATACCCTGCTGAGGGTGTCATCTTGATGGACAGATACACTGTGAGCACTGTGAAAAGCAATGCATGAAGACTCATGAGACGCACATTGTGACACCAAGGAAGTCACAAACAAAAGGGCTGGTGGTGACATCTGTCTCACTTTGTCAAGAACTGAGAAAGTGGAGTTTAGTGCTCAGGGGCTCTGAGAAAACAATTATTACCTTTGCCTGAGAGTCGAGGAAAATCAGAATCACGGGGGTATGTTTGAGAGGAAGATAAATAGAGAGCAACGGTCTGGCAAGGCAGGGACAAAGAGAAGAAAAGACTTAGAAAAGCTGAGTTAGGGCTGGAGAGATGGCTCAGAGGTTAAGAGCACTGACTGCTCTTCCAGAAGTCCTGAGTTCAATTCCCAGCAACCACATGGTGGCTCACAGCCATCTATAATGTGATCTAATATTGTCTTCTGGCATTCAGGCATACATGAAGACAGAGCACTGTATACATAATAAATTTTAAAAAAGAAAGAAAAGCTGAGTTAACACGAGAGGAGACAACCGGGTGGTTGTGGTGCATGCCTTTAATCCCAGCACTCTGGAGGCAGAGGCAGGTAGATCTCTGTGAGTTCGAGGCCAACCTGGTCTAAAGAGTGATTCCAGGACAGCCAGGACTACACAGAGAAACCCTATCTCTTCAGCTTCCGGGCTACCTCAAGCCTTCTTTCTCCACTATGCTCTCCTGTCACCAGCTTGAAGCAATAAGACGCCCCCTCCCCCAACACATACACACACACACACACACACACACACACACACACACACACACACACACACACACTGTCATGCTGGGGATTGAACCCAGAGCCATGTGCATGGTAGAAAAATACTCTGCACCAAAATACACCCCCAACCTTGAGTCTTTATATTGACAGAAAATATATGTTCAAGTGATTGTTTAAAAGACATGAGGAAAATGTCACTGCATTTAGTCAAATGAGAGAAGGCAATGTGACATAGTTATGTGGTCTGTGATATAAATTCCATGGCAGTATAGAAGAGGCAATACTGTGGAAACAGTTGATGTATATCTATTTTCTGGGAGAGGGGAAAAGGGAAGAGAGGAGCACAGAGGATTTTCAGGACAGTGAAACTGTTTTTTATGATACCCTGATGAAAACGACTTATTGGGAAAAGGAGTTTACTTCAGCTTACAATTCCAGGCTACAGTTCATCACTGCAGGGAATGTGAAGGCAGGAACTTTAAGCAGCTGGTGGCGTTACATCCAAAAGCGTCTCGAGAGCAGAGAGAGTGCATGGCCATGTTCTCATGTGCTTGCTTCTGCTTAGCTCGGGGTCTCTACTCTTAGGCCCGAGGCCTAGGGAATGTTGCCGCCCCCAGTGGACTGGACCTTCCTAGTCAGTTTAGGAAGAAGACTCATGACAGTGTAGGCCATTCCTCACTGAGCCTTGGTCCCCAGGTGATTGTAGGTGATGGCTGTCTGACAGTTAAAGCCAGTCACGACACAACGATGTACACGTGACAGTTGGCATATACCTGCATTGGCCAAAACCCACAAAATGTACCACACAAAGAGTGAACCTTAATATAAGCAAAGGATTTTAGTTCATAACAATGCATCAATAATATTTCGTCAGTTGAAACAACTAGACATCAGTATAAAGCATTAGTAGTAGGAGTGGAATAGGGAGAGGAGCTTGGGGAAATGCAGAAACTGGTTGCTGCTCGACTCCTCCATGAGCCTAAACCACCTGTAAAACAAACAAACAAACATAAAGTTTATTAATTTAAAATAACCAAGGACAAACACTAGTAAATCAGAAATAATTTATTTTCAACAGCTGTGCCAGTCCCAAGGGCCAAAAGAAGAAAACAAAAAGTCTAGAGCAAGTCAACAAAGATTAGAAAGAGTGGTTGCTCAGAGGGCTTGACCTCTGTGGCTCTGAAGTCAGGAAACAGAGAATCCTAATGGCTGTGTGGTGGCCATCTACCTGATACATGGGCCAGCTCTAACCGCCTCCTTTCTAGAAGCCTATAGGCATGTAGTTTCCAAAATTGGCATGAAAAAGAAAAAACAAATTGCTACCCTGCGTCTGTCTCTGGTTAGCTCCTTTATATAGAATGTCGGGCCCAGAGTAGTCTGGTTAATTTCATATTCTGTTTAAGTGAGGGTTGTCATGGCTACCATACATAGGTATCCAGTTTTCTCATAATTAGGGATGCATGCAATAGAAGTGGTTTAATAAAAAAACAAAACAAAACATTGAACTTGGCTGGATGAAATGTAGATTGCTTTGATGATAGATCCCGAGTATAGTGGGGAAGGCACACCAGGATTCAGCGCACATTTACTGAGTATCGTTTCAAATATCACTTCTTGTTCAGAGCTGCAGAGACATAGGGACAAAGAGAGGTATGTGCACCCATCCTTGGTGGCCACAGGAGAGCCCTGGATGCGGCTCTTTCCTTGACTCCCAGGCTGCCACCTGTGCTTCTCACTAAGGTGAAACAGGGTGTGCGTTTACAGAGCAACAGGAGAAGAAAAGGCCTTTTGGTCAGCATGACTAGCAGCCCTGTAATTCGACTTGGTTACTTTCCCGCATCCTTTGTCATGGCTAAGACCTGGGGGGTGTTCCTAAGTCATGAAGAATTCAAGCCCTCGGCCTTTCCGGGGGCGGCTGTTAAGGGGACACTGCGGTAAACAGAGCTGCCCCTTAGCTCTGGTTCTAGCTATTGTGACTCGGCTAGTGGCCGAACATCTATGAACTCTAGGTGAATTATATTAATGGCTGCTTCACAGGAGAGTTGATGGGGGATGACTGTGAGGACACAAATAACAAGCCAGACATGTGGCACGTGCCTGTAATCCTAGCACTTGGGAAGCTGTGGTGAGGGCACTTCTGTGAGCTTGAGAGCAGTGTGAGCAACAGAGAGAGCTCCAGGCCAACCTGGGCTGTTGTAGGAGAGTCTGTCTGAAAAGGAAAGGAAAGGAAAGAAGCAAGGGAGGAAGGAAGGAAGGATGGGAGGGAAGGAGGGAGCGAGGGAGGAAAGAAGGAAGGAGGGAGTGTTGGTGGTATTGAAAAGACTCTAGGTGCAAGTCCCTCAGGAGCTAAGAGAGGCAGATTTCCTTCACTGCTACAACTGCTTCAGCACATCTGCATGAGCCCCAGGATGAGAGCACGTGCCACACCACTCAGCCTCTGCAGCTGTCGATGTGGCTTCATCCGTGGCAAGCTTTGGTCGCAGCACGCACGTGCAGGGCACACATTTGTTGGTGTCTCCCTGCTGGACCCTTCCTTTCTCTTGCTGCCCTAGATTTCCCACTCTCAAATGGAGAAGACTCCCAAGCATCCCTGGTCCTGCCTGCTTCTGAGTCACTCTGAGCAGAATGATCTGCCCCCCTGGTCTCCCTAAGATGGTTCAATGCTTATCCAGTCCTTGTATCCCTGCAAATTACTGGGAGCACAACTTATTCATTCTCTCTCTCTCTCTCTCTCTCTCTCTCTCTCTCTCTCTCTCTCTCTCTCTCTCTCTTTCATCTGGAAGAGGGTCTTGACAGTTCTTGACAGTATCTCAAACACATGCTTATAGAAGCAAACCTGTCACAGGGTTCATTTGCTGGAGCCAATGTCCTCTGCCCAGACAATCTGGTTGCAATTTCAATTGGGCTTGGCTACTTCATCCATTGATCCTCATTTGCCATGTTCCCCGGTTACTGCTCTGCAAGCCATCTCTTCCTGGTGGGGTTGTTTTCTGTAATATATACACACACTCATGCATCTGTGCACACTCACACCCATGCTCGGAGACTCTCAGCACCTCTTCAGTGTGGAATTCCAGGAACTCTGTCTCTCCATTTTATTGCCACAAGCATTTGTCACTAGCTGTTGCTTTGTTTTGAACTCGGTGATTTATGCAGCTTTCAGCGTCCCTTCCAGTTCATATTTTTGTTCCGTATTTCAGAGAGCTCCTCGTTCCAGCCTCTATTTTCTGATTAGCATCTTGTTTTCAAGTCCCGGTAATCCTTCTTTTTGGAAAAGCAAGAGAAGATAGGCAATGCCCAGAACCTGTTACCAATCAATACAATTCTAGGTAAGACTCAGTCGTAACAGTGAAATTGGACAAAATACAAGGAGTTGTCCATCCCAGGGGATGGCTGGGAGGGGACGCCATGAGCATAGGTCTTTCTCCCTTCGCTGGGTCTCTGAAGAGCTTGACTGCTTGGACATAGACTGTTCCCTGTTGACTGACAGTGGACGTGGCCCAGTGGGATGCACTACAGACACTCTCTGTTACCTTTATATTTTGAGTAGCATGTCTGAATGGCTCCTTGTTTGAGCCTGGCTTTTCCCCACCTCCATTAACTCAGCTCCACAGGGGGAATCAGCACTTAATAAAACAACTATTGGCTGATGGTCCAAGTGACGGGAGCCGTAGAAAGCCGTAGATGGAGCTCTTCTTGACTTTGTTTTTCTAAAAAGTACCCGTGACTGTGGCCAAGCAAATCAGCAAATACCCTTGGGCTCCCTCAGGAGGAATTAAAACAAGTTAGGCAGCAGGGTGGAGAGAGCAGGCATGGAGCCCAAAAGAAATTTAGTAAGCCTCTGCTTCTCTTCTCTTTCCTTTTGGCTAGATTTTTCCAGAATGTAGTGGACTGTTCTATGGTATCTGTGGTGGGCCACTTGCCCCCTTGGTTGAGTTGGGGAGTGGAGAGACAAACTGGATAGGGGTACACCTTGTAACTGTTAGTGTGCTTCTGAAGGACAGAGCCTGACTCTGTCATGTGTGAAGATTTCCATAGTCTGGGCTCCATTTGCGTGGCTTGTGTTTTCCCCTGCAGACTCCTGCCCTCTACCAGCAAGGCTATTATTCACTGGAGGCTTGGAGCAATCCCGCACTCCCACTCCCAGTGACTCCTGAATCAAAAGGTACTTAATTTCTTAATGGTTCCCTTTTGGTTCCACTGACTAGGCAGCAGAATGAAATAATGAAGAAAAACATAGGGCTAGATATACCTAGACACGGGGTCATATCCCAGCTCTGCCACTTACTAGCACTGTCTTCTGTGAAGAGTAAACTCCTAGCCACATAAACACTGAATGGGTTTAAAGATAATAAGAGTAGAGAGAAAAAAGCAGCAAGGGAGGGTCCAGCCAGCTCAACTGTGGGATCCACAGGTTTGACAGCTCTGCACTGCCACTTCTGACAAATAGCTGAAAAGACCGAATCATGCGCATGCACACATTAACTATTTGCCACTGCTGAAGGCTAGGGGGAAGAAAAAAAAAAAAAACTTGGTTACCTGGCTTCCCTAAAGTCCTATGTATCATCTTTTGGGGGCAAATTTATTTTTAAAGCAGGATCGCATTTAGCCAGGCTGGCCTTGAGTTGCCTATGTAGGCAAGACAACCTTGACCTTGATGTTGTGCCCCTACTTGCTGAATGTTGGGATCACACACAGGAGTCCCCATGCCTGGTTTATACAAATGCTAGAGATCAGTTCTATGTTTAATGCGCGCTAGCCAAGCACTCCTCAAACTGATCTAAAACCTCAGCCCATTTTTGTTCATTTGTTTTTAAAGTCATACTTCCTGGCTGGTGGCTTGCCAACTGTTATAGGCATAGACTGGAGTCCAGTGGGCACTGGCTAGGGTTTCCAACTTCTTCTCTCCTGGAACGAAGACTGGTACCATGGATGGTAAAAATGTTAGTGTTTAAGAGAGCGTTTCCAGAAGGAGGAAGTGGACCAGGGTGCTGGGACAGGTTAGCATACAAATGTAATGCTACTAACAGTAAGACCATTAAGTGGTACATGCCATGTGCTGGGTGTTTGTAGGTTCTAATGGCATGAATAGTCATCAAACTCTGTATGCTAGGCAGTGCTTTTGTTCCTGTGTATAGATGAGGAAATAAGCCTGGTGCACTTAGTAATACCTTTATTCATGCATAACAAACAAGTGACAGCCAGAGGTTGAAATTGAAAGGCTCCAAATAGTCCCAATCTATCTGCTAGCCTTTGCTGCCCATGCATAACTGATCCATTACCTGCAGTTCTTTGTTTCATTAAATGCCTTTGATTTCGCATGCAACCAACAGCATATTTTAATTTTCTTATAAATAAATTCCATTCATTTCTCTTCTAGTTTTTTTTTAACCATTGGCACTCTCTATACTTTTCTCCAAACATCAAAATGGTCCGTGAACATAATTCATAATTTTAAAAAGCAGAAAGCGAGCTTTGGATTCTGGTACCTTGTAAGGAACTCTTGGTATGTTTGAATTGCTTAAGCAAAGTGCCTCATTTGGCTGCCATATTTATTACATCCCCTAGAGATGGCAAAGGAGGCAGGAATCTACCCCTCCCCGACGCTATCTGATAACAGCCAACAAGGAGACCCATCAGTCATCTCCATAAACATCAATCCCAGTACTTGGGAGGCAGAGGCAGGCGGATCGCTGTGAGTTCGAGGCCAGCCTCGTCTACAGAGTGAGTCCAGGACAGTCAAGTCTACACAAAGAAACCCTGTCTCGAAAAACCAAAAAATAAAAATTAAAAAGTGATGGGAGTATTTCTGAGTGCCAAGTGAGTCTCAGATGTCACTTATACCATTGAGTGGCCCTGAGAAAATGCTTAGATCTCTGTGCTTGGCTCTTCCCTTTGTAATCCATGACACTGGCATCGATAGGACTGTTGTCAAGGTTAGAACTCATGCACATAAAGATTTAAAAGTGAGCCAGGTGCACCTTGAATCCCAGCACTCAGGGATGCAGAGGCAGAGGCAGGTGAATCTCTGTGAGTTTGAGGGCAGCCTGGTCTACAAAGCAAGTCCAGGACAGCCAAGGCTACACACACACACACACACACACACACACACACACACAACCTGTCTCAAACCACCCCCACTCCCAAAAAAGTGAGTCTGGTCTCCTTTGTCTACTGTTAAGTTCCTGGGTATCATATGAGGTTCGTGTTATTACTACTGCATCTGTTAAAGGCAGTAAGACTTATAATGGCAAACAATTTGATCAAGGTCTTACACAGAGAGAAACTTCTGCTTTTCTTCATCGACACACCTGAATCCTGTTGTATACACTGTGGAAGGAGTGATGACAGTGCTTTTGACTGTATCTACCATCTTGAAGTGTTGATGAGCCTGGCTGGCTGGTACTTGAGGGGATGCCTGCTTCCCCCAAATGGGGAATGAAGCACCCATGCAAACACACTTGAGAACCGCTGAGAACAAGACATGGAGCGACAAACTAAAAAGCCACAAGCAAGCCAGGAATCATGACACACACTGTCTTTTACCACCTGCTTGCTGCCTTCACAGTTCTGGGAGTGGCTTTTCTTACCCAGTACTCCTTCAGGAATTGCACTCTTTGCCTCCACAGACCCCTTTGCTTCATTAAGATGTCGCCTCAGCTCCATTTCCTGTGTGTCCTATTAACTCTGCGGCAGCCACTGTCTTCTGGCCTTGACTTTCTGTTCAATTTTCAAAATGTCATTTTCCAAGGAAGCCAGAGGATCCTCTGCATTGTTGTCATTTCTTTTTATTTTCAATCTCTCTCTCTCTCTCTCTCTCTCTCTCTCTCTCTCTCTCTCTCTCTTTCTCTCTCTCTCTCTTCAAAACAAAAGTCAGAGCAAATAAAATAAGCTCAAGTTATATCTCCTAATGAAAAGCGCTAAGATCAAGCAAGGTCAAGGTTTCATCGAGAGCAAAAGCAAGAATCCTGTTAAAAAGGAAATTGGAAAGCAGAGCTGTGTGAGCTGTGAGGCTTTTCTTTTCTTTTTTTCAAAAATCAAAGAAGGACAAGTTATGAGCCATGGACTGTTCTGTCCCCATGGACTCAAAACACCATCATATTAGTTCACAAAGACTATTATTAAGAATAACAAGGTGCCTCTAGGATAGGAAAGAGATCATTTCAAAGGATATCAGAGCTCCTGGTTCCAAAAGGAGATAATTGCTAAAACTAATGATGGCTCCAGTGTGGAATTTGGAGGTGAATAAATACAGCTTGCAGACTATAGAGATTTCCTGTTTTGAAATTAAGAAAAGTCAGGACATTTGCAAATATTTTTAGATGTGATGTTTATGGAGGGCTAAGAATATTAATCCGGAATATTGAGTTATCCAGCTGAATGCTGGTCTGCACATTCTAAGTAATTTAGGCTATTGGACAGAATACTAATATACTGTAGTTTCCCCTTCATTTCTTGCCTTAAAAGGGCAATAGTGAGAAAATTCCTTTTTAACCAGAATGGTCAACAAGCATTTATTAAAAACCTGGGGAACAAGAACACCATGCCAAAGGCATCTATAGTGTACCCAAGGGAAGGCGAAAATAAAACACATACATTTGACAATTTAATATATGACAAAAGAAGAATTAAACTGCAGACAGGAGAACCAGGGACTAGTTGCCAGCAATATAACAGAACTTGATGCTCATATCTCTCTCCCATCTCCTGGCATTTGAAAAGGTGCTGTCTATCCAGGAGGATTGTTCCTAGACAAACCCTATATCTCTGAGTTTTTCACCCTATCACCTCTTAGCTTTAACATGTAACTTAACGTATCATCTATCATAAGATCAATGTCACCTTCTTTCCACCTTCAAACAAGTCTTATTAAAGTCAGAGAGTCACCAGCCTTTACTCCCAGAACTCAGGGAGGCAGAGGCAGGTGGATCACTGTGGGTTTAAGGCCAGCCTGGTCTACAAAGTGAGTCCAGGACAGCCAAGGCTACACGGAGAAACCTTGTTTTAATAATAATAATAATAATAGTAATAATAATAATAATAATAATAATAATAATAATAATAATAATAAAGTCAGAGAGTCTTGCATTTCATCCACTGCAACTCCTTAACAACTAGGATCATGCTTAACACATAGTAGGTGTTCAAGAAAACTTGGTTAGTAAAGTACCAAAGTGAAGAGCATGTTGGAATATTTATTAACAAGAAATGTTCAGCCTAGGTAAAGATGGTCAATATTAATGAGAAACCTCTTTCTGGGAGAAGTGGGGTTATTGGTTTTCAAACCTAAACAAACTGATTTGGTCAAATACAGCAACGACAACATTGCTTTTGAATTCTAGGCTGAGTCTTGCTTCCATTTAGCTTAGTGACTAGAGCAAGACACTTTAACTTTAGCTTACATGAATGTCTGAAAGTACTGATGCCAGGGGCCAGAGATGCATCTCTAAATGAGTTTAAATAAATAAAACACACAGAAGGATTGTTGCATTGGTTACTTTGTATTGCCATGACAATGCCTGACAAAAGCAACTTGAAGGAGCAGGGTTCTCTTCTGACTCAGGATTTCAGAGGCCTCAGTCTATCATCACAGCAAGTCAGAGAAAACAGGCCACTTCATGGTAGTAAGAGTAAGCTGGAGCCGGGCGTGGTGGCGCACGCCTTTAATCCCAGCACTTGGGAGGCAGAGGCAGGCAGATCACTGTGAGTTCGAGGCCAGCCTGGTCTACAAAGTGAGTCCAGGATGGCCAAGGCTACACAGAGAAACCCTGTCTCGGAAAAAAAAAAAAAAAAAGTGAGTGCTGGAGGCTGTCCACATCACAGGAGACCAGGAACCGGAGACCAAGAAGGGCATATAATGTTCAAGGCCCACTCCTAATTTGACCTATCTCCGCCAGCTAGGTTCCACCTCCGAAGGGTTCCACAGTCTCCCAAAATAGTGCCAGAGGTAAGGAACAAAACATGAGCTCACAGGAAGCCTATTTCCATTCAAACCACAGCATTTACTGCACTCTTTTCTTGGTCCCTCCTGACCAAACCTGAAGGAGTGGAGTGTGTGAGAGGATGCTTAGCACCAAGTCATCTTTGTGGATAGATTATGGTAAAGTAGCCTTCAAAAGAGAAGTCTGGGCTGGAGAGATGGCTCAGAGGGTAAGAGCACTGGCTGCTCTTCCAAAGGTCCTGAGTTCAATTCCCAGCAGCCACATGGTGGCTCACAACCATCTATAATATGATCTGATGCCCTCTTCTGGTGTGCAGGTGTACATGAAGGTAGAACACTGTATACATAATAATAAATCTTTAAAAGAGGGGGGGGGAGGCAGGGACTCCTGTCTTGCCACTGCTCGGCTGCCCTCCTGTTCTCTCTGGGCTCTCAAACGCTTTTAGAAAAGTTTTCCGGGGCACCCAGCCAAGCCTGCCTGCTCCCAGTGTAACCCATACTCAGAAATTATGTCTTTCTGTCCTTTGCTCTTCAAGCAAAGAGTCGGCCTCCTCAGTCTCCTGCCAGCTAGGACTGGATCCTGATGAGCTAATTCCCTTTGGGGTAGGAATGACAGATTGTTGGCTGGCCAGCCTTTCTGTTTTCCTCACCCCCAGAGTGAGGCCCCTCTTAGGGAAATTTGGGAGGGAAAAGAACTTCCAACGAACGAACCAGTGCCTAGAATCTGCCTGAACTTTTAATATATTAAATTATGTCATCTCCAAGCAGGTAGATGATATTACTCCCCAGTGAGCTAAAGTTTATGAGAGGAGAGGTACAGACAGGCACAAAAACCTTCTGGATTATCATAGCGCCACACTGACTAGATAAGGCCAGAAATAGAAGTTTGGAGGCTGATGCAGACTTCGGGAGCAGAATTTTGGAGCACAAAGAGAAAAGACCTCCCCTATGCCCTGAGTGAGCCCATGAGTTTAAGGGGGTCCACCCCTCTTATGAGTCCTATTTCCTCATTTGCAAAAGGAGAGGGTGTAATAGCATCTGTCTTTCTGATTTCCTGCTGGGAAATTACCCTGATGTTCAAATGCATAGAACAGTGGTCCAGTGCAAGAAGCTGGCAACAGCTCCGGTTGGGAAACTGTCACTGGGGTCTCTCATGAGGTTTCAGCCAGATGCCCGCTGGTCTCAGTCCTTCTCTGCAAGTCTATTTGAAACAGAGATTTCTCTGTGTAGCCTTGGCCGTCCCAGACTCACTTTGTACACCAGGGTGGCCTCAAACTCACAGCAATCCTCCTGCCTCTGCCTCCCGAGTGCTGGGATTAAAAGCACAACCTCTTTTAAGCTGGTCCACTCACCCACAAGCTAACTTCTCTCAAGTGGCGTCTCCACAGGTCCTGTGAGCATATTAACAAACGCACCAGGTTCACCCAGCAAGATAGCAGCTGCAGGGACTTCACACGTAACTTTAGGCTAACAGGCAGTCACTACCTCTGGAAAGTGCCATTGTTCACACGGGACAGCCCCTAATTCTTTGCTGGGAAGGACCACATAAAGACCTCTTGGCGACTAGTATAAGAATATTTACAGTTGTGGGGAGGAGTGAATGAAGCAGTCTGTGTTAAGTGCAGTAGTAAACACCAACTAAAAAAATGGTTATTACCAACACCTTAGCTGCCTACCTGCTCTCCAGCTGGTGCCCTGAGTTCTCTTTTATTGGCTTTTAACAAGAGGCTACTTTGTGAAATATTCAACTTCACATTAGAATCCAGCAATAAGAAACCTCAAATCCACAAAGTTCATTCAGAGTAGCAAACACCAATGCAGGTGGCCCTTGGAGATAATGGCTCCTGCTTACTGGGTTGCGTGGAACTGAGCAGATCACACAGTCTGTCAGCCCCGGAAGCTCCTGGAAACTTTGTTACTACCGGGAAACTCTTACACAGCCACAGTGGCAACAAATGACCCTTTCCCTATGTTTTTACAGCAAGGGTCACCAGCGCACCCAATGGTGTCCAGATTTCCTGTCCACCTTTAAAAAAGGATGGTGTCCATTTTATATTCTGCAAATGATCCTGAGTTTATATTCTGAAAAATACTACTGCAAAAAAAAATCTATATTTTTAAGCTTTGTTTTGTTTTGCTTAAAGCTTTATAGTCAAATAAATTTGAAGAGACTGCCTTGTAAATCCTGTTCTGAAGACTCCCAGGGCCCGGTGAATGTTCTATGAAAGACTCTAGGAAGTCCGACAATTAGAAGCAAATAGCCATGTTTAGCCAGCTTGGTTGCCAGCATTTTGCTGCTTTTAGAGCCTCCCACACTCTTTCCTCCACCGTAGGACAAGTGTCAGCCTTCCTCCATGCAAGGTGACAGGAAAACCATCTGACTTAACCACAGGGAACTGCTCTGACTCTGTGATCCTCTGCCTCCTACCATGCATGTACACAGTGTGCACTTCCTTAGGCAGTTTGAGAGTGTTAAATAAATCTAGGCTTGTGTTGGGGGGTCACATAAACCAGGCAAGGGATGGGTGTGGGGGGAGGGGATGCGCACCTTTAAACTCAGCAGACAGAAGCAAATGAATCTCTGAGTTGGAGGCCAGCCTGGTCTACAGGGCAAATTCTACCATAGCCAGGGCTACCTAGAGAAACCCTTGACACCCCACCCCACCTCCGACGCAAAAAAAAAAAAAAAAAAAAAAAAATCTGGACCTGCAGCTTGACCTTTTAGGTTCCAATCTTAGCTTTATCAGCAAGGAGGTGTTTGACCTTTTTCAGGTTCGTTTAGCCTCTCAGCCTCAGCTCTCTTGTCTGTGAAACCAGGAGGGTAATTGTGTATCTCATAGCATCGCGATAAAACAAAATCAGGCATGATGGGTGCAGAATACAGGCTCAGCATGCCCCAAGAACTCTAAGTTTAAAGCATCGTTTAGATGGCCGGGGCCAGAGGTTACTCAGCTGCTAAGTGACAAAGTCAGTAAATGACTGCCTGACTCCCGTCAGACGCATGCTTTCCTCTGTGGACAGAAATGAAATGCAGGCATTTTCCTTGGAGCTTGGGAGACCCCACTGGGGCAGCAATTGGAGGCCAGTGGGTGGGTCACAGGAAGATATTTAAAGAGGAGATATTAAAAAGGAGGCAGGTGGCTCGGGCAGATGGGGGCGGCTAGGGTTTATACACTCAGGACAGCCGGGACAACGAGTGGCAGCGGCTGCAAGACGCCAGCTTTGTCCCCACAAAGCAGCAGGTGAAGCCATAGAGCGTCCACACTCCAGATACCCAGAGAGAGCCCAGCCGGAAGCAAACACTTGCCAGGGGATGGGCAGCCACATTTGCCTTTTTCAATCAATCAGCCAACAATTGAGGACAGTCCTTGAAGCAAATCTGTGTCATCACCCCTGCCCATCAGCAACCAGCACACAGATAACAGTCTCACTTCTGAGACTCTTCCACCCTCCTGAAGGCAGCGGCAGCTTCGCACTCAGTCACACAGAAATGTGTTTGACTGTGGGTCTCCTATTTCTACTTTGCTGTCATGGCAGATCCGCTTGGGTTTTTGTATACCGGCCAAGTACTTTCCGTATTTTCCACATCACTCAGAAATCTGTATCTGCTGCCTGGATGGAGCAGGTTTAAGGAACAATCTGAGATTTCTTTCTGAATAAGCACTTAGTTGTACTTTGTTTTTGCTTTTCTCAGTTACTGGAGAGAAACAGTGACAAAAAGCAAACGCTGGCCTCGCAGTATCTGTGCTGGCGACTGCACAAAAAAGTTACATTGTCAGGCGCATAAGAGTCTCATTGAGGAAATCTGGACCCGGACTCCTAACAGGTTGATACTTTAGGCTCAGCTTAATCAAGGAAAATCCTTAGAAACTTGGCCCAAAGTGACCTAGCTCTGCACTAAAACCAGTGCCAGCCGGGGATCGCAGGTTGAGAGAGATGGAGACCAGGCAAGAAAAGCACAGGGCGTAGACAAGAGGGGAGGGGGAAGGAACCAGGAGAGAAGGGAGCTTTGTTCACAGGAAAACCTCAGTGTAACTGTCTCTGTGCTAATGTTACACTGTTTCAATCTCCATTTTCATCCTGCTCCCCTTGAAAACCAAGAGAGTTATTTTTTAAAAGGAAATGTAAAATGTAGTTTACAACTGTGCACTATTTTTCTTGTAAAGGACGTTATGCTAAGGAAAATCAAATCCCCTCAGCAGAAATTTAAGTGACTGGATACAGAGTCCCCATCAGCCGTTCCTGTGAGCTTTGGCAGGTGATAGTGTGGCCAAAGCCTGCCCTCTGTCTGTCCCTGCTCAGCTGCCAGATTTAGTAAATAAAAATACAGGACAAAAGCAAGCAAACATAAAAGAGATGCCCCATTAAAGCCAGGCAGTGGTGGCAGGGAGGCAGAGGCAGGTGGGTTGCTGTGAGTTTGAGGCCAGCCTGGTCTACAAAGTGAGTCCAGTACAGCCAAGGCTACACTGAGTCCTGTCTCGGGAAAAAAAAAGTTGAGTTTCAAACGGAGGAAAGAAATTCGTAATATAACTAGCCCCCAATCACTGCATAGGACCTGCTCAAAATTACTTATTTATCTGAAACGCAGACTTCACTCCCTGTCTTGATTTTCATCTGACACCGTTAGTCAGCTCCCTTCCTCTCACCTGGGGCTTTGCTTTTCGTCACTCACTTGGAGACCTGGCTAATCATTGCCTTCAAATCATTCTACGCATCAAACTGCTTCAGCCAGTAAACCTGAAGCAGGCACAGAAGACTTCATCCAGGCTAGGATTACTAAACAAGGTGCCAACTGAAGTGTGAAGAGTTAGCGCCGAGGCCGGGCATCGCAGCACACGCCTTTCATCCCAGTACTTGGGAGGCAGAGGCAGGTGCATCTCTGTGAGTTCAAGGCCAGCCTGGTCTACAAAGAGTCTAGGACAGCCAGGGGTACACAGAGAAACTCTGTCTAAAAAAAAAAAAAATTAAATTAAAAAAAAAAAAAAAAGCTAGCTCTGGGGCTCAGTAAGCCCTCAATAACTATGTCATCAGAAAAGGAGAGGCATGCATAACATCTGAGGTTCAGGTTTTGGCTCAGAGGTAGGGTCCTTGCCCAGCATGTGTGAGGTTCTGGGTTCAGTTCACAACACTGGAGAGAGAAAGAGAGAGAGAGAGAGAGAGAGAGAGAGAGAGAGAGAGAGAGAGAGAGAGAGAGAGAGAGAGAGAGAGAGAGATTAATTGATTAAGTAATTAAAGTGATTAGGACAGAATGGGCTCTACCTTAGGGAGGGAGTTTGTGGCTGCAGTTCACTGATAACTAAGTGCCGAAACATCTGTTGAAGCCATGCCACATTTCCAGAGTAGGCCTTTCGTCCAGTCTCCCTAATCCTCTTCGTGAAATTCTCACAGAGGGTATGAATTGGCTTGGGGCTCCCTGGATGCCATAGTCCTGCTGTAGACTGGGTCTTGCATGTCTTCCAGAGGCCCGTGTGTTTAGAAGTATGGTCCAGGGTGGTACCACTGACACTGATACCTGTAATCTGTCAGACTGCGACACAGGTGGACCCAGGGAAGTGGGAAAAGCAAGGCCCCCAAAACAAATGTACTGCCCTTGAGCTCTGTAGGGTACCCACTAGATCTCAGAGATTTTGTTGTTGTTTGGTTTTTTGGTTTTTGTTTTTTTCAGGACAGGGTTTCTCTGTGTAGCCTTGACTGTCCTGGACTCACTTCGAGGACCAGGCTGACCTCAAACTCAGAGATCGGCCTGCCTCTGCCTCCCGAGTAGACCTCAGATTTTTATAAGCAGAAATAGTATCCTTGCACCATCCTTTCCCCTACATCACAGAGTAGCACCTATGTGTGTTGTCTGAGCCTCTGACTAAAGGGAAGAGTGGGCTAGCTCAGGGCAGCAGAGATGATCCTCAAGAAGACCCACGTGTGAGCGCCTGTCCTCTAAAGCTGTCCAGTTACTATCTACTACCTATAGATGATGCTTTTTTTTTGTTTGTTTAGATAGTTTTTCACTGTAGCCCAGGCTAGCCTCTACCCAGCACGGTCTTCTTGTCTCAGTCTCCTAGATACATTAATTAAGTTCTGTGACACTGTGCCTTGCTATTTTTATTACAGTCACTGTTTTTATTACAGTCACTTCATAGTGCATTTTAAAAATAAATGATGGTGCCAGCTGTATTTATTAGTCTTGTCTTATAAAAAAAGAAAAATTTTCTGAGTAAAGTAGGAACTTCTTTTTTGTTGTTTTGTTTTTGTTGTTTTTTGTTTTGTTTTTTGAGACAGGGTTTCTCTGTGTAATAGCCCTGGCTGGCCTGGAACTCTCTTTGTAGACTAGGCTGGCCTCGAACTTACAGAGCTCAGTCTGCCTCTGACTCCTGAATGCTGGGATTAAATCAGTGCACCACCATGACCGGCAGGAACTTCTAATAAATAAGTGGCTGTCAGGTTTTACAAATACATACAAGGCGGTATTAGACTTCTGCTACAAAGAATATAATGGCATACAAACATAGAAATATGATTATAAAATATATTTCATGCAAAAGCAAGATGATCTCAAGCAAATTGTCGATTATTGGTCCCAGAGATTCAGAAACATTTTTTCTGCACAAGTCTGTATATTGACTTTTTGTTTTTGTTTTTCAGACAGGGTTTCTCTTGTGTAGCCTTGGCTGTTCTGGACTCTCTTTGTAGACCAGGCTGGCCTCAAATTCACAGCAATTTGCCAACCTCTGCCTCCCAAGTGCTGGGATTAAAGGCATGTGCCACCACGCCTGGCTGTATACTGACTTTTTATAAAGAAAAATCTACGTAGACCAAGGAAGAAAATAATTGGGTTAAAACTAACCTGAGGAATAGTAGTCAGATACTGTAGCTTGCTTCTGTTAGCTCATGAAGAAGAGTGCTTGTTTTGGATTTATTATTCTTGGTCAACATTCTCTTGACAACTTTTGAGGTTTTGTTTTGTTTTTTTGTCCTTTTCATTTACTAGGTCCTCAGTGGGATTTTTTTACTTGATTCAATAAAGTTTCTCTATTAAATGGGGAAGGATTTTATTTCCATGGCATTTTCCAATTCAGCATTTTGGAATGCATATCTAGTTATTCAGAATAGGCTTTATTTCCTATAACAAAATTGTAGTGCTTTCTTAAGACAGATCCTAAGCATTTCTTATTAAATATTCTTATGATCCTATTTTAAAGCATTTTTAAAATAATTTCTATGTATAACCATTGCTCATATAAGGAGAATGTGGTAACTTAAAAAGCATTTATCTCGGGCCGGGCGTGGTAGTGCATGCCTTTAATCCCAGCACTCGGGAGGCAGAGGCAGGCGGATTGCTGTAAGTTCGAGGCCAGCCTGGTCTATAAATCGAGACTAGAATAGTCAAGGCTACACAGAGAAACCCTGTCTCAAGAGAAAAAAAAAGCATTTATCTCTTGCAGGGCGAGGTAGCACATGCTTGTCATATCAGCACTGTGGGAGGCAGAAGCAGGTGGATCTCTGTGAGTTCAAGGCCAGCCTGGTCTAAAAAACAAGTCCAGGACAGCCAAGAAAACACAGAGAAACTCTGTCTCAAAAACAGACAACGGCAACAACCAATATATATAAATTATATATATAATTATATATTAATTATATATTAATAGATTAATTGATATATTTAATATATTAAATATATAATTATAATAACTTATATAATATATATGTATAAAATCACCTTCATTCTGCCAAGCCTCTCACTGGCTCTAGTGTTTTTAATTGAGTCACTTCTCTAACACAGTCAAGCAATGGTAACTTCCCTTTTATTTTATTTATTTATTTCTTGGTAGGGGGACTTGTCACAGTGCATGTGTGGAAGCCCAAGGACAACCCACCAGAGTTGATTCTTTCCTTCCACCATATGGGCTCCAGGGACCAAACTCATATGGCCAGGCTCAGCAGCAAGCGCCATTACCCCACTGACCCACCTCCCTGGCTTTCCCTTTCTTTTTCCATATTTGAAATTCTAATTTACTTTTCTTGTCTTATTACATAACTAGTACCTCCCAACAAGGCAGAATGATAGTAATGCTGTTTGTTTACCTGTTATGGAAGTCAGAAATATTTGCCCTCGAAGATTTGTAGCCAACACAAATGCTATCTATACAAAAGGAGAAAGTAAACATTATCATGTGGCGATGTAACAACACCCATTTTTAGGATGTATGGTAGTCAATGATACCCATGGGCTAGAAATTTCTTTGTTTGTTTCTTGTGTTCTTAAGGCAGTGATGGGCACGGGGAAGTCAGGAAGAAGCCAGCATATCCAAAATGGCAGATTGAGAGTTCAAAGATTAAGAACAGCTGGGGAAAGTAAGCGACCAGAGATCAGCAAGCAGGATTTTCTTGGGCAAAAGCCAGAAACGCCAGCTGGGAGGCAACCGCTATGTCAAAGCAGTTCTCTGCAGAAGCCACGGAAGGAATGGGAAGGCCTGATGGGAAAGAGCCTTGAGGATTCATAGAAAGTCATGACGAGCAGTTTCTAGACATTTCCCCATGCTTTCAAAATAGCTATTGCCCTCCCAGAGGGAAGGCGGAGTTTGCTACCTAGGACAATGCTTTGCACCAGGAGTGAGTTATCGATACATTTTTCACTGAGCAGAGACAGGAGTCACAGGCTTTCAACAACCAATGGAAACTGGCAAAGTCTAATTTTAAAACAGATAGCTTTTAAATGTCCTTTTATAATATAATCATTTTGTTGAAATCTAACCTGCATGCAGAAAGCATTCAAGTCACGTTGCTCAACAAGTCTCTATTCCTTTGTCCTATCCTCCCTTAAAACAGTGATCATAAGGTATAGCCAGGAGTGGTGGCGCATGCCTGTAATCCCAGCACTCTGGGAGGCAGAGGCGGACAGATGGCTGTGAGTTCGAGGCCAGCCTGGTCTAGAAAGTGAGTCTAGGACAGCCAAGGCTACACAAACAAACCTTGTCCCTCCCCACCCCCCCCCCAAAAAGAAAAAACAAAACAAAACAAAAAAACAGAGTGATCATAAGAACACCAAAGGAGAGTTTTTAGCTACATTTAAACTCTGTGTAAATGAAATTGTGTAGCATATAGTTTTTATGCCTCCAGTGTCTTTTGTTCAACATAGTGTTGACCAGGTTTGTGTGCTTCCTCCTTTGTTGTCTAATGGAGCATTAATAGGTTTTTCTTACCCTACAAGGTGTTCGACCTGTGAATCTGCCACAGTTTATTTATGCGTTGCTGTCCATTGCATTGCTGGTGGCCTTTTAGGGTGTGTCCTGCTCAAAGCAGTTTGATTTACTTTAGAAGGAGCATATAGAATGTGTTTGCACTTTTCAGAATGACATTGGTGCTGGGTGGTGGTGGTATGTGCCTTTAAACTCTGCACTCGGGAGGCAGAGGCAGCTGGATCTCTGAGTTCGAGGCCAGCCTGGTCTACAGAACAGGTTCTAGGACAGCCAGGGCTACACAGAGAAACCCTGCCTTGAAAAAATCAGAAAACCAAACCAAACCAACAAAAAGAATGTCATTGGCGGGGCACAGTTTTTTTTTTTTATATTCAGCTTTCACAACTATCCTTGGCTCCTTGGTGGTCACACAGTGCATGGCGTTCCAGCTGTTGAGCCTCCTCGGTAACCTTGATTTGTCCTTTACACTTAGCTATTCTATCATGTTGGAGATTTTTTTTTCCTTATTGTGGAAAAGAGCTCATACCACAGTGCTCCACAGAGGTCAGAGAACAACTTGGCAAAGTTGGGTCTCCCCTTCTACCTTTACAAAGTCCATGACGTTGGTCTTCTGGGACTGTTGCAGCAGAGTATCCCATAATAGGCAGCTGATAAAAGCAAGCCCCTGTTCGATGTCTCAGTTCTGGACACCAGAAGCCTGAACCCCTTGCCAATAAAGCCAGGTTTCTAAAGCCTTAGGCAGCCCTCCCTGGCTCCGCTTGGCTTAGGGAGAACTTCTAAGAATTCTGAACCTTCCTGGGCTGGTTAACACATCAGTCCCCTTCTGCATCGCCTCACAGCATTACCCATGTTTCTCCTCACATGTGGCCATGTTTTCTTACAGATAGAAGGCATCATGGGATAGAACATACTCCACCGCAGAAGGAGCTCATAACTAAGTTAATCCCACATACAAGCACATGTTGGGGCTGTAGGCATGTGATGGCTAGTTATAACTCTCGATGTGATTCCATCCAGAATCACATAGGAAGAGCACCTCACTTGGGCAAGGTTTTTTTTACATTGGATTGGCATGCAGCCATGCCTGTGCCACCACCACCAGGCAATGGAAAGTCTTAAGAAGTCTCTGCCTATTGGGGGTGGTACCATCCCTTAAGGAGGGGTCCTGAACCATATAAAGCTGTGTATAAACAAGCAAGCAAGAAGCATGCATGTATTGGTTTCTCTTCAGTCCTGGTTGGGATAGGGTGGGACTGGCTGCTTTGAGCTTCTGCTCCTGTGACTTTCCTACTACGTTGTATCCTGGAACTGTGAGTAGAAGTAAGGCCCTTCTCCCCTACGTTCTTTTGCCAGGATATTTTATCACTGCAACAGAAGTGAAACCACAACAGAGGTTACACCTTTGATACCTTGGGAGGGGGGGTGTGGATTCAATTCCCAACACCCTCCTTCACGCCTTAGCAAGTGAGAATAAATCCTACAGGAATTTTCTTATATATGCACTAATGTCTATGAATAATTTGTACACATTGAGCATATATATACTACACACACACACACACACACACACACACACACACACACACACACACACCTCTTAACATTTGATTGTGGTAATATATATCTAGCATTAGATTTATCATTTTCAGTGCTTTCATGTATACAGTTCTCCGGTCCCTCCAGATTTACTCATCGTCACAAACAGAAAATCTAAACCCACTAAGCAGTAATTGCCAGCTCTCCTCCTCCTCATCCTTCCCAGGCCTCAATAGTCTCTACGCTGTTTCTGTCTCTGTTAGTGGATGCATTCTGTATTTACCCTCTGTCTGCCTTATTTTACGTAGTCTGGTATTCAAGTCTCATCCTTTCTATAGCTGATTAATATTCCATGGTGCGTATATGCCACATTTTGTTTATCCATTCATTCATTCATTTGGTGATGGACACTTGGGTTGCTTCCAGCTTTCCACTCCAATGAGTAAAGCTGCTATGAACAATTGTAGACAAGGATTTGTTGAAGTCCTGTTGCCGATTCTGACATGTGTCTTTTGCCCCTTAGTAGATGTTGATGGTTTTTTTCAAGCCAGTGTAAATGAGAGTAATGTATTCTCTGAGCTAATTGCTTTGTGCTCCATGGTATGGTGTGAGGGAGACATTCTGTGGAGGGAAACCATCTCTTCTTTGAACCTGAGACCATTTAGCATAAATGCAACTTTTCTCAAAATGAAGTTCGTTAAATACATGGTAACCTAGATTTGTAGGTCAGCAAACTTTCTTCATAAAATGAAACTTTTCTTTTTTTTTTTTTTTTTTTTTTTTTGAGACAGGGTTTCTCTGTGTAGCCTTGACTGCCTTAAAACTCGCTTTGTAGACCAGGCTGGCCTTGAACTCACAGCGATCTGCCTGCCTCTGCCTACCGAGTGCAGGGATTATGGGCATGCACCATGTAACCTGGCTGGTTTCCATTCTTGAAATCGCAGATAAAGTTGCCAGTGCTAACTGGATCAGCTGACTGACCAGTGTTGTGGGTTTTTCTGTCTTGTTTTGTTTTGTTTGCAATGGTGCCTACTCGTGCGAGTTACACAGAAGAACGGTGTCAGATAATAAATCTGCCTTGTTTCTGACCATTGTTTCACACTGGCCATAGGAAAGAAACCTTGTAAGTAGAAAGAAGAGAGGAAAAGTAGGATGGAACTGCATCCGAAGAGCCAATTGGGAAGCCTGTGTGATGTGCTTGCCTTGACACCCAAAGTTCAATCCCCAGCACCGCCAAAAAGAAATAAGGAGAGAAAGAAAAGGAGGGGGGGGGGAGAAAACACTAGGCTAGGGAGATGCCTCAGTGGGTGAAGTGCTTGCTCAGTGGGCATGAGGACCCAAATTCAGCGACCCAGTGCCCACATGAAAGCCAAGTGCTGTAGTAATACAAGTCTATAAGTATAAGGCTGGGCAGCCGGGCGTGGTGGCGCACGCCTTTAATCCCAGCACTCGGGAGGCAGAGGCAGGTGGATCGCTGGGAGTTCAAGGCCAGCCTGGTCTACAAAGTGAGTCCAGGATGGCCAAGGCTACACAGAGAAACCCTGTCTCGAAAAACCAAAAAAAAAAAAAAAAAAAGAAGTATAAGGCTGGGATGGAGTGGGGAAAGGTGACACCGGAAGACACAGGGTCTAGCTGGTCAGCCAGCCTAACCAAAAACGTACATTCCAGGTTCAGGGGGAGATACTCGCTGAAAACATAAGGCAAAGAGAGGGGCAGAGGAAGGTCCCTAACGCTGATATCCCGTGTCACTACATGCATATTCAAGAAAGCACTCACACACAGACACACTCTCTCACACACGCACATACACTCTCTCTCTCACACACACACAAGCACACACACACACACAGAAGCATATACAACACACACACGAGCACATACACTCTCACACACACAAGCACATACACTCTCTCTCTCACACACACACAAGCACACACACTCTCTCTCTCACACACACACTCTCTCTCTCACACACACACAAGCACACACACACATACAGAAGCATATACAACACACACACAAGCACACACACACAAGCACATACACTCTCACACACACAAGCACACACACACACACAGAAGCATATACAACACACACAGAGAAGCGTATACAGCACACACACACAAGCACACACAGATTAGAAATGAACAAACCAGAAACCCTATATACTGGAGTAAGGCTAATAGATCACCTTTTAGAAGGACTACAGTAACGGCACACAAAATTCCTGTAGATTTTAATTCTATTTGGTTTTCTTTTTTTTTTTTTTTTTTTTTTAAGATTTCTTTAGTCCCGGTGTGTTGTAGAATATTGTGTGGCCTTGGTCTGCTGAGATACTTCAAAGCCTTATTAAGAATGTCTGGGTCCCAATGAAACCCTACTATATCCAGGTTTACCAGGAAATTTGGGTAGGAATGGGGCTAATGACCTTCATCCTTTATAAAATCAGGAGTGCTGGTGAAAGAAGTAAAGCGTTGAAAGCCTCTAGTCCTGCACCTGCCCATGACCATCATCAGCTGTTCCATGCATCCACTCAAGATGAATTGTGTCAACTAGGCTTAAGCAAACTGTGTTAGATGGACATGGCCCATCGCTGTACACTTGCCTATGTACCATTACAATGTGGCATTAATAAATGTGAGAAGAAGCCGGGCGGTCGTGGCTCACGCCTTTAATCCCAGCACTTGGGAGGCAGAGGCAGGCAGATCGCTGTGAGTTCGAGGCCAACCTGGTCTACAAAGTGAGTCCAGGACAGTCAAGGCTACATAGAGAAACCTTGTCTTGAAAAACCAACCAACCAACAAACAAACAAACAAAAAATAAATGTGAGAAGCACCAAAAAAAAAAAAAAAAAAAATATATATATATATATATATATATATATTAAATGTATTATGTATACAGTGCTCTGCCTCATGTACACTTGCACTCCAGAAGAGAGCATTAGACCACATTACAGTTGGTTGTGAGCCACCATGTGGTTGCTGGGAATTGAACTCAGAACCTCTGAAAGAGCAGTCAGTGCTCTTAACCTCTGAGTCATCTCTCCAGCACTGTTTGTTTTTATTTTCAATACAGGCTTCTCTCTGTAGCCCTGGCTGTCCTGGAACTTACTCTGTAGACCAGGCTGGCCTCCAACTCAGAGATCTGCCTGCCTCTGCCTCCTGGCTCCTGGAACTAAAGACATGTGCCAGCACTGCCTGGAAGATTTTAATACTTTTGTGTGAATGTAATTTAAAAAAAAAATTTTTTTTTTGTTTCTATCACTGCCTGATTTAAACGCACAAGGAATTTATAAATAGTTTTATTGTGTTCACTTATTTTAAAATTAAATTCTCTGAAGACTTACTTAAAAAATTGTTTTCCATTGAAGAGTTTCAGCCATTGCTCAATCTAAGAAACACCAGGCCAATGCAGAAAGTCCAAGGCAGGGTCATCACGATGGAAAATGTCAGTAAGAGCAGTCAGAGAGCTTATCAGGCTTCGGACTGGAGTGTGAATTCATATATAAATGTCTCTCGCTGCTGAAGTCAGCCATGACCAAGTCGTAAAAACGGGGCACATTGGAAAGACGGGGCCTCAGTGTGAGGCTTGGTTTGTGTCCTGCCTTGGCTGTACTAGCTGCAGACTTCAGCTGCGTTTTCTCTAGGGCTTGATAACAAAGCCAAGCTCGCGTGTTTGCTACGAGGATTACATTTGACGTATTTAAAGCATCTGGGAGATCTTGGGAGTATTCGGTGACAGCCACTGATGTTCCAGGGACATTTGAGCTGGAGGTTCTTGGCGTGTTCCCTGAATTTTATGTCACGCTCAATACTTCTCCACATTTGGGGAAATATCCAGAGCTAGATAACCCAGGGTAGCACATGGGACCACAGCGCATGTCACCAAACTGCAAACGCAACACAATTCGAACTCTTAGGTTAGGCTCCAGCTCACTGAATGCTCACCAGGTATTTCTGCTTAGTTAAAAACATTGAAAGCAGCTATTTCAACCTTCAAAACGAAACTGTTTTCCTAAGTTTCTGCTTTATTTTTATCGCATATATTTTGTTGATTGGATTCCACATTGTTGGTTATGATTAAAAAACAACAACAACAACAACACTGAACGTAATCTTGTGTGGAGAAATAAGCATGTTATCTATATGTGAAATTGAACTAAATCAACATTGACTTCAGAGCATAAGCTAAAAACTGGTCTCTGGGTTTTATGAAAATGCTGAAATCTGTTGTTTTCTCGGAATTCTTTTTCTACTCAGGGTGTGATAAGGGTAGAGCTAGTGGGACCTTAGAATTTACAAACAGCCATTTTAAGCAGTCACATGGCCTAAAACAATATTAATACAAAACAATTATAATTGTGTTTTAAAAACCTTGGAAATCTGTCTTCTTTATAAATCACACCCTTGCCGGACAGGGTGGTACACAGTTGTAATCCCAGCACTCTGGGAGGCAGAGGCCAGCCTGGTCTACAAAGCAAGTCCAGGACAGCCAAGGCTACACAGAGAAACCCTGCCTTGAAAGACTGAAGGAAGAAAGAAAGAAACTAAGGGGGAGAGAGAGAGAGAAAGAGGGAGGGAGGGAGGGAGGGAGGAAGAAAGGAGGGAAGAAAGGAAGGAAGAAGTTGCACCCTCACCCGCTTTTCAAGAACATTGATTCTTAAGAGTGGGGACACAGCAGCTATGCCTTCCTTGAATACTGAGCTGTTTCTTTCTTCTCACCTCTCCCTCAGGAGTGCTCCATGTAAACAGTACAACAGTGTCCTAGCTGGCCTCCCTGCTTCACTCTAGAACTCTCTAGCGCATTCTCCACACAATAGTTAAGATTGGGCTTTTGTAACTATAAACCAAATCACGTCATTGCCTGTTCCAAACTCTGCAATGGCTTCCAGAGCAGGCAGATCACAATCCACGACTGCTGTAGTAGAAATACACATACACTCTCTCTCCCTTCCTTCCTTCCTTTCTTTCTTTCTTTGGTTTTTCTGAGACAGGGTTTCTCTGTGTAGCCTTATTTTCTTTTTTCATCACTGTCCTAATCACTATGCCATTCCTTCACAGGCATGCTGTCTTCAAACACTGCACACAAGTCCCCACATAAGGCTCCCAGTTTTACCGTGGCCTCTGCCCAGAAGGCTCTGTGCTTCCTAGCCTTCCCAAAACAGCTTCCTGTCGCAGCTCCTTTGGTTCCTCAGAGAGGCCTTCATTCCCCGCGCAAATCCTGCTGTGTTTCACACTGTTTTTTTGCTTCAAACACTCAGTTTTTTTTTTTTACAATATATTTTATTAATTTATTCATATGACATCTCAATTGTTATCCCATCCCTTGTATCCTCCCATTCCTCCCTCCCTCCCTCCCATTTTCCCCCTACTCCCCTCCCCTATGACTGTGACTGAGTGGGACCCTCCTCCCCCTGTATATGCTCATAGGGTATCAAGTCTCTTCTTGGTAACCTGCTATCCTTCCTCTGAGTGCCACCAGGCCTCCCCATCCAGGGGACGTGGTCAAATATGGCGCACCAGAGTTCACAAACTCTGTTATTTGGACTCCATCTTTGTCATGTAGCTCATGCTGTAGTGCTGCCCCTCCACCCCACTCCCACTCTTCTCACTCCCACCCCCTCCTCACTCCCACCTTCTCATCCTCCTAGGATTCAGGCTGCAAGGAAGTCACTAAGTGCCTTGACACCTGCAGAGAGCAGTCTTCCAAACTTCGCTTCTGTGACTGACTGACAGGAAGATTCAGAAACCAAATGTGCTCCAGGCCTGGCTTGACTATTAGCAGTGTAACCTCTTAAAGTACTGAGCCTTCTTGAGCCCCAGTTTCTCTTAGGAATGCTAACTGCGCAAGCTAAACGCGATGGTTTTTAAGAGTCCTTCTTATTTTATATTCCATGGTTTGTGTGTACCCCACCCCCGCCCTTCTCTCTCCTCATCCCATGAATAGCTCTAAACCAGTTAGAGATATTTTCTGCATAAACATGGAGATTCTGAGGATGTGCGATGGTCTCTAGATGCTGAACTCTCATCAAAACCACATGTTGTAGTGTTTTATTTTCCCTTGCCTGGCCAACCCCGTCGAAACCACACCCTCCACTGCCAACCCACAGCAACCCTGCTTTTGGAAGTAAAAAAATGGGGTAGAAGGATCTCTGGCTGCTGAAAGTTTATAAATAAATAAATAGATGAAGAAATAAAGGAATGGAGCTGCCCAGATTCCTGACTAAAACCTTGTTTCTGGAGAGATTGGAGTATGAGTGACAGGACTGATGAGATGCCTTCATATGGAAAAGTTTCTGAAGATAATAGGAAAGCGTGGTATGAAGTTTTAGAGACAGTAGTCCTCTGCTTATCTGGGGTTTTGCTTTCCAGGGTTTCAGTTACAGTCAACCACAGACTGAAAAATATTAAATGGAAAATTCCAGAAACAGACAACTCATAAGTTTTATATTTTTGAACTGCCCTGGGTAGTATGATGCAATCTTGTATGCCACACCTCCATCTTGCCGGGGAAATGAATCATCTCTGCCAATGTACTCTTGTTGTATATGCTACCCTCCTGTTAGTAGCGATCTCAGTTATCAGACGGACACTTGGTGCTGTCGGAGTACCAGTGTTCAGGTAACCCTTGACCTACTTCAAATGGCCCCTCAAAAGTAATGACTAAGAGGGACCAAGGACATACAACAGGTGAGGACAAGTTAACTACTACTCTGTGGCAATGCTGAGGGTGTATAGGAAAAGCATCCAACTTACATGTATTTGTACAGGGTTCAGGACCCTTGGGGCTTTAGGCATCCATAGGGATCTTGAGGCATATCCTTGCAGAAAAGGGGGAATTGTTTCATTGGCAGACAATTTCTGAACTATTATATCCAATCCACACATAACTAAAAGGTCGTGTTCAGCTTTCAGCCGTTCAGTTTAGAATACACCATAAATATTCATGTAGACACGGCTTGATGGTGATTGGCTAGTGATGCTTCTCTTCAGCTGCACTCAGCTCATCTCAGGAAATAAAAAGGAAATCTCCTTCATGGGTAGAAAAATTGAAGTCTGAAGGATTGCTCTCGAAGTTCGAGGCCAGCCTAGTCTACAAAGTGAGTCCAAGACAGCCAGGGCTACACAGAGAAACCCCATCTGGAAACACCAAAGTAACAATAATAATAGTAGCTATTATTATATAGGAATTTTTAAAATCAAAGTATAAAGCAATAGAAAGCATAGTGATAATATTTATGTGAGCTGGAGGACAAGGCCTTGGTTGAACAGTCAGAAAGTTGGAATTCAGAGGGTTCAAATGGCCAGGCCAAGGTCCCATGGCTCGTTAGTGCTAGGGCTCAGAGCTAAACCTCTGGTCTCCTAACTGGCAGTTCCATGCATTCCTCCTCATATGATTTTGCCCTTCCGAGAGCCCATGGGTACCAGCAGCTTCGCATCACATGTGCCAGCTCTGGTGGGAAGTTGCAGACTTAAAAGCAAAGCTGTGTTAAGATTCTATGAGGCCAACTAGCCAGTTCGAACTTCCTGGCTAGACAGACTGGAAATGGAGCAGGTTCTTAGCCAAAATCATGTTGGGCTCCTCAGTCCCCTCACCAGCCAGCCACTCATTGCCCATCTCAGTGTCTAACTATCATCCTTTCAACTATCCAGTAAAACCTTTGGAATGCACTAACCCAGCAGACACAAAAGCTAAGCAGGCCACCAGGCAGCAGCTGAGACTCACTGCAGCCATTTCCTCAGTTTCCCCGTGAGCCTCCAACCTGACACTCCCACTGATGCACTTGGAAAATGCCTTGACTTGTTGCTTCTCTCTCTCTCTCTCTCTCTCTCTCTCTCTCTCTCTCTCTCTCTCTCTGTCTTTTTCTTTATTTATTATGTATACAGTGTTTTGTCTGCATGTACGCTTGTATGCCGGAAGAGGCTACCAGATCTCACTATAGATGGTTGTGAGCCACATGTGGTTGCTGGGAATTGAACTCAGGACCTTTGGAAAAGCAGCCAGTGCTCTTAACCACTGAGCCATCTCTTCAGCCCATTGTTGCTTCTCTTGTTCTGTGACTATAAAAGCTCACATGCACAGTCCCATGTTGGAACATGCTACTCAAGGCGAGCTGAGCCTGTGTTCCCAGGCCATGGTTGCTTGTATATGGCTCAGGATGAACCATCTTTTATTCTTTGAGGCGAGTTGTGTTTTGTGTTGACATAAACCAATCATAGAACAGGGCAGACTGCATTAGTCTTAGAAAGTGTTTTGAGTATTAGCTGTTAGTGATTTCCTTTTTTTTTTTTTTCCCTTCTGGTGGTGACAGTTAAACACATTATATGTCACTTATGCCAGCCTCACACTCTAATACCTATCTACATGAGCAGCCCCATGACTGATAACTCTTTACATCTATGTGTCAGATTGTATGTGTTAATCCCATTGTTATGTTTAATGATTTTTGGGTTTGGGGGTTTTTTGTTTGGCTGTTGTTTTTGTTTTTTTCAACACAGGGTTTCTCTGTGTAGCCTTGGCTGTCCTGGACTCACTTTGTAGAACAGGCTGGCCTCGAACTCACATTGATCCGCCTGCCTCTGCCTCCCAAGTGCTGGGATTAAAGGCGTGTGCAACGACTGCCCAGCTATGTTTAATGATTTTTAGGAAAACTCAATATTTTCTCTGTTTCTGATAACTTGATGGGGAGGGAAGCCCATATCTTCTTCCTTTCATGATTTAAGACAGTGTCTTGGACATCAGTGGCAATAGAAAGCAGGGAAGGAGTTACACTGGGAGAGACACTCTCACACCTACCCGACACATGAGGAACCCACACACACCACTCAGAAAGTGAAGAAAATATTAGATGGACTTGTACCCTGGAGGAAACAGTACTAGGTACAAAAGCAAAGAAAGAAACCATTTTAAAGACAGAAGTATAAATAGACAAATAACGAGAAAATAAACTATGAAAAAATAAGATAAGGCCAAGCAGGAGAAAAGATTCATTGGTAGGAAGTGCTCTGAGAAAAAACAGAGAAACAAAGAAGGGTTTTAGTTGTTCTTTTGTTGTTGTTGTTTTGTGTTTTAAAGAAGAGAAGATGAAGGCAACAGAAAAAGCCAGGAAAGCATTTTTATAATTCCCTTAAGTAAATATGTTATGCCAACCAGAAGTACTAATTTGGGCTTTGGGAAGTAGAGAATTGGGGAAGCTCAACCCATGGCCCTAGGTAAGAGAACTGAGAAAAATAAATAGTGGGCAAAGAGGAAGAAGAGAGGGAAGTGGCCGGATCCCTTTTTTTGGTTATTGAAATGATTCCAAGTGCAATCAGTTTTCAACAACTTTGCAGAATCAAAGGGAAAAGAGAGAACCACAATGAAGGGAACTTGGAGTACAAATTTTATTTGTGTTGCTGCAATGGAATATTTTACTCTGCTTTCAAGTCACTTCCACTTTCTGCCTAACCCTGAGGGCAGCACAGCCCCAAGATGTTTAATGCTCTGTCACACTGAGTGTGAGGCAGAGCTGGAGGTACAGCCCTCCGTCTGGTGGGGGGAGGGGTCGCTGGGGGAGTGCGGGGGGGGGGGGGGGAGGGATGCGGGAGTGCAGAGGGCTTGCCTGGCACGTGGGAGGCCCCAGGTTCCAGCCCCAGCACTGTTTAAAAAGGACAAGGGCAAAGTACAACACGGATGGTTTTAGCCAGCATTTGTAAATGCGTCATTAAGTAAGAACTCTTCGATCATTTTAAGCCTGAACTTCTAGCACTGTCAGTGACCACCCTCAGCTTTTCCACCCCAGGATCCTTCCTCTTATTCAAAAAATAGCACAGAAATATTCATTCTTCTCTTACCTAAATTAAAACTGCACATGGAGGTGCGTGTGCGGCTTCTTTTCCTTGGCCCTTTGGGCCTCGGTTCTCAGCCAGCTCTCTCTGGCTCCTCCTGAGCTTTCTTTGAAAACGTCTGACTACATCCTTCCTTGGCATTGGCATCCATCGCGAGCCTCGTCTGTATCCGCTGCTTCTTGAAATGTCTTGGTTTCCTGGGAGCACATTCTTTCTCTCCCTTGTTGCACTGATTATCCGAGAGGAGCTGATCCTCCAGGCTCTACCTGCCACCAAATCTGCTCTACCCCCTCCAACTGCAACATCCACACACAACCCTCTGGGGCAAAGCATGCTTCACTGGTCCAGATGATCTCACTGTTGTCCCCTCAAAACTTGTTCGCCTATTCTACGCATTATCCTTCACCCAAATTTCCCAGCATCCTATAGGCCATCTTTGATTTCGCCTCCAAACACACAGCAAGCTCTCTGTCCCCAGAGTCTTCTTCTTAGGCATTTCTTGGCCTGTGTACTTCTTTTGAGTCCAGTGGAGTGGTATTTATCTTCAGGATTCCCTAGAGAAACTGTTCTGACTTTTGTGTTCTCAGATTATGTCAGGCCCCCCCCAATTTGTGCTTTTTTTTTTTTAACATGTGCTTCAGTTTTGTGATATATGTGTGTGTGTTACATATATGTTATATATATTTATATATGTGTTATTTATGTTATTTATATAATCTATATATTGATGGGCAAGGAAAGCAGATACAGCAAGACAGGTGAATTACAGAGCATAGTTGCTTATCTGACAGCCTACTGCTGGGGCTTCATTTATCTGTTTAATTTTCCTCCAGAACTACAGGGCCCAGGCTCTTCCCTCATCATCAGCCCACTACAACACAGGCTGAGAAGTGTGGTCCCGCTGTCTACCTGAGCCAAGAAACAAGCAGATGTTGAGGGGAAGCAATTTCTGACTCACAGGACCAGTGATGCTGCATTTTCTACTTATTTGTACCACTGGACCATTAACACTCCCACCAGTTTTTAAACTCTGGGGGACAAATTTGATTTTATTCACAGTCTAGTCCCAGTAAAGTTCAATAAATCTGTGTCTAGTTAATCAATAAGGCTTTTGTGCTTTGCTTGGGGGTGGGGATAGACGGTAGAGTGATCTTCCTGCTTCTGCTGCTGTGTTCTTGAATGTCAGGGTTCCATGCTGTGAGGCAGATTGTCCTGAATTGATCAGGAGATGCAAGGCATAGAGCTAAGACATTCAGGAGCATGATGGTGAAGTTCAAGGTCAGGTATCACTGGCAGCATCTGCTAAGAAAACTGATGGAGAGGTAATTCCCAGATGAAATTCGTAAACAGCCTAAGTGCTTGTTGTTAAGAACATTTCCAACCCGGGGTGGGGTGGGGTGGGGGTGGGGGTGGGCGGGGGGGGGGGGGGTCAGTGAGGGGAAGGAAACATTTCCAAGACTCCGCCTCTGAATCTCTCAATCAGTTCTTACTGCAGGAATCCTGTGGTGAATCTTTAGTAGCCTTAAGCCTGGTGCTTCCTGATAACACAGATAGTAATTATAATAATTATCTCTTCTCCCAGAAGTTCGAGGTAGAGCTGAATACAGGGATCAATTTTTTCCCAGGCCTCAGTAGGATCCAATGGCACCCTAAATCAACCCAGTGAAGTAAAGGAGGATCTCAATTTCCCCAAGTGTGTGTGCGTGTGCGTGTGCGTGTGCGTGTGTATGTATGTGTATGTGTGTGTGTGTGTGTGTGTGTGTGTGTGTGTGTGTGTGTGGTCTGTCTGTCTGTCTGTCTGTCTGTCTGTCTGTCTGTATAGCTTGAATAACGTACTCCTAGTTCAGGGTCTGCCTTGGGTTCTGTCAGAATCATTCCCATGTTCTGTCAAATGTCTTTAATGCAAAGAATTGACGTACATTGTATATAACCATCACTACTCCATTGTTACCTGAGGGTTAGGTCTTAATGGCTAACTGAGGTGCCTATTAGCATATCAAAGCAGATGCTGACCACCAGCCTCTCTCAGGATCAACAGTACCAGTTCCAGCTCCTTTGACATAAGCCAGCCATTTTCACTACACCAGTCTCTGGACCTCTTTGCCTCTTAGCCACTTGGTCAGAGGCTCCTCTCTTAGTCTTCCCCGCCCACCTCCAACCCCTACCCCTTCTCTTCTCTTCCTCTCTTGCTCCCCATACCGCCAATCTCCTCTCATGGCCCATTCACTCTGGACACTTTCAGAAGCCTCTGCCTATGCTCTCCCTTATATCTATAATGAAAACCTCAACTCCTTAGGAGCACTCATGTCCTCCTTTTATTTCTTTTTTCATTCACTGAATTTCTTGTTTTCATTCACAACAAAAATTGAGTGCATTTTTTTTTTTTTTTCTGGAGATAGAGGAATGAACTTCCTGAGGCATGGCATTGTGGTGAATTAACCATTTCAAAAGAGGAGTAATAGTTGCTTGCAGAAGTCAGAGTGAAAAGGTCTTCTCAGTTTATAATGATAAAAACAAACTTCAAAAAAGATAAGCTCCTAAACCACCACATCATAGTCAAAGAACACTGGGGAATCTGAAGATGTTGGCCCACATTTGGAGAAGAATCGAGAAAAATAAGCACCTTAGGGTCTGGCTTGGACTTGGACGTTCATTCTTTGTTTTCTTGTCAGCCCAGTGAGAAAACAAGTTTTGTCTCCTTACTCCGTTACTGCCCCTCTCCCCACAAACACTCTTCTTTCATGGGTAAGGTTGTGGACCAAAATCATCAGTATTGGAAATTGCTCTGTTTTGCTTCATTTCTGGGCCTTGAGTCATTCTCCCCACTACCAGGATGCCCTAAGGGCAGTTGCAGGAAATGATGTCACTCTCTTTGGTCTTTTGGACTTTTTTTTTTTAGACTTGGGCTTCTTCTTTGGGCCAAAAAATTTTAACAAATCTGTTTTCTAATTAGCCAGCAAAGAGTACAGGGAAATAGAACACGTGCTTCCCTGTTCCCCATTTCCTCTGTCGGGACAACACAGGTGACTCCCAAGAATCCATACAGAAACCTCAGTGTCTTCCCAAACAGCTAGGAGCCTCTTCTGTTTGCTGTTGTTGGGTTGTTTTTGTTTGTTTTTAAAGACAGGCTTTCTTTCATTAAGGACTAGCCTCAGTTCACTATGTACCCAAGGATGACTTTGAACTCCTGTTCCTCCTACTCTGCCTCTCAAGTGCTGAGATTACAGGCATGCGTCATCCACCATGTCTGGCTTTCAAGTCTTTTTTAAGATTTTAGGCGGGCAGTGGCGGCACACGTCTTTAATCCCAGCACTTGGGAGGCAGAGGCTGGCAGATCTCTGAGTTCGAGGCCAGCCTGGTCTACAAAGTAAGTTCAAGACAGGCTACATGGAGAAACCCTGTCTCGAAAAACCAGAAAAAAAAAAAAAAAGATTTTCTTTTTTTGGAGTAAGAAACCAGAGTGTCTTATCCACAGTCAAGCAGGGCTGAAAGAAAAAGACAGTAGTAGCCAGGTGGAAGGGTAGAGCCACGCAAGGGGTGTGACCATATAAAAGGTGGGGCCATTCCAGGGGTGTGAGCATGTAAGGGGTGAGGGCCACACAGGCAAATGTGCCCAAGTCTTCCATTTGATCCTTTAAGTGAAGCGCTTCCTATGCAAATAAGTAAAACAACCCCCCACATTTGGGGATTGTGTCGATGGCAGATTGCATGTATTTACTTGATGAATGAGTGTTCAATCCTAGGACATTTTAAACAATGTCATTTCAGCTCTGCATCAGTGTTGCTCTCTTCTTGGGCTCTTCCAGGAGTAAATCAATTGGTCCTTGAAAAGCTAAGCGTGGTCTTGTGCATACGGGTTGGAAGGAGGGTGCTCCGGAAGACCCTTCGTGTTAACAGCCTGGCCCAGGCAGCTTGTGTGAGAATCTTGGTCAGGGTGGGTGACATGTGGGTCTCCCTGCTAGAGAGCCGTAGCCTATCTTGCTTCCTCCCCAACCAGACTTCATTCAGGACAAAGATCCTTTCTTTTGGTTTTGTTTTTTGTTTTTTTGTTTTTGTTTGTTTTTTGAGATAGGGTTTCTCTGTGTAGCCTTAGCTGTCCTGTACTCACTTTGTAGACCAGGTTGGCCTCAAACTCATGGAGATCGGCCTGCCTCTGCTTCCCAAGTGCTGGGATTAAAGGCATGTGCCACCACTTCCCCGGCCAAGGATCCTTTCTTAAACTGCGAGTCTGATGTTTACTCTTAGGAAGGACCCAGACCCTCAGTAGGGAAGGACGCACTTGCCATAAGCTAGACTTAGCATTGCGTGGAATGAGGAAGACTGTGGTCCATCACGTAGGCTACTGTTCCTCAGCCCGGGCACAACCTGAGACGACCATTAAAATCCCCACCACTTCTCCTTCTTCTTCTTCTTCTTCTTCTTCTTCTTCTTCTTCTTCTTCTTCTTCTTCTTCTTCTTCTTCTCCTTCTTCTTTTTTTGGTTTTTTAAGACAGAGTTTCCCTGTAGAGCTTTGGCTGTCCTAGACTGCCTTTGTAGACCAGGCTGGCCTTAAACTCACAGCGATCCGCCTGCCTCTGCCTCCCAAGTGCTAGGATTAAAGGAGTGTGCCACCACGCCTGGCTTTTTTTTTTTTTTTTTCTTTTTTTAACAAACATTTCAGATACTAGACCCTGCAAACACTGACCTTGTCCTTTCTGACATTTTCTGCCCTCTTATCACACCCAGGAGTAATCATCTAAAACCTGGTGCCCTTTGTGAAAGCCAGCCTTTTCAATTTGGAAAGGCCAGGGAGCCTTCAACACACAAGTCTGGGTATCTTCTAATTTATTCTCTATAGTCATGCTCCTGTACAGTGTGCAAGTGTGTACACACACACATACACACACACACACACACACACACACACACACCCTTTCTAGCTGGGCAGTGGTGGTGCATGCCTTTAATCTCCGCAAGTGAGATGCAGAGGCAGGTGGATCGCTGTGAGTTGGAGGCCAGCCTGGTCTACAAAAGCAAGTCCAGGACAGTCAAGGCTACACAAAGAAACCCTGTCTGGAAAACAACAACAAAGAACAGCCTTTCTTTAAATATCTGCATTTATTTGCATGTGTGGCTGTATGGTATATGAGTGTACATGCACATGTCTGTGCCATGGCCAGAAGTCAATGCTGAGTGTTGCCTTCCATGGAGCTCTAGCTTCCCCCCCCCCTTCCTGTGAGGATGTGATGTCTATGTTCATAGTCATGTATGTGAGTGCAGGTACACATGTGCTCCAGGATACAGGTAATTAGATGACAACCTTGGGTATTGGTTCTCATTCTCATCTTCTACCTTGTTGAAAACAGGCTCTCTTTGTTGTTCTTGTTTGTTTGTTTGTTTGTTTGTTTGTGTATCCATCAGGCCCAAGTACTTCCACAGGACTCCTCTCTCTCCACAGAGGGTTACAGATGTCCTCACTGCACTTCTGACTTTTGTGTGGGTTCTGGGGTCTACAACTCAGGTTCTCACACTTGCACAGTAACCATTTTTACCCACTAAAGCCATGTCTCTAGTGTCCCCCCCCCCCCCGGTTATTTGTTTAGTTGGTTGGTTTGTATTTGTTTGTTTGTTTTGAGATAGGGTTTCTCAGTGTAAAGCCTAGCTGTCCTGGACTCACTTCATAGACTCTTGAACTCACAGAGATCCTCCTGCCTCTGTCTCCCAAGTACTGGGATTAAAGGCTTGTGTCACCACACCCAGCTACCCTTTTTAAGTTTTTAAGATAGGGTTTCACTATGTAGCCCTGACTGGGCTGGAACTTATTATATAGACCAGGCTGAACTCACAGAGATCCACCTGTCTCTGCTTCCCATGTGCTGGGACAAAATGCACGTGCCACCATGCCTGACATACGTACCTTATATTTTGAGACAAGGGTTCTCAAGGAACTAGGCCTCACAAAGTTGGCTACACTGGCTTGGTCAGGCAAGCCCAGGGATCCTTCCGTCTCTGCCTCCTAGTGCAGAGACAGCAGTCGTCTGTCACCTCAGCACGGTTGCCATGCAGATCTCAGGAGGCAAGTTTAGGTCTCCACGTTTGCACAGCAAGCCCTTTACCCAGTGAATCATCTCCTCAAACCCTCTTGGAACAAAATTGCTGGTACTGGATTCTGTTTCTAACTAAAATAAAGACATATTAGTCAGGAAGAGAAAATGAAAAAGTAATTTTATTTTCTAAAGCACATTACCGATTTGGTAACAGATAAGCCTGCGTTTGCCTCCGTTTCTCTCAAAATGATTCACTGGCCTCGGTTCCTCAACCCACCCACTTAGAAACAGGCTTTTTCCCCCTGTTCTTACAGTGTGACAGCCACGTCTGAAACCATGATGCAGGCCCCGATACCAGGAGGAGGGTGACGGGAGCCTATCCTATTCCTGAGCCACACAATGTGGTCATTGTTTAAAGCCATCCACTGCACAGCCAGCTTCAGGTAGATTTGTGATGTAAAGCTGGATGCCACCCTGCCACCCACAAGAGAACAAGTCCCTAAGCCCAGGGAGACCTTAACCTGCTGCTGGGTAAAACCTTAGCGGTCCCTTTCCTGAAAGCTGCATTAAGTTTGAGATTTTTCTTTTCTTTCAAGTTTTTCAAAGCAGCCTACCACCAATGAAAATCAGCCTGCTGCCTTTTCCAAGTCCCCCCCCCCCCCTTCCCCGTGCAGGACTGCCTTTGCTCTCTCCCACTCCCTTCTCGTCCATTGCCCTAGTGTCTCTCTCTCTCTCTTTTTTTTTTTTAAGTTCCCCATCAGTTAATTCACATTTCCTGATTTGGCAAACCCGGGACTCCCACCTCCTTTTGCTTGGGTAAAACTTCCTGAGTTGATATTCAAGGGAACTCTTACCTCATCGGAGCTTTTTTTTTTTAAAGGTTAGAAGGGTGTTTAGGTTTAGTTACATAAAGCTCCATGGCCCACGGTAGTTAGCACTTTATAAGAGTCAAGGGCCTCCCCTACTCCAACCTGCTTGCTTCCCAAGGTTGGCTAGAGACTTTAGGGAGGGTGAGATAAGCCCTCCTGCCCTCAGCTGCATTACAGGCAGGAGCACAGGTCTTTTCAGGCCTAGTGGTAGAAAAGATGCGGACAGCAAAGACAGGTGGGGCTCTCCGAGGCCATTTCTGAAGGCGAGAAAGGCCCTAAATGGGTTCTGGTTTCATTTCTGTTGCTGTGATAAAAATATCCTAACAAGCCAGGCGGTGGTGGCACATGCCTTTAATCTCAGCACTTGGGAGGCAGATTCAGGAGGATCGCTGTGAGTTCGAGGCCAGCCTGGTCTACAAAGCAAGTCTAGAAAGGCCAAGATAACATAGAGAAACCCTGTGTCAAAAATAAATAAATAAATAAATAATAAATAAAATAAAATCCTAGCGACTCGGGCAGTGATGGGTGGCATGCTTCTCTGACCCCAGCGAGCAGGAAGAAAAGGCAGGCAGATCTCTGTGAGTTCGAGGCCAGCCTGGTCTACAAAGTGAGTCCAGGACAGCCAAGGCTACACAGATAAACCCTGTCTCAAAAAAAAAAAAAAAAAAAAAAAAGAATTAGAACTGCAGCCTCTCAGAGCTTGGGCCACCAACAGTTCTTACCTCCATGAAAACTCAGTGCAGTCTGGACACTATACTTTCCTGAGACTTTCTTCCACTCCTCGTTCTCCTGGTGCTCTGCCATCTGTGCTTGAGGGGAGGCTTTGGTTCTCAGTCCACTCCTCTGGGTCTTTACTTAGATGCAACCTTTCCTACTCACACACGGTCCCCTCCTAGTTGTATCTTACTCCTCTTCTCTGCTTTCTTTTTCTATAATTTTTGTCGCTCCCTAACACCCTGTCTACATGCATGTTTCTTCGTGTCCTCTGCTCCCAGCCCTAACCCACACGCAGGTATGCAGACGGCTGCCATCCTTGCTGCATTCTTAGCATCTGGAAAAGTGTAAACTAGGGTTCCGGTTCTGTAGTTACTTGTTGACCAATGGAGGGAGTTGGGGACAGAATAAAAGAAGATAGGAAAGGGTTTTATTGAAAGGGAGGGGCTTCTTTTCTTCTTTCTTTCTTTTTTTGTTTTTGTTTTGTTGTTGTTGTTTTTGAGACAGGGTTTCTCTGAGTAACAGCCCTGGTTATTCTAGACTAATTTTGTAGATCAGGCTATCCTCGAACTCACAGAGATCCACCTGCCTCTGCCTCCCAAGTGCTGGGATTAAAGACCTGTGTTACCACCTGGCCATGGCAAAAGGAGGGCATTTCAAAAGCGTTAAAAGGGGTGGAGTAGAAGGCAGGGACAGGGTGATGGGGAGACAGTCAAATTGCCATTTAATATTTACAAGAAGCCAATGACTTCACCGCTGTTTCACTGGAAGAAACAGAAAATTCAGTTCACGTAACTTACTCAAGATCAAAGAAAGAAAAGGTGGCAGGTGATCTCAGGCCTGGCTGCCGGGAACCTTCCTCTCCTCACAGCCAAAGCCATCTGTGAGTGGCTGATGGCTGCTGCTTTGGCACCGGAAGCAGCAGTAGCTGCTGAATTGCTCAGGACTTGGCCTGGCATGGTGGTGTTCACCTGTCATCTCAGCACTCATGAGGCAGGAGGACTGTAAGGTCCAGCCAGACAAACTTGGGAAAACAAGCAAGGGAAACCTTGTCTCAACAAGACAGAAGGAAAATGGATGCGAGAACTGAGCTCAAATCCCAGCTCTGCCGGTCACGGGCAGGCGAGAGCAGGCAGGATTCTGTTTTCCCTAGAGGTGGTGTCCAGCGTTCTAGCTCTGCATCTCCTCTTCCCCACTGCCTGGCAAAGCAGTTATGGGAGCAGTGCTCATGGTTCTGAGGAAAAGATGCAAGTGAGGATGGTGAGGATGCGTGGTGAGGTGAGGTTAAGCAACGAGGCAAGTCAGTGGCCCAGATGAAAACCACCCAGGCAAGAGGTGTCCTGGCAGATGACAGATGTCACCTCCCCTTCTAACCACAGCTTGCGTGGCCCCAAAGAGATGCTGAGGATGACACATGAATGCGGTGAAAGCTGGTTGTTAATTTGAAGAGTGTGCCTTGGGGTTCTGGTGCATGAAGCTCTGTGGTAGATATATGCTTAGTCCAGTATCCAAGAAGGCCTGCATTTGAGCCACAGCACCAGGAACAATGTTCACAACTCCTAAAGACCTGAGCTCTAAAGGACTTTTCCACCCGGGCATGGTGGGCGCATGCCTTTAATCCCAGCATTCTGGAGGCAGAGGCAAGTGGATCACTGTGAGTTCGAGGACAGCCCGGTCTACAAAAGAGAGTCCAGGACAGTCAAGGCAAGGCTACACAGAGAAACTCTGTCTCAAAAACAAAAAACTAAAAGCACGTTTCCCTCAGGTGACAGAAGCCAAGCGCTAGAAATCAGGAGATGTCACGTGAGGTCGGGAGGCTCGGTGCTCTTGCTCAGCCAGGCCGTTTGGGTGTAAAGATACTACATCTTCTAGTGAAATTGACTCCCTGAAGCAAAGCAATCCACAGGAATCTATACATGACTGCCTATGGGAAGCCTACTGTGACCCGGCTTCCAGATTCACACTTGTTTAGTTTTTAACATGTTGAAACTCTGTTGATTTGCCCCTCTTTTGCCCTGTCCACCATAGGCTTGCTGATTAGGAGAAATGAAATTATTTTTTTTTTAAAGATTTATTTCTTTATTATTTATACAATGTTCTGCCTGCATGTACACCTGCACACCAGAAGAGGGTATTAGATCACATTATAGATGGTATGAGCCACCATGTGGTTGCTGGGAATTGAACTCAAGACCTTTGGAAGAGCAGGCAGTGCTCTTAACCACTGAGCCATCTCTCCAGCCCGAGAAATGAAATTTTTTTAGTGAAAAAAAAATTACTCATCTTTGCCTCACCATGACTTTGTATTTACAGTAGGCATTTGCTGGATGTTCATTGACGTGGTGGTTTAAGTGAGAAAGCCCCCCCCCCCCCAATAGGCTCATTGGTTTAAATACTTGGCCACTATTTGAAAGGATTAGAAAATATGGTCTTATTGGAGTAGGTGTGTCCTTTTTTGGAAGAAGTGTGTCACTGGGGGTGGGCTTTAGCGTTTTAGAAGCCTGAGATGAGCCCAGTAGCGGCTCGGCGCTCTCTCTCTCTCTCTCTCTCTCTCTCTCTCTCTCTCTCTCTCTCTCTCTCTCTCTCTCTCCTCCCTCCTCCCCTCCCTCCCCTCTCCTTCCTACTGCCCATGGATCCAGATGTATAGTTCTCAGCTTCTTCTCCAGCACTGCGTCTGCCTGCACACTGCCACGCTTCCTGACACTCTGATAATGGACTAAACCTCCAAACTGTAAGCCAGCCCCCATTAACTGCTTCCCTTTCTTAGAGCTGCAGTGGTCATGTTGTCTCTTCACAGCAATAGAACACTGACCAAGGCAACTGTGCACACTATATTCATGGGGGAGGGGAACCTGGGGGCTGCGGATGTAGCTCAGCCAGTAGGGTGCTTGCCTCACTTGCACTAGTACCTGGGTTCCACCCACAGCACCCCATAAACTATACATGGTGATACATATCTATCATCCCAGCACTATAGAGTTGGGGGCAGGAATCATGTTTGAGGCCATCCTGGGTTATATAGCGAGGGTTTTGTTGCTGTTGTTGTTGGTTGGTTGGTTTTTGGAGACAGGGATTTCTCTGTGTAGCAATGGCTGTCCTGGTCTCACTTTGTAGACCAGGTTGGCATCGAACTCACAAAGAGCTGCCTGCCTCTGCCTCCCAAGTGCTGGGAGTAAAGGCATACACCACCATGCCCAGCTTATATAGCAAGTTTAAGGCCAGTCTGTTTTATAGGAAACTGTAGCTTAAAAACAAAACAACAAGCCAGGAGTGGTGGTGCACGGCTATAATCCCAGCACTTGGGAGGCAGAGGCAGATGGATCGCTGTGAGTTCAAGGCCAGCCTGGTCTACAAAGCGAGTCCAATAACCAAGATAACATAGAGAAACCCTGTCTGGAAAAACAACAACAACAAAAAACCAAAAACAAAAGCTTTAATATGCAAACAAGATGTTAGGAGTGATATCCTTGTTGTGACTTTAGGGAAAACTCCTTTTTCAGTCTGGTCTTCAGTCTGTGGCACTGAATATGATTTACCTTCCTAGTTGGTATGCTATATGTTGGTGCACCATTTTCTGCAAGAAGCCATATTCAACACAACTTTGTTCTAGTCCCTCTCTATAATGTTCACAGTCATGAAAACCCAACACTGATAGAATTGAAAAGTTTATGATTTAGTAATTTCTGCCAGGCTGCCTAACCCAACCAGCCACGAGCCTCTCTCCTCTCCTGGGACCTATCCTGGGCTTTAAGCCTGAAGGCTGTGAGCCAGAGCTCTGCAGAAGCTGGTCTTTATGGGTTTCCCCCTGGGAGTTGTGAAGGTTGATTGCCAGCCTGGCCAAGCCTTGGGTTCCCAAGAAAAATCAAGCCCTCGCCATGGAAAATGTGATGTGTGAGCACTAGCAGCCTTTCAGGACACAGGAGGCCTTTCCTCCTCCACAGGAATTAATGCTATCTAGACGGCAGCGATGGAGGAAGGACCGGGCAACACTGGTATGTTTATGCTTAGCGGCTCTTGCTTCTCCCCTCGGAGACATGCCCTCCTGACCCTTGCTCCCAAAACCCAAGGGAAGGCCTCTGCAAGCATCATTTGTCCTCTCAAACATGTCCTTTTCTCCAGAGACTTCCATCATGCTTGTAAAAGTTGGAGTCAGCTTCTGTGGTAAACTTTCCAACTTATTTTCGTGTGATATCTTCATGTTTTCCTCCTTATTGCTGCTTATTCCTCAGTGGAGAGTGGTGTGTGTGTGGGGGGGGCGGGGTGCTCACATGAGTGAGTGTGAGTCTGTGTGTCTTTTTTTTTTTTTTTTTTTTCCTGTTTTTCAAGACAGGGTCTCTCCGTGTTAGCCTTGACTGTCCTCGACTCACTTCGTAGATCAGGCTGGCCTCGAACTCACAGTGATCCACCTGGCTCTGCCTGGGATTAAAGGCATGCGCCACCATGCCCTGCGTCTCTCTCTGTCTTGATAGCCTACTGAGCTCCTTTGAAGAGTATCTGCTGAGTACCTACTGCAAACTAGGCACTGGATACAGCATAACGAATGAGACCCGCCCTGACACCAACATTCCTAATGGGAATTCCAATGATTCTGCTCTCTCCCGCTGCCCTGACTCTCTAGGTATTTTATCACATAAGCTTTACAGATTCTGATTCATCTTCAGTTTTTCATTTTTGTTTTTGTTTTTTTCCTCTCTCTCTAAAGACAGAGTACTAGATATAATTTTCAAAAATTAAAATTACAGCTCTCGCCGGGAGTGGTGGCACATGCCTTTAATCCCAGCACTCGGGAGGCAGAGGCAGGTGGATCGCTGTGAGTTCGAGGCCAGCCTGGTCTACAAAGAGAGACCAGGATGACCAAGATAACATAGAGAAACTCTGTCTTGAAAAACAAAAACACAAAAACAGACAAATAAAATTACAGCTCTCACATAAGTATTAAAATGAGCTTGCACAAAACAATTTATTCAGTGCACTAATGCATGAGCAACCCAGCGATTCTGGGGACACTGTGAGGAACAGATGTGTACGCATGAGATCCACAATGCTGAAAGGAATTATAGTGATACGTGAAATGTTGGCTAAAAGCATACAGAGCAAAATGGGTAATGTTTCAAATCATCTACCCAAAACAATGAGATGGAATACATGTGTGCTTCCTGAGCAAGAGTCGTAGGAATCGCTGCGGATAGGACACGTCTACACCATTAGTAGTTTTCTATGATTTAACTAGTATCCCTAAAAATTATAAAAATATGGCAACCAAAGAGTACCACCCCCACAGAATCAAACAGTTCTCAGGAAATCTCTGCCATAGCACCTATGACTCCGCTGAAGGATATCCAAGGTTTCCTGGGGTCTTTTTCCAAGTCTTGCTTAATTTTCCTGATGGGCTTTACAAAGAGAACAAACGAACAAAAGGAAGTGGGGTGCATGTGTGCCCATTCGAGTGGAGGTCAGAGGATATCTCACTTCTGGGGAAATGGGGTATCTCCTTCCACTCTGCTAGTCGCACTCTGTGGCAAACACCTTAACCAGATTAGTCGTCTCGCCAGCCCCCACCCACGGGTTCTTATGCAAACTTTATACACCATTTCATTAAACAAGAGTTCTACAAAATGTAGGCAATTATCTTTCCTGCTCCCCAATGTACTTTCTACCTATGAATCATCTGAGAAGGAGTTTTCAATGGTCTGAGGGGGTCATGTCACCTAGAGAAATAAGGCCCTGAGGAAAAACATGTCTGAGTCCGGTAAGTTTATTTCTTCCAGAATAAACTTTTGACCCTGGATCAAAAGCCTTCCACGGAAGCTACACTTGAATTTTAAGCTCTCTCTTAACAATTAAGTGTTGAGACATAGTTTTGTTTTGTTTTTAGTCATCTGATAAAAAACAAAGGTGAGAGACAAAGAGGAGTGGCACATTTTCAATTCAAACAAGCACTTAAGAAATTTAAATTATTCTGGGTGTGGTGTCACATGCCTTTAATTCCTGCACTCTTCGGGAGGTAGAGGCAGGTGGATTTCTAGAGTGTGAGGACAGCCTGGTGTACATAGGACACTTCAGGACAGCCAGAGCTATGTAGATAGCGTCTATCTCAAACCACTCTTCCCCTCAAATATTTTAAATTACAACATAGGAAATCAACTTCGTATAATGTTTTATATTAGAATAGACTTTGTTGCTTTAAAAATAGAAGTTCTCTCTTCTATATCTTCTTTTTTATTCTTATTTGGATTTGTTTTCTTTCTCAAGACAGAGTTTCTCTGTGTAGCCTTGGTTGGCCTGGAAAGCACAGAGATCTGCCTGCCTCTGCCCCCAGGGTGTTGAGATTAAAGGAATGAAGGGCGCCACCTCCTCTTCCAAAGGTCCTGAGTTCAAGTCCCAGCAACCACATGGTGGTTCACAACCATCTGTAGTGTGATCTGATTCCCTCTTCTGGTCTACAGGTGCACATGCAGAAAGAACACTCTATACATAATAATAAATAAATAAATATTTTTTTAAAAAAAAGAATTAAAGGAATGTACACCAACTGTTCCTCTTTTTCTTTCTTTCTTTCTTTCTTTCTTTCTTTTTTTTTCTTCTTGGTTTTTCAAGACTGTATTTCTCTGTGTAGTCTTGGCTGTCGTTGACTTGCTTTCTAGACCAGGCTGGTCTCGAACTCAGAGATCCATCTGCCTCTGCCTCCCAGAGTGCTGGGATTACAGGCATGCACCACCATGCTCTGCTTCTTCTTTTACCCACAGATTAATTTGTACGCGTGTACGTGTGTGTGTGTGTGTGTGTGTGTGTGTGTGTGTGTGTGTGTGTATGTGCACATGTCTCATGGGTGTCCATGCATGTGGTGCTCAGAGGACAATTTGTGGGAGGTGGTTCTCTGTGTTTTATGCTGGCCAGAAACTTGGCAAGCCTCCCCCACCCTCCCTTTTATGTGCAGCTGCTTTGTAGACTTGCGCCTCTCCCCCTAGTTTACTTTGTGTTGCTGTCATCAAACACCATGACCAAACTTGGGCAGGAAAGGGTTTATATGGCGTACACTTCTGCATCACAGTATGAGTTTGTCAATGTTACAAACCCCTTCCCCTTCTCTCATTGTTTAGATCTGTTGGCCCTGCAACAGAGTGTGGAAGGAATGACAGACACTAACAAACAACAGGGGAGTAATCCTCCTTAACCATTATTTCCCTATTTAGGGAATCAGTAACATTAACATCTCCATTTAGAAAGAGGAAATGGGATCTGGTGACTTTTGTCATGATATTCAGAGGCCAGCGTGTGGTGGCCTTTAATCCCAACACTTGGGAGGCAGAGGCAGGCAGAGGCAAGTCCAGGACAGCCAAAGCTACACAGAGAAACCCTGTCTCAACAAGCAAACAAACAAACAAACAAAAGATATTCACAAATTGGTTCATGAGACAGGTTCTCACTGTGTAGTCCAGGATGATTTGGGACTTACTACACAGTGAACGCTAGCCTGCAGCTTGAGGTATCTGCTTAAATCAGCTCCCCAAATGCTGGTTTATACAGCGGTTCTCAACCTGTGGGTTGTGACCACTTTGGGGGAGGGGTCACATATCAGATATGCTGCATATCAAATATTTACATTCTGATTCAAACAGTTGCAAAATTATAGTTATGAAGTAGCAATGAAATAGTTTTATGGTCGGAGGTCACCACAACACACGGAACTGTATTAAAGGGTGGCAGCATCAGGAAGGCTGAGAACCACTGCTCTAAAGTACTTGGGACAGTTTATGCAGTTACAACACTTGGCCAGGAGTTTGGCTACTACTTGTTCTGGTTCTGAAGGTGGAGAAAGAAGTAATGATAGATGTCAGAGATTTCGCCTCTTGTATTTTGTTCGTTTGTTTGTTTTCAAGAGACAGGGCTTCTCTGTGTAGCCCTAGCTGTCCTGGAACTGACTCTGTAGACCAGACTAGCCGAGAACTCACAGAGATCCACCTGCCTCTGCCTCCCAAGTGCTGGGATTACAGGTGTGCGCCACCCCCCCCCCCCCCACCCTTCTGGAATTTCACTTTCTTATAAACGGGAGCAACATTCCTGTCCTTGTCTGGCTCCAGCGTTAACAGGAGCCTCACGGCAGGGATCCATGTAGTGACAATGGCGCGTGACGTCATGGTTAGTATCTTTAGTCCTGCTTCCTGTAGAAGCTGTTCTTCCGCCGATTTTCAATATTAACATGGAGGATGTGCTTTGCCTATCATTAGGCGGGTACCTTTGAGCAAGAGGCTGAGGAAATACAGCATGGGCCACTTGTCTTCTAATTGCTTTCTAAATTGAGCAATCTGTGTGAGTGAGTTAATCTTGATTTGATTTTTTTTTTTTTTTTTTGCTTTTGGTTGTTTTTTTGTTTTTGTTTTGTTTTGGAGATAGGGTTTCTCTGTGTAGCCTTGGTTGTCCTGGACTCATTTTGTAGACCAGGCTGGCCTCAAACTCACAGCCGTCTGCCTGCCTCTGCCTACCTCAGTGCTGGGATCACAAGCATGCGTCACCGCACCCAGCTGTGAGTGGTTAATCTATCTGTTGGACCAAGTAGCAAAGAGAGTCCTTGGATGAACTGTTAGCTCTTATTTATTTAACTTGGCACTCTCTAATTCAAATGTTACGTATCATCCCCTTCGCTGAGGGCTTTGGATATCTGCTCTCACAGAGCAATGAAGACTAGTGTAATGTTATAAGCAAACATCAAGTTATAAGTTGAACCACAAAAATATTTACATACATGGATATATACATATAGAGCATACATACACATATGCTATGATTTTGCAAGTGTAAGAATGAGACATCAAGCTGGGTGTGGTGGCACACGCCTTTAATCCCAGCACTCAGGAGGCAGAGGCAGGCAGATCACTGTGAGTTCAAGGCCAGCCTGGTCTACAAAGGGAGTTCCAGGATAGCTAAGGCTACACAGAGAAACCCTGTCTCGAAAAACCAAAAAAAAAAAAAAAGGCATGAGACATCAATATATCCCCTTTCTTCAGCCTACATTGGCCTGCTGCGGGGAGCAATGTTATGGCCAACCATTTTTTTTCCTTAAAAGGAATGTCAAACCTCTCCAACTTGAAACCAAAGCTTTATGGCACATGCTGTAGGACCCTAGAATAGATAACGTTAGCCTGAAAGCGAAGGGAAGGCAGGTGCAAACAGCTGTCCTGTTCTGCCTTAAAAGAACTCAGATTTAGCTCCAGAAATAATACAACCTCTCCGTCGGGTTCTCTCCAGCTGGCCAAAAGTACACCCTAGATAGCCCCTAAAAGTTGATATATTTTCATTTAGATATTACAGTAACTGCAAGGTCCCTGTTTGTTTTGGAGTCTCCTTTGTACAGGCACAATTATAAATGGCAAACATAAGTACTGGAAGATTTGGCTTCTGTTTGAGGCCAGTTGGTCTTCTTCCAAAAGAGATATTAAGGACAATTGTCCTTCATTAAAAAAAACAAAACAAAACACAAACAACAACAGACAAACAAACAAACAAACAGAAAACGCCTTGAGCAAACAAGTATGTGCTAAAATGTTCTGCTTTCTGTTTATTACGCCTATGTTGATAACGTGGTTGAGAAGTGTTACAGAGAAACAAATGGATGCATATGGAAAAGGCAGGAAATGAATGTGAATCTTTCTGAAATAATCTAGAGCCCAGAAGCTATCAGGGTGGAGGAGCTGATGCGGATAGGCACTGAATTCCAGTTCTTGTCTGGGTTGTGGGTTTAAAGCCCTGCTCACAGACTTGTCCAGTGTGGGGTTTTGTTTGTTGGTTTGTTTTTCAAGACAGGTTTCTCTGTGTAGCCTTGGCTGTCCTAGACTCATTTTGTAGACCAGGCTGGCCTCGAACTCACAGCGATACACCTGCCTCTGCCTCCAGAGCGCTGGGATCAAAGGCGTGCGCCACCAGGCCCGGCTTCATCCCCAGTTACTACTGTGGACTATACATCAGTGAGCGCAGATGAGCAGCCGCCTCTTTGAAATACTGGCTTTGTTTCCTCGGAATACACAGTCAGGGATGGGGTTGGGGTGGGGGAGGGGGTGTGGGAGGGGGGAGCTGGATCCTGTGGCACACAGCACATTTGAATATGCTCCCAAGTTGGAGCAGAAGCCGCAAGGCTAGTGAAAGAGAAAGAAGTGGCTAAAGAGGAAGCCAGAAACCACACCTTGGAGGGGCCTCCCATGCCTGCCATGGTCTTCTGCAGGGGCCCTTCAGGCACCAGTCAGGTCTCAACAGTGTCCTTTCTTCCTTGGCCACAGATGCCCAGGCTGCTCAGTTTCCACTTAGCCAGCTGTTGTGATCCACTCTATCTCTGGCATCTGGAAGTTCGCCCTGGGCTCTCAGGCTTTTTGTTTCCTGTAAGATGGCACATAGCCTTTTTGTTAGCAGATTTTCGATGCTAATTATAATGGCACAATGCTTGAGAGATGACAAAAATAATAGACATGTGTATGGGAAGTTTTATATTTAGGAGTAACATGAATCTGCTTCTCTCTCTCTCTCTCTCTCTCTCTCTCTCTCTCTCTCTCTCTCTCTCTCTCTCTCGGGTTGAAAGAGAAGGGAAGGGAGATTCTTGTTTGTTGAGGTCCTCGAGTGAAGCAGGGAATCACCACAGCTAAATTGATCTCTCCTTTTTTTCAAGCTTTATCTGGGGCTGGTGGTCCAGCCAGGGTAACTCCTTGGAGGCCATGTCAACCATAAACTCTATTGCTCTATTGCACCAAATTCATTGTCAAACTGGACATATGTTTGAGATACTTTTTACTAAGGGCAATGTCGGTCCCAACACCAAAAGCAGAAGAGCGGATGTCACTGCTAAAGTCTCAGGACACAACCCGGTTCTCAGTGTAGACAGTGTGCCTTTTAGGAGGTCTTTCCATGCCATCTTCACTACCTTCCTGCCTCCCCTCCCCCCAAAATTATTTTTTTTCATGTGCATACAAATCTTGCTTATATGTATGGGCACCACATGTATGTCTGGTGTTCACGGGGCCAGAAGAGGGTGTCAGATTTCCTGGAGCTACAGGGTGATTGTGAGCTGTGAATAAAACCCAGGTCTTCTGGAAGAGCAGCCAGTGCTCCTACCTTCTAAGCCACCACTCCAGCAAGTCACTTCTCTACTTTCTTTGGAAGCTTTGTCCAGGTGCCAGGTCAGATCCACAGGTGGCCCATTGACCAATGAGCTTACTATTGTATTCAGGGATCACCTGGCTCCCACCCCAGTCAATGCCAACAGCTACCAGGATGACACTCTAGTCATTTCCATGGAGCTCCGTGCAGTCTTCTAAGGGACAGTGATTATCTTAGACCACGGTCATGAATTCCCCCATGATGCCAGAATTATCATGGATGACTGGCTGGGAATGTTACGAGATTGGTGGTGCAAAAAACACTGTTGGTGACCGTGACTCAGATATGGACATCAGCTAAGGGGTAGAAATGCTGGGCTTTTGCCTTCACCCTTTCAGGTGAGCCCGGCCTTCTCTGTCGTCATAAAGATGCCAGACATTCCCCAATGTTTTCAGTACTGACACCCTCCCATTTGTGGAAGGCAGGCTCTTCTCAAAGACAAATGTGAGTTTTCCATTGATGATAGACTTCCTAGTTTGAGCCTTGGCTATGCCCTTACACTCACCAAGGGTAGAATTACACTAGAATATTATGCCATGCAATTGAAATCAATTATGAGTCACTGATGGCCGCCATATCTCCTGTCAACCAGCTCCCATTCTGGTCTGCTACCCTGAGCTTCGGAGGGAGCCGCATGACAGGAGAAGATATGGCTGTCTGTCAAAAGAGAGCGGTGGTGAGGCACGATCTATATTTTTAAAAGATCATATTCCAGATGTCCTAGGGAGCTGGGGGTAGTGACACACACCCCTAACCCCAGAACTGAGAAGTTAAAGCAGGAGACTTGTGAGTTTCAGGCTAGCCTGGGCTACTAGTAAGACCCTGTCTCCAAAAGTCCAAAGCAAGCAAATAAAAACAGAAAGTCCAGCCGGGCGTGGTGGCGAATGCCTTTAATCCCAGCACTCAGGTAGCAGAGGCAGGTGGATCTCTGTGAGTTTGTGGCCAGCTTGGTCTACGGAGTGAGTTCCAGGATAGCCAGGGCTATTACACAGAGAAACCCTATCTCAACAAAACAAAACAAAAAACAAAAAAACAGAAAGTCTATGAAAGATGAACTGTAAAAGTAGACTAGAAGAGAGTGGACGGATAAGGGTCCCTTTGCCAGGTCTACACTCCAGTTGTGATGCTGGAGATTTGCCCACGGGGTGAAACTAGAGGAATGGCACAGTTAGATCATGACAGTAGCTCCTTTCACTCCCTTAGCAGGCAAGGAGAATTGAGAAAATGGCTTCTTCCCACTTAGACCCATTATTAAAGCGCCCGAATTAATGAGCCCAGTAGGTCCAAAAAGACAAAAGGAGATGGCGCTCCTTTCTCCGAGAGTCTTTCCTTCTGATATGTTAAGAACTGAGTTTACAGGAAACGTTGGAGCCCTAGAATTGGCAGTTTCGGTAACGCCACCTCTAGAACAGAAAATGTGAGTAATATTTAGCATAGTGATCTCCCCCACTGTGGTTACAGGAATGCAAGGCTGTCATGTCCTACCTACCTCGAGTCTGTCAGTGCTCCCCCTCCCTCACCTCTTTTTTTTTTTTTTTTTTTAACAGCGTTAAAGTATGTGAGAGGAGAATTTAATATAAAATTCCACCATTCAGGCTAGCTGCTAAGCCTGGAGCTATAGATGGTATTCTTATTTTAGAACTGTGCTAAGCTCAAAACTAGTCAATAGTTCAGCAAAGAAGGGTAGTATTTATTTCCTAATTTTGCACCACCCATCGCGTAGCATTCCCAGGCAGTCACCCATGACAATTTTGGCATCATGGGGGAATTCATGACCATGGTCTAAGATATCACTGCCTCTTAGAAGACTGCAGGTGGCTCCTTGGAAATGACTAAAATGCCATCCTGGTAGCTGTAAGGAGGCTTGTCATAACTCAATAACTATCTAATAGCAAGTGATCTATTAATGTTTTATCCTTTTTTTTTTTTTTTTCTAAGTAGAGTGTTTTCCTTTGTACCTAAGTTAAGGGTATCTGCACTTAGTCCCCTACCACACCCTCTCTGATGATCAAGGTCAACAATAGAATAAACCCTTGATTCAGAGGCTGGAACTCATTCTGTTAACAAGAAACAGCCATCGCAAAGAGCTGTGGGTGCTTTCCAGGTTGGGGTTTTATTCAGGCAGAGACTCAATGCGATCGCTTTCTTGGCGGACCCGGCTGCCCGAATGTAAGATGTGTTCTGTGGGCAACCGTCTGCTTATTTTCTTTCTTAGACAAGTGGTTAGCCCATGTTGGATATCCTGTGTTTATGGAATTCCAGAAAGGCTATGTCATAGAAATCGCTGGTGTGCGCGTGCGGACGTGCGGACGATTTATGGGGAGAAAGTAAACGGAAAACAGCTTGCGGAGAAATCCACTAGCAAGCGGTAGCCGAGGTGTTCTTTCGGGATGCTGGCCTTCATTTCCGGTGCTTTGTCCGATATCTGCCTCATAAGGGGCAGAAAGTAAACAATAGATCCAAGTGTCAGAGGCTGAAGAGCCCGGGCCGAAAGATCATGAAAGCCAGACACACCAGTTTATAGTCTGTCATCCATAACGTTAAAAAAAAAAAATCTTGAAGTTGTGCTTAACTGCAAGAAACCTTCATTTATATTTAAAAGTTCGCTTTTCCCCATAAAATCTCAGAGGGTTCCCAAATTAGCATCAGCTTAGAAAATAAACAAAGACCATAAGGGCAAAGCCTAGAATTTAATAGAAAGAAAGAGTCCTATAAAAGATTTTATGTTTTACTTTTTTTTTTTTTTAACTTCTAAAAAAGTTCTGTTCCACTGCTCATTTCAAGGAGCTTGACTTTGTGTGAGGAGGGAGATGCAGTCTCAAGAGTTCAAAGGTTTTGTCTGTGATTTGAGCATCACAATTCACACAAGCACTAAAGACGCTGTTCGTTCTGGTTTCTGTAAACCTACTTAAATGTTTTAATTCACCTGAACCAACAACTGACTGCTACAGGCCATTTTGAAACAACTTTGCCTAATCATTAAAGGTAGCATATGCTTCTCACATTCTTTCAAATACTGATCCTTGAAACAAAAACAAAAACATACCTTTCCCCTGTTTTCCACTCACTGTTCACTGTTGTAATGTAAGTAGGGCCTCTTTGGGGGAAAATATGCAAAATGAAGTTTAACCCGCAATTGAGTCTTACATCCTGTGGTCTTGGAATTTTAAAATTTCATTCAAAACACACATTATAAACAAACTCTCCCAAATGACCATCTAGAGAGGAATGTGGCAGAAATCCAGAAACAATTGTAATATTTGGACCAAGCATGAGCACAAATAGCCAGTGTGTGTTTTCATGAGGGGATTATGGCTTGCTGTTTCACAAACCCTACAGGGGATTTGTAGATGGGCAGAGCTAAATTCCACGTTGGTTGAGTGTCTCCAGAAGAAAACAATCCGTTGACAGTCACTAAAGAAGAGCTATTCAAAGGATCCTCTTTGTTGGAAGCAGTGCTCTCTCTCTCTCTCTCTCTGTGTGTGTGTGTGTGTGTGTGTGTGTGTGTGTGTGTGTGTGTGTGGTGTGTATGTAGTGGGGCTTACACATGCTAGGTATACACCCTACCACTGAGCCCCAGCCCCAGCCCCCAAATATCTTTCTACACAACTCTTCTTTGTTGACGACAAACATTGGAGGCAACTTTCTGGCTTGTAAACTGAAGTTCAAAGTTGCGTACCTGGCACCTGATCTTTAACGTAACAGTGGGGACTGACTCAGGGTAGGAGGGTGTTGGAGAGAGGACCACAGTCTTAATCTGACATCATTTAGTGAGGAGCGGCCAACTTTGGAAGCAGGGACACCAGGCAGGATTCAGCAGGGCCGGTGCTGCGGATGACTTTAAGGAGGATGGAGCCCAGCTGTGCTGCAGGGTCATGCTTCAAAGAGAAAGGGGAGTTAGAGGAAGCTGTAGAGAACCTTCTAGTGTGCACACTAGTGGACAGCTCTATCCCAGCAAAGAACTGAAAAAGGAAGTGGCACTAACATACCTTAACACACACACACACACACAGAGAGAGAGAGAGAGAGAGAGAGAGAGAGAGAGAGAGAGTTGTCATGAGAGAGAAGAGCGAGCAATTAAGTCCCAGAGTCATTTCAAAATGGCTCTTTACCTCCTTATTTCTGTAACATTATTTCTTAACATGTGGACACCTTGTGATTTCTCATTTTAGCCCTCGGTAAATTCTAATGGTCCATGAATTCATCAGTCCTTCAAATTCTGTTTAGAAGAACAGCATTATCGAGAGATTCACCCTGGATCTCGTGCTTATTTTTAATAGCATCAACACTCAGAATAGCAGCGCTACAGAAACTGACAGGACCACCTACGCTAGTGAACTGCCTGTGAGTCGACCTTACCCCCCCCCCCACGCTATCCCCCCCCCCCACCATGATGTTTCAGTTTCGACTTTAGTACCCTATTCTGAGAAGCCTGGGTGGACTAATATAGCATTGCAGGTCGTCGTTGGAGGTTTTAATCATCATGAAAATGCATCGCATCACTTGGGAGGGACAAAGGAAAGTAGAGGTTCTTCTTAGGAGCCCTGTGTAGCTCGCCAGGGACGAGCCGGAAGCAGAGGACGGCTTCTCAGCTAAGGTTGCTTTATAATGGACTGGTACTCAGTCACCATCATCTGAGCCTACAATGTAAAGGCGAGGCTTGGGGAGCAGTGGAAATAGTACAAAAGGGATTGGGGCTCAGGGAGAAGATGGTTTCAAATTTAGTGTCCCTCTGTCTCTGACCTTTCGTCTCCCTGCTACCTCTTCTCTCCTCTCTGAAGTCCTGGAGCTTGAACCGGGGACCTCATCACATACCAGGGAGCTAGCTCTGCACAGAGCCGTTATCTATCTCCAGCCAGGATTTTGTCTGTGTGTGACCTGGGTGTCCTGGGGCAAGTCACTTGAATTTTGGTTTCTCATTTCACCTTTCAGATAGGGATAAAAAACATCCAAGGCTTGCAGAGCAGGGTGTGCTGCACTCAAGGAGGTCTGTAATATAAATGCTAACGGTTGGTATGGAGGCACACTACAGTTCTTTCCTTCTCGCACATAGCTTTCGCCAAAGAACCGCAAAAATATCTGAACCTATACTTCCAAAGGAGGATAGTATCTGCCGAGTGCTAGAATGTACCAAGTGACCTGGAAACTGAGGGCTATTCTTTTTTTCTGCTTGTGTATCTGACAACCTTCCTATTGGAATGCAGACTTAAAGTACTTTCATATTAAACTGAGTCAAATTTACTAGCAAGTAAAAAAAACCAAAAAACATTATGAAGCCAGTTGGCCTGTGTAGAGTGAGTTTCCCTCTTTCTGTAGCATTTACCATTCCTATTTAATTTCTTTTATGGATTTTATCATCAGTGAAAATCCCTTACATATGTCATATGTTATTCTTGGTTTTTTTTTTTTTTTTTTTGTCTTCATATTTTTTTTTTTTTTTTTCCTGGTTCTACAAGACAGGCTTTCTCTGTGCAACAGCCTTGGCTGTCCTGGAACTTTTAGCAAGGCTGGCCTCTAACTCACAGAGTCCTTTAGACTATCTCTGCCTCCTGAATGCTGGGACTAAAGGCATATGATACCACACCCAGCCCCATAGGTGAATTTTTTTTAATTTTTATTTTTGGTTTTTCAAGACAGGGTTTCTCTGTGTAGTCTTGGCTGTCCTGGACTCACTTTGTAGACCAGGCTGGCCTCGAATTCACAGAGATCCGCCTGTCTCTGCCTCTCAAGTGCTGGAATTACAGGTGTGCATCACCACGCCCAGCTTCATATTTGAATTCTTAATACAAGTTCCTCGAGGACAGCCCCACCTCCAGTTCAGACCTGTCTCCCAGTTCCTGTCTTCCAGATGTTTGGCAAATATTATTTTTGAGTTAATAAATGTCAGAGAAAAGTTCAATAAGATGAAAGGGTGGTAAGCCAAAAGAGGCCATCAGGTTTTGAATGAGGTGTGTATTTGATAAAACTGCCTGATGGTAAATTCAGAAGCTTGTTTTGAGATAGAGTAAATTTGTCTAGCCTATGATCCTAGGCAAAGATCATTACCAACCTTTTCTTTTGTTTTGGTTTTTCAAGACAGGGTTTCTCTGTGTAGCCTTGGCTGTCCTGGACTCGCTTTGTAGACCAGGCTGGCCTCAAACTCACAACAATCTGCCTGCCTCTGCCTCCTGAGTACTGGGATTAAAGGCATGCGCTACCATGCCCAGCTTTCACCAACCACCTTTAAAGAAAGTCACACTAAAAAAGCTGGGTGTGGTGGCACACTCCTTTAATCCCAGCACTCAGGAGGCAAAGGCAGGCGGATCGATCGCTGTGAGTTCGAGGCCAGTCTGGTCTACAAAGCGAGTCCAGGACAGCCAAGCCTAACACAGAGAGACCCTGTCTCAAAAAAACCAAAAAAACCAAAAACAAACAAACAAACAAACAAACAAAAAAAAAAAAAATAGGGAAAGTCACCCTGAAGCATCCAGGCAGAAGTAGAAGTAGCTAAGTGACCTACAGAGTGAGCTCCAGGGTGACCAGGGCCATACTGAGCTACACACGTCAGCTTTGTACCAGACCTTGAGCAGAGAGTATCACTGTTAATACAACTTACAGGTGCTCTCGGAAGTTAAAGCGTGTAAGCAAAGTTCCCAACTGGCACCAACTGAAACCTGGCCTTCTTCCCTGCCTCATGATCTTCTGTTGGATTATATCTTGTGGCTAAAAGCAACAACATGGTATTTTCCCCTTCAGATTCTTTGATCGCTATAAGTGAAAGTTGGTGTTTTCAGTCCTGGGACTGATAACTTTGATTGCTAGAAAGCAAAGTTGTTTATAGAATATTCCCGGGAGCCAGGCGTGGTGGCTCACACCTTTAATCCTAGCATTTAGGAGGCAGAGGCAGGTGAATCTCTGCGTTCGAGGCCAGACTGGTCTACATAGGGGGTTCCAGAAAGCCAGAGCTACACAGAGAAACCCTGGTCTTGAAAAACTAACTTGAGTTGGGGGTATTCATGAAACTGATAATAGGCTTCTCTCTTCTGAGGCAGGCCATGACCAGAGGCAGACTGACTTCTCTGTGCATGGAGTGTTGCCAAGTAAAGGACAATACTAACTTATCTTTCAACGGTTGGGAGATGCATCTCAGTGGTGGCCCTAGGTTTAATCTTTGGTTGTGAAAAACATAAATGAATAAATAAATAATGTAAGACAAACAAAAAACAATTTTAGTACAAGTGTATCCCAAATAATACATGGGACAAATGTATACTGTCAAGGAGAAATCATTTAAAATGGAATAAAATTAATTCTGGACACTTAAAATGAAGTAGCCAGTATTATTATTATTTTTAATGTATTTACTTTTATTTTATGTACATTGGTGTTTAGACTGTATATGCCCGTATGAAGGTGTCAGATCCCCAGGAACCAGTTATAGACAGTTGTGAGCTGCCATGTGGTTGCTGGGAATTGAACCTGGGTCCTCTGGAAGAGCTGCCAGTGCTCTTAGCCACTGAGCAATCCCTCCAGGCCCTAAGTAGCCATTATGAACCAGACTTTTCTGCACATAAACCTCTGAACTGGGCTATAGACAACCCCCGCCCCCGCACCCCCTCTCCCCGTAGCATGCTAGTTGACCTTTGAGATTTTAGCCTCTCCAGACCACTTGCACAAGGAACCCCACCCCCAACTCCTTCAGGTCTAAAACCATGTTCAACCCCTTTCCTAGAAGAAAGCACCATATACATCTCCCCACCAGCAAGCGACGGAGTCTCCAGTTCCTTATGACTTACGGCAGTGTAAACTCTGCTACTGCTTTGAAACCGTCTCAGACACATTTTTATACACTTATTTATTTATTTATTTATTTATTTATTTATTTATTTATTTCGGTTTTTCGAGACAGGATTTTTCTGTGTCGCCTTGGTTGTTCTGGACTTGCTTTATGCACCAGGCTGGCCTCAAACTCACAGAGATCTGCCTGCCTCTGCCTCCTGAGTGCTGGGATTAAAGGTGTGCGCCACCATGCCCTGTGCCTCAGACGCATTTTAAAGTAGGCTTGAATCTGTGTTTTCCTGGATTACACCCCCAGTTATTCCCAAATCAAAGAAAATGTCTTTGATCTCAACTAGGTTGATCTTTTTCTACATAAAACAAAAGAGAACAAAACAAAACAAAAACCTCACTGAAGATGCAAATGATGTTTACTGAAATTCAAATGTACGTCTTATACTTTTATTTGCTAGACCTAGAAAATATGAATATTCTTTTCTATAAATGTACATTTTGTTTCATATACACGTCTTTTACATTTAAAATGTAATTGAGATTGTTTGTTTATTTTTTGAGACAGGATTTATCTGTGTAGCTCTGGCTGTCCTGGACTCCCTCGGTAGACCAGGCTGACCTCAAACTCACAGTGATCCTCCTGCCTCTGCCTTCTGAGTGTTGGGATTAAAAATGTGTGTGCACTATCATGCCTAGCTGAGATTTTCTTTTCTTTTTTTTCTTTTTCTTTTCTTTTTTTTTTTTTTGGTTTTTCAATACAGGGTCTCTCTGTGTAGCCTTGACTATCCTAGACTCACTTTGTAGACCAACCTGGCCTTGAACTCACAGTGATCTGCCTGCCTCTGCCTCCCAAGTGCTGTGATTAAAGGCGTGCGCCACCACTGCCCAGGTGAGACTGTCTTGTTTTGTTCCTATCACTGTAGTGTTGTTAGAAGCAACAGGACTCAATGGAATGTGCTGAAGTTAAAGGACAACTTAGAAAACAAGATGAAAGGACTAAGTTTACAAAGATGACTTTTAAAAGACCACTCGTAAAGAGTACAGCAAAGAGGAGGAAGTTGAGAAATATAGTTCCTGGGCAAACAGTAGTGAGTAAAGCTCTCAGAGTTCTCTTTGGGCTTGGAGCAAATCTTTGTGGAGAGGAAGACAAAGGACTCAGAACTCCAGAAGATCTTAACTTCCAGGTAGAACCTGAAATGCACCATTCTTGTCATCTTCCCCTTCTTACATTCCACATTTAAAAATAAGAGAATTCCATTTCCCATCCCATCCTTTTGTTTGTTTGTTTGTTTGTTTGTTTGTTTCGAGACAGGGTTTCTCTGTGTAACCTTGGCTGTCCTGGTTTGAAGACCAGGCTGGCCTAGAACTCACAGAGAACCGCCTGCCTCTGTCTCCCAAGTGCTGGGATTAAAGGCGAGCGACACCAGGCCTGGCTCCCATCCCATTTCTAATGCCCTTTCTTTTTAGTTGCCAGATTCCCAGAAACACCCACTCCCAGGAGTAGGCTAGACACTGTCTTCAAGGTAACACTCGCACACTCACCTGTAATTGCTCTTCAAATCCCGTTCCTCCCCCCCAAGTCCTCTGGGCTATAATAAAAGGTGGGAAAGAGTGAAGGCAACTAGCTGCCCACCCATTGAATAGACTGTGGAGAAAGCCTAGAGTGGTACACAGCCTTCAAGCAGGAGCTATCCGGAACCATTTGTTTGAGTTTAAGAAAATTACTTAATTTCTCTGGGCCATAGCTTCCTTCCTTAATTTCTCTGAGCCATAACTTCCTTAAAAAGGGGCTCAGAAGTCTTATGGATAAAGGAACCACAAAGATCATGTCAATTAAAACCACATGAAGCTGGGTGGTGGGGGCGCTTGCCTTTAATCCCAGCACTTGGGAGGCAGAGGCAGGTGGATCGCTCTGAGTTCGAGGCCAGCCTGGTTTATAAAGTGAGTCCAGAACAGCCAGGTTAACACAGCGAAATCCTGTCTCAAAAAACCAACAAAGCAAAACAAAACAAAACAAACAAATGAACAAAAATCCCAAAAGAAAACCACTTGAATTAGGTTGGCGCTTAATAGTTCCATCCATTAATTTTCTTTCCTCTTCCTTTCTTCTTCTTCTTTTCTTCTTCTACTACTACTATTGTTATTATTACTATTATTGTTTATTATTATTATTATTAATTTTATATATATGAGTGCCCTAACTTCATGAACACCTGCATGCCAGAAGAGAGCATCAGATCACATTATAGATGGTTGTGAGCCACCATGTAGTTGCTGGGAATTGAACCCGGGTCCTCTGAAAGAGCAGACAGTGCTCTTAACTGCCGAGCCATTAAATTTTCTTAAGATAAGCTAGGGTGATGGCTCAGTCAAGAAAGTACTTGCCAAGAAAGCTTGAGAACTCAAATTGTACCCCAAGCACCCACATAAAAATGCCAGGTGCCATGGTGTGTGGCCCACACCCTGTAATTCCAGGGAGGCAGAGAAAAGAGGATCCCTGTCCTTGATGACCAGCAGGTCTACCCACATCAGTGAGCTTCATGTTCAGTGAAAGACGTCTCAGAACATCATACAGAGAATGACTGAGGAAGATGCCTGAGGTCAACCTCTGTTCCCACCTGTGTGAGCATGGACACACACACACACACAAACATGGGTTTATGAAACACTGTTTTACAAGACAAACAAAAGCCCACATTCAGTGATTTGGTTTTTGGTTTTGTGGGTTTTGTTGTTTTTGCTGTTGTTTGTATATTCACACAGCTATGCACTTGTCACTACATCAGTTTTCATCATCTGTACCATTTGGCAGTTAACCATCGGTATGTATGTCTCTCAGGTCTAGACAGCCAGTCTCTATATCAATATACTGTTTGTATAGGGTTGTCTTTTTTGGACACTAGAGTCATACTATACACTATCTTCTTGTCCTCCTCCTCCTCCTTACTTTTTATTTTTATTTTTGTTTATTTATTTATTTATTTATTTATTTATTTATTTTTGAGACAGGGATTCTTTGTGTAACAGAGCCTTGGCTGTCCTGGACTCTGTAGAGTAGGCTGGCTTTGAACTCATAGATATCCACCTGCCTCTGCCTCCAGAGTGCTGGGATCAAAAGCATGCACCACCAAGCCCAGTTTGTAGTTTGCTTTTTATATATAGCATAGTTTTAGAAGTTTGTAATGACTATCAGCAATTCACTTTTAAAATACCCTAATAGTCCATTTTCTGAGCATACCACATTTTGTTTACGAATTCATCAGTTAGTATGCATTTACAGTTTCATATGTTTAGATATTATCACTAATACTGCCTTGAACACGTATGTTTCTGTGTGGACAGATATTTCACGTTTTCAGTTCTCCTTGGTTACCTACCTGAGCGTGAACTCCATGAGTCATCTAGAAAGTCTGTCTTGGCCTTTTGAGGAACTGCCAGTGTTTTCTCAAAATGGCGGAATTGTTCTACATCCCTGTCAGCTGAGTGTGGGGGTTTCAGTACTTGTCAGTCTTTGGTCCTCGTCATTATCTCGTTTCTGTTGCTGTCTTCTTGGTAGGTATGAAGTGAGGGTGGTTTTGATTTCTATCTCACTAACGCTGCTGAAGGCACTGAACACTTGGAAAATTATGTTTAATGGTTATTTGCACATTTTGTCGGGGGAAGAGTATCTAGTCACATCCTTTTAGGTTTTATTTTTGTTTTTGTTTTTGTTTTGTTTTTCAAGACAAGGTTTCTCTGTGTAGCCCTGGCTGTCCTGTCCCTGGCCTCAAACTCACAGAGATCTGACTGCCTCTGCCTTCTAAATGCTGGGATTACAGGCGTGCGCCACCATGCCCCGGCTGGTGTATGTTCATTTCTTGCCTAATTCCTTTGGTGAGAACATTGTGTACAATTTGGGAAAGAAATGGGAAGAGTGCCAACCCTACTCTTCTTTCTGGTGTTACGGAGAATATTTCTTCCAGAGGTCCTTTTGTAGGTTGAGGACGAACCAGTTTGCGTCTGCTTTGTTGGGTGCTTGTTAGTATTTTGCTGAGGATTTTTGTGTCCTTATTTATAAGAGCTATTGTTATAGAGTGTTCCTCATGATGGTATTGGGGAAATGTTTCCAACATAGTAAACAACAACAAACCCCCCCAAAATGGGCATTAAACTATGTTCTTGTTCTGGCTGTCAATCATCAGTTTCTCAATGTTGCTAGTTCATACATTTAAAAATATATAACAGTGTCGGGCGTGATGGTGCAAGTCTTTAGAGAGAGGGGGACAGGAGAGAGATAGATGCGGGGGGGGAGAGAGAGAGAGAGACTTTGCCTCAAAAACAAGGTGAAAGGAGAGAACCAACTCCTAAAACTTGTCCTCTGACCTCCATAAGTTCACTGTGATCCATGGGTGTCTGTACACAGCAGTAAATTAGATATTATATCTGATAACATACATTATAAATCGGATATAAAATCTGATAACAAAATATTGACATTAAATATTTCTATTAGGTTCCTTCTCCCCCGAAACAAGACATGGCTTCTCTGTGTAGCCTTGGTTGTCCTGAAACTCACTATGTTGATCAGGCTGGCCTGAAACTCAGAGATCCACCTGCCTCTGCCTCCCAAGGGCTGGGATTAAAGGCGTGGGTGACCACTGCCCAGCCCTACTCTCCTATCTTTTGAATCATGTGTATTAAATGTTTCCAAGGAAGGTAAATGTGCTACTTTACAATACTGTATGGGCTTACTTGGTGTGAGTGAGTGTGTGTGTGTGTGTGTGTGTGTGTGTGTGTGTGTGTGTGAAGGCATTAATGTCCTCCTGTGACTGTCTTCCTGGCTGGCTTCCTACTAGTTTATAATGAAATAATTTTCATATCTATAGTTCCTAAATAAAGAACTGTCTTTGAATCATAGATTCGACTTCTAAGAGCATAATGAACAGGAACCGTGTTTTCTGAGAGTAATCTGTGACAACGGAGACCCTTCCTTGTCCTGACGATTGGCTGGGATGCCTCATGTCCCTGAGAGGGCCTGGGACAACGAAGATGCAATGATGTCTATCGAGTTTACAAAGTCTATATCACAGCAGGCATTCATTATTCATGACAGTCCCGGGGATTGAGCCCAGGGCCTCACACATACTTAGGCAAGTGCTCTACTACCACCCCGACACACCCCAGTCAGAAGAGAAAGCAGTTGCAGGCTTGGCACACAGCCATTTGGAAACCCTCGCCACATAAAACAAAGTACTTCTGCATGTAACCTGTTCTTCAGAAGTTATCTTTCGGTTTTTACGTCCTTCTCTTTCTGCCTAGATTCTGTGATTATTGCTTATTTCAGGAACTTGGAAAGTACCATGTAAATATAGATATAGCCATGCTAGTTAAAAATAAAAGGCTTAGATTTGCTGGTGAAGGAAAATATGATGCTCTCTGTAGGTGTAACTGCTTGATGAACACCAGATTTGCATTTCATAAGAACATTTCTGGAGAAATTGAGAGTACATTGAAACCTAGGAGCCAAATGCTTTTCCCAGACGGTAATTTATAACTCTCAGTGAAGTCAAAAGTAATTCTAAGGGTAGAGTTTAGGCCACGTGTTTGGAAAACTGGAAGAAAAAAAAAAAAAAAAGGCACGAATAAATTTCCAAATCTTTCCAAAGTACTTAGAAGAAGAGAGGCAATTTGTAGTTACGAGTTTAAGAAATGTTTTTCCACTGGTGGAATATTCCTTTCACTTCAGTAAGATTTACTTACCTCTTACAGGATGCTAATCATGATAAAATTTAAATAATACTTAAGCAGCAAAAATTATATAGGGCCATACTAGTTATAAATCCTAATACAGTTCTTAAGGATTCCTTTAGATTGATTCTCAAATGCATTTTCCAATGACCATATCATTAGATGCAGCTGAAGCATTTCAAGCCTACTATGTATCAGGTGTCTGTGTTCATGACGTGTCCATAGCTCAACTGGAAATCACCAGAGGCTTTTCCTTCTCTCTCTCTCTCTCTCTCTCTCTCTCTCTCTCTCTCTCTCTCTCTCTCTCTCTCTCTTCCCTCCCACTCTCTTTTCTTCTTCTTCTCCTCCTCTTCCTCCTCCTCCTTCTTCTTGTTTTTTTGAGACAGGGTTTCTCTGTGTAGCCTTGGCTGTTCTGGACTCACTTTGAAGACCAGGCTGGCCTTGAACTCACAGAGATTTACATGCTTTTGCCTTCCAAGTGCTGGGATTTCAGGTTTTCTCTTTTCTTTCCTTTCCTTTCCTTTTTCCTTCTTTCCCCCTCCCTTCTTTCCTCTTTCCTCTGTCTATCTGTCTCTTTCTCTCTATCGCTCTTTCTCTGTCTCTCTGTCTCTGTCTGTCTCTCTTTCTGTGGTTTCAAGAGCTGGAGATAAGACTCAGTGGTTAAAAGCATGTATAGCTCTTTCAGAAGAGCTGAGTTCAATTCCCAGCACCCGCATCAGGCAGCTTGCAATTGTCCGGAACTCAGCTCCGAGGAGGGCATCTGCCTATAGGAGCACCTGTACATACATACACATAATATAAGAAATAATAAAATATATAGTAAAAATAACCTACAAGTAGGCCAGGTTTGGTAGCACATGCCTTTAATCCCAGCAACTCTAGAGGCATAGGCAGGCAGATCTCTGAGTTTGAGGCTAGCTTGGTCTATAGGGTGAGTTCCAAGACAGCCAGGGCTACATAGAGAAACCCTGTCTTGCAAAACTAAAACTAGAGATAAATAAATATCTCTACTTGTTGGAGCTGAAGAGATGGCTCAGATGTTAAGCGCACTTGTTCTTCTGTGGGCTCTGGGCACATTCATGGTGCACAGACACACATGTAGGCAAAACACCCGTACACATAAAATAAAAATAAATATAAAAATAAATTTTAAGAATCTCTACATGTTGATATGACAGTTTAAAGTAGTTAGCATCTGAAAGTGCATAATGTCAACAGCAACTATCGAAGGTGACAGAACACAACTCTGCTAGAGCTGTTTCAGGGGGTGACCGGTTAGTGTGTTGACTTTGACAGTGAGAATTTCACACAATTGCTTGAAAACTCTCAGTTTGTTATTGCATGAATAGATGCTTTCCAAGACTGAACTTCTTACTACCGAGTCTGTCTTGAACAAAAATGCTAGGCACAAAGGTCTTGCTGCAGGTTGATAGTTTTCATCACGACACAACATGCAAAGCATGAACCCTTTCTGGCAGGTTTGTCTTGAAAGACACCACCCTCATGTTTAAGACAGAAGCTTAAATAGCAGCATAGTCCAGAGACGGAAATGCAAGGCTTGTTTTCTATCATGATGATTTGCCTTATAACCACAGCTAACCTTAAAAAAAAAAAAAAGACCCTTTGCTGTGTACACATGTGATTGTGTATGTGTACTGGGGGTGTGCATGCATGTGTGTGTTTGAACATGCATGTGGAGGCCCAAGATTTATGTTAGAAATCATCCACTACTGCTCTTGCACAGTCTTCCCTGAGGCAGTCTATGAATCATGCCAGATCTCACGGATATGGCCAGTGGTCTTAGCCAGCTTGCTCTGGGGATCCCCGTGTTCTGCCTTAGAGGCTAGAGTTACAGATGGGGCACTAGGCTCACTTGGCATCTGCATGGGTTTATGGGGATCCAATCTGGTTCTCAAACTTTCTTGAGTAGCACTTAACTGCTGAGCCAATGCCCTAGCCCTAATCCCAGCCCCACTGTCACCTTTTCAAAAGCAAATGTGCCAAATGAAACTTAAGTGCTATGACTTTACTTAAGGACAATTGTTTCTATTTAATTGCTTACAATTATCTGACTTCATGCACGCTACAAAACACCGATGCAGGGAATAGTCCATCAAAGGGCTCAGAAAACTGAATTTGTTTTGTGGGGTGGGGTGGGAGGTTGGGAGTTGGGAGGTATCTCCTAGGGTCAGAACTTCCTGTATACCTGGTAATCTCATGTAGTATTTCCAACCCCCATATTTCCCGTTTGCAGATTAGGAAAAATGAATCTGCCCACGTTGGACCAGCTCTTTCTTCAAACCGTGGACACTTAACAGTGACATAATGCAAACCCCTAAACTAGCAAGTATATGATACATGACAAAAAGGGATCGTCTAGGAAGTCAGAATTTAAATATATGCTTCTATGAGCAGACAACTGGAACTTTATGACTCCCATGGTATTATTTTTTATTTAGTGTTAACTGCCTTTATAGTATTTATGTTATAAAAAGAATGCAATATATCAATCACACATGAAAGTATTTTCTTTCTATTAATTTGCTGTTAAAACCCCTGACAGAGCACTGGATTGGTTCACATGCTTTGCACCGAGTGTGCACTTGATTCCACTCATGCTGCGCTTAGCTAGAGCAAACGGCCTGCTTTGCTACTTTGCTTCCTAGCACTGCTGCACCTTTGCAAGCTAAGCATAACACCAAACAGGCCCACAAAAAAGTCAGATTGCTAGTGCCAAAGGATCTTGTAAAATCACAAACAGAACTGGAAAGAAAGGGTGGGTATGTCTTTTCTTTTCTCAAGTTCACCTGAAGCCCATGTCTCAAGTGCGTTGAGTGACTCACTTCCAGCGGTCTCCTTATAGAATTGCATGATCTAATAACATCTTCCATACTCTTTCAACCTTCTGTAAATTAGATTAACATACTCTAGAATACAATAGAGGCGGGACTATACATACAAGGACAAATGGGAAGGAGCCAGGCGTGGTGGCGCACGCTTTTAATCCCAGCACTCGGGAGGCAGAGGCAGGCGGATCACTGTGAGTTCGAGGCCAGCCTGGTCTACAAAGTGAGTCCAGGACAGCCAAGGCCACACAGAGAAACCTCGTCCCCCAAAACCAAACCTAGCTAAAACAAAATAAATAAAAAATGTGGGGTTTTGTCGTTCTTAGAACACTTTGATGTGATTTAGAAGGATTTTGGCAAGAATGCAAGACACGGAGTGGCTGACTTGATTTCATGGAATTGCTGGCATACAGTAACACTCTGACTCCCCAGAACAGCTCTGAGAATTGGGCACTATCACCTACATTTTACAGAGGAGCGACGGCCTGGGAGGTTAAACCCATTCTCTAATGGCTTATAGTGAAGAGCTCAGTGTTGGGAGTATGGTCCATTAATGTAGGGATCTGGATACAACTTGATTTTAGGATAAAAGCAACATTAGCCTCATTGGGAGGCAAAAGTAGGCTTTTCAGAAGTTCAAAGGCAGCTTGGTTGACAGTGAATTCCAGCCAGTCAGGATTCCACAGAGACACCCTACTGAGAGACAGAGAAGGAACAAAAGAAGCACTGGGTATTACACATGTTAATGAGCTACCAACTGGTTTGCTTGCCCACTGGACACATGTTCAGGGACCTCCAAATTCATTTCTTTCCTATTTAAATATTTCATTTATTAGTTTAAAAAAAAGAAAGAAAGAAAAAGAAACCATACATCAATCACCCCTGGACTGGAACCTCCTGCGGAAAGGTGATCCTCACGCTGGCTGTATTAGAAATGCTTTGCAAGCCTGGGTCAGACCATTGCATCAGCATGCTTGGCACCTCTGATACAGTCTGCTATACCCACCCACTCCTTGGCACAGGCCACTCATTCATTCAGAGTTTTAGTGATGTACATTTTTTTTTTTTTTAGTTCGTTTGTTTAATGTGTGTGGGTAGTTTGCCTGCATGTATGTATAGGTACCATTTGTGAGCCTTGAGCCAGTGGAGGTGGAAGAGGGCACTAGGTCTTCTAGAACTGGAGTTACGGATAGTTGTGAGCTAACATGTGAGTGCTAGGCATCTAACCCAGGTCCTCTGAGAGACTAGCCAGTGCTTTTAAACCCTGATGCCTCTCTCCAGGCCACGTTCCTCCCTTTTACAATTAAAACATTTTAACTTTGGCATAGACAATATTGGGTTTCATTACCGTGTTTTTTTTTTATTGTTTTTTTCTGAGACAGGGTTTCTCTGTGTATCCTTGACTGTCCTGGACTCGCTTTGTAGACCAGGCTGTCCTTGCAGTGTTTTCAAACAAAATTTATCTTTGCTAATGCTTCTCCTCCCTTCTCTGGCCTCTCCCCCTCCATGACCTTGCTGTTCTCAACCACCTTTCCATGCTGACGTCATGTGTGCCTTATTGCCTGCCCCTTCTCTGCTTCGAGTTCCCCTTTTTTTTATCTCCTGGTCTCCTTTCTAGTTCCATATTTTATGCCCACACTTACACCCATTTTTATGCATATGTATAAATATAAGCTAGGAGACATATAGGAGAAATTCAATACTTGTCTTGAGTTTAGGTTATTTCACTTTATCTATTTTCCAGACCTATTAATTTTCCTGCATGTTTAATGATTTCCTTTTTCTTTCTTTCTTTCTTTTTTTTTTCTTTTTCTTTTTTTTTCCTTTTCTGTGTAGCTCTGACTGTCCTGGACTCACTTTGTAGACCAGGCTGGCCTCGAACCCAGCGATCTACCTACCTCTGCCTCCTGAGTGTGCCCTTGATTTCCTTTTTCTTTACCGCTGAGTAAACTCCATTGTGTATATGGACCACAATTTCATTATCCATTCATCTACTGATGCACATATAGGCTGGTTCTATTTCCTTGCTGTTATGAATAATACAACATTAACATGGATGTACAAGTGTGTCTGATGCAGCTCATGCTTAAGGGCCGCGGTTGTCCTAGGTCCCTACTTATTGACCCTGGGTGGATGCTGGGCATTTCTTCTCTGTGTATTGATTGGTCCTCCAACTGGAGTTCTCCTGAATTTGAGTCTCTTCACACCTCAGGACTTGCTCTTCAGTGGGCTTGAGTACTTCTGCCCCCTTACTGTCTTCCAAGAGGTGAGACACAACTCAATGATCAGCTCTGCAGAGGCTTTCCTGCTCCAATCCTGTTAACCCAGGCTTGGTCTCCAGCTCTGATTTGTCTGTGCACTCTGCTAGCCAGGAGGGCCTTGGAGGCCCTTTGTGTAAGCCATTTTTGTAAAATATCAAAGATGATGATGCTTGCGCCAAGTGGACCATGAGTCAGCTCTTCCATTTTAATTCCACTGAGATGGCACATCATAGGCATAACTTCTATTACAAAATGGTTCAGATGAAGTAAACAAGAACAAAAAACAAATCTGGTCTTTTTTTCCCTCTCATTGAGCACTTATTACATTTTTCTTTTATTTTCCTCTGCTTTATATTTTTAATAGACTATATATGCACATGGCACAAATTCAAAGGATCCAAGAGAGCCTATTTGAGGATAGCTAGAGCCATTTTAGACACAAACAGGCTTCTACGTGTACATTCATTTATCACTGTTTGCTTGTTGTTGAAACTATGTGATTCTTCCACATAACTACATAGAAAGTATTTCTGCTTTTTAGCAGATACATACATTGTTCCCAGAACCATTTTCTACACAACAGCCAAATCTATACATATATCACTGTTTGCTTGTTATTGAGATTATGTGGTCCTCCCACCTAAGTACCTGAAGAGTAGTTTTTACTCATAAAGAGATACATACTATTGCATTACTCAGTTTTTCTTGATTTAGAACAAAGCAAAATCCTGGGCTGAGAAGGCTCAGTAAGTAAAAATACTTGCTAGATGAGGACCTAAGTTCAAAGCCCAGAAACCCACGCTAAAACCAGGTCTATAATCCCCATGCTCTAATGTGGAGACGGGAGGCAGAGACAAGAGACTGCCTGGAGTCTCACAGCTCAGCTCTCTTGGAATATTCAAGAGAGACAATAGAGACCCTGTCTCATACTAAGTGACAGGTGAGCATGATAAGGCTGTTGACTTCCTTGCACATATCTGAATTCAGACACACAAGTACAGGAAAACCAGGAAGAAAAAAATTTTCTTAAGCCGGGCCTGATAGTGCATGCTTTTAATCCCAGCACTCGGGAGGCAGAGGCAGGCGGATTGCTGTGAGTTCGAGGCCAGCCTGGTCTACAAAGCAAGTCCAGGACAGCCAAGGCTACACAGAGAGACCCTGTCTCGAAAAACAAAACAAAACAAAATTTGTTTTCCTTAATGATATATATGAGGTTCCCAGTATTTTCATTCATCTTCCTTCCATCCTTTAAAATCATCTCTCCTCGGGCCTAATGTGAGAGACTCCCTAGCTCCCCTCCATGCCCCTGCAAGTACCTACCCCACTTCAGGTAATGTTCCAGGAACTGAGGCCCGAAGGGTAAACAAAAGAGATGAAAGCCCTTGTTTCCAACAGGGTGTAGACAACACACCAAGTGTCATCGATGGGGCGTTACTGTGACGTCTTGAGAAAGACAAAGGATATAAGAACAAGAATGGGAGTCACTCTAGTGAAAGTGTGGCCAAAGAGGGCCAGGGTTCAGCATTTATCTCAGGGTGGCCAAGGAGGGCCAGGGTATGGGATTTACCTGAGGGTGGCCAAAGAGGGCCAGGGTATGGGATTCACCTCAAGATTCCAAAAAGAGCCTTCCTTCCTCCTATGTATGTGAGGGGAGAGCACTGCAGGTCATGGAAAGGGCACAGGCTTGGAGCTGAGAGTGCTAAACATGCCCCTTGAGCTGCAGGGAGAGCCGCAGGCTAGTGCTTCAAGTGAAGGAAAGGGGAGGAAGTGCTAGAGTCGAAGCGGTCAGGGGAGTCTGGCCCTGAACCAAGTGCTAGGTTCTTATAGTGAACCGGAGAAACCACTGGAGTCTCAGAGGATGATGAGGAATGGTCCACTGAGAAGAGACAGAGGGGGAAACAAGCGAGCATGGAAGTAAGGAGCATCACTTAGGAGAGAGAGCCTGTACAGCAGGTGGGGAAATGGACAGGTTAGACTAAACCAATAGCTAAGGAGGTAGAGAAGGTTAGAGAGTACAGTTCTGTGGTTTGAACATAGTTCCCGTGTGATGCCAAGTTCATGTGTAATCTTGGTCCCCAAAGTAGTACAGTGAGAAGTGGTTAAACTTTCAAGAAGTTGGACCTAGTGGCAGGTAATTAAGGCAACCAAAGAGTGATCCCCAGCACCCACATAGTAGGAGAGAATGAGCTTAGCAAGTTGTCCTCTGACTTTCACATGTGTGCCATGGCCTGTGCACACCCACACATATAAAAAAAGGTAACCTCACCTTTAAATAAAGTCATTCTAGAAATAAACCTGGCTCCTGTTCTGTCTCTGGTTTCCAGTCTTCCAGTCTGTGTGACCTCTTTTGTGTGCACATGCTTCTGTTAATGTGCCACCATCTGCTGAGGAGGACTTGCCCCAGCCAAGCATATGTTAGCATCATTTGCTCCTGCACTCTCCAAAGCTGGGGTCAGTATTAACTTCCTTTCCTAACATATTGCCAACTAGAAAATAGACTGATAGTTATAACGAGCGTGATTTTTCTCCTGGTTTCATCATGGGTGAGTGATAGGCAGCACTAACTCCAAGGTCCTCTTAAGCGAGAGCAAAGGAGTTGCGTTTATCTAGAAAGGAAAACACTGTAGGTGGAGCTGATGAGTTGAGATCAGATTTATGACTAACAGGGCTTTCCAAGGTCTCATGGCCATCGGTCCAACATTAGTGTCACTGACTACACTATGTCAGAAAACACTTGGGATGACAGCTTTGAGGAAATGTTTAGATATTTTTCTTCTATAGCACTCTTCTGGTCTGGATGAGCCTGTTTTGACATGCCGTATTAAGTAGCCATACATCCATTATTAAAGGTGAAGTAAATAAAGCAATAGGCAAACCCATATCATATACCCTTACAAACCTTCTGAACATCAAAGCTTGATTTCTTGTTCATAACACAGCAAGGAGATATTAGCTATTAGGGGGCTTATTGTCCTTTAAATGTCCAAATCCACTTCAAGTCTACATATGTGGGTCTATGGTGCCAGCAAGACACTAGTGCTATAGGGACACGACAGAGCAATCTGAGAAGAGGCTGCCTGAAGAATGTTCGGACCTCTTAGGCAAGTGATCCATAAAGAAAGGGTGTGTGGAAAACAGCAGCCACTAACTAATGAAACAATACCTAAAATGGGATGCTTACTACAAAAGCATAGAAAAGAGGAAGGAAACAAAACCGGCATGTTAAGTCCTATGAGGGGGAGAGAAACTGGTATGTAAGGATTCCTTTAAAGGTTAGGAACAGACTAGGAGGTTAAGATATTTAAATCGCGTCCTTGTAACTCAATGCAAACAAGCGAGGTCGCCAAACCTCAGCTTACTTGCCCGGCTCACAAGGCCAGGAAAAACCAGCCATCGCTAGAGTAGTTAGGGAATCCAAACTTGTTGTAAAAGCAAGTGCAGCGGAGGCCAGACTAGGTGACTCAGATGCATGACTCAAAGTCGACACGGGGGCTGTCTGTCAGCTCCTGGAGGCGGGGGGCACCGCGTCTGGCACATTTCAGGAAAGTACCAGGCTCCGGAGGGCGACAGGAAGCCTGCCCGGAGCGTGCGTGAGTGTGCCAGGGCGGCCTCCGCCCGCCGCTCCTAGCCACGCGCCCACCGCCCCGCCTCGCGGGCCGGCCCGACTGTGCCTTCGGCGCCCGGGCACGCGCGCCGGGAGCCGCACGAGACGAACACCTGTCGGGCCCCGCTCTGCTAGATTTAGGGCGCACGCCCAGCGGCCCGGGGGTGTTGGGGTGGGGTGGGGGAGCGCGCTCTCGCGAGGTTTAGGAAATTTCCCACGGCCCGTGTTGTGTCTGAGCCGAGCGGTGGAAAGCGGTCGGAAGGAGGTGTAGCGTGAGACTCGGCTGCCCGCATTGCGCACATGCGCAGTGGCGCGCGCGCCGCGCCGCGCCAATCCTGCGGCGCCTCGGAGCGAGTTTGGGGCGGCTGAGTCCAGTTGTCCGGGTTTTGTGGCTCCCTGCGGGAGGCAGTGCCGGAGCTGGGAATCTCTAGGAAAGGAAAGGGCGGGGATGGGGGAGCAGGGAGGTTCGCAGGTAGGGGAGGGGCGGGGCTCGGGCCTGCACCTGGCTAGGTGTTTCCCGTGCACGCTGCGGGCGACAGGTCCGGCCAGAAGAGGAGCTGCTTCTAAGCCGTCACCTACACGCCGCGCATCCTGCGAGCTGGTGGCTGGCTGCCCTGAGTTCCTAGGGAGCCTGAGCTCGGAGGGCAGCTCGCTCCCGAGTCCCTGGGCTTGGAGTGTGCCTCTAGGGGAAGAACCATTCGGGGGCTCTGACATGTGGATGAGAGGTGGACATGTGGAAGGGGGGCGCCTTTGCCAGAGGCTGATCTCCGGGTCAGCACGGGGGGGAGGCGAAGAAGCTGCTAACGCCACGCAGTCTAATCCCCAAAGAGCCTTCCGTCTGCAGAGCTCTGCAAAGGGTCGGGCCACGCTGTCATCATGCCCGTCTCACCACGTGTGCAGGTAGTGCAGGGGGAAATGAATGAAGACAGTCGCTGGCAGGTGACAGACACCGGGTCTCAGTCCCGTCTCCACCGCTACGGCACCTGATCCCGAGATTAGCATAAAGGAGGTGTCCAATGGACGTCCGAATGAATGAAAAGGGCTGGGAACCCTCGGCGAGCGGGAAGCCACTTGGAAAACACCCACTTGAGGAGGTGTCTCACGTAGGCCTGTGAAACGCTCACATTTTCCCAGGACCCCTCCTCCCCGGCCGCCGGGCTCCGCCTCCTGACCCCCTCCAGTCCTTGTCCCCGTAGTAATCCCCTCCGGTTTTCCTCAGTCTCCACGTACGTCCCCGAGGGCGCGTCCCAAAACCCGGATAACCGGAGCGCTCCCCATGGACCACACGAAGGGCTCGCCCGAGGAGGAGCGGCCTGCGCATGCTCCATCGCCGGGGTAGGTTTCCAGGGAAGGCAGCGAACAGGATTCCCTCTAGCCCGCCGGCGGCGCGAGGTGGCTGACTCCCGGCGGCGGCGGAGCTGGGAAAGGCGGCGCGGGGGCCGGGTGGCAGCGTTCAGCGAGGCCGAGGGAAGGGGCGGGGGAGAGGAGCAGGGAAAGGCGGCGGGAGGAATCTCGCGAGGGTTGGAGTTTTGGCGAGAGTTTGTGGAAGATGGCGCCTGTTGTGACAGGGTAAGTCTGAGGGGGCAGCGAGTGCTGGGAACCGGGAAAGTTGCGGGTGTCTGGCTGCCCGCGGCAGGCGGCGGGCCGGGGCTGCGCGGCGCGCCCGGGCTCGGGAGGCGGCGCGGGCGGCGACGCGGTCGCGCGGGCCGGCGAGGTGTGGTGCGGTGCGGTGCGGGGCTCGCCGTGCGCCGCGGTGGAGCGGGCTCCGGGCGCGTGAGGGCGGGCGGGGACGAGGCCGGCGGCTGCGGGAGGAGTGCGGCCGGCGCGCGGGGCCGTGGGCGCCGTGCCTTCCGCGCGCCCCCCTTCGGAAGGCCTGGCCGGGAGCCCAGCGCAGCTTTGTTCCCGGCGGCCCGCGTCGCCCGTCCGCCCCGCCGCTGCCCCCGGAGCCCGAGCGCTTTGTCTCTGCGCGCTGCCCCCCGCGACTCTGTCCCCGGCCCTTTGTTTCGCCGCCTTAGGCGCTCGGTGGGAGCCGTTGCGCGCCCCGCATCCCGTCTGCATCTCCACTCCACTGTCCTTCCTCCTGTGCCCCTTTGTTGTAACCCTCTCCTCAGCAGCCGGGTGACCTGCCACAGCCCTGGCACCAGATTCATGCCTTTCTCTCTCTCTCTTCCATTGTCTTTCTCTTGTGTATCCCCTCTCACCTTTTTTCCTCTTTGGTCCTTAGTCACCCCCAGAGGCTTTGTCTCCCCTATCTAGTGGCTCATTCTCTTAGCATCCCCTTCCCCTCGCGTCACTGCTTCCTTGATTTATCCGCTGCCCACTGTGTCCTGTCTGTTGAACTGTCTCAGCCCCGAGGACTCCATCTGGTGCTTCTAAGCGCACACAGACTCTACGGTTTGCTTTTGTTGTTTGAGTCTGGAAGATGCTTGGGGGGATACTTAAGTTTGCTCTTCCGCGCCCCCTCCTTTTACCCGCACCCCTTTCTCTCTTGATCATACCCTCCATCCCACCTCCATGCCCCTTTCTCTTGGGATTAAAATGAGTCCAGTTTTCTTTGCCATCTTTCTGGGCCTGTGATTGTTTTTGCTTGGTAACAGTAACAACGCTGGAAAAAGATCCAGATTTCTTAATGGTTGTTTATCTCCTATCATTGCTTCTGCCCAGGTCAAGGGCATCCGCCGTAGCGTTACTCCTGAGGGCTAATGGGAGGGTATATTGTAAGACTGTTAGAAGTGGGTGCAAAGGTACTTTTTTCTTTACCCTGTTGGTGTTGGAGAATAGTTTCATTTGGTGTGAATAGGAGGTGAGTGAATTTTGATGTTGAAAACTTGTGAATGTTGGGGTGGAGCTTTTTTTTTTCTGGAATCTAGATTTACAGTTTATTTTTCTACCTTTCTACTGCTTTATAGGGAGGAGGCGTCTCGTTTGGGAATTTGATAAATAGATTGCTTCTTAATAACTTAAATGAGCTTACCATTTATGATTGTCTGACTTTGCAATTTGAAATTGCAGTCTGTGCCTTTTACTTATCTGGAGGTGTGGCACCTCCTGTTCCGAGGTTGGAGTCAGGTGCTAAGAACAGCGCACGTTTTTGGTTTGATGAATACTGGCTTTTAGGATCTTTGTGGAATGCATTACTTACCGGCAGTCAAAAAAAAAAAAAAAAAAAAAAGACAGTGATAGCTTTTAGTTTGCTTATCTTCAAGGTACTTCCTTATGTTACTGGAGCCCTAAGTCAGCTCTTTTGTTATGGTAATGTCAAAGCTTGAGGTGATAGCTGGGGGTGTGGTGTAGGGCATTGTATACTAATGACCTGAATTATTGTGCTAGAAATATCCTATCAGGGTTATTAATACCTAATGTATCCAGGAAAAATTTTCTACTAGTTGATCACTACTTTTAGAAAGCACATCACCCATAAAATCACATGCAGCTTCATCTCTAAAGTTGTACACAAAGGGCTGTTGATGAGGACATAGAAGATGAGGTCTAAGGAATGTTGGCGCTTTGGAAAGGTTTTTAAACGTGGTGATTAGAATTAATAGGCTGAACATTTTCAGTGGAAACCACATTTTTATGATCGGCACATGGCTGTTTGTGAGAATTTGCATGTGTTCACACTCAGTGCATAACTCGAAGTTAGCATCAGGTACACACTGGTTCTGATTGTAAGCAGGATGTAAATGCTCTGATCTCTGCATTTAAGAATGATCACAAAGGCCATAAAGTGAGCTTTACAATTTGAGCTGTCTTATTTGTAAGCATGTGAGACCTTTATACTTTTTCTTAGCCAAAAGGCTGAGGAGTGATCATGTAAGAATTTTCATAAAGTAAAAGAGTTCCTTAGCTTAGACAGCAGGGTATTTGGAAATATAAATGAACTGTGGCTGGGAAATTTTCTAAGTATTCACTATTTCATCTTTATGTTTATTATCTCCAATGTTTATAGGGAAACTATGAGGCTGCCTTGTGATGCTTTTTAGATTTGTTCTATTACATACTTTCAGGCATTCAGGTTTTTGGTTTTTTTTTTAGACTGGGTTTCTCTCTATATCTTGGCTGTCTTGGACTTGCCTTGTAGACCAGGCTGGCCTAGAACTCAGCGATCCGCCTGTCTCTGCCTCCAAAATGCTGGGATTAAAGTCATGTGCCACCATGCATTCAGTTTTAACCAGTTGAATTTATGTAAAAGTTACTTCTTGCCATATACTCACAGATTTCTCCTACTGTCTCTCAAATTAGTAAGATAAATAAGGAGAAAGCTGCTGTTGCCAGATGTAGTTCATTAGATAGTCTTTGGCATTATGGATGAGTAAGGCATTAGAAAAAATTGTTGTAAAGTTCTTACATGTTTTAATTCTGAGGGTCACTCATTTTTAGAAATAAGACTTGGCTTGAAAGCACTATTTTGCATTTTGCTTCGTCCAAATACTAAATTCATGTTATTTCAGCTAGGGGCAGTATTTTCTCATGGATTGACTAAAAGTTGTTATTTTTGGCATTTGGCTTTGTGATTATTTCCAAGTTATTCTGTTTCCTCTGCCAGTTTCCTAACTGTAGAAGGGAATGGAATAACTTGCCACATCTGCAGAGGTGCACCCTAGGGTTTGCAGAGCCCCTGTGGATGATTGAGGTCTAGGAACTGTTACTGAAATGAGCTGATGTGAAGTAGGTCATATTTTATAGGAAGTCAAGTGAGGAGGTTATGAACTAAGTTCTTGGTAAGTTCCAGGAGTGACAGTGGAATGAAAGGAGGGGGAAAAACACCCAACAGTTGTAGTTTGTATAAAAGATTTAGAGGAAGGGAATCAAGCAAAACAAGCTTGTGTAAGAGATTGACCTATCAAACTGAAGTGTAATGACATTGTAAAATTATGGGATGCCCTGTATTGATTTTTGCATGTAGTAATACTTTTTATTTTTTATAGTAATATTTCTTGCTCCATTTTTTTCAAGACAGAGTTTCTCTGTGTAGCCTTGGCTGTACTGGACTCACTTTGCAGACCAGGCTGGCCTCAAACTCCCAGCGATCCGCCTGCCTCTGCCTCCTAAGTGCTGGGATTAAAGGTGTGCGCCACCACGCCTGGTTTAATAGTAATACTTTTTAAAAGGCTATACAAGTATGTTTTTTTTTTTTTTTTGTACTTTTAGCTAAGCCTGATAATAGTAATGAAAATTTTTCTGCCTTACATTTTTTTGATGCTTGTCATATGCTTTTAACAATATTTTCTGACCACTAGGGCATAATTTTAGACTTCACTCTTAGTTTTAGGGAAAGCTTTTGTGCACTTGGGACATTCTGTGGAGTCTTATTGATGAAACCCATTGCTCCTTTATTCTGGTAGCTGATAGTCAGATGTCAGGCTTCTCTCATTAACCCTTTACTTCCGAACTGTTGCACCATGCAGCCTAGGCTGGCCTGGTATTTCAGATACACGTGCCTACGCCTGTCAGTGCTGGGATTACATGTGTGTACATAGCTGAGTCTTTTTTTTTTTTTTTTTCCTAACTCCTAGAAAGTGATAGTTTTACCTCCTGAACAACCCCTTTAATGTGTCTTCATTCGTAATGCCATGATGCATTCTGAGGTCACTTCGCACCTATTTTACCACAGGCACTCTCCCCTTCTGGATGCACCTCTAGATTCTGAGGCTTCCCCATGGCAACAGCAGGGTTTCTGAACAGTGACTCAACCGCTCTAGTTTAAAAAGCTTTCAATGGCTCCCCCTACAGCCTTCACTAGGAGAGGCAGCATGCTAGAGGGCTTTGAAGTCAGAAGATACGCTCTCTGCTAGGCTCCACGTCTGTTTTTGCCCCTCAGATCTCTGTAATATTATCAAGCTGACCTATCCTTTCCTCTTCCATCAATTGCAAGATAATTATTCCTGATTCAAAGAGTTGTGAAGGTTAAATGAAATAATAGGTGAAAGCATTTAATAGAATTCAAAGCACATGCTTAGTGCTTTAGAGAATCTTTGCTAGAGTTACATAGAAGCCCTCCGTAGCTGCTCCACAGGTGCTTAGTGCTTTAGAGAATGTTTGCTAGAGTTACATAGAAGCCCTCCATAGCTACTCCATAGGTGCTTAGTGCTTTAGAGAATCTTTGCTAGAGTTACATAGAAGCCCTCCGTAGCTGCTCCACAGGTGCCTTCTTCAACTCAGTTGCTCTTCGGTCGTCATCGTGCTCACATTTAAGAACATACTTAAGTTCCTGCATAGACCTAGCAGTTTAATGCCTCCCTGCATTTGGAAAACAAACAAACAAAAAGGTTATTTGAGGCTGAGGTCAAAGAATAGTCTAGTCAGAGCCAGGCTTGGTGGCGCACGCCTTTAATCCCAGCACTCAGGAGGCAGAGGCAGGCAAATTGCTGTGAGTTTGAGGCTGGCCTGGTGTACAAAGCAAGTCCAGGACAGCCATGACTACGCAGAGAGACTCTGTCTCAGAAAAAGACAAAACAAAACGAAAAACAAACCCCTCTCCCCAAAAAAAGAGGTTAGTCTAGTCAGATATATCAGGCTAAGTTTCATGTCCCTGCTATGTCATAATTCTTTTGGAAGTATGTTACTAAGTTGTAGAGTAATTATTATGCTCAAATTCTGTTGGTTAACTTGGTGACAGATAAAATTTTCTCTTAATCACTTATATATTATTATGAGAAGTATGTTCAGTACTTGATAGGAAGTCAGTAGATTTCCCCACCTCTACACAGGATTTCTCTGTGTAGCCTTGGCTGTCCTAGACTTACTTTGTAGACCTGGCTGGCCTTGAACTCACAGCGATCTGCATGCCTCTGCCTCCTGAGTGCTGGGATTAAAGGCTGGGATTAAAACTATGCCACCACTGCCCAGCCAGATTTTTTTTTTTTTTTTTAAAGATTTAGTTATTGATGTTTACAGTGTCCTGCCTGCATATATACCTGCAGGACAGAAGAGGGCACTAGATCTCATTGTAGGTGGTTGTAAGCCACCATGTGGTTGTTAGGAATTGAACTCAGGACCTTTGGAAGAGTGGAAGAGTAGGCAGGGTTCTTAACTTCTGAACCATCTCTCCAGCCCCAGAAAAAAAAATTTAAGGCAGATTTACATTACTTTAGAACATAAATGTAGTATAGCTATATAGTCTTGAGTTTAGTATATAAATTTCTTTTGTAATAAGATACTCATGTATCTCTCATTTATGGTTCTGTTGCTGATGTACTCAAAGGAATTGGTATTTTCCGCCTCAAGCTGTCACATACTATTAGAAAACAGCGAGGGGCTGGAAAGATGGCTCAGTGGGTAAGGGCTCTGTCTGCTCTTCCAGAAGTTCTGAGTTCAATTCCCAGCAACCACGTGTTGGTTCACAACCATCTATAATGAGATCTGGTACCCTCTTCTGGCCTGCAGGCCTAATGCAGGCAGAGCATTCTATATATAATAAATAAATGTTTATTAAAAAAAAAAGAAAGAAAACATAGCAAGGCTCATGGAAGTACCTTTTAGATGACAATTGTAAATTTCACATTGTGATTTTATGTGGTTGGTTATCAAGTAGCTCTTTAGAGATTATTATTTATTCAAAGACAAGATTTTTGGCCTGGGAAATAGCTTAGATCTTAGTGCTTAGAGTATGAATTTGAGTTCCAAATGTTATCCTTCCCCCCCCCCCCCAAAAGGAAAGGTGGATAGTGCCTAGAAGTTGTTCTCTCTCTCTCCCCTCTCCTTCTCTCTCTCTCTCTCTGTCTCTCTCTCACAAATTATTTTTAGTTGTATGGATTTGTTGTTGTTGTTTTAAAGATTTATTATACAGTATTCTGCCCAAATGTGTGCCTGTATACCAGAAGAAGGCATCAGATTTCATTATAGATGGTTGTGAGCCACCATGTGGTTTGCTGGGAATTGAACTCAGGATCTTTGGAAGAATAGCCAGTGCTCTTAACCTCTGAACCAGCTCTCCAGCCCAGAAGTTGTCCTTTGAACTCCATAGATATACACTTAGGAAGACCTGCCCATTTCTACAGCTCATGATATTCATTCTTTCTATCTATCTATCTTATCTATCTATCTGTTTATTTATTCTGGTTTTCTGAGACATGGCTTCTCTGTAGCCTTGGTTGTCCTGGACTCACTTTGTAGACCAGGCTGGCCTTGAACTCAACAGAGACCGGCCTAACCTCTGCCTCTGCCTCCTGAGTGTAGGGATTAAAGGCGTGTGCCACTACCACCTGCCACTCATGATATTCCTGAGTGCTAAAATTATAGATATGTTACCACCATATCCAACTGCTTCCTGATTTTTAAATGTTTCAATTACTAAGATGCATAAAAATGTACATGAAACCTTAGGCCACTGTGTACTGCTTTGGTTTTGATCCATGCCACAGAATCAAATTAATTATTTGAAACTCATCTTAAAGAAAGATGACTTACTGGCAGTTTCTTTATCAGATCCTACCTTTGTAAAATAGGAAATTACACTTTAATTGTTTTTATCTGTCAGGTACATTGTGGCTATTTACATGTGAAATTACAAAGGTATAATAAAACAAGGTGTGAGTAATTTGTAAATAGTAAACTATGGAGCTATTTTACAAAGTCAATTTCCTTGGTAGCCTTTGGTGCACAAGGCTCAAGATGCACTTTTCTATTGCACCCTGTGGTTTGTGGGTCATGTTTTAGGAAGGCAGCAGTGTGTTTAGTACATAGAACCACAGCCCTTGTGATACGTGCTTTGACATTTGGAGCAGGCATATTTGGTAAATTACCGCTTCACTAGGGATGTTGTCATCGAGTCACCCCAACTTTGGATCTGCTGGACAACCACAGTAAGAAAGGAATGTTGACTGCGCAGCTACTGCTATCCTTCAGACACTCTGCCAGCAGTTCTGGATGCCTCTTAGAGTTTGCCATTACATCATGATGTTGCTTACGCCTCATTAGGCCTGCTGCTGCTTTGATAAATGAAATGATAGTCTAATGGTCTGAGAAAGTGTATTTTTCAAGCATACATTACAGATTTATGGGGGTGGGGGAAGTATAAGTGGTAGTGATTGTCTGTGTAAATACTTGTGTAAATCTGTTGGGTTGAGAAAATGCACAGAGGTATACACAGCATCTGTTCAGAAAAATTGATGAGGTCTCAGGTAGTATTGGGAATAGTTATGAATTTAAGCTTATATATAAAAAGAAAAGACAAACCTTTTTTTTATGCATTGTAAGTTGCAAAGGCTTGAATTGAAAGTGCTGTCTGCAGATGTGAGATAGAATACACTAACACTAGAAATCACTGTCAAGATTGCTCTATTCCTTTAGTGTGTTTAGCTGGCACTAGAGCTAATTTGCATTGTTAATTAGATGATAGTCTAAATTGCCAGCGTAGTTCCTCATAAAAGCGTCCTGTAAAAGTGTTCCTTTGTGATGGCGTTAGAGAATGTGATAGCAGCAGACAGCATTATGAAGTATAGAACCAGTGCTGCAAGGGCTTGTAAATTACAGACCTACTAGCTTCAGACTGATCTGTGTCGGAACTAAGGTATTGTCCCCCTTTCCTGCAAACTCAAGATCTTCTGCATGCATACTGCTTCAAATCATATTTTTGTTTGTTTTTCGAGACAGGGTCTCTGTGTTAACCTTGACTGTCTGGGACTCGCTTTGTAGACCGGGCTGGCCTGGAACTCAGTGATCCGCCTGCCTCTGCCTCCCATCCCCTGCCTCTGCCTCCTGAGTGCTGGGACAAAGGCATGCACCGCCATGCCTGGTCTCATCATATTTTTGCTTCTAGGTGTGAGAATAGTTTCCATGTCAAAAACCAGTTAATTCTGTACTGAGTTCCAAACAGTATACAATTGGAGTGAACAGAAACATGAAGATCCCAAGACATGAAGAGTAAATTCAGGGAAATGAGTCTCCCTTAATATATTTTATTAACAATGGGTAGTAAAGAGACAGTTGTTGACTGAGCACTTCTAAGTAAAGGACTCCACTGGGACAGTCTTTTCTCTAAAAATGTTGGATGTGATTTAGTTGGAAGTATCCTGATAATTACAGTTTAAGAGAAATAATGATAAATGCTGAGGTGCATGTATAGTGTTGGTAGGGACACTGGTATCATTGATTATGTTAATTGGAGTGGTGTTTATAGTAAAGATGGGTGGTAATGTGCAGTTTTAATTAAGCCAGGAATACGGTTTGGTGTCCTTGGAGAGTCTTGTCAAGCTAAGTCAGGGATACATAGACTAGGTGCAGGTGAGTAGTATAAGGAGCTGTGGAATCTGCTGTCTGTCAGTAACGTAGAGCTGTGATAATGCGCATGTTAGTTAATATAAGTCTTCATGGTGTTGGTGTGAGGATTGAATATAGTAAAGGATATAAAATACTTTGCTCAGTTTTGGAAGTAGATGCTTAAGAAATAATTTAATTTTCCTGCTTTTACTGTGGAATTTTCAGATAACAGAGGAGGATATGTAGAGAAAGGAAGAAAAAAAAAACCCTGAATTTTGGAAACCTGAATATTGACATAATCAGAAACGGACGGGTCTGAATAAAGTGAATATATTTAAGAGAACCTACATATCAAAACATTTAAGTTATTTAATAAATATCAAATATAACTCATAGCCGGCCGTGGTGGCGCATGCCTTTAATCCCAACGCTCGGGAGGCAGAGGCACGCAGATCACTGTGAGTTCGAGGCCAGCCTGGTCTACAAGGCCAGTCCAGGACAAAGATAAAGATACCTTGTCTCAAAAAAACCAAACCAAACCAAACAAATATTAACTCATGGATATCTCTGCTGTGATAACTAACATTGTTCTGCAGTTGTGGATTTATTTCTGTTGGTTATCTATCTGATCTTTCTGTGACTTCCCAAAGGACTAGAGCCATTTTAATTACCTATAGTAGTTACATAGACCATCTCCCAGATTACTACTTGGTGTATAAATGACTGAAAAAGATTTAATAATATGTAACACTTGCCACTAGGTGGCACTTGATCTAAGTGATAAAGCTGACATTCTACTTTTATGACCCAGATAGAAACTGACTCTTGGATTATATTCACCATTCTGCATTTCTGGGCTGGACAGTTTGAAGTGGAATATGAAACATATCAAATAGAATAAACCTGAGTGTTAAAAATAGAAAACCGAACAGTGTTAGACCATGTACCATGTATATAGTTTTTGTTGTAGGAGACACACCTTTGTTGAAAGGTGATGAAATATTGCCTACCCTGACAATGGTAGATTGTTTTTTTGTTTTTTTTTTTTTTTGACCCACTTCCTTAATCCCCAGTTATGTGTTCTCGTTACTGTTGTAATGTGCCACATGATGGTAACTGTATGCTGAGTTGTATTCATTGTATGTAGAATCCTTTAGATTCAGGGAACTTAAGAGATAGAAAAGATCGTACTAATTTCATGTTCTAAAATCTTTGTTCATTTTATCAGACACAGGCAGGTTAGATAGTTCACTGGTGGTTAGACTCAACTGAGATCCTTCTCGTTTGGTGGTGGTTTTTTTTGGGGGGGCATATATGCTTGTGTTTTCATTCTTTTTTTTTTTTTTTTTTTTTCGAGACAAGGTTTCTCTGTGTAGCATTGGCTGTCCTAGACTTGCTTTGTAGACTAGGCTGGCCTCGAACTCACAGTGATCCGCCTGTCTCTGCCTCCTGAGTGCTGGGATTAAAGGCGTGTGCTACCACGCCTGGCTTGTGTTTTCATTCTTTTATTAATGCCACTTGGTGATCGGTTAACTCTGTCAGGTCGTTTATTTGTGTGGACCAAGAATGAAAGCAAGTTCTCTAGCCTCCCCAGGCCCAGTGGAGTGCCACTGTCAGGTCTTCCTTCTTTTCTGTCATCCTATTTTTGGTTTTGTTTTTATTTTTTTGAAACAAGGTCTTAATGTGTAGTCCAGGTTGGCCTTGAATTATTTAGGCCAGGCTGCCTCAATCTTCCTGTTGCTAGGATTACTATCCTGTACCACCATGCCTTGTGTTTGTATTTGAGACAGCAGTTTACAATGTAGCGGAGTCTGGAGGTGAACTGCAGTAGCACAGTCTGGTCTCCAGCTGTCCTCTTGCCTGAGTTTCTCCAGTAGTAGGTTTATAGATACAAATCACCATATCCAACTGAGAGTTTCTAGTCTTTTTTTAATTTCAATTAAAAAAAATCTTTTGTGAGATGGTTTCTCTGTTTAGCCTTGGCTGTCCTGGACTCACTCTGTAGACAAGGCTGGCCTGGAACTCAGGTCCACCTGCCTCTGCCTCCCAAGTGCTGGGATTAAAGACCTGTGCCACACACCCACTGAGATCTTCTAGTATTAATACTACTTACGACGCACTTTGTGCTTCTGACTGCCCGAAGTGGCCTCCTAGGAGCATGGAGTCCCTACTGCATGCCTTCTTACCCACTGAGGACGTAATTACTCCTGCCTCACGCCTCTCCTCTCCGCCACCTTCCTTAGTTTGCACTTAGCTGTCTCTAGATGGAGATGGAAGGGCAGAGGGTGAAAGAAAGATTTTTTTCACATGGGGGAAAATGCTACAATTTAAAACTTGCTGAAAAGCTGGCTAGTTTATAAACTTAATGAGCAGGAAGCCATTTTTCTGGTGTATATGCTAAGACAATACTCTCTACTATGGAGTTATTAAATCTTTTGTCTGTCATCTCTGCTTATGCAGATGTCGAAGAAGCGAATTAAATTTATTTTGGCTTTCAAAGATAGTAGTGATAGGACTTGGTTATTCAGTTACAGCTTAATAATGAATGCTTTTATTTTGATTAAATGGTTTGCAGGTTCTGTGGTGTTACTTCTTTTTTTAAACAAGCAATCAAACCCAGGAGGTTGTTCTTGCAAGGATTTCATGAATGTTAGCAGTCCTCTACTATAGTCATTGTACATTTTACACACACAGTTTAGTGGCAAGCCATTTATTTAAACCTGTTGTTTCTTAATTTTATCTCCTGGAAATTGTCAGTTGGTAAATTAGGTACTTGTTAAGTGACAGAAACTCACTCTGTAGACCAGGTTGGCCTGAACTAAGAGATCCTCCTGTCTTTGCTTTCTAAGTGCCAGGATTAAATATATCTACCACTGTGCCACCACTGCATGGCTGAATTTAAATTTTGATTTGTCTGTTAGTTGTACCTTGCACTTTCCCTATTTTGTAAAAAAGCTAAGGCTTTCTTTCTTTCAAACCCCTGGCCATGTGGTTTCCAGGAAAACGTTCTGCAGGCTACCCCTGGAAGTTTTTCTTAAGGACTAGTATCACATCAGTAATTAATTAATTAATTTTGTGATTGGAAAATATTTACCAAAAAATTAAAACTTACATAAATATATCTTAAAAAGTGTGAACCATTGTAGTTCCATAGCAAGAAATAATTGTTGTTAATATTTGTGAATAGATTCTTTAATTTTTTTATAAATGCAAATGTTAACATTTTGCCTTATTAAGACTATCAACAGATAGCAATATTTAAAAGATGAGAGGTGAGCTGGAGAGATGGCTCAGTGGTTAAGAGCACTTGTTACTGCTTTGGACCTGGGTTTGATTCCCAGCATTCATAAACATCTCAAAACCTCTGTAAATCTAGTTCCAGAGGTCAGTGCCCTTTTCTGGCCTTCATCTATACCAGGTACAAGCGATGCACAGACAAACCTGCAGGCAAAACACCCTACAAGGCAATAAAATAGCAATAACAAAAAGGTCAGAGAGTTGACACCCATACAATGCAATAAAATAGTAATAACAGAAAGGTCAGGGAGTTGACTAGAGTCCTCAAATACAGTCCTTGTACAGGCAATACCTATCTCTGTCTCATGGAAAGTTGAAGGTCAGAATATCTTAGCTTCACACACTGCTGCCTCTGCTGTTGGGTTGCATCTCCCCACCTGTGCTGACTGGTTCTGTATTTGTCTTTCCATGCAACGCTTTCATGCTGCTAGAAGGGCAAAGCAGTTCCGGGTTTATGTAAATGTGGTAAAAATACTTTAAGGAAGGACAATACTATTTTTTCCATTAGATTACTATAAAACTAAATCTTTCTAGAAATGCATTTAAAATTAAATTTGATCAAATTAGTATTTATACTCAAAAAGTTCTGAAGTAACAGTTTATCTTTAAATTTTCTATTTAAAAATTTTAAGATGACAGCATCAGGCACTTTGGACATGCTATTTCATTAGATGATGCTTTTATACTTTGTGTTTTCAGATCTATCCCCTCCCCCAGATCCCCAAATAATTCATTTTCTGCCTACAGAACAATTTCAGGTCTTGTAACTATTATGTATAGTTACAGGATAGCCTTGGGTGACTAACTTGCTTTGCAATTAAATTTTCCTCTCTTAGGAAACGGAGAAAAAGCAGAGTTTTTGCTGGGAACAAACACACTGCCAAGGACGTGCAACATCCTGCAGAATTGCTCCTGTCCATCTTTTCACCTGTTTTTCAGCTGCAAAAGCTGCTTGTCCTCCCTTTTATACCATACAGACAGCATAGCCTCTTCTTTTTTTTTAATGGTTTTTTGAGACAGGGTTTCTCTGTGTTAGCCTTGACTGTCCCGGACTCACTTTGTAGACCAGGCTGGCCTCGAACTCACAGCGATCCGCCTGCCTCTGCCTCCCGAGTGCTGGGATTAAAGGCGTGCACCACCACGCCCAGCTTAGCATAGCCTCTTCTAAACTCCCTACTTGTTAGGTGTCAAAATCCAGGGGTGTGTGTGTGTGTGTGTGTGTGTGTGTGTGTGTGTGTGTGTCTCTACACAGTATCTTTATATCCTTGACTGACTGCATATGATCTTTCCTTTGATATTTCTCTACTGTCAAAATAATGTTAACTTTCTTCATCCTCTTTGCTTTATTACTTACTTTGTTACTTGTGGTGTTAGATCTGTATTTCTAAAACTCCTGTCTGCTCAGCAAATTGAGTTTGTTGTACTACTGTATGCATCCAAGTCCACCGTCTGTTAAGCTCCATACCTGATAATAGTGCTGCTGCTATCCTGGCTGCTCCACCCCAACTGCTCTCTGGGCAGCATTATCTGCTGCTTGTTGTCTTTGTGTGTCCCTCACTTCTATTCTCATTCTTTTCTTGTTTCATAGATGAGCAGATCTTTTTTTTTTTTTATTAATTTATTCTTGTTACATCTCAATGTTTATCCCATCCCTTGTATCCTCCCATTCTTCCCTCCCTCCCATTTTCCCCTTATTCCCCTCCCCTATGACTGTTCCTGAGGGGGATTACCTCCCCCTGTATATGCTCATAGGGTATCAAGTCTCTTCTTGGCGAGCAGATCTTTTCTTATTCCAGGTGTCTTACTCTTGTCTGAGCATTTTTCTCCTTGCTCACTGCAGCTGCCTTATTGAGGTCTGCCTCACCCTGCAGTTGAACTGTGTGTCACTGTCTTAACTGCCTCCACTACTATCACCCCAAGTTATTTCATTCTGTTGCTCTTGGTAGTTTGTCCCCTGTTAGCATTTTGGGGGTTACAGGAGTAACATAGTTTTGTTGTAAATTGTGTCCATGGATTTTGATTTCGCAGGTCTAGCTGCTGCCTTGTCTTATAACAGATTGTAGAATTATGTAACAACCCTTACCATCTTAAAGTTATGTTTTGAGGAGTTTTTTTTTCCTTATTTGTTTGTTTTTGGTTTTTCAAGACAGGGTTTCTCTGTGTAGTCCTGGATGTCCTGGAACTCTCTCTGTAGTCCAGGCCAGCCTGGAACTTAAGAGATCTGCCTGCCTCTGCCTCTTAGTGCTAGAATTAAAGGTGTGTGCCAATATACCTGGCTGTTTTGAGTTTTTGTTTTTCTTTTTTTGGTTTTTCGAGACAGGGTCTCTCTGTGTAGTCTTGGCTGTCCTGGACTCGCTTTGTAGACCATGCTGGCCTCAAACTCACATCGATCCGCCTGCCTCTGCCTCCCAAGTGCTGGGATTGTTTTGAGTTTTTAAAAAGGTAGCAGACATATGTATTAACTGTAAACCAAGTCTCTCTGAAATGCATAATTTCTCTACACATGTAAATCCCAACCCTTAGAGATAATATGTTAAATAAATGTCAGTGGGGTAAATTTCTTTCCAATCAGGAAATTACTTTCTTGATGTGTCTAGTTACAGGTTTTTATGATTATGGTTATGATTATTATGAGACAAGATCTTCTTTTAGCCCCGGCTGACCTGAAGCTAATGGGTTGCCTAGGGCTGTTTTGAAGGGCTGTCATTCCTTCCCCATGCTCTTGATTACAGGGTGAGGCACCATATCTGAATGTTTTTTGACTCTTAGAGATTTGAGTAAACTTGTGTGTATTGAATAACTTCAACACATTTGGTATTCATAATACTACAAAAGTAACAAAATACAACAAAGAAAAAGCATAACCCTAAATTAAACAAAAGTAACATTTAAATGTATATACATCCCTTTTTCCTTTTTTCCTTTCTTTTTTTTTTTTTTTTTTTTTTTTTTTTGAGACAGAGTTTCTCTGTAGCCCTGGCTGTTCTGGACCTGCTTTGTAGACCAGGCTGGCCTCAAACTCAGAGACCCGCCTGCCTCTGCCTCTCATGCTGGGGTATATGCATCATTTCAAACGTAAAACATTTAACTCTCCTGGCTCCCCCCAGTAATACATGTGCTAGAGTGAATGGAAGTTGTAGAGCTGCCTCTGCCCTGTAGATGGCACTTGTTTACAGGTGGATGAAGGAAGTAGTGTTCTAGACTTCTATAGCATATAGACATGCATAGGTGATCTCAAATTATGTGTTGTTAATCCTCACTTCTGTTGCATAAGTTGGACAATATTAATTAAGCAGCACATTATTCTTTCACTTGGGTCATTAAGCAGTATTCCATGTGTTGCTGTGAGTGTCCAGGAGGTGTGGTTGCCCATTATTTTACTGATGCCATTAATATATATGTGTATGTGAGAAAATGAAAAGCATGCATATTATTAGGTGAAATTTGATTTTTAGCTGTAGTTATTGTTCATTTAAATTTTATTTATGAATTGCATTTATAAATGTATTTTTCTGTTGAAATTTTTTTTTCAGTTTGTATAAGAACTTTTATTTTTCCAACTGTAACTGTTCTTGGAACAATTCTCTATATTAAATATTTTCTCTTAGGTTTTTGTTGTTGTTTGATTGGCTAGTTGGTTGGTTTGCTTTTTTCCAGACAGTTTCTCTGTGTAGCCCTGGCTGTCCTGGAACTCACTCTGTTAGACCAGTCTGGTCTTGAACTCAGAGATCAGCTTTCTTCTGCCTCCTGAGTGCTGGGTTTAAAGGTGTGACACTGCCCTCCTAGCTGCTCTCTTTTTTTTTTTTTTTTTTTTTTTAATTTTTAAAATTTTTTGGTTTTTCAAGACAGGGTTTCTTTATGTAGCCCTGGCTGTCCTAGATGCTCTTTGTAGACCAGGCTGGCTTTGAATTCATAGTGATCCACCTGCCTCTGGCTCCCGAGTGCTGGGATTAAAGGAGTGCGCCACCACACCTGACTTTAATTTTTTTACTTAATCAATTTTACTTTTGCTGGACAGGAATTAAGATACCCCACTCCCTACCCCGAAGACAGGGCTTCTCTGTGTAATAGCCTTGGCTGGCCTGGAACTCTCTTGTAGACCAGGCTGGCCTTGAACTCACAGAATCCGCCTGCCTCTGCCTCCTGAATGCTGGAAATAAAGGCGCGCACCACTACACCTGACAGGAATTAATATTTTTATGTAATCAGAACCATCTAGAAACTTGATGGAAATCAGAAACAGATAGGGTCTGCCATGTAAGGGGCTGTGCAGGCTGCAGACAATGACAGCTCCAAGACTGTTGACTTTGTGACCCAGAAGCCTCATCTCCCTGTCTAGGATAAGATACTGAGGTCAGCAGCTCTTTCCTGCTTTATCCACCCCCATTTTTACTGGAACAGTCTTTGCAGTGTCCACTTATGCTGCTGTTTCTCCTTTGCTCCCCACCCCACACTCTCCACTACAAAAATCACTCCTTTCAAGTTACCAGTTTTCTAAACACAATGGGACTTCAGTAATGGTCAGGTTCTTTGAGATGTCTGGTTTAATTTATTTCAGCAGCATTTGATGTCTTGGCTGGGTCAGGGCAGGAGATTCCTTCTCCCTTGTGTGTTCTGGGGCTTGAACTCAGGTTTGGTAGCAAGCTCCCTAACCCACTGTGTCATCTTGCCTGCATCATGTGGGATTGAATTCTTTTCTTTTTTAAAAGATATTTTTAAAGTTTGTGTTTCTTGTGTATTTACTAAGTTTCCATTGTTGTATTTAGAAATTAGGGCTCCATCTTAGTTTCACTTGCTAAATTCTTGCATGTACACCTGCATGCTGGAAGAGGGTACCAGATCTCATTATAGATGGTTATGAGTCACCATCTATTTGTTGGGAATTGAACTCAGGATCTTTGGAAGAGCAGACAGTGTACTCTTAACCTCTGAGCCATCTCTCCAGCCCGACCTAAATTCTATGATAAAATTTGTGACATTTAAATGAAAGCTTTCTTTTCTATGTAGCTGTTTCCATCTGTTATTTTTTTAACTTTTAAAACTGAAAACTTATTTTTGTTTTGTTTTGTTTTGTTTTGTTTTGTTTTGTTTTGTTTTTGTTTTTTCAAGACAGGGTTTCTTTATGTAGCCTTAGCTGTCCTTGACTCGCTTTGTAGACCAGACTGGCCTTGAACTTACATAGATCCAACTGCCTCTGCCTCGAGTGCTGGGATCTCAACATTTCTTTATAAAATATTTTTTGATCGTGTTTTTCTCTCCCTTACTCATTCCCAGATCCTCTCCACATCCCTGCCTACTCAACTTTATGTACCTTTCTCTTTTTAAACATCAATAAACAAACACAGAAAGCTTGACAAAGTGAAAATCAAAACAAGCAAAACATTGATAAGACTCCCCAACCCCCAATGCCACAGCAAAGCAAAATGAAATAAAATGTCCATAAAAGTACCCAGTGAGACTCCACTGGAGAAAACTGCTTCTTCCTTTGCCTCCGGTGTGTATCAGTTGTTGATAACCTTTTGCTTAGGGGTGGGGGCCTATGCCTGCTTCCCCCTCCCTTCCCCTGGCTTGAACCTGTCCAGGCTTTTGGGCATGCTTCCTCAGTCTCTGAGTTCATTTGTGCACCAGTTTTAATGTGACTGGAAAGCACTATTTCTCTGGGTCATCAATCACTTCTGGCACTTAAAATCTTTCTGCCTCTTCTTCCTCAGAAATCTCTGAACCTTGAGGGGAGAGGTTTGATAAAGACATCCCATTAGGACTGTGCTCCAAAGTCTCATTCTCTGCACATTGTCTAGTTGTGGGTCCCTGAGTTAGTTCCCATAAAGGTTTATTTTTACTTAGATGTATATGTGTGTGCAGAGATGAGTGTACATATATACACATATACACAGATGTGAGTATAGAAGAGAGTGTTAGTTAGATTCCCTGGACCTGGAGCTAGAGGCAGTTTTAAGTTGCCGGACATGAGTGCTGGGAACTGAATTTGGGTCCTTTGCAAGAGCAGTATGTGCCCTTAACTGCTGAGTCATCTTTCCAGCGTCCTCCCCCCCCCCCCCCCCCCCCCCCCCCCCCCCTTCTCTCTCTTGGTTTTTCAAGACAGGGTTTCTCTGTGTAGCCTTGGCTGTTCTAGACTCACTTTGTAGACCAGGCTGACCTTGAACTCACAGCAATCCGCCTGCCTCTGCCTCCTGAGTGCTGAAATTACAGGCATGCACCACTGGGCCCACCTCAGGATCTCGTTATTAATTTTTATTTTTGCATTTCAGCATGAGTTTGGAAGGCTGTTTTGTGGAAAGAACATAAACGAATAGGAACATTCTGGTCATGTTATGGTTATGTCATGCTAAGGGGCTAGAAAGTGCTTCTAACTGTATTAATTGAAGGCATTGCTATGAATTCATTTCTCAGAGTTTGGTACTTTAGATACCATTCATTACTTTCTTTCTGTTGTTGTTTTGAGACGGGGTGGGGTGTAGCTCATACTAGCCACAGATTCATGTGCCGCCTTGCCTGTCTACTATTGATCTTCTTGGTGCTTTTAGTTTTAGTTTTACCTACAAGTGTTTTATATGTGTCATTTCAAAGGATTTGCTGTTGAATTCGTTGTTTTATAAGACAGCAGCTGTGGATGTGGCCTAAAAACTGGTGAGCCCCTATAGTGATAAGCCTTTGTGAAGCTGTGAAAGGCTCCTTACAAACTGTGGCCACAGCTGTCATGAATGCTGGCTGAATTTGTGTTTTTTTGAGGTGGGGGTGAAACAAATCAATTGAGTCTTTCTGCCGTGGTCATCTTAATGTTGTTCCTTTCTTTCTTTGCCTTTGAAGGAAGTTGGAACATTTTCTTGACTATTTTAATGCTTGTTGTTGTTGTTTTTTCTCTCCAGACATATTTTGACATGCGAAGGTAAATTGTACACTTATGATGACTTATGGGCATTGTTTTCTGCCATCTTGTAGTCATAATCAGCTGCTCTGTGTAACAATATGTGGGTGATATAACACCTGTGTCCACTGTGTAAAGTTATGAACATTGAATCATTTGGAACTGAGTATTTCTCTATTTGGGAAAAAAATCACTGTAATGACTAAAGTAACTTATTTTATTTCAGAGATTGAAAGATTGGCGTTTTACCAGGATTAATCAAAATAACATTATTTAAACACACACACACACATACACACACACATATATGTTATATTTATGTCAAAATAGAAGACAGTTTTTCCAAATTAACAGAATTCAGCACTCAGAAGGCAGAGGCCTGCCTGGTCTACAGAGTGAGTTCTAGAACAGGCAAGGCTACACAGAGAAACCCTGTTTTGAAACAAACAAACAAAAGAATCCTAGTATTCTATTATCTATCTATGTGTCTGTAAATGTAAGTATGTATGTATGAATCACCTACCTATTTTTGAGACAGGGCCTTATTGTATAGTCCTGGTTGGCCTGGAACTCACTGTTCATATTCATATTCATATTCTCATTCTCTCCTCCCCTTCTCTCCCCCTCCCTTCCATCCCCCTCCCTTCTCTAGGATCAAAAGTGTGCACTGCCATACTGTCCACCCTTCTAGAAAACACGCATGCATGCACAGGACTATGTTTGCTGCTTGTGAAGCCTTAGACTATATGTAAAGTCAGACCTTAACATGATTTTATATTTTAAAACATTCAGTGCTGAACATATTCTGAAAACAGGTTATAAAAGAAAATATACATTATAATTACCTAAATATTTAATTTTTTGGTATGCTTGACCTTGAACCCAGCATCTTGCACATGCTAGGCTCTTTTTAGGTTTTTTGAGACAGGGTTTCTCTTGTGTAACAGGTCTAGCTATCCTAGGCTTGCTTTGTAAACCAGTCTGGCCTTGAACTCACAGAGATCTACCTGTCGTTGCCTCCTAGATGCTGGGATTACAGGCATGGGCCACCCATGCCCTGCTGTAAGTGCTCTTGTCATTAAGATGTATCTTCAACCCTTCTCCCTTTTTTTCTTTTTAAGTAAAGAAAATATTTATTAGGTTTTCTTTCTTTATAGTTAAAGAGTTTAGACAGTGACTAACATTTGGTGTTTCATTGTGTGGGACAATTCTGTGAATTGTAGTTATTAACTATAGCTTTAGATACAAAAGCATTCCCAGTGAGTTACTTCTGGTTCATTATAAAATTTTAACAGAGCAGCTGTAGAATAGCAATGAGAATTAGACAGAAAGATATTAGCACGGTAGAGATCCCTTTGTGTAACATTTAACTTTAATTTCCTGATCAGTTTAAATGAATAGTTAAAACTTTTGAAGCATTTGGGATATGCTGTTGTGGTTGTAGTTGATATTCTCATCCCCCTTACCTCCCCCCAGCTCACCAGGGAAGTTGAAATACTATTTTCTTTTTGTTTGTTTGTTTGTTTTTGGTTTTTGAGACAAGGTTTGTCTGTGTAGCCTTGGCTGTCCAGAACTCACTTTGTAGACCGTGCTGGCCTTGAACCCATGATCCGTCTGCCTCTGCCTCCCGAGTGCTAGGATTAAAGGTGTGTGCCACCACACTTGGCTGAAATACTATTTTCATCAAGCAGATGACTTTCCTATTGCTGTTCTTCAGAAGTACCTCCTGATGGTCATGTTTGTGTTGGGTGATTTCCCAGTCATACCAACTCGGTGTACTTGGATCATGCCTGGTAACAGTATGATGTAGATGCGTGCTGCTTTCCCCAGTTGGAGTTGTGTATCCTTAATCACGCTCCAAGGGAAGGAAGCCCACTTCCTTCACCTAATAGATGAATACTCTTCTTAAGCCCTAGGATATTTATTCTTTCTCCTCAGTCATCTTTTCAGGAATTTTTAGCTGTCCTGTTCGGGCCCTAGGATTCTGCCTTGTTTGAATTCCTGTCCTGACTTCCTTCAGTGAACAGTGTTGTGGAAGTATAAGGGGAATAAATCCGCCTGCCCCTCCTCCCCCAGTTTCTTTGGTCATGGTGTTTCATCACAGCAATAGTAACCCTAAGACACACCCACACACATAAAAAACAAAACCAAAAATCTTCAATGGACTAACATACTTTATATACTGATTTTGAATTACTTAGGTAAGTTATTTAACTATTTCCTTGTACAACATATCCTGCCATTCTGCTGATTAAAAAGTAACTATGGTGGCATTATATAGACCAATGTACAACAATATTTAGGTGGGGAAAGGGAGTTAGTAGCTGTGAAGTAAAAGGAATTGCTTAACAATTTGTTTGAAAATATCTTTATGTTGGAAGCAGTTAATACTGGACAACAGCAATCTCTTTTGTACCTTTTTCTACTATTATATGTTTCTTTCCTTATTGAGTATATGGTATTTTTGGTATGATAAGTGCATACATATTCATGTGTGTGTGAGGTTTACGTTTGCCCCTGCTCATGTGTGAAGGTAAGAGGTAGACGTTCGGTTTCTTTCTCTCACTCTGCACCCTTACTTTTTGAGACAAACTCTTTCACATTAGTTAGAGCAGACTGGCCTGTGAGTTCTGGAATCCTGTTTCTGCCTCCACTGGCAATGGAGTTACAGAACGACATTTCTGTGCCCGCCTGGGTACTGGGATCCAAATAGAGGCTCTCATGCCTGTGCAGCAAGCGGTTTGCCTGCCGGATCAGCTCCCAGACTCTCCTGCCTTCTTCTTTTGATAGTATGTTTATACACTTAAAAGACATGCATGTTTTTTAGGCCCACTGACTTTATTTACTCAATTATGAGTGGGTCACTCTAGTATTAACTTTCTTATATTAGGAGACATCATGTGCTAAGAACTGCTTTATGTTTGTGAGTAGAGTGTGTGGGGGAAGTGGTTCTTCATCCCTTAGGAAGAGGTTTCAGGGCATATTCTTCCCTCTTATTTGTTATGACCCAGAAGTCACATTCCTGTTCAGAGTTATGTGTAGTCAGTGGCTTTGGGCAGAGTCAGGATTAGAGTTGTGTCTAGAACTGAGACTGATTTCTGCCAATATACTTAATACCATCTCAGCTCAGAAAATGGGTTGTAGTTTTGGACTTAAGATTTTTCTTGATTACTCTTTTCCTGACACAAAATGCTGCTGTATACTAGCATTTTTTGAGAATTGGCAATGGAAAGTTTAAAAGCGTGAGGGAACACAAAATAAGTGTCAAGAAAGATAATTGGAAATTAAACAGCACTTGAAAAGAAGCTCCTGGAGACTTTTAAAATAGCTCTTTCTACCACAGCTCTTCAGCTTTCTAAAATTTCTTCCTCTCAATCTTATCATAGAAATTTAGTTAATGGCAGGCACTAGGTTATTGAAATGAGAAGTTTAGCTTGTGGAACATTTAGCTGCCTTAAACAGTCTACATTTTAAGTAAATTCATGGCCTATACCGAATAATACAGGTTAGTACAGTATTGGGTTGTGATGTACACTTAGAACTTTAGTGTGCATATAAAAATACCAATCCAGTTGGGCCAGGTATGGTAGCACAGGCCTTTAATCCAGTCACCTAGTTGAATGCCTGCCTTCCTTCCCTGTTCTCTGACTTCTGGTGCATTAGCTAGTCCTCTGTGCCAGGCAGTATTAAGAATGCTTTTTTTGTAACCCTGTTTCTCACTGCTGTTCTGTGATCATTACTTTTACTCCAAGTTTTCAGAAGGATAAAGTATGTTTTGTATTACCACAGCCTTCTTCGGAAGATCTGGGATTCAGTCTCAGTCTGCTCTTGAGAGGCTATTTTTGTAGTTATTTTTCTGCCACCCAGGATTAGGGTTAAAACATGTGGCTGAGTGCTGGAGGTACAGATGTAAATAATACCTGAGGTGTATCTTGATCACGTGGAGCTTAAGTGTATTTGTATTTATAAATGTATTTATAATTTCCTATTCTATTCTGAATGAAGTCTAAACATAAACAAAATGTACTTTGGAAAAAAATACAGAAAGAGTGAGAGTCAGGTCACCTTGTTACTACTTTCATCATGGTTGTGCCATAATTTATTTAACCAGTCCCCTTTTGCCGGCAAGAATTTCTCAGGCCTTTTCTAATCAATAGCAGTGAATATAGAACACCATAATCACATTTTCATTGTCTTCAGATTATTATGTGGGGTTTGATGAAATCATAAATGTTTAAAATTGTTGGCATCTGTTTTTACTTAGTTGCCTGAAATTTATGCTCTAGCAGTAGCTTGCTGTCTGCATAATCTTTGTGTATATTATGTCTTTGTAGTCATTGTGTGTTACAAATTGAATAGTGAAAACTAAACCGAACAAAAGACAGTTGTCCTATGATATTGTTTGGGAATTGTTTCCAGGATCTCTTTTAGACATGGAGACACAAGTTCTTCAGATACTGGTATAACTGGATCTGACGTACGTGTACTACCTACTTCAGGTCACCACTAGATGACGTGCAGCACCTAATACAGTGGGAAGCTATCAAGTGTTGTCACACTGTATTGTCTTAAAAGACAAGTCTGGATATAGTAAATACAAACTGAATAGTTCTCATTTAAAAGATTTTGATTTTCAAAGTGTGTGTGTGTGTGTGTGTAGGCATGCACACTTGAGTGTAGGGTACCTTTAGAGGCCAGAGTACTGGATACCTTGCAACTAGAGCTGCCTATGTGCGCTGGACCTTAAACTTGGGTCTTAACCCCTGAGCCATAGTTCCAGTCCTATTCTAAAATCTCTTTTATCCGGAGATCATGTGCAGATAAGGAATCTTCAGATCCAGAGGACCACTTGCAACCAAAATTCAGTTGTCAAGAATGATGTCTTATTTATTGATCTAATTTTCTTTTTATAATTTTGCTTTTCTGATAGTTTCACCACAGCCTGTCTTTATGTATACAAATGTATACAAGATTGTTCATTGTAACTATGTATTATTACAATTAAAAAGCAAAAAGTTACAATATCCCATGTGGGTTAATTTTTAAAAATATAAAAAATGGATATGCTGTCTATCATTTTAGAGTTAATATCTTTTTGTAGTGAGTGTTTTCCCCTACCCCTCCTAGAAGAATCATTGCTCAATATTTTCATTCATGTTCAACAGAGTGCCTGCTGTGTTTTAGAGCATGTTAAAGTCATGCTCAGCATCATTTCGCTGTCATGCATGTGCTGCATTTTCACTTGGTATTTATTAGTGTTTACTGTGTTTTATTTATCTACTTTTAGAGATTTATTATTTATATAGTATTCTGGCTGTATGTGTGCTTGCATGCCAGAAGAGGGCCCTGGATCTCATTATAGGTGGTTATGAGCTCTTAACCTCTGAGCCATTTCTCCAGCCTGCTTACTGTGTTTTAGGATTCATTAAACAACAGATTTATGGAATAAAACCAAAAGGAGGAGATAAAAACTGGCATGGAGAGCTGGAGAGATGGCTCAGCGGTTAAGGGCACTGACTATTTTTCCAGAGGACCAGGGTTCAATACTAACCTCCGCATGACAGACAGCTCACAACTCCAAGATCTGACACTCTCACAGGCAGAATACCAATGCATATAAAATAAAGGTAAATAATAATAATAAAAAAACTGGCATAGAAATGTACTTCTGTATCTTCTGGGAGAATAAGATGAAGTGATATGTCATGTAGCCATTTGGTTTTTTTTGTTTTTTTTTAAGATTTATTTACTTATTATATATACAGTGCTCTGTCTGCATGTGTGCCTGCAGGCCAGAAGAGGGCATCATATCACATTATAGATGGCTGTGAGCCACCATGTGGTTGCTGGGAATTGAACTCAGGTCCTCTAGAAGAGCAGTCAGTGCTCTTAACTGCTGAGCCTTCTCTCCAGCCCCCATGTAGACATTTCTATGGGCTTTTTTCGTATTAATTTTACAAGTCTGAGAGAACAAGATGAAGTGACATGCCATGTAGATATTTGCATGGTTTTTTAAATATTAATTTTATAAGTAAAGAGTTTAGTTAAGGGTGGGTATTTCTTATGAACATTCTTGTTACACAGCCTGCTATTTTGGACTTGAGACTTTTACACTGAGTTTTGCCTAAGACACGCTGTTTTTAGTCAAGTATTTTGTTTGTTTTGATTTTTTCTAGACAGGGTTTCTCTGTGTGGCCCTGGCTGTCCCGAACTCACTTTGTAGACCAAGCTGGCCTGGAACTCAGAGATCTGCCTGCCTCTGCCTCCCTAGTGCTAGCCGTGTGCCACCACGGCCGGCTAAGTATTTTGTTTTTTAAGCACTCGGGAGGCAGAGGCAGGCGGATCGCTGTGAGTTCGAGGCCAGCCTGGTCTACAAAGTGAGTCCAGGATGGCCAAGGCTACACAGAGAAACCCTGTCTCGAAAAACCAAAAAAAAAAAAAAAAAAAAAAAAGACAGGGTCTACCACATAGCTCTGATTCGTGTGGAATTTAGAGATCTGCCTGCTTCTGCCTGTGCCTCCTGACTGCTGGCATTAAAGCTGTGTATCACCAGGGGGAAGATACTTTAAAATGATCTTTTCATTTTTTGTTGTTGCATATTTTTGAGCCCTCGATTGTAACAATTCTGCATTATTGTTTCAGTTGTTATGAAGAAATGGTGTCTTGGTTTCTTGTTTGTGTCCTCCAGTTTGTTACCAACCATTGGCATTGTTCAATTTTTTTATTCTGCCAGTGGGTTTGGAATAAGTAGATGATTCTGTTCAGATATTGAAGTTGCTTAGGTGTTTCCTGTACTTAGTTGGGAGCACACAATGTATGTGCTGTTATTTTAGTGTGATTACTACTATCTGAAGCTCTGTTTTGTTCCCCACTTTGTCATCTCTAACCCAAGAGCATAGCTTCATCTTTCGCATTGATTTCCCTTGTAAGGATAGGAGTTGACATCAGACAAGCTGAGGAAATGTGTCTGCATCTGCTTTTTATGGTCACTTTCTTTGGGGGGGGGGAAGCCATGGTCACTTTTGATTTGATAGCTATAATTTATATTGGCAAAAGCTACGTGGATTAAGCTTTTAGATGTACAAATGTTTTGCCTATATTTATGTGTGTGCACCATGTGTGTACCTTGTGCTTGATGTCTGTGGAGATGAGAAGAGGGCCTCAGTTCCACCAGGAGTGGAGTTAGGGTTGTGAGCTGTTATTTGGTTGGTTGGGTTATTTTGGGGTTTTTTGGTTTGTTTGTTTGTTTGCTTGTTTGTTTTCTTGAGACAGGATTTCTCTGTGTAGTCCTGGCTGTCCTGAACTAGCTTTGTAGACCAGGCTGGCCTCGAACTCACAGCAATCTGCCTGCCTCTTGCTGGGATTAAAGGTGTGTGCCACCACACCCAACTGTGAGCTGCTATTTGGGTGCTAGGAATCAAACCCAGATCCTCTGCAGGAACAAGTGTTCTTAACCACTGAACCAATTTTTTAGCCCCAAGCCACAAAGCAACCATAAAAGATCAAGTATATTACTTCATGAGAAAATTGGATTTCATTTGGAGGTGCCAAGTTTCTGACTTCATTAAATATGGTTGCTGTCATTCCACTGGGTAATTAAATATGCATATAGATCTTGATGTAACATAGCTTATAATCTATATGATTTTACGTATGCAACTGATCAAATTTCATGTGAGAGAAACATTTATATAATTAGGTTATTACCATATCAGCTATATTGAGAAATTAAGTGCTTGAGTTGGTTTCTTCTAGTTATTTCTAGGAGAAAAAATTGGTATGGCAATGCTAGGATAGGTTTTATATTTGGGCATTATTAGATCAAATGACTGTCCTATTCTAGATTCAGCAGCTATGTAGGTGAATAAATTAAAGATAACACGAGAATGTGTTAATGATTCATTAAGAGGTGAAAGGACAATACTTACTCTTGGATTAGTTTGAATTCTCTACTTCTCTCCCTGTATCTTCTGCCCAACTGTAGTATGTGATTATTCATCTGTATGTAAACCTTTTGTTGGCACGTGTCTGTACTTGCCTTGATGTCTCACTGTCCCTATGTCTGTGTGTCTGCCCCGAACTTTGTGAATGGCATGCATAGGAAAGGGATAAGGGGTTCTTTACAGAAATCTATAGCAGAGCTTTACAAGGAAAGAAACTTGACTGACCCAGAGCACTTTGTTTTTGGGTATTTTTTTGGTTTTTGGTTTTTTGAGACAGAGTCTTTTTTCATTGAGTAAGTAGCCTTGGCTATTCTGGACTCACTTTGTTGATCAGGCTGGCCTCAAACTCACAGTGATCCGCCTGCCTCTGACTCTCGAGTGCTAGGATTAAAGGCGTGTGCTACCATGCCCATCAGCACACATTTTCAAGCTATATCCACAAGTTGCTTAAAACATAGATCACTGATATTTGTCATTTAAGGTTGCTTTTAGCAAATAATTACCATAACACACACACTGGTTACTTTGGGTCGGGGCTTGGAAGAATATATAATTTAAGATGAGAGGTATGCATTAGCTGAGGTTATCAAGGGTAAAGTAAGGTGCCCTGTGTGTGCTCCACCTCCACCCCAACAGGGTTTCTCCTTGTAGTCCTGGTTGTCCTGGACTCACTTTGTAGGCTAGGATGACCTCAAATTCACAGAGATCTCCCTGACTCTGTCTCCTGTGTCTTGGATTAAAGGCATATGCTACCATGCCTGGCTACCATAAGGTTCTCTTAAAGGCAGTTTAAACTTAAACTAACTGAGTACACAGTAGCATAGCATGTCAGGTGATCTTAAGGTATACTGTTAGCCTTCCTTTGAACTGTGACCTCAGAAGTTCAGCCCCTGGGATCAAGAAGTATTTTCATAAAGCGTTGTCACTATGAGCAGCTGACCTACATCTCTTTGACTCCAAGTCTTTTCACCTGTCAAAGGATGGGTCAGGATGGAGAAGATTGCCATTATTATGCTGAACAACATGTGCCAGCACTAGAGCTGTTTCCCTCTGCAGGACTGCACAATAGCTTTGTAGTACGAACTTTCTGAAATTCTAGCTAGAAAGTCCAATACAATTTTAGGATCTGTCATCTTAAAATTACGTAAATTGCTTCATGACAGTAAAATACATATAGTCATTGATAAGTTATCAGTTCTATTTTGTACAAGTTGTAATATTGTACAATATTCTTTATGTATTAAATTTTCAGCAAATATTGTAAATTCTTAGTATATTTAAAACTGCAATATATGAATTTATTACTATATCTTTATGTTTTTCTTTCCTTGAGACAAGGTTTCTCTGTGTAGCCTTGGCTGTTTTGGACTCACTTTGTAGGCTAGACTGGCCTCAAGCTCAGTGATCCACCTGCCTCTCCCTCCCCAGTGCTGGGATTAAAGGTGTGTACCACCACACCTGGCCGTTATTACTATATCTTAATTATGAAATATTTTTAATGTTTGCATTTTAAAAGGTGGATTAGAGTGAAGAGAAAGGCCAGATGTATGCTAGGGAGCTCATATAGCAACAGTGAAGCCATTCTTAGGAATAGGTTTACCTTTATCTCACAGCACCCAACACAGAAGACTTCTGTGACCAAGCCCCACCTCCACACAAGCTACCAGACGGCTTCTGTCCGCCTTGCTGTTAGTTCAGTTTGTTCTGACACTATCTTCCCAGAAGTAGCATTAGGCCACAGGTTGAAGATACAGTCCTCAAGACTGCTCTCTCCCCCGCACACTCCAGGCACAAGTTCTTGGTTGTTTTACCTGTGCTTCTGACAGCCAAGCAGAGTTCCCACAAGCCTTCCCGAGGTCCATTAATGTGCAACAGCATCTCACAGGACTGTGGGCAACACTAAATAGTGCTCAGTGATTGATTATGAAGGATTTTTACAAAGAATACTGATGAGTCAGATGAAAAGATGAATCGGACAAAAAGTAGAAGCAGTTAAGATACAGTTTTATGGAGCTGTTAGAGAAAATTCTGTATAAGCCAAGTGCTGACAGTGTTGTAGAGTAGCTGCAGTGGCTCCTTGTTTTTCTAAGTCACAGCAGCAGTTAACACGGTGCATTATAGCCCTAATAAACCAACACTCAAGTCATTTATTTATTTATTTTTTTAAGTTATTGAATTATGAGACTATCAATTCAAACGGATGCAGTATAGTTCTTTGGAACCATTATGATCTTAAAAAGAAAGGAGAATGATACAGATACACTGTCTGAGGTGTTTTGAGGTGCTTCTAAGTGTTCCAAGCTGTGACTTACCTTAACATGTTCTTGAAGTACCATGGCATGGATTAAAAGGTACACTTGTAGAAAAATTTTCAGTGACCCAATAGTCATGGATGGAACCAACACTTAATTCTTTATATTTCTTTTCATACTTTAATATTTAGATCACAGGTGTGGTTATAGATATAGTGGAGTTTTATTCTTAAAATCACTAGCTTTATGACTGAATTTGTGTTTTTTCCTCTTTTGACTTACGTTTGTGGAAGACAGGATAGGTGTTCCTTAGGCTAATTGTAAAAAGCTATAATTTCTTTCATCAGATAGTTTAGAGATAATATAACAAATCTTTTTTCTCCTAGCTTTTTCTTTCTTTTTTAAATTATTTGTGAATCTCACATCATACACTCTGAGTATGCTCAATTCCCAGGCCTCTATGTCCACCCCCTACCGCCATAAGCCCTCTTTCCCAAAGAGAAAAGGAAAGAAAGTCCATTTTGTGTTGTCAGTGTACTGACTGGAGAGCTTGGTCAAATTCCTAGTGACCACCCCCCAAGGGAAGGCAAGTCTTTACTTACACCCCTGCCAGAAGCCATCAACTGTGGAGAGCTGGGGCTGGAGGTGGCGGCAAGGGTTGAGGCCAGCTCTCCTGCATGAGTGCCATGCCGGGTACATAACTGATTTACTGATATATTATCCTATAATTACCTGATAGCTTATATCGTAAACTAGTTCTCTCAGTGCTGTCATTTCATGGTAGCCTGAACCAAAAACAGTTGTATATTTAGGGTATTAATGTGACCAAATAAAATGGTTCTTTGGACCATTTGTAGAACAATGTTGCCATCTGTGGAAGGAAAAAAAATATTTGGAGGAAAATGAGTAATTTTTAGAAAAATAATATTGTGAATTCATGAATATAAGTATGTAGTTAATCACATGTGTGTTCATAGTGTGTAGTCTTATAATTACTTGTGGTTACTAGGCTCTGTAATACCTACTTATCCATTAATGATCCATATGGTTTTTATGTTCATAAAATTCTACTTGCATGATATAATATTGATGTCATTTGAAATCTTGGACCCTAGCTTTTGGTGCTGTGGTTGCTCCTGAGTTTATTTTGAATATAGCAGTGAAGAAATTTGGGGCAGCACTGAGCTTATTAATATTTTTTTAGATTTAGAATTGTTTGTCTTTTACGACATGAAGAAAAGTGTGTTCATTGGAAAGATATACAGGATCCTCTGCCATGTTAGTATCTTAAGTTAATACTGGAATTTAGTTGTTGAAGCCAGGACAAAACTGCTTTGTATTAAAGTCTAGTCAGTGATGACAGTGATCAAATCATGTCCAAGGCAGAGTCATCTGTTTATAAGCTAAGACAGTCATTCATTTCAATCCAGAAGTTCATGTCTGATGGTAACCTTCCCCCCAAAAAATGTTCTCTCCCATGATGCTCAGTACATTGTTTACAAAATAGGCTTCTCTAATGAGACTTGCTTCTTCAAGTTTAAGTTTTATTTCTGGGTCGCACTTGAGCCTCCATTTGTTTTGTTTGAAGTCCAGAGATTATTTATGCTCTGGCAAAGATGGCCATTTTTGTTCTTGGTGGAAGAATTATGTCCCTAAGACCTTTGGAGTCTGCCAGGGTGGTGGTGCACACCTTTAATCCCAGCACTTGGGAGGCAGAGGCCAGCCCAATCTACAAAGTGAGTTCAGGACAGCCAACGTAACACAGAGAAACCCTGTCTTGAAAAACTAAAAAACAAAACAAAACAAAACTTTGGAGTCTGTTCTCCTAAATTTCACACTGAGATTTCTTTGTTGTCTTGGCATGTAAGAATCTGTGTATATAGCCAGATAGTATAATTAACACTTGATATTTGCGCGATTGCATACATATGAAGAGTTGGGCAGTAAGAATCAATGGTAAACAGATTTTGACAGTCATAATTACTACATGTGAAATCAGGACTCTGTAGTACAATTTTTTATCCTATCCTGAATCTTACACTTTTTCCTAGTGATCTTCTTAAAGCAAGAACCTGTAAATGATTCAGTTTGAGCTTTTGTTCTGGCACTGAAAGTTGGCTTCTAGGGAATGGTAATTTGTCTGTGATGCTCTTACTTTGCTAGAGTGACTTATGTGTTCTAAAGTTCTGTGTTTTGAATTGTGAATTTCATCCTATTAGTGGGTCAAAAAAGTCAACAGGTTATGACCATCATTGAAAAAATATGGCAAAAATAAGGAGCCCATTGAATAAATAAAAGGAATTATTCATATTTTAAAATTTGTATTTCAGCTTTTTAAAATGTCAAAATAAAAACAATGTACACACTTAAGGCTTTGTGGTCTTTCTTAGCTTTAGCTATGTTCTTCTATAGTCATAAGTCTTTTTGAGTGATATTGGTTTTACGTGGTCTTGCTTTGCTGGAAAGAAGTGACCATAGTATGTTTGTCTGCCTGTATTTTTGGTAGTATGTATGCCATACCCTCCATATTGCCTGCAGGAATCCTCTTACATATATATGTTATGTAAGTAAGATATAGAATCTGTGGGGAGTAGAAGAGAATGGGAAAACAGTGACTCTTGATGGTGTTAGGCAAGCCTGTCTTATCAGGTACAGCTGTTTTGTCACTCACTCCTGTAAGTCATCCCTCCCTTACCCATGCCTTATATAAGTAAGCTCAAGAAACTCACTGGCTTGCTGAGGGGGACTTTGGTAGAATCACACTTTGAGTCACCGTTGGTTTTCTTTCTAATAAGGGTACTTGTTAACTATCTCTATAGCTGCTGTATGGACAGATGTGTGCAGGCATGTTGTTAGTGGGGAGGTAGTGAATGGTGAGCGCATGTGGATTTGGGGTTTGGAAGAGTTCAACTTTTTTATTATGTTCCTCCAAATCTTCCCATCTCCCAACTGTCCCTTGTCTCCAGATGATGCCTTCCATCTTCCTTCTGTTTTCAGTAGCATTGCTTAGCTTTTTAACATGAAGAGGGTCGCAGTGTTCATACTTTTTACATCCCGTGTCCTTCTTCATGTTCTGGGAACTGTGGCATCTGCTTCTTCAGAGCTGTGCCCCTTTCCTTTGTCATAATGCACCATAGCATCTTGTCTATTGCTTTAGTGAGTTTTTCCTACCTAGCGCACAACTGAGGACAGTAAAGGATATCCTAGCTCAGTGGACTCTGTGGCCAGAGAACCCTGTCAGCTCAAAGATAAAAAGAGCATGTTGTAAGTTAAGGCAGTCATTACTAGATAAAATTTCAGTATGTTTTTATTAAAAATATATCAAAGGGACTGGCGAGATGGTTCAGTGATTAATAATAGCACTGCTGCTTTTCTTGCATTAGATTCCCAGCACCTACATGGCAGCTCACAACTAACTGTAACTCCAGTTACACGGGATCAAATGCCCTCTCCTGGCTTCTGTGGGCACCAGGCACACACATGGTGCACAGGCATGCATGCAGGCAAAACACTCAAAAAATAAAACAGATTTTTAAAAAAATGTCAGTCATCTTATAAAACTGGAAATTAACTGCTGCAAGAGTTTTAAAAGACTGTTAAAAAAAAAAACCTTAAACTTTTTTTTAAGGTAACAAAACTTTGAAAGTATTCTGAGCAAATGATGATATTGTCATTAAACACAGTTTTGACTTTATGCTGTGTTTTATTACTTTGAAAAATAGTACTATTTGGGATGTTTGTGGGATGTAGGATAGTTCAAAAAAGAGTACTTCATAACTCATTTTGAGTATGAACCGAGTTGAGAAAGTGCAATGTGTTGGCTCAGGTCAGTTCTTGTGAGGAAAGTGGAGAAGTGGAGAATTGACCCTTTGAAAAATTCAGTGAAGCTGTCTTTGTGCACCACAGACCTATTAGGACACAAGGAGAAGATAGTGATCAGGAACTTGCTTGTCTTCGCAGTGCCTAGTTGAAATGAGGAAGCACAGTTTTCATTAGTGATGAAGTCAAGTTCTCACACTGAGCAAGAGGGCCTCATGAGGCTGGCTGGCTTTATTTATTTATTTATTTATTTATTTTAGGTTTTTCAAAACAAGGTTTCTCTGTGTATCCTTGGCTGTCCTGGAGTCGCTTTGTAGACCAGGCTGCCTTGAATTCACAGTGATCTGCACATACTTGCCTCCTGGAGTGCTGGGATTAAAGGCCTGTGCCACTATGTCCAGTCTCATGAGGCCTTCTTTAACCCATTGTGGGGAAGCTGCAAAGAAATATTGTGTGATGTCAGGTGACACTGCTTTAACAACTCAGGGCTGTCCTGGACTCACTTTGCAGACCAGGCTGGCCTCAAACTCACAGCGATCCACCTACCTCTGCCTCCCGAGTGCTGGGATTAAAGGCGTGCGTGACCACCACCCAGTGATCCTTTAGTTTTTAAGACAAACACCTAACTTGTCATGGGATAAGAGTCCAAACTCTTATTTGCTTGATGTTTAATTTACTAATAGAATGACAATATATTCAAAAGGACTTTTTGTTTTTGAAACAGTTTTTGCCTGTACAAATGTATTATTCTTGTGAGTTAGATACTGGTAGGTCTAAGGGAACAGTTCTCAACCTGGGGGTCGAACAACCCTTTCACAGGAGTCACCTAAGATCACCAGAAGACACATATTTACATTACGATTTATAACAATAGCAAAATTACAGTGATGAAGTAGCAAGGGAAATAATTTTATGGTTGGGGATCACCACAACAGGAGAAACTTTACTAAAGGATCATAGCATTAGGAAGGTGGAGAACCACTGCTCTGAAGGCCAGAAAGGATTCAGTGTGCACTGTGCTGACAGTGGCCAGCTTCTTGCTGAGTACTTTGCTTTCATTAGCCCGTGCTTCACCTTGACTCAGCTTTCCCATTTCCCAGACATGGAATAATTGAAAAACACTGGGAAACAGGGACTTTGCTGGAGCAAAACTTGGAAGTAGCTACCTTAATAATTGGAGCATTTCCTTGCAGTGGAAAGATAGCCAAGTGTGAGATTATTTGTAGGGAAACTGATTGTGATCTTTTCACAACCCACAGAAGAAAAGCTGTATCCAGCTAAAACAGTTCCATATTTGGGATTGAGCAGATTTGGTTTGTCAGGAGGTGGACAATTGCCCTTTTATGGCTGCTGAGTCCTCCATTGCCCTTCTGTTTCCTTTGACCTAGTGCCTCTGATACTCCCCAAAGCAATCTTTTTCTCCTGTCTTTTTTGTTTTGTTTTGTTTTTTGGTATTTTGAGACAGGGTTTCTCTGTGTAGCCTTGGCTGTTCTTTCTTTGTTTTTTTTTGTTTTTGTTTTGTTTTGTTTTCTCCTGTCTTTTGGTGTTGCTCTCTAAGCTCCAGTGTCTCTGACTCATTTCCTCTATCTTCTCTTTGTCCTCTCTAGCTCCATCCCACCCTCCATTACTTGCATTTTAAACAATCAATAGACTTTGTTTTGTTCTGTATCCTTCCTATAGATTAATACTGTGAATATTGACTGAGATCAACCTTTGTGTCGCAGAACTAGGCAAGTCAAATGAGAAGTGGCTAGGCCAAGAGTCGGTCAGGGTGATGCTAGGAAAATGCCATATCTTAAATCCCAGAAGATTGACTCAGGAAAAAAATGTCTCCTTCAGAATAAGGAGCTTGTTGGCCTCTTGATTGTCTTGCCACACTGACTGTACAGAAAGAGGAAGCTGAGACATTCACCTCTGAGTGCATGTGCCTGATCTGTGTTTGGATGGGGAGACCACAAATGGGCTGGAGCTTGTTGACTAATAGGATTGATTCTCAGCTAGACCAGAACCAAACCAAGGCACCAGTGGAATGTCTTGCTCCATTTTTAGATGTTTTGACATTATATGTATTTCAGTCAATGTTTAAAGTGGCTAAAACAACCTTATTACACTGTCAGTTTGTCTCAGTTTGCATGTCTGCCATTAAAATTTGGATAGTATAAAAGGATAGCCTAAGATGCCATTGTATAAGTCAGGCTCATCATGGAAACAGTGTTGTATCTGTTTCTAGGCTACTTATAGTTGTTTAGAATCTGTTTTTGACTAACCCATACAACCACTACCACAGTAAGTTTTTTTTTCTGGTTTATTTAACCGTTTGCTAGTCCTCATGTTTTCTGGCTGGATAACTATAATATTTGGTCCTTAGAATGTAGTTTACATTTATTTACTGGTAAATCAGCTTTCCTCCCAGAAAGATTAAATAAAATGTGCCAGGTGGTTGGTATAATGAGAAAAGCAAATGAGCATTATCACATAGAAGAAAAGGGCTCTGGGGGCAGGAAAGCAAGGAGATACAAAGAAAACACATCCTTATAGAGTTTGTGAGGAGTTTGCTCGTTGTCTTGTAGTTAAAAGTTAGGGTGTGGCTGGCCTGGAGAGATGCCTCTGTGGGGAGCTTGCTTGTTGTCTTGTAGTTATAAGTTAGGGTGTGGCTGGCCTGGAGAGATGCCTCTGTGGGGAGCTTTCTTGCTGTCTTGTAGTTATAAGTTATGGTGTGGCTGGCCTGGAGAGATGCCTCTGTGAGGAGCTTGCTCGTTGTCTTGTAGTTATAAGTTAGGGTGTGGCTGGCCTGGAGAGATGCCTCTGTGGTTAGGGTGTGGCTGGCCTGGAGAGATGCCTCTGTGCTTAGGAGTACTTGCTGTTCTTCCCAGCACCGACACTGGGTGACGCACAACTGCCAGCTTCAGGGGATTTGATGCCCCATTCTGGCTTCTTTGGTACTGGTACGCATGGGGCATATACATGCACACATACAAACAGTCGTCCATGTAAATTAAAACTAAATCTTTAAAAATGTAGGGGAAAGCTCTGCCTTGTAAATTAAAAATACTACCGATTTTGAGGACTTGAAGCTTAAATGAGGGCACAGGTAAAGATAGATTCTCTCTGTTGCTTTCCTGTCCATTTACTCTGCTACAAGGGGCCAAGTTAGGAAACTGTGGGAGGAGATAACAAGGAGAATTTTGTCTAGCCTTATGGCATCAAAGAATGGAGATGAGGAATTAATGGCTTTTGTCAGTGAATTGCTGCGATAGACGCTAAGACTGACAGAAGAGGTCCTGAGTATTGTAGAGCAGACAGACTTCCCATGTGTTTAGGGAACATGTATACACAAGTTGGGAAGAGAAAGAATATTAAGAATTTGAGTCTCTAAACTCCTGTTACTATGATACTTTGCTATGCTTGCAGACAGGACCCTACCATAACTGTCTTCTGAGAGGCTTCATCTAGCAACAGATGGAAACAGATGCAGAGACCCACAACCAAACAATAGGCAGGGCTTGGTGGTCCTGTAGAAGAGTGGGAGGAAGGACAGAGGGAGCCAGAGGGGTCAAGGAGGCCACAAGATCTACAGAGTAAACTAGGCCTATGGGTGCTCACAGAGCCTGAACTGCCAACCAAAGAACATGCCTGGGCTGGATCTAGACCCCCTACATATATGTAGCAGATGTGCAGCCTGGTCAACATGTGGGTCCCCTAACAGTAGGAGTAGGGGCTGCCTCTGACATGTTGCCTGCCTTTGGATCCCTTCCTCCTAGCTGGATGGCCCTGTCAGGCCTCAGTGGGAGAGGATACATTTAGTCCTGCTGTGACTTGAGATGCCAGGGTGGGTTGGTACCCCTTGGGGGCTTCCCTTCTCTTAAGAAGGAAAAGGGGAATGGGGAGTGGGGGCATGAGGGTGGGACTGAGGAGAGGAGAGGAGGGAGCCAGGATCAGGCTGTAAAGTTAATAAATAAATAAATGAACCAGGGTGTGGGGGGAGGATATCAAAAAAGGGGGGGGGGATTAAGTGACTATAATGGAGCTTAGCCCTAAAGAAAAAAACTATTTCTCTCTTGCTTAAATAAATCTGTCTTGTGGGTCAACTAACAACAAACAGCTTTGCAGTTTGTAAAATTTAAATTTTTTGCAACAAAGTACCCAAGTAAATGATATAACAGAAATGAGCCAAACTGTAAAAGTTAAGTCCACAGCTAAGGAAGACTTATTCTTACCTTACTTTTCTTTCTTTCTTTTTTTTTTTTTTTTTTGCTTTTTCTAAACAGGCTCTCTCTGTGTAGCTCTGGCTGTCCTGAACTCACTTTATAGACCAGGCTGGCCTGGAACTCACAGAGGTCCACCTGCTTCTGCTTCTGCCTCTGCCTCCCAAGTGCTAGGATTAAAGGCATGTGCCACCACAGCCGGCTTCCTTAGTGCCACTCCAGGCCTACTGAGTTTTGTGCCAATTACTGGAAAGATGGGCTTTGAGGAACTTACTCCTCAGGCACCCAAGCGTGCAGATGAGAAAGCAAGCACTGGTGTTTCAGAAGGTAGAACAATGCAAACTGAAACAGCTTGTGTGATCATCTCCTGAGTCATAACCGAGCTCTTTGTTGGCTGATTTTGACTTGAGAACTCCATGGCCTCTGAGGTTTGTATGGGCAAGTATGAGCTCCTGGGCTTTCCCCACTGTCTGCACGGTGCACGAAGGCAGACTGACAGTTTAATGCCTCAGATGGACTTTGGCAGAAAGCAGATCTTTTAAGCTTTGAATTGTGATTAAAACTACTTATTTGTGTGTGTTTCTTTACCACAAATTTATTAATAATAATGTGACATATGACAACAGAAAACATAATTAGATGTAATTTAAAGGAAATGTATTGTTTGGGTGTTTTTAACACTAAAGACTTTTTTTTTTTTTTTTTTTTTTTTTTTTTTTTTGCCTTTTGTTTTTTCAAGACGAGGTCTCTGTCTGTTAGCCTTGGCTATCCTGGACTTGCTTTGTAGACCAGGCTGGCCTCGAACTCACAGTGTTCCACCTGCCTCTGCCTCTGCCTGCCACAGGAAAAATGTAGTAATCTCTTACTGATTTGAACATAAAGATTTTTATTCTTAGCCGGGCGTGGTGGCACGTGCCTTTAATCCTAGCAGAGGCAGGTGGATTGCTCAGGCCTGGTCTACAAAGTGAGTCCAGAACAGCCAAGGTTAACATAGAGAGACCCTGTCTCAAAAAAAGAATTTTGATTCTCAACTTTTTGTTTTATTCCTATGTTAGGTATTCACAGCGTCCTCTTCTATGTCCTAAAAATGGGAATCTGTCCCCACTTCCCAGTAGAGGCAGGGTTTTGTGAAAGGGCTTAACCTTTTATCCTATGACTTACTTGTAACTGTGGAGAAAATCACTTGGTTTGGGAGTCAGACTTGAACCATGCCCCCTGCCTACAACTTCTAAGCTCTATGGAGTTAAGACAGGTTTCCCATTTGCTCTATTTTCTCTTTTCTTATCTTTAGATTGGAATTACGTTTTTTGAAAGAGTCTTAGAGACAGAGACAGGGACACACACACACACACACCACACCACACACACCACAGAGAGGTACTAGGCCTTGCACGGGTTTTTGAAACCTCACAGCCCATCCCCAGTGAAACACTTTCTCCAACAAGGCCACACCTCCTAATCCTTCTAATCCTTTCAAACAGTGCCACTTCCTGATGACTAAACATTCAAATATGTCAGCCTTGTAGGGGCCATTCTTACTAGATCACCACACAAAGCTAAGGCACCCAATAAGCAGCCACTTTTATACTGCTAATTAATTTGCAGTGATGAATTAGTGATCAGTTAAGACTGCCTTCTTCCCTTTTTCTTTTTCTCTGTGTGTAGCCTTGGCTATCCTGGACTTACTTTGTAGACCTAGCTGGCCCGGAACTCACAGCGATCTACCTCCCAAGTGCTGGGATTAAAGGTGTGCATCACCATGCTCAGTTTGCTGCTTGTCTTTTATTTGACACCTGGTTTTGCATGCCTACATAGCACTTACAGCATGATGGAAGGGTTGGAAAGAATTTAGTGTCTTGTCATAAGATGTATTATATAGAAGCTGTTGTATTTAAGAATTATTCATCAAACATTTATGAAATGAAAAAAAAAACATTTATGAAATGTCTTCTCACCACGGGCACATGTGTTCCTTACAATCACAATTTTGTTTTCTGTCTCTAAATTTGATAATTCTAGCGATCTCAATATTGTTTGTTAGCTTGTATGCCTGGTTTACTTCACTTGGCATTTCTTCAAGGTTCATGTGTGTAATATATGCCAGATTTACCTTCGTTTAGGCTGAATAATGCCTCTTTGTATCTAACACATTTTGTTTGTCCACCTAATTGGCAATGGTATGTGAATTCTTTCCACTTTTCAAGCTATTGTAAATAAGGCTGCTGTGCAGTTAGTATACCCCTCTGAGTATTTGTTTCCAGTTGTTTTGTGTATGGACCTGCAAGTGGAATTGTATTATGAATCATGTAGTAAATCTGTTTCATGTTTTAATAAATCATATTGTTTTGTATAGCTGTTGTGATATTTTTCATTTGTACTTGTATTTTTTTAAATTAGCCATCACAATTGGTATATAGAGGTATCTCATTTGGCTTTGATTTGTATTTTCTTTCTTAGTGATTTGAAACATTTTCATAGTATATTGCTCATTTGTTTACCTTATAGAGAAATGTCTGTATGTCCTTTTAGTTAGGCTTTTTGTTGAGTTATAGGAATTCTTTGTGTATTCTGGATGTTAATCCATAGTAATAGCTATTCTTGTCAATTTGCCTATGTCTGGAATTAGCTAAAAACATATCGGTGAGATATTTATGGCATTTTTAACAACACCACCACCCCCAGCCCCCTGAAAAACCTATGCCAAAGTCTGGGGTTGTCTTATATGCCGATTACTTACCTGTAGCTTGCCTCATATGTCTAGTGCATATAGTGGGGGATGCCTCAGCGCAGCCGAGGCCCCACTCTGTGAGGAGGGTATGAAGCAGAGAGGAACAAGCTGCACACATCTTGCTGTACCCCGAGGAGGAGAATGTGAGCGTGGAGAGCGCTTTAAAGGGGCAGTGTAGGCTGGCATTGGCTGTTTGCCAGGCATTTAGTAAAGTGCCTGGCTGTCTGTGCCCTGTCTGCAAATAGACACATGCCCGGGTCTGCTGTACAGGGTGTGCGTTAGAAGAGGCGGGTAGTCTTATATGGCCAGTATATTCCAAACTGTATATTCATTATACATGTAGTTGAAGAGTCTTACTGATATAGATGCTGTTTCATTGAACATCTTTAAGAATGTCTTTACGTGGACCACGTTAGATACCTATGTGTAAGTTCTAGCATTGAAAGACTGTGTCAAAGAGATGCACACCTTGAATTAGAACAGACATGGCCAAGGTGTCTTTCAAAGGATTACTCATGTTTAAGCTCCTCTTAGTATATGACAGTTTGCTTTTCTGTGTGTATCCTAGCCTTGGGTATTAACACGCTCTGAATGTACAGCAATTACTACATCATTGAGCTAATGATATAAAAGTTGTGCCAAGAACCTGGCCACAAAGCCATGAATGATTTCTGATAGTTTTTACCACTAGATGAAGAGGTGATTGCTTCTCTGCACCTGGCCTTTTGTTCTTTTGTGATGCCAGTTTCCAGAATAGTCACCTAGATACTTCAAGTGAGAGAACATTGACCACATTTACATTATTTCTGTATATGTCTCTCTACACATACATACGGTGAACACACACAGGTGATCTTTTATCCTCGGACCATCTGAAGATAAGATACCAGCATCATATTTTCCTCTAAACACTACAATGAGTTTTTCTAGAAGTAAGAACAATAATCAAAATTAATCTAAGCTGTTTTATGGAGATACTGTTAATTTTCTAACACCTTCTACTGCTGAAGTATATTTGAAACCATACGTTGCGTGGTCCTGTTTTGTACCTTTTTTTTTTTTTTTTAAGTTTTCTTTCAAGACAGGGTTTCTTTGTGTAGCCTTGGCTGTTCTGGAGTCCCGTTGTAGACCAGGCTGGCTTCAAACTCACAGCAATCCACCTGCCTCTGCCTCCTGATGCTGGGTTTATAAGGGTGTACCACCATGAGGGGCTCATGTTTTTGTATCTTTAACTGGGTCAATTTCTAATTTTCTTATTTTGTTTATTTCACAGTTTGAATTTGTTCCTCATGTTTGGGTTCTAGTTCTACATTATTACCATAATATAAAAGTGATTCTGTTTCTTAGTGCATTATTTAAGTGACATCCAGTATGATTGAACTCAGTCTTATTCCATCTTTCTCTTGCCTTATTTTATGGGAAGGAGGGTTTCTGGACTGAACCCAGGGCTTCATGCATGCTAGCTAGGTACACATTCTGCCACTGATCTACACACTCTGCTCCATTCAGTGACAAAAACAAGTGAAATACTTTGCCCAGTCTGATTATACTTCCTTTTGAGGCTACAGATTTAAAGATTTTCATTGTGAGGCCATCATTTTAAACACCGCCCCCCTCCCCAACTCTCACTAACCTCTTACAAAGATACTTGAGAAGCTAGGTGCAGAGTGCAATTGAAGATGATGCTCATTTATATCCTTTCTACTCCTCATTGGTACAGATTGCTGGCAGATTTTTACAAGGTAATTTTCCATTTTAAATTCAAAGAGCAAAAATAGAAGGGGCTTTAAATTTTAAGAAAAAGATGCTTTTCAAGTTTTTCTACAAAGTAAGCATAACATGCCTTCATTTTTGGGAGTCTACTACCTGTCTATAACATCAGCTCCTGGTATGTTTGCTTGACTAGGAACGTGCTTACTAAATGTGGTCCAGGAGGATACAACATACTGCTGTGATCACATTTGTTGCATTTTCCAGGACCAGTGGTTACACTGAGCCTAATTGTAGCACCATTGCTTTTTATTTATTTTTGGTTTTTCAAGACAGGGTTTCTCTGTGTAGCCTTGGTTGTCTTGGACTCACTTTGTAGACTAGGCTGGACTCGAACTCACAGAGATGCCTCCTTCTCCCCAAGTGCTGGGATTACAGGCGTGCGCCACCTCTGCACCCGGCTGCACCATTGCTTTTTAAATGTGACTTTTAAGGTCATACCTGATTCAAAATAAGCTTGAAAAGGTCCTTTTTGTTGGCGCCTAGGATCACAGCGTGCTTAGGCAAGCATTCTCGCACTGCGCTATACCTTAGTTCCTGATGGAGTGTCTTTTAAAGGATACGTGAATTATTAGGGTGTTTTCTGCACCCATAGATAGGAAATGAGTAAACTGTTTAAAGGAAAATTACATGTTCATCTAAAATGTATATTCAAGGCAGAGGATATTGCCTAGTTGGTAGAATACTCAGCACACACAGTGCCCTGGGCTTGATTCCGCATCACTAAATAAAGTTGATTGTGGAGGTGGAGTAGGATGATAAGGCTGTCAGCTACCTGGGATTCATGAGACTGTGCCTCAGAATCAACAAAACAAAACAACCACATAAACACCCAATATCAGTAACAAAAAGTTATTTACAGAAATACATTTTTCTAAGTTTTTCTTTGTAAGTTATGAGTATGAATACATTAACTTATCTCCCTATCCATTTGCCCTGTTTGTGCACAGGGATTTGTGCCTCTTGCTCATAGATGTTTGGACATACTTGTGCGTGGTTCCTATTAGCCGCTCAATAGGTACCTGCTGAGGACCAAATCTGGTGTAGACATGTGCCCAGGGTGAGCCTCCTGGGGTTTTCTATTAGCTGCCAAGCCCCTTCTCAGTCAGTACTGGTTTCACTTGTGTTTTAAACCATTTGTTACCGCCTGTGTGTATCATGTAGTAAGTTTCTCTTATTGGTGGTAAATGCCTTGAAAGTATGAGTGAGCCTTCCCTGTCTATCTCACTCTTTCTCTTAAGTCATTCTTTAGAAGTCCTAGTGCTTTACTATAATTAAATACTGCTTATGGAAGCGTGGGTTATTAGTGTTTTCTTTGCCACTTTCTCCTGCTTGCCTGCCTTGAATCCTTTTAAATCACATTTCAAGATGATGCAGAAAATTTGTAAAATTAAGAATAGGATTACTTTAAACTCTTGACCCTATTGACAGATTTCTCCATGTTTTATGCCTGTTTTTGAATCACTATGCTTACAACACCAAAGTGCTGTTGTGCAACAATAGACGTGAGGCTTCACTTCTTTTGGCTTAGTGGTGTGATTACTGACTTGTTTTGTACTTGCAGCACTTTTTCTTATGATTCCCCTACTCCCTTTCTTGTTTTGATATTTTAATTGGTTGTTTTTGTTTTTTAAAATGGGAATTATCTTCTGGCCTGAAAAGTGTTAGGATGCTGAAATTTGATAACCTTTATCCTTTCTGTACATTTGTGGTCTTACGTTTTCTTATCAAATTGGTGAATATAGAGTGAAGAGGATCTGGTGTGGAAGGAAGCACCACACCTTTCCCCAGCAGAGAGGAAGTACAAATGTAATGGGTTTGCAAGTTTCTCTTTTGGAAATTCTTATGGATTGGAGGCTTTGCAAGCAAAACAACAAACAAACAAAAACTTAGGGCTTTGTGCCCACTGCCCCTTCTGCTTGCTGGGATTTTGTCTGGTTTGCCGTTGTCCAGGTCTTAAGCCTGCTGTCGTATTCTGAGTTCATATGTGTATCAGGCCTGCTGTGTGTGAAAGAGGCTGTTTACTTGGAGTCATCTACCCCCTCTGGCTTTTACCTTCTCTTCAGCATAGAACCTGAGCCTTGAGGGGAGATGATATATGAAGGCATTACATTTAAGGCTGAGTGCTCCAAGGCCCTCCTCACTCTACACGTTGTCCAGTTGTGAGTCACCTTGTTAATTACCATCTACCTCAAGAAAAAGCTGCTCATCCTTAAACAAGAAGCTATTTGTAACTGATACCTGCTGGGAGAGGGAAAATCAGTTGTCTTTAATGGGTATATCATGTAGCCTTGGCTGAGAAGGGGTATATGTGACCTTCAAATTGGTCAATGTGAAGTAACTATTACATACTTTATTGGATCTTTCCCAGAAAACCTATATTGTAATCACCCTCTTCAATAAGTACAGTGATGGAATACTCATTAAAAAAGGTCAGGATTGCATGCAACAATTATTGGATCTTATTTAATACCAAGGAGCAATTTAATTTTAATATTTATAGGATTCCTTACCTTATTACAGCAGCTACGTTAAATAATGAGTGGTTTTGTGTAAAGTGTTGCCAGCCTCAGCAGGTAATTGGTTCTTTAAAAAAGATTTTTTTGTTGTTGTTAAAATATATTTACATTACTTTCCCCCTTTACCCACCAGGCCCTCCCTTGCCCCCTCCTTCCAGCTTCTTCCATGTCCCCTCTCCTTACTCTTAAATTCATAGCCTCCTCTTCTCTGATTCTTAAGAGTTTTCACGTATACATGCAGATGCATGCACGAATATATAAGTACAATCTGCTGAGTTAGTTTGTTGTTTGTGTATGTTTTCAGGGCACTTCACTTTCTATTGGACAACCAGTTAGGCTCAACCCCTGGGAGGAGCTAATTTTCCTAATCAGCAGTTGCTTGTGTGTAGTTCCTTGTCTTATCTAGGAGTGTGCTCCCATAAGATTTCCCTCCCCCCATTTGGTGTGACTATTCTCATTCTTTAGGCCTTGTTTATGCAGCCGTTTCTATTAGAGACTTTCACAGTAGGCTTCCTGGTCTTCTGCCTCTTAATAGCTTTTTGCCTCATCTTTTACGATGGTCCTTGAACCCTAGATGCAAGGGCTGTGATGTAGATGTGGCCGTTGGTGCTGGCCTCTATACAATCTTTTGCTTTCTGTATTGTGGTTTTCTGTGACAGTCTCCATTTACTGTAAAGAGAAGTCTCTTTGATAAGAGGTGATATTTACTTATCTTTGGGTATACACTTATCTATTAGTATAAGGATAACACTTAGAATATTTTCAATGACTATTCAGCAGGCAATTGTATTGCATGATCTTGTCCACATTTCCTACGGGGCCAGGCATGATGTTGTATCAGCATGTTATATTGTCATTGACCTGATCTACTGAGTATTTATGGAAGGGTTGGGCTAGGTACTCTGACAGAGTCTTACTTGTTAATCTAGTTTTGGGAGAATTACATTGTATCTAGGAATAAAAGTTATATTAAAAGTTTTAGTGCAACTTACTAAATTATTCATATAATCAACGTTTGTTAGATCCCATAGTGCTTGCTGGGTTTGTCACATGGTGGTTATTGAAATGTTTTGTTTCATTCTCCATTTCTTTCTATATGTAAACTTTTTACTAATGCTCGAGTAGACTTTGGTAACTCCTCACTTGTTTCTGTAAATTATATCAACTTGGCTTTTGTAGTATGTTCAATTCAAATCAGACCCCTCTATTGCACCTCTGTGACACGGTGGTGCATTTGATCACTTTGAGTTTTTAAAAAACATCCTCCGTGGAAAAGAATCCAGGAGTGGTGTTTTTTTTTGTTGTTGTTGTTTTTTGGTTTTTTGTTTGTGTGTGTGTGTTTTTTGTTTGTTTGTTTGTTTTGTTTTTTGCTCTATACTCTGTAGCTGGAATTCATGAGTAAGAGCAAGGACAAGTGTTCTTCACTGCTAAGCCATCTCTGGTCCTACTGCTTTTGTGTTTTTAAAGAGCACTTTGTATTGTATATTTGTTACTTCTGGGAACAGATGATTGCTGGGGGATTTCTCTCTTCACTTTCATTAAGATTGATAAGTCATAAGCGACACTTTCTGATGCCTTATAGCTTACTGTGGTATTTATCCCACAGTTTATTTACTTTATTTCTTTAATTTTTTCCAGGAAGTTTGGTGAGCGGCCTCCACCTAAACGACTCACTAGGTAAGCATTATATTAGCCATTTAAACATTGACTGTGCATATAGATCCTGTCATTTTAGATAGTAATGTGAATTGTTCTTAGAAAATCATTCAGATATTGGTAACTACATCTTGAGCTTATTCCTACCTCTCCCTTCCCTTCTCTTCTGAAAGGGAGGGGTAGATTGGATATACTTTAAAAATTAAGTTGAATTTGCAAACTGCAAAGCTATTGTTAAGTAAACCTTCTAGACAGATTTATCTAATCAAAAAAGAGAGATTGAGAAAGAGAATAAATATATTTTATTTAGGGCTAAGCTCCATTATAGCCACTTAATTCTTAATGTTCCTTCTCTTCCCAACTTGTGTATACATGTTCCCTAAGCACATGGGAAGTCTGTCTACTCTACAATACTCAGGACCTCTTCTGTCAGTCTTAGCGTCTATCACAGCAATTCATTGACAAAAGCCATTAATTCCTCATCTCCATTCTTTGATGCCACAAAGCCAGACAAAATTAATTATTAGATTGTGAAAATAACAGCTTCAACTTTGTTTAGCCAGTCACATTTTGATGTGTAAGAGAAAGACTTGAGAGATTTAATAGGTGTTTTAAAAAAATATTTATTTATTACTATGAATACAGTTCTCTGCCTGCATGTACACCTGCAGTCCAGATTAGGGCATCAGATCTCATAGATGGTTGTGAGCCACCATGTAGGTGCTGGGAATTGAATTCAGGACCTCTAGAAGAGCAGTCAGTGCTCTTAACCACTGAGCCATCTCTCGAGCCCTAATAGGTGTTTTTAAAATGAATATTAAAATCCTACTTTTTCCCTAAGAATTTTGAGGAAAACCTAAGATTTATTCACTTTCATGATAATATACAGTCTTCTAACTATATAAGTTATTTTTACAGTATATTTCTTAATCATATATTTGAAAGAATTAACTTAAAAATTCATAAAATTTGTTGGGTTATAAAACAAAGAAATCCCTGGTTCTACATTTTTGTCCCTTGGTGTCGACTTTTATTTTTTATTAATCTTTCAAGAAGGTGTGTGTGTGTGTATGTGTGTGTGCACGCGTGTGTTTCTTTTGAACCTAAATTGGGATCTCACTTTACCGTTGTTGTGCATTCTTTATGCCCCACAATGTATTACATGACTTGAGACCATCAAGGTTCTCTGTAGTAGTTCTGTGGTGTTCTGTTGTCTTCACACTCTTTTTGGTTCACATTGATGACTGCTTAGGCTATTACAAAATAATCACCTCTGTTAAGATAGTTATTAAAAACAGTTGTGGGTTGCACATGGTAGTGCACACCTTTACTCAGTACTGTACTCAGGTGGCAGAAGCAGACAGATCTCTCTGAGTTTAAGTCCAACCTGATCTGCATAGTGAGTCCCAGGCCATCCAAGGCTGAACAGTGAGACCCTACTGAATGAATGAAATAACAATGGAATGAAAGAGAAAGAAAGGGAAGGAAGCAAAATGCGAAAGAAGAAAATATTGTATTTAAGAATAACAAACACCACAGGCACTTGGGAGACAGAGGCAGGCGGATCGCTGTGAGTTCGAGGTCAGCCTGGTCTACAAAGTGAGTCCAGGACAGCCAAGGGTGTCAGTGAGAAGAAAACCAACCCAGAAGTAACAGCTTAGTGTCTGTTCTGTCTGTTGGAGGAGCTAGGACTCAGAGCTGGAAATGGTCAACTGTTGGGGTTTCCTGGCCCACACAGCCTTTGCTGCAAATACAAATAGGATGTGGAAACAAATTGGTAATGACAGCATTAAACAGGTGTTTGGTTTGATTTGCCTAACAGCTATGGTTTATAAATCCCTAAGCTAAAGGGAAGTGTAATAAGGCATAGAAGATTCAAATTAAACACACAGGCCCAGTTCAGACTTTAAAAATGAAAACAGTAGTAAAGTGGAAAAAAGGTCCTTGATTGGATCAACTTCAGAATGGATGGAGCGGTGAGAACATAGCAATAGAAACTGTCCAAAGTAAAAACACAGGAAAAAAATCTGAGTAGAGGGAGCATTACAGATAGTTTGTCCAACTAACTGTAATTATGTGTAAGTAGAGTCATTATGAGAAGGTTATGACTGAAACTATAGGAAGAAATAATGCCTGGAAATATTTCATTGAAAGATTTGGAACCACAGACCCAAGAAACTCAGTAAGTCTCAAGTGTAAAAGTATCTTGAAGCACATTGTGGTCAAGTTGATTAAAACAAGTGCTAAACAGAAAAAGTTAAAAGCAAGAGACAAAGATAGGTTTCAAAAGAACAAAGATAAAGATCACAGCAGGTTTTTCATCTGAAATTTTGCTACAGGTCAGATGGCTTCAAAGTATTTAAAAGGGTGTAGATAGAGACTTTAAACAACATTAAAAACAAAGTATTCATCATAAACAGACCTGAAGAACACTGAAAGAAATTCTGCCAAGTGTAAAGGCAATATTGAATAGAAAACTTACTCTAATTTACTGTCCAAGAATAAGAAATGTGACATCACTGCAGATCCTACCAATATCAAAGGTTAACTACAACTCCTAGTCCTTGTGACAGCTTCTGAAGAAGTGTGTAAGTACCATGAAACTAACAATTTATAAGCTTGTTGGAGACATTATATCCAAACAGGCTGAGCTTGTTACTAAAACAAAGAAGCTGCAAGTGTAGGTTGGCTTCACTGCTGAATTCTACAGTGTTTAAGGGAGAAACTACCATTAGATAGATGGCTTTCTAAAAGCTGGAAAAGAATATCTGGTGCCTAGGTCATTCTCTGAGGACAGAATGCTGCTACCTAAGGTAGGCAATACGTTACAGAATGCTACTGAAAACACGAGACAGTACGGCTATACACTAACATCACATACGAGCAAAAGTTTCTATTCAAGTTTGGAAAAGTATTGAACTCTGCACACACAAGTTTAGAAACTGCAAGCTGCTGTTCCTGACAGGATGCAGATGAGTATTGTTTTCTGGAATGGGAACAAGCAGAAAGGATTTCAGAGACTCAGAAGAACAGCTTTGGGGAACTAAGGATATCTTGTGGTGGTGATGTAGCATGCTCTTGATAAAACCACCGCATGGTGTGCCAATTAAATCTCATTAAAACCCTGAACTTTCTAGTAACCCTTTTACATAGGAGATACCTGGGAGACTAGCATATGCTGTGGGAGATTCAACTAAGCTTTATTTTATTTTTAAAGAAAACAGACTGCAGATGTCTTCATTACCCATGCAAACTTAGCAAAGCTGTCTAATGACAAATGCAAAATGAAAACCAGTCATCAATTCTGTGGCAAAATTAGTTTTATTAAGTACAAACTTGAAATTAGGATATTATTATTTGTATACCAAGTTTAGTACCATCTAAATATTTCAAAATCATATTTTTCATGTCTCCTCTCAAGTGACTCTGCTTTACGAAAACAATATGTTATTTGGCCAAAAATACTTTAGGTGTTTCTCTCCACTATGCTGTAGAGAGTGTAATGTGGAGGCCATTTCTTTTGTTTTAAGGACCTTTCAAAGCTTACCCTGTTCTGTTCTTTCTTACTCCTGTTTCCCAAGGTAAACAGTTTTGGTGGGAGAGTCTCTAATGGGGGGAGGAAGAGAGGAATTCTTTCTACATGATTTAAAAATTTAATTAAAATCACAAATTAATGAAATAAAGACTACTAGTCAACATGACTGTGAATTTGTTCAAGAAGTTCATTTATTTGTGTGTGTGTGTGTGCGTGTGCACATGTGCTACACTATGCTTGTGGAAGTTGGAAGACAGTTTAAGAAAGGGGAATCTTCTCACCTTTCATAGGTGGGTTCCGGGCATAGAGACCTACACATTCTTTCAGAGATAGTTTTGTTTATTTTTTCATCCCGTAACTACAGACTAGGAACTGCTAACTGATGCTTTTGCTAGAACTTGTTGCATGGCAGAGACTTTCTTCTGTGAGGCTTGCCATTACTTTAGTTTGTATAACTGCGAGAATGACTTTGTGTTGTTTCTTGCTCATAGTGTCTTTTGTGTGCTACTGGGAGTAATGCTTTTCACAGAGCCTGCCTCCTCTGTCTTACGGAGAACACTGTTCTACTCTTAAAATCCCGTGTGTGAAGCACATGAACCATGTATTTCTGTGGACTCAAGCTAGATCAGCAGCATATTTTTGAACAATGTTTAGTATCCAGACTATTCTCCTATTTTTTAAAAATTTGTTATCGTAGGCAGACATATATCAGGGGCTCATGTCTGGAGAGCAAAGGACAACTTTCATGAGTAGGGAATCTCTTTCAAGGTTGCCAGGGCTTGCCAGGCAAGCAGCTCTAATTGCTCATTCATCTCTCTGGCCCCTTCTCTATATTATTACATAGTAAGATGCTGTTCTTATGTTTTAATCCATATATAAATGTGCTTAAAAGCTTGATAGATCTGCTGTGTATGGTCGAATGAAACACCTCTTACCTCAAAGGTATAAAAGACAGTAACCATGGCCCAGAAACATTTATTTAGTCAGTCCAGATAGAACATTCTAACATTGAAGCAGTTTCCATACTGTTTTTATGGTAGCAGGACAAAGTTATAAATCAAGGAATTTAAAAAATATATAGATACATTAGGAAAGCAGGTTATAGCACGAAGGGAGATAGGCCTTGTATACTATCTGACAACACTCTCAGTCTTGACGGTAGAAAACTGGGATGTTGTTAAGTTACTACATCCTAGGTCTGGCTAGTAGCAGGGCCCTACATAGAGGTGGTTGTGGGGCTATGACCGTTTAGTAGACTAAAGATAGTTTCAAGTAATTAGACTCTGAAACAACAAAATTTCAACCTCCCCACATCTTTGGTTTGATCATTCAGCTTGTGCAGACAGCTTCTTCCCAAAAATTCGTGCTCACAGTACGTTGAGGCTTGAGTCAAAAACATGAATCAATGTGTACCCTACCTCCTTTACCCAGCATGCCTGCAAAGCTTGCATCAAAGTCTCCATTCCCGTGTTTTTCCTCCTGCAGCCTGTATAGTTAAGAGCTTGGATTGGCTTTTAACAAAGAAGACAATACTGATACCTATAACTTGCTGACATGAACTACTTGTCAGTGGGGGGCTGGCTTACTTTGAGGTGTGTTTTTGTTCCTCCCTTCCCAGTAGCTCCGCAGAAGAGAAAACACTCAGATTCAGAAGTGGCAGAGTTAAGGTTCAGATCCTTAGCCATTGTACTACCAGGAGTACAACTTGGTCTTTGAGTTGGCAAAACTACTTAGCTTTGCATCCTGGTTTTCTGAATAATTTCAGGAAATTCACTTAACCTTTACCAAATCTACACTATGTTTGGCCAGATGTCACCTCAATGCTGTTGGTAATATTAATACACTTGCTTAGAAAAATAGCTAGCATAGTCTCACTGCTCAGTTTCAATCTTTTTAATGGTGAGATTATCATTGTACAGTCCGCTGTACATGCCTCAAGTTCTTTTATTTGAAACCTCTATAGCATGTCAGGGAGAAGTAAGAAAAAAGTAAAGAAAAGTAAACACAAGACCTGGTAAACATATAGGCACATATAAACACATATGTAAACATATAAGCAAATAATCACTAAGTGACATAACAGAGACCTAAGTGTTAGAATTTAATTTGGAAAATATGCTCCCAGTTAAGACTTTTCAAATAGGTTGGTGCTTTTCAAGTTCCATTGTCTTTTTTTTTTTTTTTTTGACTTTTTGTTTTTATCCAGTTTTGTTTATTAATGCTTTTGTCCTTTTTTCTTGTATATTATAAAGTCTTCCTCAGTATCTCTTCCACTTTGTTCTTTTGAGCCAGGGTCTTTTAATCAAACCTAGAACATACCAGTCTAGCTGGTCTTGCTCCAGAAATCTCCAAGCTCTGCCTTCAAGGCTAGAATTACAGGTGGGTCATGACACTCACCGGTACTTAGATGAGTTCTGGGAATCTAGTCCTCTTGTAAAGGTTTTAACCACCAAGCCATATCCCTATCCCTCTCCCGCCCCTCCCCTCTCTCCCCCTCTTTAAATTTTAATACCCCACCCCCATCTCTGAACAGTCACTTCCCACAGCAATGTCTCAGATCCCTTGCTATTGCCAGTGTGTCCAGTACTGTGCCCTTTGTGAACTTACCCCAGTCCTTCACCTCCGACTCCCTGATCACCACAGATGCGAGTTTCAGCTGTGTCTGTGCACACCTTTGCCAGTCAGATGTTGCTGCATGCTGTTCTCCTCTTCCCTTCTCTCTGCCCACACTGTGGCATCACTCGCAGTGTCTTGCAGCTAAAAGATTTTTTTTCGATAAAACTAAATGTCATTTAGGTTATCTCATGTGACTCCTTTAATCACCCCTGAGCTAGGAAGTTGTGTTGGCTCTAATTTTCAGATAAGAAAGTAAAAAGCTGAGTGAGGCTCCATGTTTTGTCCAGACAGTTCAGTGTACTAGTGACACAAATCTATAATGCTCTACATTTAATAACTTTATGACTGTTGACAGCTTATTACTGTCATTTGGATATCTGTTTGTATGATGTGTTTGTCTTTATTTACAATGTAAGTAGAATATAATTTAAATTTATTAAAATATTCTTAGTTATCCTGTCTTTGATTTTGTCGTGTGTATAAAACATCTGAAGAATTGATATTTTACTTTAACTTTTAGAGGTTCCCCACTCCCTGTGTGGTACTTTTGGCACACTTGGGTGCAGAAATACTCATTGATAGTTTTATAAAACATTTGCTTTAATAAGCATGTAACAGTTTTTACTTGATAGAATGCTGAGTTTTTGAAAGCTTCATGCAGTTTTCAATTGGCCCTATTGAATTTATTATATTCAGCAGCGTCCTGTGGGCAGTTGTGTGCTTGTGTGTAAGTGACAGGGTTTTCTAAGTCCTTACACTGCACAGTTAGTTTGGGATCAGGCAACAGAGTTTAAGTGATTTGATGATGTTTGTTATGGCTTAAGATGTAAAAGGGTAGAGGAACAAGATCAACTACAGAGAAAGTCAGAATTAAATTAGCAGTGTAAGCATTAATCTTATTTTAACAACCAAAATGCAGAGTCAATGTGGGTATGTATTGTTCTTTGCACAGCATTTGTAAAAGTAGCTCATGTTATTGGTTTCTATTTTCATGTTTAGGGTTTGTTTGTTTGTTGGTTGGTTGGTTTTTTTTTTTTTTTTTTTAATGTTCATAAGCATTCCTCTTATCAGATAGAGTGAAAGAAAGATTTTGTCAAAAATGCCATCCCTACAATGGTAATATTTATATTTGATTACAGGGAAGCTATGCGAAATTATTTAAAAGAACGAGGAGATCAAACAGTACTCATTCTTCATGCAAAAGTTGCACAGAAGTCTTATGGAAATGAAAAACGGTAAGATTGTTGGTATTTGGAGCAAGTAGGTGCTTATTGTACAATTTGCATATGGTTTATATTTATGTCTGAGACTTGTTTCTATTCCTGGGTTTATTTGCATAGTAAAAAATGAAGAGGGAGGGGACTTACCTCTTTTTGTTTTTCAAGACAGGGTTTCTCTGTGTAGCCTTGGCTTTCCTGGACTCTATCTGTAGACCAGGCTGGCCTCGAACTCAGAGATCCACCTGCCTCTGCCTCCCCACTGCCTGACTGGGACTTACTCCTTAAAGGGGAGAAACAGTAAATTGTGGCATGTTCAAGTCAGAAAATTTAGTGAAGACCATCTGGCCACATCCTAACTTTATAAAATTAAGCCTGTTTTTCTTTGGAGCTGTGTTCCAAGCATCTTAATAGCACATTAGCTCATTTGCAAAACATCTTTCCTTTTGGGGTAAAGTGTAATTTCATAAGCAACTGTTTGCCCCTCCCCTCCTCCAAGCCCTCCATTTTAAAGGAAGAGGCAGTTGTGATACAGTTGTGTAATCCTCATTATTAGTGAGGCTGAGACAGGAGGATGACAAGTTCAAAGCTTCTCTGGGTTACAGAGTGATCATAAGATCAGTGTGAGCAACTTTGACTCTGATTCAGGAAAGAGATGGCTCAGAGGCTAAGACCACTTGTTCTTCTGGGGGCCTCTAAGTTCAAGTTCCAGTGCTCCTACCTGCACCGGCTGTAACTCCAGCTCTGAGGGAACTAGCATCCTCTTCTGGCCTCCATGTCACCCATACACATGGGGTATACACACACAACTAAAATTAAATCTTTTTTCTTTATATATAGCTCAGTGATAAGAGTATGTGCCAGTGTGCTCAGGGCCCTGGGTTCACTTCCAGTGCCACAATAGGTAGGTAGGCAAACAGGCGCATAAACTTAAGTAATAGATGGCCATGGTGGTGTACTCCTTTAATCCCAGCACTTGGGAGGCAGAGGCAGGTGGATGGCTGTGAGTTTCAGGTCAGCCTGGTCTACAAAGTGAGTCCAGGACAACCAAGATAACACGGAGAAACCCTGTCTTGAAAACAAAAACAAAAACAGAATCTTAGGTAAAACTATAAATCTATCCTAAGGTGAGTTTAAGTTGAGCTTTGGACCAGGTGTAAGAGCTCTTAACTGCCTGAGCCCTGTACTTGATAATCCCGTTTGTCTGTCCCATACATTGAGTTAGTAGCACCTGTGGTCTCATCTGACTGGGAGGCCAAATCAAGATTGCTTGAGCCCACAAATTCCTGGGCCACACTGCAAGGTCCATCTAAGGAAGAGAAAGACAAAGAAGTCTTCATACTCAACCTAACTGGGCACAACAGAAGTTGTCTGTAAAGATAGTGGATGAGTGTTGTTTCTGTGTAGTCTTTTTTATGAAACTCACATTTCATTATGTTTGACTTATTTATGAACTTCTTGGTGGTCAGGTTTTTGTTTTGTTTCAAAGTAGGTATAAGAATTCAAACCCAGAGTTTTGTATACACAGTGTACACGGTCACGCGGTTACATCTTCAGCTCCCATATACTCACTGGGCTGCAGTTATCAGAGGGTGGACATGCAGTGAGCAGAGCCTGGCCTGCTAAGCCAGGTCATTGCTGCCTTAGAACCTCCTCTCTGTTGTTTTCACTTGATTCCAGGTACTTTAAGGCACTGTCTTTCACAAACAGCATTTTTGTTGTTGTCTTGTTTTGGTTTTTTGTTAAGCATTTATGGGTAAAGATTGTGTGTGTTTGTGTGTGTGTGTGTAGTATGTATTTATAGTATGTTAACACAAAACAGCTCTTATCTTAATTCTGGAGCCAAGGGTGATTGGTCATAGCTCAGGAACGCAGCTTTAGATCACCTCAAATGCTGTGTTCTAGTGTGAACATGGTTTGTGAAGTTACAGAACAAAAAGTCATAAATGAAGAAGCCTCTTGGTTAAGAGGGTTACAGCTATCCTAATGTCTGAGGACATTCTTGGCTATTGGATTTGTGAAAGCTGGTGGTCTGATACTTCTACAGAATTGTACGTGGTAGCTCTTAGGTCAGGCCCAGGTGGGCAGAGAGTGAATGACCATTGAGACTAAAGATAGCCCTAGAAAATTTGGCCCTGCATCTGCAACAGTCTAACTATCCACAACTGTGGCTTTGTTTGTGTTTTGAGACAGGGTTTCTCTGTGTAGCCGTAGCTGCCCTGGATGCTTTGTAGACAGCGATCCGCCTGTCTCTGCTACCCTGAGTGCTGAGATTAAAGGCGTGTGCCACCATGCTCAGCTATTGTGACATTCTAATCAGTCAGTCAGCCTTGGTGACATGGATGTGACTTTTTTTCTGGGAACTTGAGTTCACACTAGTCAGTTGTTTTCTAAGCACAAAAAGAATGCTTCTAACCACTAAAGAATGTTGTACAAGGCTAGATGTGCTTTTTGAGGGGATATAGAGAGCTTAGCAACTCTGGTCTCCAGAGAAGTGCTCTGCCAGTGCTAGGGTGGAGGGAGCATTTTAAGGGAAAGGAAGGTAAGAGACTCTAACCATGCCTTGGCTCCCATTGGAATTCCTATAACTAATTCCAGGTTCTTTTTTCTTTCTATAGTTTTAAAAAATAGAAATTCACACTAATCTAATTTCCCTTTAAGTAAAATCCTCATTCTTCCCAATGACGGGGTGAGACCAGTCTAGACTTCACTGAAACGTGGGGCAGACATGTTAATCACTAGGCTCCAGACATGGTCAGTGTTGGCTTTTGGACAAAGTGTGATACCAATTAGAGTGGTTTCTTCATTTATTCTCTTTATAAAGTGATTTGCTGGTTGCTAATGCAAAAGGACCTATAAAGAATTAGGTGGCACTTATTTTATGATGGATGGCTGAGACCTAGTGAAGTAATAAGGGTTTGTAGGTCATTGTAAGAAATACAGGACCACAGGGCTGCAGTGGCTTACCAAGTATCGTAAACATTTTAATGATTGTCTTTATTGCAGTAGCTTGAATGTACCTTCTGTTAGTTAGGTATGGTTTATTCAGTCCATAACCTCACTTAAATACTTGAAGAATCTTTGCTTTTGATTTCCAAAAAAGAATGAAGATGAAGATGTTATTACTATCTTTTGGGTTTTCAAAACAGGGTTTCTCTGTGTAGCCTTGGTTGTCCTTTGTACACCAGCTGGCCTTGAACTCAAGAGATCCACCTGCCTCTGCCTCTCAAGGGCTGTGATTAAAGGCGTGGGTGACCACTGCCTGGCCCTACTCTCCTATCTTTTGAATCATGTGTATTAAATGTTTTCAAGGAAGGTAAATGTGCTACTTTACACAGAGGAAGAACTGCCTTGGCTTACTTGGTGTGAGTGTGTGTGTGGGGGGGGGGGGCCGATTAATGCCCTCCTGTGACTCGCTAGTTCTGCCTAGGCTTCCTTTAGGATTTAAAGAGGGGATGGTCTGCTGTCCACTCTGGAATGAGGAGATCCTTGCTGATCCAGATTCAGGCTCTTGTAAAGAGTTGCTAAGTCGGGGTTGAGTGGTGGCTCAGAGGTTAAGTAAGGGAACTGACTCCTCTTCCAGAGGTTCTGAGTTCAATTTCCAGTAACCACACGGTGGCTCACAACAATCTATAATGTGATCTCATGCCCTCTTCTGGCCTGTTGTGTACATGCAGACAGAACACTGTGTATGCTAATAATAAATAAATAAATAAGTAAATAAATAAATAAATCTTTTTTTTTTAAGCGGGGGGGGGGGGGAAGTTGCTAAGTCATGAGGTAACTTGGGGACACGACCACAGATACTTTGGCTATGTCTCTGTCATAAAAAATAATTTCACTGAATAATGCTAAAACTATCTGGCCTGGAAATCTTATTTTAAAAGCTTCAATTATTCTTGGTATTAGCATGCTTGCCTCAAATGGCAGTTGTCCATTTGACTTTTTCATTAAAGGTCGGTATACTTTCTAAAACATGAAACTTTTCTAGAAGGCTTGTTTTCTCCAAAGGCTTTGTGTTAATATGCCATTTGATATTATTTTATTAATGTCCAGCATTGTCTTTGGTGAACAAGCAGTTATGCAAGAGGTGCTCTTTGACAATTACTAACTCCTTAGACTGAACTGATGGCGAGGAGCTCCCAGATGCTCCTTCAGTGGGAACAGACTTGGATTTTGTCTCATCCAACTTAATTGTCATACCAAGCTAAATAAAAGCCCTTTTTGAATCTATAGGCTTTTTCCAGGTGTGTTCACAGGGTTTGAGGGGAGAGAGTTGTTAAATCAGTCACTAAAATAATGACTGAATTTTAAAATGGGTAAAGTATTAAATGTGTACATATTGCCACCAAGTGGGAGAGAACAGCATTGTTTGTCAGTTGAGATGATGAAAAAGAAGAGAAAGAAAAAGAAAAGGCATATTGTTTGACAGGACTCAATAGCAGTTAAAAGCCAGTTTTAAACACCATCTTAGTCATGTTTGGTTAATTATATGGGCTTTATTCCACTCTCCCTTTTTAATCTATCTATATATATTTACTTATTATTATATTACTACTAAACTATGTGGAGATAAAATTTTGGTTAAATTACTTTCAGGAGTGACAGTTTGGGGACATTAAAGATAGGATTTCATTTGCACCTTACAAAAGAATCTGAATAAAAATACCCACTCCGTTCCTTTATCATTTCAGTGTGCATATAGTTTTCAGATGTGAAATTAAAGTACATTTAATTGGATAATGCCAATTTACCAATGAGCTCAGGTTCCCATAAAATACTAACATGGGATAAAGTTCCTGAAATTGCATTAGCCTAGGTTTTTGAGATGTGCGCTTGGTGGCCACTGCTATTGAAAGCTGGAAAGATCCCTGTATATATGTAAACAACCAGTCCCACTAGGCATTCCTACAATGTCCACATCATTGGAGTGATGTTGACCTAGGCCCGGTGACCTTGATATCCTTCGCCTCAAGTGTGAGTATGGAAGCATGACAGCGCCTCTTGTTATGTATTGCTTAATTGGGCATTACAGAAACACAACGGAGGCTTCCCACTCTGTTCTATACTGCTTCCTCTCCAGGACACACTTGGTCTAGTTGACCTTTGGCCTCTGGTTTTCTCTCCATAGTTGATTCCCTCCTTTTAAACAGCCACTGCTTCTCTTCTTGGTCTTCCTTTTCTGTAAATGCTGCAGCCTCCTTGTAGAAGTTTTTGTTTGTTTGGGGTTTTAATTAATTAATTAATTAATTAATTTTTTTTTTTTCGAGACAGGATTTCTTTGTGTAGCCTTTAACTGTCCTGGACTCACTTCGTAGTCCAGGCTGGCCTCAAACTTAGAGATCCACCTGCCTCTGCCCCCCGAGTGCTGGGATTACAGGCGTGTGCCACCGTGCCTGGCTCAAAGTCTCTATTTTAAAACACACCTCTCCTTTTTTTCTCCCTCTTTCTGTATCCTATTAGAGTATAAATTCCATGAGAATAGGAATTTTGTTTGATCTTGTTGTTTTCATTACTATATTATGTTTCTGGTACCTGGAAGATAAAAGTAATTTGGAGAACTAATAAATGCTGATGATCTCAGTTCATTTCTTGGAAGTCAACGTTGCCAGTTAACTTGGAAAGTCATCTGAGTGGGGTTGAGAAAAGAAGGTGCCAGTACATTAAGAGGCTGTTCAGTAGGTGCTACTGTGATTTGCTGAAGAGGAAGCAAACTGCTCTTTTCCCTACAGACCTGAGGCTATGCATGGGCACATATTTTATTTACTTATTTGTTTTTATTTATTGAGATAGGATCACACTATGTAGCTCTGGCTTTCCTGGAACTCACTATGTAGACCAGACAAATTCACAGAGATCTGTCTGCCTCTGGCTCCCAAGTGCTGGGATTAAAGGCATGCATCACTATGCTTAGCGACCAAATTTAATTTTATAGTCTGAGTTTCAGGTAAAATTTGATTCCCAGTATCAGTCAATCAATTGACTAGAAGGTGTCACTGGGCAGTAGGAGGCCTATGTTCTCATACTTCAGTAGTGTGAGTAGATGCATATCCACATGCTAGGCTGTTCTTTGTTGGTTTCTTATAATGGGAGCTTGTCACAGGTAGTTATTATTGTTACGGTAAGGCTGTTTTGCTCATAGTGGGATTTGCAGAATCAAGAAACATCTCTCTATAGTCATAACTATACAAAAAAGTAGGATTAGCCGGGCACTGGTAGCCAGCCAAGGCTAACACAGAGAGACCCTGTCTCCAAAAACCAAAAAAAAAAAAAAAAAGAAAGAAAGAAAGAAAAAGAAAAGAGTAGGAATTACCATTAGGGTCTTTTGCTTTAAGAAAAAAGGAAGGAAATTAGTTAAAGATATTCTTGTGTGTTAATTATATACCTGGTTCTTCATTTTTTAAAATAATTTACTTTTATTTTATGTGCATTAGTGTGAAGGTGTCAGATCCCTTGAAACTGGAGTTACAGACAAGTGTGAGCTGCCATGTGGGTGCTGGGAATTGAACCCAGGTCCTTTGGAAGAGCAGACCATGTTCTTAGCCACTGAGCCATGTCTCCATCCCCTGGTTCATTCATTTATACTATTTGCCTGGCTACTATAGTCACTTGAGTTTTAAGGCCCCCTAAAGTGACAAGACAAACATTTTAAGGTATGTACATGTCAGTGGGTATCATTGGACAAAGATATATTACATATCATCAGGCAGGTACATTATGCACTACAGAAGGGATGAATTCATAGTTCGAGTGTTAGGTTATGACAAAATCATTACATGTGGAGAGAACTTGTGAAGTTATTTTTTGACACACAGAAGAACAAATCTGTTAACAGTCATGAGCTGAAAGAAGATTGTATTGTTCTTTTGGTCCAGGATGTTTCTCAGTCATGCATGCTAGGTGTTCAAGGTAAGGTACATAAAATACAGACTTTTTGTAAGTAACTAGTCCCTCCCTCGCCCCCTGTTTTTTAGTTGCCTTACTTGAAATGATACTTTAATGCTATTTTCCAAGTGACTTGCCAAATAAGGTTAACTATAATATACCAAGAATATAATTAAAATTAATGATGCTGTTGTCTTGGCTTGAACTTAGTAATCACAGACTATGTGGGGATCTGTTGTGTTTGCCAAATTCCAGTAGAGTAGTTCAGAGCCTTGAGGTGTGAGAATTCAAAGTTCTGCTCAAAGCAGGACTAATCTTAACTGAGGATGTAACTCCCAGATTTTGTTAGAACAGATAAGAAAGTCTTCATTTTAATGCTTTTGACAAGATGATTTGCTTCGTAAATGACCGAAATGTTTGTTAGGAACTAACTTAGTACATTGAAGTATGATTTTGAATGCAAATATTAAAAAATAAAATAAAATATGATCTTGAATTTAATTTTTTTGCCTGCCATTTTTTTTTTTCCAGATTTTTTTGTCCTCCTCCTTGTGTGTATCTTATGGGCAGTGGTTGGAAGAAAAAAAAAGAACAAATGGAACGAGATGGTTGTTCTGAACAAGAGTCTCAACCCTGTGCATTTATTGGAATAGGAAATAGTGACCAAGAGATGCAACAGCTAAATTTGGAAGGGAAGGTAAATTCCAAATATACATTCTGCATTCATTTTTTTTGTAGTATTTATTTTAGTGTTGTTTTGCTTTTTTGTTTGTTTGTTTATTTTGTTTTGTTTTGGCTGTCCTGGACTCGCTTTATATTCAAAGCTGGCCTCAAACTTAAAGCGATCCACCTGCCTCTGCCTCCAGAGTGCTGGGCTTAAAGGAGTGCACCACCACACCTAGCTTAAAAGGGCTTTTTAAAAACAATTGTTTAAATGTGTATATCCTTGAGGACAGTCATGGTCTGGTGACTCATAGAGCTTGTGTGTTGGCATTTAAAGGCAGCACTGGGAGGTGTCTCCAGTTTCATGGCAGCCTTAGCTGTAAGTCAGATTTCTATTGGAGGCCAGGAGTTTAGGAGACAGGTTTTCTGCCTGGCAGTATTGTGATGCTCAACTTTGGTTTACTGTGTCCTCTTAATCTTCATCCGCTGCTGCGAAGCAGCTGCTGACATGGATCTGGTATAGTGGCCATTGGTTAACCAACACAAGTGCAGAACACAAGCTACTCAGAACCGTTTGTCTTCTAGCTTTGCTGACAGTGAATTCTGTGAATTTAGAAAGCAGTAACAGTCAGTATGCTACTTTAGTTCAGGAAGATAATTGACCATTTATTATAATTATTAATTTAATATTTTCCCTTAATATTAAAATTTAGAAAATGGTTCTGATCTCAGTGACTGCCTAGCATCTAAAATATATAAAAGCTACTTCTGTATTTAGTAACTATTGTTGGCTATCTTGGTGTTTATGTTTTGATTTTACACTAGGGTAAGCTAGATGCCCAACAGTGGTGAGGGTGGTGAGCTGTGAGTTAGCATTCTTAGTCATGTTAGTCAAGTTCAGAGAGTACTAAGAAGCCTTACCGCAAACCTTCAAATCTGGATATTTGTCATTATGCCCTTATACTTTTAGCCAATAAGGTATGTTGTCCATGGATTTGAAATTAGGTTTGGTATAATTTTATTACAATAGTGAAATGTTTGTTGTAAAAGAAAATAGAGCAGTAAAACCATTTTAAAGTTTGGTGAGTTTTTGTTTGGTTTTGGTTTTGGGTTTTTGTTTTTTGTTTTTTTTCCTGAGACAGGGTTTCTCTGTGTAGCTTGGCTGTCCTGGACTTCCTTTGTAGATCAGATTTCAGATTGGCCTTGAACTTACAGAGATCCTCCTGTCTCTGCCTCCTGCGTGCTAGGGTTAAAGGCGTGCGCCACCATGCCTGGCGCTCTATGTTAGATCTTGTTGTGCAAGTCCTGGACACTGGTAGGATGAAAGCGCACATGTGCATGTGAGGATGTAAAGGACTGCTTGAAGGAGACCGATCTCTCCTTTCACAGTGTAGGGGATGATCTGAGGGGGTGATCTCACCAGCCCTTGTTCATCTGTTTCATTTATGCTAGCCAGTATTTTCTCATTCTTGATGCAGATTATACTTAATAATATTAGCTCTCAGAATTAAGTGATCTAATCTTAGGCTTTCCCACTAATTAAGATGTAGTTCCCTTATTGAGATACACATCTCATTTTGTCTATGACTATCTGCTCTAGTACATTGACTTTATCCTGTGTTCCAAAGCAGAACAGTTCCAGATTTGACCTTTAGCTAGTAATTAAAAACTAGGGTGGGCCTGTGTGAGAACTCAAAGATGTCATTTCTGAGAACACAAGAAAACCTCCACTGTAAAGGGCTATTTCTTGTATTTTGTGTTTATTGTTTCTTGTTTTGCCTTCTTCACAGCAAGGTCTTTCAAAATTTAGAATATTCAAGGTCACATTTAAGTTTTCTTATGTAACTTTGTTAAAGAGATAAACTATTGTAGTATTTTTATCTGCTACTAACAGTCTGTATTGGCAGAAATTTTAAGAATAAAAGCCTAGAATTCATTAGCTGCTTTCTAATGAGAGGTACTTGCTCTACATTTTAAAAGGAGCACAGAGCAGAAGTAGTTGAAATAAATTTTGGATATCATTAATTCTGTTTTCATAAAAGAGGTCAGTATTTTGGCCAGGCCCCCTCACTTCAGTGTTTAAGGGAATAGGGAGAGTTTTAGAGCCATTATATACAGGTGAAGTGGTGGTATTTTAAACTTTTCAACAAGTGAGTGTTTTATACCTTTAAACTTGATTCTTTTGATAATGGAATAAATAAACCCATTAAACAAAGCTTATCTATTTTAAAAATAGTTCTTTAGTATATTCTTAAAGATACCTAAGATGTTTTTATGCTCCCGTTCAGTCTAGCACTATTTTCCTTAGTCTTGTGGTTACCACAGCATTCAGTCACATAAAGAGAAACACTGGGTGAGCTATTTGAAAACTGCAACCAAAAACTGCAGATAGTTATCAGTTGTTTTTAAGTACAAAAATCAAACGATCGCTTTAACAGTGAGTGGTGATTCTGTAAAGCATGTAAAACTATATGAAACAAAGAGAGTAGATATGTATGGATCATAGGGTTTTGGTTTTTAAAGTAAGTGTTGTTATAGCAATGTTTGTATATAACTAACACTCGAGGAATTTAAATTAAAGCCTTTGCTGGTCAGCGACTTGTAGACACCTGGAAGACTCTCTGCCTGTGCTGTGTGTTCTTGCTCTTTGCCTAGCCTCATCCTTCCCTGGGGATCCCCGTCTACACTTACACTTGGGAAGACCAAGTCTTCAAGCATTGCTTTGTCCACAGCTATCAGAGCTTGGCTTCTGAATTCTTGGATTATTTTTTGTGCAGCTCTTCCGAGTTGACTTAGACAGTGCTTCTCACTGTGCTTTTTCCTCTGCTTCCTATACTAGGTGGACTTGAATTTTCTGGAACAATTCAAGTTGAGGAACAGGAATAGTGGATGTAATAGTTTTCTAACCACCCTAAGGACAGCATTAATGGCTGAACATTGAGGTCCAAGTGCAGCTCTAGCTCCAGAAGGGTCTAGGAGACGCTCTACTCAAGTTCAGCGCTCTGGATTAAGGTTCCCCTTCTTGGCACCTAAGCTGAGTGTGATCTGTCCCTGCTGACCTCTGTCTTAGGAAGAGGTTGGCCTCTCATGGGCCTGACATTCATCTCCCATTGTCTCTTTAGAGAATAGTGTCAACAATTTATTTGGTGATCTATCGGAGAGATATCATTCATGCCCGATCAAATGTGGCTACACCATTCTGAGGTGTACATCAAGGGTGTGCTGTTAACACTTCGCTTTTCTTCCACAGAACTACTGCACAGCCAAAACACTGTACATATCTGATTCAGACAAAAGAAAACACTTCATGTTGTCTGTAAAGATGTTCTACGGTAACAGTGATGACATTGGTGTGTTCCTCAGCAAACGGATCAAAGTCATCTCCAAACCTTCCAAAAAGAAGCAGTCGCTGAAAAATGCTGACTGTATGTATGCTTGAGTTTATTTGTTCCCCCTTCTCACATTACATCAATGAAATACACTTTGAAGTATAAATGGGTAGTGCTACCCTAATGACATGATTGGTTCTCAAGTACTGTTTGGAGGATCTGAGCTACTTCAGTAGAATTGCTTTAGAGTGGCTTCTACTGTTTCCTAGGGGTAGTTGGGGAAATTTGGAGGATTTTTCTCTCCTTTTGTCACAGTGACTTGGTGGGAAGATAATGCTTTGGGACCAGTGATGCTAGATGTTCTACAGTGTCCAAGTAGTTCCTATCCCGAAAGACTCAGTCCTTTCAGAATGACACAAGTACCTACTTAAAAACACATTGTAGTGTGCTCTGGAAAACCAGCTCAGACCCTAAATCAAATGTCTAAAGATCTCTGAGGCATGAACTGCTGTCTCATTGGCAGATTGTATACTGTGTGTGAGCCTGCATCTCAGCACAGTTGAACTTGGTTGCCTGGCTTTCTTCCTCATACACTTTTTATTGTGCAAACTTTGGAACTTATGTAAAAGGAAGAAAACAGCATGATACAGCAATCTCCCCGTCCTCAGCAGTTTCACCAATTTTGTTCTGGGGTCTTGGTCACCAGCAACTCCCCTTCCCTTTCTGACCGCTACACTGTGTTGATGTAAATCTCCAACATCCTGTCCTTTTAGCTCATTTCTATAGTGGTGACTCTTAATGTATGGCTTTTTTTTTTTTTTAAAGCATCATCTCACAAAACTGACAGCCCTTTAATGTCATTTTATACTTATTCCATGAATAGATTAATCATAGTGTCTCAGCAATGTCTTTTTTTCGGTAATTGTTGTTATGTTTTGTTCCACTTATAGTTAGCTTGTTCAAACATAGAATTTAGTAAGGCTTATTAGGTTTTTTTTGTTTTGTTTTTTGTTTGTTTGTTTGTTTTTTGTTTGTTTTTAGGCCTATAAGTTTTAACCTGCAATAGTTTTTCTATTCTTCTCTCCTACCCCCTTTGGTATAAGTTACTTGTTGAAGAAACTAGGTCATTTAAAATCCTTTGGAATTTCTATACTCTGAATTTGACTGGTCCCATGTTTCTCTGCCTCAGTTTTTCTATGGCCTGGTAACTAAATGCTTTTACAGTTAGCTGGTCATTCTCACGGCTTAGAAATCATAGAGTGTCTGCTTATCCTTCCTTTCTGTCATGTAGAAAGTAAGTACTGACTGTAGTAAGTTCAGCAGTTTGTTTAATGTACTACTAAGGCTCCTCAGCAACCTGTAAACCAGTGCTTAGTAACTGTTACTATTTCATTAACATACATAACGTACAGACTTTCCTTTTTTTTTTTTTTTTTTTTTTTTTAATCTTCAAGACAGGGTTTCTCTATGTAGCCTTGGCTGTCCTAGACTCACTTTGTAGACCAGGCTGGCCTGGAATTCACAGCAATCCGCCTGCCTCTGCCTCGTGAGTGCTGGGATTAAAGGTGCGCATCACCACACCTGGCTCCAATTCTTTATTTATAACTTTAATACACTTAGACGAAGGGTTTTTCAATGAAGAACTTCAACATACTTGATTTAAGTGTTGCCAACAGATAGGTTTGATAAACAGTTGATCGGTTACTAATTTGCAGAATAATAGTATTTGATAGTGACCAGTGATATTAGAAAAAAAAGTTTCTCAGCATTTTGATTAAAATCAAACATATAAACATAGGATTTTATGCCATATATATTTTATTCCACTCAGTCTTTATTCTTATCATTTATTCACTATTATGGGGGGGCGGGAACAGAATTACATATTAAATGGAAACCCTAACTTCAATATTAGCCTTAATTTCAGGCTAGTCTTAGTTCATCATAAGCCATCTTCCACCTCTGTCTGCTTTCTTTTGTACTCACTTTTAGTTTGATAGGACCAGACATTTGCATCATATATAAATTCTACTGTGTGGCTATAATAAAAATGGAATTTCTTATTTTTATATGTAATATGATCATAAGAAAAATAACTGCATAAGCAGAAATGCTTCTAATGTCATCTACTATCCTGTCAGTGTTCAAAATTTGAATGATCTAAAATAATTGAATTTTAACCAGGTGAGTCAAAATTAAAATTCACTGGATGTTACAATGTACAGGCAGCATTGGCATCTGTGTGGGTGTTCTGTAATCTGTGTTCCCACGTAGCTAACCTCAGACATTAGGAATTTCTACATTCAGATTTGCTAAGTTCATTATGTGTTCTGTAAGTTGGTATAAGTTCACTGAACACTAGTGAAAAGTAGAAAGACAGACTTCCTTTAATACTGTTTCATAAGAGTCTTACAAAATCATGTTCATTTCAGTATAACAAAGGCAAGTTTCAGTGTTCAGCCAAGGAGGAAAATGAAGGGTTCAATAGATGCAGCAGTTACTAAGAGAAAAATAACTAAGGACAGGGGAGTTTTTGTTAAAGCAACTTACTGGGTGTCCTGTTAATGACAGCAGTGGTCAAGGGAAGGGTATCACTGATTTGCTACAACCAGACTCAGAAGGTGGTGATTGGGCCCTGAGATAAAGACTGATAGAAAGACCAGCTGGCCTCACAGGGATCCATCTGCCTCTGCCTCTGGAGTGCTGGGATTAAAGGCGTGTGTCACCACACCCAGCTGTATACATAATCTAAATGGCTCGATATTATTGTAATTAATTTAATCAAGTGTCTACCATTAGATATTTGTTGTTTTTAAAATAATTTCCCATCTAATAATCATTACTACTCTAAATGGCATTGGTGTAGCTCTCTCTCCAAATTGAGATGTTGACAATTGGGAAGGCGGGGTGAAGGGTACAAGAAAGTTCTTTGTATTTTTTAAAGTTGTGACATTTGTAAAGCGTAAACTGACTCAAATTAATTTAAAGGAAATGAAACTAGTTAAAATAAAACAAAACCCTTTTTATGTCATCTTGATAATATTGTGAAAAGATACTTTGATCTTTTTCCCCCCTATACCCTATCTTAGAAGACTAAAATGTTTGCCACCAGAATCTGTTCATTATTTGCATTATTGTAAAAATGTTCCTAAATTCAGTGCGGTGGCACATGCCTTTAGTCTTCTCAATAATACACAAATTCAGTACCATGGGGAAACATCTACAGTAGGCTACTGTTGAGTGTGCTAAGCAGGGCAGGCATATTATAGTAGGATCAAGTTATGAGTTCAAGGCCAGCATGGTCTTCAGAGTGAGTCTAGGACAGCCAGGGCTATTACACAGAGAAACCCTGTCTTGAAAAACCAAAAACAAAAAATAACAATTAAAATATTTGTTTTGCTGAGCCAAAGTCCCTTCTTTTGTGAACCCGTGCCCAAGTCATATAAATGGGAATCTTCTTGTCTTTGCAGTGTGTATTGCCTCAGGAACAAAGGTAGCTTTGTTTAATCGACTTCGATCCCAGACAGTTAGTACCAGATACCTGCATGTAGAAGGAGGAAATTTTCATGCCAGTTCACAGCAGTGGGGAGCATTTTATATTCATCTCTGTGAGTATAAAAATGTATATTAATTTTTAGTATAAAATAATATATTCTCCTTTTTGGGGTAATAAAACATGAATGTATTAAGTTATTTTCTTAAACATACACTAAATTTTAAAAGATTACCATTTGGTTTTCTTGCCCACTGTAGTGGATGATGATGAGTCAGAAGGAGAGGAGTTCACGGTCAGAGATGGTTACATCCATTATGGACAGACTGTCAAGCTCGTGTGCTCAGTTACTGGCATGGCACTCCCAAGATTGGTAAGACTTGACTTGGCTTTAATGACTATTAGGTAAAAACGAACAAGGAAAGATAGAGAAATGTAGCTCAGTTTTTATGCTTTTTAATGTGAAAACATAATGTCCCTTTTATTTCCTAAAGAATTAGTCTATGTCAGTCTCCTTTTTGGTTGCGTTTGTCTTTTTTTCCCCTTTGAGGATGCAGATACACTGTATTCTTGTGTGTGTGGTCCCTGCTATATCTGAGCATAGGACCAAGCTTTCAAAAGCCTAGAAATACAAACATAATTTTTATTTTGTTACTTATATAAAACATTTTTTCAAAATTAGGTAAAGTTGATAATTTCTTTTGGTTTTTCAAGACAGGGTTTCTCTGTGTAGCTTTGGCTCACTTGACCAGGCTGGCCTCGAACTCACAGTGATCTGCCTGCCTCTGCCTCCTGAGTGTTGGGATTAAAGGCGTGTACCATTATGCACGGCCCAATATTTCTTACTTTAGGAACAATGCACAGGATTTGGGGCCTTTTTGTTCATTAGGTTGTGAAACTATAAGACATAATTTTTCCCTTAAGTTGAAAAAAAAAAGCTTAAGATGCATACTAAATATCACAAGTAGAAATGTTGACTCAGTGTGACATATGTAAGGACACTGTAAAGGCCTGTTAGACTAGACATGGCTTCAGGAAGAGTGTCCACGTCCGATGCTGCAGAGGTTGTGAAGTACTTTGGGCAGAAGGTTATGGAGCTGCGGTTTCCAACCTGTGGGCTGCTACCCCTTTGCAGGAGGGGAGTTACTGTCAGATACCCTGCATGTCAGATCTTTACAGTACGATTCATAATTAGCAAAATTACAGTTATGAAGTAGCAATGAAAATATTTTTATGGTTGAGGGTCACCACAATCGGAAGAACTGTAGTAAAGGGTTGCGGCATTAGGAAGGCTGAGAACCACTGGTCCAGATTATAACAGTTGCAGAGTTTAATAGAGCAGGACAGGCAGCCAGCTCTGGGTTCCTATGCTCATCTCTCAGCTATTAAAAATTTTAAAGACTTGGCCACTTCCCTGATCCCGCTTTCTGATGAGCATGTTGGTTTTGAAATACGTAACTGGATGCTGCTGTATAATATGCCTGCCCTGACTAACGCACTCAACGGTAGCCCACTGTGGATGTCCCCGTGATGCTGAATTTGTATATTATTGAAAAAATCACCACAACCTGCCAATCAAAATACCTCTTTTGATTGTCGATAGTAACAGCACCAAGCAATTTACTGGAAATGCAGAATATCAGAGCCCAAACAAATCCTGGTGGGTAAGGCATTTGTAGTCAACAATTCCAGATATGTGCATTAACATTTAAAATGCACTAGTCTACACAACAAATGACTGCCTGCCTCATTTTTTTTTAATATCCTTGATATATATACTATGTTTATAAAATTTATAAAGATTTTTTGTTCCTAGCCTTATTGTTTAGGACAAATGGCTAATACATTGTTATGTAGTATATATTGTAGACTGTGACAGTGTACAAAATAAAGACTGCATGTGGATGACTTACTTTTTTAAATTGTTGAAATACAGATAATTAGGAAAGTTGATAAGCAGACAGCATTACTGGATGCAGATGACCCTGTATCACAACTCCATAAATGTGCATTTTACCTTAAGGATACAGAAAGAATGTACTTGTGCCTTTCTCAAGAAAGAATAATCCAATTTCAGGTATGTTATAAAATGACTGGTGAAATCCAAGCTATACAAATAGGACTTGAGTTCCTACTCAGTGGTGAATTCCTACATGGCCCAGCAGCCAGTCAGCAGCATTGCAGATTAGTAGTGACTAAATAAAATGTGCTGGAAAAGTGCTGGCTCGGGAGTCTATAGAGACATGCTTCTCGTTAGCTGCTAATTATGTCCCCATACAAGAAGCTGGTTCATATGTGTCTATCTTAGATTCGTTGCTTCTCAACACACTGCCCTTGAGCATGCCTATGAGCGGATTCTTAGAGTTGTTTACAACAAGTTCCAGGATTATTCTGTTGTTATTGGTGGTGGTGGTGTTTTGTTTGATTTTTATTTTTATTTATTTATCTTTTTTCCAAGACAGAGTTTCTCTGTGTGGCCCTGGCTGTCCTGGAACTTGTTTTGTAGATCAGGCTGACCTGGAGCTCACAGAGATCCACCTGCCTCTGCCTCCCTAGAGCTGGAGGCATGCCACTGAGCTGCTACATGTTCCGGGATTCTTGATCCAACATTCACAGAACCTCGTAACACAGTAGTGCACTGGTATTCAGTGAGTCCTCCAAAATACATTGTGTACAAAGTGTTCCACGAGAGGGTTCAAATCTTCTGCTTTATAGTTAGGGTCCCCCATTAGTAATACTGACATAATTTACGTGCTGACATTCAATTGTGCTTACTTAGAAACTTCCGAGAGAACACTTACGGCATGGATTGATGCCATAATAGGATAGCTGTGGTTTCATGCTGGCCTCCATTATAAAGTGCCATTGCAGGTGCATGTCTCCATACCACACTTAATGGGTGGACTGGGACCTAGATCAGGGTTTAGGGCTGCAGGTTCAGCCTCTGTTTCCTCCTGCTGGAGGTGCCAAAGCTCCTAATAGCTCCACACCCTGAGGGATCTCTGTGTGAGGCTTCACTTCACATGTGAAGAGTGTTAGGATGTTCCCAGGCGTGGTGTTTTTGTTGTTGTTGTTTGTTTTGTTTTGTTTTTGTTTTTCCTCATAAGTTTTTTCCTTGTTAATTCAAGTCTGGTAAATTCTATTATACTGTGATGTTTATAAAAATAAACGTATGGACATTTGTTTTTCTTAAGGCCACTCCATGTCCGAAAGAACCAAATAAAGAAATGATAAATGATGGCGCTTCCTGGACAATCATTAGCACAGATAAGGCAGAGTATACGTTCTATGAGGGGATGGGCCCTGTCCTTGCCCCAGTCACTCCTGTGCCTGTCGTAGAAAGTCTTCAGGTGAGACTGTTTAGTCACAAGGTATCTTTAGCCTTTACTGGTGTTCTTAGCTCTAACCTGCTACAAATCTACTTGGCTGTGATACTCATTTATTTTTTATTTTGTCAATGTTACAATTTGGTGTCTTACTACATATACTATTGATCGGAAATAATAAAACCGCATGTTTACATGGAAGAAATGTTATTTTCAAATGGCCGTAGCCAGTTTTGCAGTCATGTCATTTAACAGATATGTTTTAAAAATCTAAACATGTTAATCTTTACGAAAATGAAAGCAAGCGTAACCCAAGCTGTGTTCTGTAGTGGAGGGTGAAAGCTTCTTACTGTGGTTTCTCTAAATTGCAGTTGAATGGCGGCGGGGACGTAGCAATGCTTGAACTTACAGGACAGAACTTTACTCCAAATTTACGAGTGTGGTTTGGGGATGTGGAAGCCGAAACAATGTACAGGTACCGATAACCTGTTGTATCTGTCTCCCAGGGCCTTGGAGGGTGCAGGCGCATGACTGTCCATGCAGAACTTGGTTTGCCTTGAAAATGCTTCTAAGTGGTGTGTGTGGTTTCTTCCTCAGATGTGGAGAGAGCATGCTCTGTGTGGTCCCAGACATTTCTGCATTCCGAGAAGGTTGGAGATGGGTCCGGCAGCCAGTCCAGGTTCCAGTAACTTTGGTCCGTAATGATGGAATCATTTATTCCACCAGCCTTACCTTTACCTACACACCAGAACCAGGGCCGAGGCCACACTGCAGCGCAGCAGGAGCAATTCTCAGAGCCAACTCAAGCCAAGTGCCCACCAACGAATCAAACACAAACAGCGAGGGAAGTTACACAAACGCCAGCACAAATTCTACCAGTGTCACATCGTCCACAGCAACTGTGGTGTCCTAACTACCGTCTTTTTGCTGGGACTTAAACTGACTTGAATGCGGCAAAAAGTTGAAAGAAAGGAAGGAAGGAAAGAAAGAAAAGAAAGGCAAGGATAAAATGAACAATTTTTTGTGGTTTCTTGGGAAAACTTTTCATACCAGGTGATCTATTCAAAAGCCCCTTACCTGCAAGTACTGATGTGAAATGCAGAAGCCACATAAAATGAAAAACATCAAAATGTACAAACTGTTGGAAATGAAGGTTTTCAGCTGTCTCTCTCACACACACCCCTTTTTTGGTTGGTTTTTGTTTGGTTTTGATTAAATGGTCAAGAAATGGAAATGTGGCTGGAGTACAGGTTAGGCTAGAAGACACACATCTAACATAGTTGTTATGGACCAAGGGACTTACATCAGCTTTAGTGAAAGGTACACTTCACCATGCCTTTTTTATATCACAGTGTAGTACACCTTGTTACCAAATAGGTTGCGCTCCCACCCTTTGAGCGTTGGCTCTGAAGTACGTTCAGGTTCGAGCCTGACCATGCTTGTTCAATCTGAGTACCGAACACTTCCAGGTTCTTTTGATCTAAGGCTGGAACTTTTTTAAGCTGAAGTCTTATGACTTTTTCATACGTTGGAATTATTTTGATTTCAGCAAGTCAAATTTTGTAAAGGCCTGCATATTTTTTTTAAGATTATATGAAGTCTGCAAAAAAGCTTTAAAGATGCCTCTGCCTTGCCTGCAATACATGCAATGTATGTTAACTTAGTCTATTCTCAGATACTGTTGTTAGTTATTTCTGTATTTTCCTTTTTTTAAAAAAAATGTATTTATAGTGGTAATCTAAGAGATTCTAACATGTATGTGGAGTTCGGTGTGGCCATTTAGTCGTTTCTGAGGTTAATGGCACCGTGGGCATCACCATTCGAAGGGTGTGCCTCTGCCTGCTCATCAGTCGGTCGTGTTCCAGGGTTTGTTCAGGTTTCCCTTCTCCCCCAAATCTTGTACATAACTTGTATTATGTGTAAGTTAAACATTTTATCTTTAACTTGGAATGTTCCCAGTGATTACATTCAACAGGGTGTTTCCCACCTTGTTAGCAAATGATAAAAAATATCATGAGAATTATTTGCTACCAGGATGGTGCCCTTAGGGTGAAATGAGGAAAGTCTCTGCAGGATGATTTATTGTACTTCTTTTTTTCCTTTTTATAGCCTAGGCCAAAACATCATTATAATTTTAAACATAAGACCATGAAATGGCTTTTATTAGATGATAACTAAGTAAAGTGAACTAAAAATAGCCAGAAGACAGTATCTTAGAAACAGATAGTTGTAAGTTTATAAAACTACAAATGTAACTTATATTTCCATTTTCCTCTTTGTCCTTTGTTTTTCCCTAGTAGAAATGTTCTGTCCAATTTCCTTTTCTTTTCAGTTAAGCTTCAGTTGCATTCAGGCTTTTGTGTCAGCCTTGTGTGCTAATAGTGCCAGTTTTAATTTGCTTCTATCCCTGCACGTTGGTGAGGCGTTGTTCAGTTTCTTGGGAACTGCAGCAGACTTATGTGGCTACGTTTAGTACAGAACCACGTGTGTGGTGTTAAAGGACAGTCCAGTGATGGCAGCCATCGTTCTTTCTATAGTGAAAACTACCTCTAGATTGTGGTAAGCTTTTACTGTCCCTTAAACCAGGAGCCACTAGTACCTTATGAATGCAAACTGTAACTTTTATGGCATTTTTAGTGTCTTTCTGGCTCCCTGGCCTTTTGAAAGTTTTCACTCTTAAGAATCGTTTGTCAGGAACATTGCTTTCCAGCTTTGCTGCTTTCTCTCACTGTTTTCATAGACTGTGCCACTGTAAATGCCACTCTGAACATCTTTAAACTGCCTCCTCCTGGGTTTATCAAGTGGAAGGCCATCTGTAAAAGGTATGGTGATGCCAGCCTTCTTAATCAGCCCCAGGCTATTCTAGCCAGTCCTCTTGATCAGCTGCAGCCAGTCTCCTTCCTCACCCCCACCCCTCCTGTCTGCCTCAGTGGTCAGGGCAGAGCTCACTGTGGCCTTACCTCTCTTTGCAGTAACTGTTCTCCTCTTTCCTTCAGAGCCCTTCTGTCTGAGCACCACTCCTCAGCTGCGGTGGAAGCAGGATGCTGCGATCTGATCAGAGCCTGAGCAGTGCCCAGTGCTTTCTGAGGTCCTAGATTTGGGATTTAGTTACGAAACCATTAAGTTAGCTGAGAGCAGATGAGATGCTTTTGAAGAACAAACTATTTCTTACCCAGTTTTGTAGCTTAAACTAAGTTTTCAAGTTCATGGCTTTATTAAAATGAACTTTGATTTTTTAAAGTGTTTATATCTTGTTTCGGTTCTTTTGTTTATTTTAATAAGAATTGAAGCAATTAGACTATAAGTCGTTTTCCTGTTTTCTTTCTTTCTTTCTTTCTTTCTTTTTTTTTAACAAGAATGTAACAATAAAGTCATTTTTCCATGGTTCTATGTCAGACTCCTACCACAGAATAGAGTGAACTGATATGTCTGTTTCACCATGTTATTGCTAGTTCTTTTGTAAGCTGCTTTTATTAAAAGTCCTTTTTGTGGATTTGTAAATCATTATCAATATGTGATGTATAGGAGTCTTGTCCCCAAGTTACTGTGGAAAGTTTCCTCCCTATGACGCTGCCGCAGATGCTGGCTCTTTATCCTGGTGAAGACTTCGTAGACTAGGAAATCCTTCAGTCGCAGTGTGTGGGTGTGTTCTTCCATTCTGTTTGGAATGGATCTGCACAGCTTCTTACATGTTTAGATGCAGAACCAGAGACCCAGCGTGTTTTTTTAGTTCATTGGATTTGTCAAGAGATTGGAAGGCAGGCAAAAAACTGAAAATGTGGGCTGTCCTTTATATGAATTCAGAGCCAAACACGAGTGGGATTTTGAACTTGCTGCTGACCACGCTTAAACTGTGGCAACTTCCACATGTACAATTAACTAGTGGAATCATCTGTCACTCTTACTGCCATATTCTTAACAGTTTTGTGTCTTTATTTTTTGTGTGGTTCTGGAGTCATCCAGGGCCTCAATCAAGCATACTTGCTAAGGCTTTTTGTTTGTGTTTTCATGAGACAAGGGTCTCACCCATGTAGCCCCTCAGGGCATTCTTGAACTTTCCTGCCTTTGCTTCCAGGTGCTGGGATACCAGGTATGGTGGGATGTCAGCACTGCTTTTGTCTTTGTCTTTAAAGAAACTGGTCTATGTGTCCAACCAACCACAGAGAAATTCCAATGCATTTTTAAATAATCCAACTGGTTATTTAATCAGAAAACCTTTTTTGGAGGGAAATTCCTGTTTGAAAGAAAATGCTATTTGAGTATTAACCAAGTTAACAGTCATTGTTTTCCAAAGCAGCTGTGTTTCTGGTGAGTACTGAACAAATGTCTGATTTTCTGTGTCACTTTTGATTTATTTTTCAAGCACTGTAACTTGGGATGGATGGTTAGAAACAATAATATGTTAGGGTTTCTACTTAACCCTTTCAGGACTGAGCTGTATCACCTTCTATTAATTTCTCCCTGTGTTGTGATAAATGTTTGTCAGCCTTCAGTACTGTGTTGGTCCAGATGTAGGTTTATGTAAAAGCTCAGTTTTAGCTTATTTCTTGTACCGTGCAGCATGCTCTACACTTTCAGTCCTTAAGGGGTTTACTTTACAAACTGTGCGCCTGTAAGGGTTATTAGCAATAAGATAGAAAATTGAGCAAGTTTATACCATAATTTTGTAGAAAAAGGAATCTGCTCAATTCCATATTTCATCCATGAAAAATCTGCAATACGGGCAGTTTCTAGGAATAAATAAAAAGGAAACGTGTAAACCATTGTAAATGTCTTCTGTGGGACGTGCCTGATGCATGTATCATCGTCTTTGATTTCAGAATACTTCATAAAGATAAAATTAAATTCTACATTACAGTTTGTGGACTTAGAATCTTACCTTGTCTTTTACATGACACTGAAGTCATAATTATGTTACATGATTTCCTTTTCTTTACTGAGTTAATGTGTTTAGAGTTGTTTACTCAAAGGGTACATCTCCCAAGCCAACTCCAGCAAAATTGGAGACTGCGTTTTTAGCAATGGCTTGCTTTTCTAGTACAGTGTTGTCATTTTGTATAGAATACCAAAGAACAAACATACTGGCAGTTTGCTTATATGTTTTAGGGGACCAAAATGGGTGGAATATACTTTATGTAATACTGAGACACATATAAAGGAGGAAATTGTACAGCCTCAGATCTCAGGTGATTCCTCAACCTCCAAAAAGGAGTTGTGAGAACTTTGATAAACAAACCTTTCTATCTCATGAAACAGTTAAGTTGAAATTTGCATTTTGGAGTCTATAAAGGTTGAGACTGACCGTGGTCATCTGGTATATAATTTAGAATATCAAGCTTGCACTCCATACTGTAAGTAGCATGTAATCTCTTCCTAGGCAGTCTTTTTTTGTTTTTTGTTTTGGAGACAGAGTTTCTCTGTGTTAGCCTTAGCTGTCCTGGACTCGAACTCACAGTGATCTACCTGCCTCTGCCTCCCAAGTGCTGTGATTAAAAGCATGCACCACACCACACCCAGCCTGGCCTTTCCTAGGCAGTCTTAACAAAGATTTTTTTTTTTTTTTTTTTTAGAGATTGGTTTTAATACATTGTATCTTTGGCTATTGAGTCCTAAATGGTCACTGATTACAGCAGTGCAGAAGACAAGCTATGTTACTTTCCACATACAATACCATGAGTGATCAAAGATGGACATCTCAAAAAACCAGACAAATAACATACAAATAGACACCACAAAAGAATCCATGCCCCCCCCCCTTATTTTTTTTAAGTTTAATCTTACGCTATTTTGTGATGGTTTTGGTTGCACTTTTAAGCTAGCTAACACCACAATATTGTCCAAATAAAAATGTCTAATATTTGTTGTTTTTTTTTTTTAAGTTTAGCATAGAAAGTAGTTGATAAAGAGAGGTGACACTATTACATGTACTATGTCCGTATAGTGGCTGACTCACCCTAACCTGGGGTTAGCACCCAGGCCGCAGGGCCAAAAGAGCTGTGGCAAAGGAACCCAAGAGGCCCTGTTGGATTGGGCTGCTGCACACAAGACTTGGGTTACAGGTAGGATCACTGACATTACTGAAGTAGAAGTATTCAGTCCAGACTAAGGGCTGCTTCCTATGTCTAGGAAACATGGTAAATGTTAGTTTTTAAACCAAGAACTGCTGCCAAGCCACAACACAATAAAAGGTTCTGAGTAACACGCGTACTAACTGCAAACAAGTTATCTTGCAGCAGCTGGAATTAATGTTGACTTTGAGGAAGTGACACTTAAAATATGTTGCCCTGTGAACATTCATTGCAAATGTGAGTAGGAGGTAAGTGCAGCATTAATGTCTTTCTGGCTCAATGAATTTTGCCTATGCGCCGCCACTGCTTATTACAAGGACACATACTGGTTCTTTACCCAGACATCCTTTTCTTGCAGTGCTGGACCAATTAGGGCTCCAAACATTTGCTGAAGTTCCAAACTGTCTAGCTCTAACCCACCCCTGCCACCCCTGTTGCTCAACACACACACACACACGATGTGACCAGGTTATTATTATTATTATAGTGCCATCTTGAACTGATAACCTTCTCAGCCTTGTGTGTGGATGTTTCAGTGACATATTGAGGTTTGGAGAAATAATTGGAGCTTTGAGGACAGTTGGACAATTGAAATTGAGACAGATGTTCTATCTACTCTTGGGTTTGATTTACTATCCTGAGAGAGCAGTACCAATTCATGAGTTGTGAGAATACTAGTGGCTGATAGATTCCAAAGGTGCAAATGGTGTAATCCTTGAGAAGAGCTTTGACAAAGGGAAAGAATATGTAGCCCGGACTAGTCTCACATGTACTGTGTAGTTGAAGATGGATTCAATAAACTCAAGTGTAACATGTGCTACCATGCCTGGCTTCCTAGTATTAAGATTGATCTTCTAGTTACTAGGTTAGGATTGGTTAGGACAAGACTGGGATCTTTAAATGTCTTGTAGCATTCCAGGCTCAGAGCTCAGTTAGAGTGCAGTCACCTCCCGATATAGAGTACTGCCATGCCACATTCCCATAGACCGAGCAGCAATGATGGAGAGTGGCTCTCACAGCCCTGGAAGCTGAAAATCCAAGATCAAGGAACAAGCACAGTGGGTTTTGGTGAAGGTGTCTTTGTGGCTTGCAGATAGCCAGTTTGAGCCTGCTCTCACACCAGTGAACAGTCATAGGTTCCACCCATAGGGTCTAATTTAATCATAGCTTCTTCCTGAAGACTCTAGCCTCCAGATACACGTTTTATCTGTTTAAATGATAAATTTTCTGTCTGCTAATGACATTTGTTTCCTGCATTTTAAATCCTTGTTGAGGTTTCTCATAGTACATTAAGGTGATGTGTGATCTTGGGCCAAAGGGACAAGCAGAGGCAGGCTTGAGGGGGAAGGGCAGAGGTGTACAGTTTAGTAGTAGAATGCTTCCCTAGTGTGCTTGGTGCCTAGCACACACGACATCAGGAAAAGTTGGCAGGATGACTCACATGAATGGCCACTTGTAAACTGTGACGTTATTTTCCCAACCAACTGAGCCAGGACAAGAGACTGTCTGGACGCTGTTAGGAAGTGTGTCTCAAGGGCAGGCTAAGTTAGCTAGGATGTCAGGGTTGCATCAAGGTCTTCTAGAGACACCCCCCGTAAGTAGCTGTCAGACCTAGGGGTTGACCCCAGGTGGTATTGAGATTAGTTGTGTCTTTTTTGTTTGTTTTTATTTTGTTGTTGTTTTGGTTTTTAAAGACAGGGTTTCTCTGTGTATCCTTGGCTGTCCTGGACTCACTTTATAGACCAGGCTGGCCTTGAACTTGGAGTGATCAGCCTTCCTCTGCTTCCCAAGTGCTGGCATTAAAGGCATGTGCCACCATGCCCGGCAAGTTGTGTCTTCTTTATGGAGATTGTTTCAGCCTTCACATCTCATGAGCAAGGAAAACAGGCCTAGATAAGCTTTGGTGTGCTCCTGTCGCTGCATATTCAAACCTGTTGTAAACAAAAACTGCTGTTCAATTTTGGTGTCCTAGCCTGTTAATATTCTTAGTCCTCTGTCCACGTTGTATAAACGCATGTTGCACACATTAGAGAGTGGTCTTTAGCAGCTCAACACATTTTCTCCCCTGGTGAAAATAGTGGGTCTTCTTCAGAAAACATACTAACTTGAGGTAGGTGTTCCATGTTTCTGAACCTCATGTTGGCTTTAGGAAGATCAGGACTCAATGAGCCAAAATATGAAGTAAGATCACCTTTGTGCTCAGAGAAAAATAAAATAATTCTGCCACTATTTATTTTCTACTATTAGCATATGAATTTCAGTTTATTGTCACTCTCAGCTAAGTTTGTCTTGTGGGGATGGAAGTGGAGGGCAGTGTTAAGAGAATTCACTACAGACTTAGCTCTGTTCCTGGCCTTGCCCCTCTGGACATGCTGCTTCAGGGTAGTGTGACTATATAGCTCAGGGCAGATGTCTTGCCTGCCCCACCCAGGATTCACTGGTGCAGGGTAAAAATGGGTTGAACGAGCCTCCAGGGGCTGCTTAGCTTCTTTCAGAGGCTAGGGTTTCCAGTAGGTGGAGGGAGAGACCATGTGCTTCATGCTCAAGTTCTCTCAAACCAGTGGACCGGGCAGCTTGTGGAAAGGAAGCCTGAAGGGCATGCTGAAACTCCCCATGCCTTGCAGCTTTCTCCAGAAATGTCCCTTCTACAGGGCAGGTTGTTGGCAGCTCTGGCATGCATTCTATCCATTGAAGCCGATAGATGAGCCATTGAGTGACCAAGCAGGAACAAACTTGGCAAGTCAACATTGGCACTGTTTTGACTCTGAAAGGAACATACTCCAAGCAAGAATGAAAGACAGCGGTAGAGAGCTGTCCTCCTGATTCCAAGGCAGGATCCTTACTGTGTACGATTACATAGTAAGACATCTGTACAGCACTGATGGCTATTTGTAGAACTGGCTTATTTCTAAGCAGTACCACGGCAAGGTACTTCAGATCTATCAAGGAATACAGCAAATCCTTGCTTGACATGAGCTTGTTTGATCATAAGGAGAAAATGGAAGAAACAGGGAGTAAAGTGAGTACAGGACAGAGTAGGTGGGGCAACAGACTTGATTAAACAACCCATAGGCAGTTGGATGACAGAGCTTTGGACTTTGAGCTCTGAAGTCCGCTGGCATGCTCAGTCAGAGCCAGTCACCTCTCAGTGGTGTTTAAGGCCTTTAATTCTGATGGGACTGGAAAAAGTTTATAGTTTGAGCTCTGTCTTGCCTGTCCAGAGAAGACTTCTCCACCATGCATAGGGAGCCCCCAGCAGGGGGACAATTTAGTATAGGTCTCGGCAATGAAAAACCTAGTGGTCCTAGACAGAGAGGAAGGATTGACAGAACAAAGAGGAGAGTGACTCGCTGTCTAAATAGTTTTAACATTTTTCAAATCACTGCCAACTTGTTAGCAGCCAGTTTGGAACTAAGTTCTCTTTACACCAGTGAGGGACTCCTATCCAATCACAGCTTAGCTAGCCTAGCTCCAGGCCTGGGAACTCTGCCTAAAACTCTGCCCATTCTTATATGTGACCAGAGTTATGTGTCCAGAGTTAGGTCAAGACAGCCACAGCTGTTCACCATCCAAAATGCAAGTACCCAGAAGTTGGAGAAAGAAGCTTTTAAAAATCTTTGACTTGAAAGCAAAAACATCATCTCTGTTGTAATTGGGTTTCTTTTTCATGAGAACAGTTTTAGGGTTTTTTGTTTTGTTTGTTTTTGCTTTTTACTAATTTACAGCCTAATAGAGGGGGAAAAAAAACCCTGATGGGCAGCATATGTGGTAGGATCACAGGTCTTAGTTACAACTATTGCTGTGAGAAAACATCAAGCCTGAGCCAGGTGTGGTGGTGCACACCTTTAATCCCAGCACTCTGGAGGCAGAGGCAGGTGGATCTCTGTGGGTTCGAGGCCAGGCTGGTCTACAGAGTGAGTCCAGGACAGCCAAATCCTGTCTCGAAAACCAACAACAGAAAAGAAAACATAAGACCAAAGCAACCAGAGGAGAGAACTGTTTATTTGACTTACATTTCCATATTACTGTTCATCATTGAAGGAAGTCAAGATAGGAACTCAAGCAAGTCAGGGATCTGGAGGCAGCAGCTGGTGCAGAGGTGCTGCTTAACTGCCTTGCTTAGTTGGCCCGCTTTCTTACAGGATCAGGACTACCAGTCCAGGGATGGCACAGTGGGTTGTATCATTTAATCACTAGTTAAAATGTCATATAGGTTTTCCTATTATGGAAGGGGAGTTTTCTTAATTGAAGTTTCTTTTAGATGACTTCAGCATATGTCAAGGTGACATAAAACGAGCAGAAGAGCACAGTGGTCTGATGCAGGTCTGGGATGGAGGCTACACAGGATCCTCCCTACAGCCTGGTGCCTGCAAGGCGATGTGTGCCTCTTCTCAGTGTAACTGGACATCTAGATGACAGCAGATGATGAGAACCTTTTCAGGGTAGGATGTAGATACCTGGTCAGCTAAGAAGCAGAGTCCCAGAAGTGGTACAGGGAAGAAAACCGAGTTGGAAAATACAGAAACCTACACATATCTACAGTGCTGCATGTTTTGGAGCCTTGCTCGGAGCATGAGCAGAGCCAAGAGGTCTTTTGGAATGGGAAGTTGTTTTCCAGTAGTGCAGTTTGAACACTGGCTTCAAACCCACTATGGACCACCAATGAGAAGGATGCTTAAGCCCATCATACCTGAACTGCTGCTTTTATATCTTTTCCTTTTTAGCATTTGTAATAAAGGTGTTTTTAGATACTGAAAGCATATTATGGTATGTGTACTTTACGCTTTTGAAGTAGCTTGGGGAAAACGTCGCAGGCCCCTGATAATGTAACCAAGAGAGCAACTCGTCACAGACTTCTGATGTACTGTGACTTGCCTGGGAACTCAACTCTGCGGCACTTTCCACCACTTCCAAGTCCTGGGAATCCTTTGCACCTGGCTTCTGGGACACCACGTTTCCTGGCTACATTTTCCGCCTTTCCACTTTTTACAGTCTGACGGTCCTTTCTCCTGCTTCCCTGTAACACCGCCTCCTTGTTGAATCTCTGCTTGACCTGTTGAAGCGTTATACATGTGAGAGAGACTCCGAAATTCATGGGTTCTGCCCAGGTGCCATTGCTACTGGGGTGTCCCCTAACAAAACTGCAATGCCTGTGGGCCAGTAAAGGACATGGAGAGAAACCCCTCCAGAGATAGTCTCAGGGACATAGTGGAAGCCTATTAACCGATGAGTTAGATGTTACCTCAGATTGGACAACGAATACTCACACCACCAGGGTCTCTGTGCGAAAGAAACATGCAAAGTGAAGACTCACCAGCTGGCCAGCTACCAGCTCCTCAAGCTACTTCTAATTCAGTGTTCTGACTTCTGAGACTACTCAGGAGCAGGGTGTGTGTGCCCGGTCAGGCCTGTACCTTCTGCACTCAGGCTTTGGGATTGGACTATAACTGCTAGCCCAGTTTCTCCTTGGTTAACACCACATTTCCCTAGCTGCTGTCTTTCTCCCCAAGCTCCTCGGCCAGCTGTGTAAATGATACCACTGAACTGAATTTCTCGGGGAAAAGGCTTCATCTTAGTTTTCTGTCACTGTTAAGGGAACTACTTGAGATAGTCAGCTAAGGTTGGTGTGTGCTTAAGAGTTTGGAAGGCTTCCATCCACGTCAGCGGGCTCCTTTCACTGGGATGAAGCAGGACATTGTGCCAGAGCTCCCTGAATGGTAGCGGAGAAGCAAAGGGGCTAAGAGACTAAGGTCCCACAGTCTCCCACAAGGCCAAACCCCTATGACCCAAGCACCCCCACATAAACTCCAGCTCTTAAAAGTTCTACTTTCTGATATTATTAAGTTGGGGTACCAGCTTTTTTTTTTTTCTTTTCTTTCTCTCTTTAACGTAAGGCACTTAAGGTTGACTAGAGAAACCCTGAAGACAAACAGGATTCTTTTCTTTCTCTTGTCCAGCCAGTAGACTCCTTCAAAATATGAGTGGAAGCCAACCACATACGAATGGAAGTCCCACCACCGGAGGGAGGGGGCCAAGGGCTCTCAGCCCTCACACAGTGATTGCCCTACTTTCTAGCTGCTCGAGCATCCTCCCTGGTTCTCAGTCTCTTTGCAGAACCATGGCAGTGGAAGTATGGCAGAATGGGCTGTTCACTGGCACACCAGAAGCAGAGAGAAGGGAATGCCTCTGCCTGGCTGCCTTTACTCCCTTTTCTTTAGGGTTTACAGCCTGTTAATGGTTATACCCATATTCAGGGAACCTTACCCCCACCCTCTGCCTTCCCCCACCCCCTTACTCCCAGACAGCCTCAGGTTTTCTTTACCAATCTATCGGCTTGCTTCTCCAACTCATCAAGTTCTTCCACAGGCTTTTCAGTGGAGCTAGGTCCTCCAACTTGTCAGTCCTCAACTTTCACTGTCTCCTCATATTCATTAGACTAAGCGCATCGACTCTGGTGTCTTCGAACTCACCAAACAAGCTCTCATTTGGGGCCTCTGCATCTGCTGTGTCCTGTGTCTGGGACACTTCCTGTGATAATCCCAAGTCTGGGCACCTTCTCCAAAATTGTATTTTCACACCCTTTGGTGCCTGTCTGTACCCTTGAGCATTTGCTGCACCTAATGTTATCTGTATCTACCAGGACTGTTTATTTCTTCTCCAGGACTGGAGACATGACATCATTTTGTCTTGTGTCTCCAGACTCCAGCACAGTACGTGGCACATGGCAGATGTCTCATAAATACTACACCAACTTCATGAAGACATGTTTCCAGGATGGTAGACTCTTGATAACCCTTGTTACTTTATTCCTTGATAGAGAAACTTTACCCTGGAGTGCTTCGGTGACAGAAACATGGATTGGTGTCACCAATCTCACAAGCTCAAGAAGAGAGAACAGACAGGCGCACAGGACATAAATAGGGGAGCAATAGGATTCTTGTCAGTCAAGAACACCGAAACCTTTGGCGGCCGTGGCAATGAGAATGTCTGAATCAAATGAAAGAAACGCGCAGGAGTCCCCATACCTGGAGGGATGGTTGGCATCTCCAGTTACTACAGGAGAGGGAGTAGGATTTGCAGATATCTTCAGAGAAGCCAGTCACTAGGGTACAGTCACTGTAGCCAAACTTGTTGGGCAGGGTATTCTAGAGCAATGGAACTGACATTTACGTATAAGAAGACGATGTATTAGATTGCCTTACACGGGCTAGGTGGTCCATCAATGGACTGTCTGCACATGAAGAGTCAGGGAATCCAGCAGCTGCTCCGTTCAGGGCCTCGATGCCTCAGGAGGCATCTGATGCTGAAGGTCTGGAGGATCGCTGAAAATGAGAGCTGGGCTGGCTGATGACAGTGGAGGATGGCAGCTGCAGTGACGTTTTCAGGAAGACAGCACCCATCTTAGGCAGATCTGACATCTCAGCTAGTCCCCAAGAGCACCTGCACACGTGTGTGCACAGACCCTCATGCACACAGACATACCCACCAGTAATGAATCTTGTAAAAATAATTTTAGTTTAAAACGATTATTTTGTATACATACAGTTTTACTATTTTTAAGAAAGAGGATATTAAGTATGAATTTTTTTTTTTTTTTACCTACATGTGCATATGTGTACCACATGTGCATGGTGCTTGTGAAGTTCAGAAGAGAGCATCAGTTCCCCTGGAACTGGGGTTATGGGTAGGCGCTACTGTTAAATTTTACTATCTAGGGCCAGGTGTGGTGGTGCACGCCTTTAATCTCAGCACTTGGGAGGCAGAGGCAGGCTAATTGCTGTGGCTTTGAGGCCAGCCTGATCTACAAGGCGAGTCTAGGACAGCCAAGGCTACATAGAGAAACCGTGTCTCGAAACGCATATGAAATAAGTGTAAAAAGTGCCTTTTGAGCTGCTGACGTGAGTTTTGTAAAAAAAAAAAAAAAAAAAAAAATCATGAAGTGACTTTTGGCTTGGGACTAGGACGGAATTTCCAACACGTCCTGAGATGCTTCTGCTACTTAGGCTGTGTATTTATGTAAAGCAATGTTCTCAGCATTGACGATCATAAAATCAAAACATTAAGACTGAAAAGCCTTGACAATGCTCTGCATCCTACGGTATTATGTATTCAGTCAATATTCAATTATTTATGTAAAAAGAAACAAACATTTCTGTCTAATTAGTATGCAAATTTGCCATAATGTTTACTAGATAGTAATTTGGGGAGGGGGCGTTCAACCCAAGGTTGTAGCCTTGAGTGGTTAGAAACTTTGTGTTTGCTCAGCTCCAGATAGGCCAGTGGGAGGTGTGGGGAGAAGAGTTGAGGGGAGCTTGGCTAAGAGTCGACTCAGGTTCAGCCTTTATTCCTTCGTTTAACCTTTGTTGGCAGCTGAGAGTGTACCTTATGTGTCACCTCTCCACGCCTCACCTCTCCATGCCTCTTTCAACCTTTAGTTTCACAAGTAACTGGGGAAAGTACATTTTAAATAAAGCCCAAAGTTGAAGATTTGGGGAGTGACATTTTTGCAAGTAAAAAATGACAGAAAAGTTTCATTTGTGGATACAGTCTCAAAAGGCCTTGGAGCACAGCGTGGTGGTGCACGCCTTTAATCCCAGCCGAGGCAGGCAGATCTCCGAGAGTTCGAGGCCAGCCTGTTCTACAAAGAGAGCCCAGGAAAGAGAAAGAAAGAAAGAACAAAAAGAAAGAAAGAGCCTTGGCCCGCAAGAAATTAACAATGTATATATGTTTAAATTAAAACCTTATTCCATTGAATTTTTTCCACCTTCACTAAATCTTTTTCTTCCTCAGTGATTGTGGTTGAGGTTGGACTGACAAGAAACTCACCAGGAGCGACAGTGTTTTGTCCGTGTCCTGGAGCGTAGGCATCGCTGCGGGGTTCCCGAAGTTACTCTCCTTAACCCCCTGAGCGGCTCCAATAAGCAGGAGCCCACACTTATAATCTGCCCAGGGAAAAGCGACGTCTTGAGAACCTTCTTGCCAATGCGGAAGCTTTGACTCAGTGGGACTGAGCACAGACCTAGGCTGGTATAGATCCTAGGCTCTTGCGTCCCTTGCTGGGATGGGCTATTTGTACGTGTGCGCGTGCGCGCGGGCGCGCCTGTTAAAGCTGGAGGGCAGCACCAAATGTCTTCTTCCTTGACACTGCTCGGTAGTTTTCCTGGACAGGCTCTCTCTCACTGAACCTGAAGCTTGTTACAATGGCTGGCCAGCTAGTCCCAGGGACCCTGCTTGTTTTCGGCTCCCCAGTGTTGAGATTGTAGTCATGTGCCCATGGCTGGTTTTTGTTCGTTCGTTCGTTCGTTCGTTCGTTCGTTCATTCATTCATTCATTCATTCATTCATTCATTTTTCTCCAATATGAGTGGTAGAGATCGAGTCAGGTCCTCACGGTTGTGTGGGTAACATCTTACTGGCTGATCCATCTCCCCAGTACCTACTCACATGTTTCCATTGTAACAGAAGTGGAGGCAGGGGTGGCGGCGCGGGGGACACAGCTTCATGAGGAGGGAAGCTCACCGAGGCCTCTGAAAACTTTCTTATTTCTAATTTCTGCTCGCAATCCAACCCCCTTTGCCAGGTCGAGTTGCCCTCTAGGTTTGCTCGTTCCGTAGTTTTGTCAAGTTGGGAGAGAATCCTGGATCCCAAGGAGAATCATCAAATCTGCGGTCTTGAGCACCGCTTCCGAAATGGTCCACGTTGTTGCTCGGACAGAGTGACTCAGTGCAGGCACGGTCTTGCTCCGTGTGGATTTTCACATGACTCTCTGCTGCCCCCCTGTGGTGTGTGGTGGAGAAGGTTGTCCGCGTGCTGTGCCGAACAGAATTCAGAACTTTGTCCCAAACTACACTGAGTGTGGGGTAGAGAGCTTGGGCACAGAGAACAGATGTTCGTCTCTACTTCCCTTATGCTGATGGTTATCAGATCTTTCCTGAGGCGTCATCACCTGAGGGCTAGACGGCAGATTTCTGGGCTTTACTCCCACAGTGTCTGATTCAAGAAGACGGTTGTTGGGCCCCAGAAGTGACATTTTAGAGAAGTTCCAGGTGGTGCTGATGCGGACACAAGATCCTCCGTGTCTCAGGTACCGGCCCATGTCACAGTCTCTAACGTTTCTCTCCGTTGTGACTTGGCATACGCTGTCACTCCTCTTACCCCAAGAAAATTCAGAGGTGCCTGCATACAATATGTGTAGGTGTAAGGAGCAAGACATCGAGACAGTTCCTCCTTCCAAAGGTCAACATTATTGGTATGGACGGTATACGATTGCATCTTCACACACACGTGTCATTATGTTTTGTTCTCATTTGTCCCCTCACATTGATTGCACTTGAGCCCCCAACCTGGTTCCTTTCCCTCTCCTCGTTGGCCTCCTCCTCCTCCTCTTCCTCTTCCTCCTCCTCTTCCTCCTTTCTTACCACACGCACTCACTCCATTGCCCTCTGTTACCCACCTCTTTAGGCTCTTCCGCCTCATGATGCCCTTTATAGTTTTAACCCCCATCTCCCTGCCCCCACCCCACACTCTGTAAGCACTCAAATGTGTACCGACATGCTGCCCTGATTAGTTCTTTGTCAGCTTGACGCTGGTTAGAGTTGTGTGGGAAGAGGCACCTCAATTGAGAGAGGGGAAAAAAAAAAAAAAAAAAAGAATCTGGCTGAAGACGGGGAGGGAGGAGTCTGTTTTATCTGTATGTTGGTTTTACTGTATTTTTCTGCTTGTGACAGGATCTAGCTTTGTAGCCAGCTGTCTTTATCTGTTCGCCAGCTGATAGACAACCAGGCAGGGAGGGTCCATTCCCTGGCCATTATGAAAATGCAATTATAGAGATGGATGTGCTCGTGTCCCTATGGTGTGATGGACTCAGGGTCCCTTAGGTGTACACCTAAGGAGTGGTATAGGTGGGCCATATAGCAGTTTTATTTTTCAGAATTAAAATATGAACCTCTAAAGTGGCCACACCAGTTTAGATTCCTCCAGCAGTGAATACGAGGTCCTCTTTTCCTGGCTTGGCATGGTGGCACACATCTTTAGTTCCAGCACTGGGGAGATAGAGGCAGGTGATCTCTATGAGTTCAAGGCCAACCTGGCCTACATAATGAGTTCCAAGGCTTGCATAGAGAGACTCCGTCTCAAAATGTAAACAAACAGCAGATGTCTTCCCTCCCTAGCATTTGTTGTCCTGTGTTCTGTTGGTGACAGCCATTCCAACTGGTGCGGGATGGAATCTCAAGGCTCTTTTAATTTTAATTTCCCAGTGGCTAAGGATATTAAACATTTTTTCAAATATTTCCTGGCAATTGTATTTCTTATTTTGATGGTTGTCTATTTCACTCACTAACCCATTTGTGGATTGGCTTGTTCTATTTTGTTTGGGGGTTTTTGTTTTTGTTTTTGTTTTTGCTTTTTTTGGGGGGGGGGTTTCAAGACAGGGTTTCATGGCTCTTCTGGACTCACTTTGTAGACCAGACTGGCCTCAAACTCACAGAGATCCACCTGCCTCTGCCTCCCGAGTGCTGGGATTAAAGGTGTGCGCCACCACACCCGGCTTCACAGTTCTTTATATATCTGTATATTCGTCCCCTGTTCCCTGCACAGCTGGCAGGTCGCTCCCCTTCCTGCAGGCTATCTCTTCACACTGCTGATTGTTTCCTTTGCTGTGCAGAAGCTCAAAGTCAAGCTCAAGGTCAGAGATGACCTTGACTCTGTACTTGAGAAAGCATGAGCGTGGCTATGGGAGATGTGTGCTTCAGAGCCGATCACTCACTATTGCTTCTTCTGACCAGACAAAGGGCAAGGGAGCAGAGAACTTAAAAGCTGAGCTCAGGAGGGGAAAGGGCAGGCATGCCCCCTGTGCTGTAGAAAGACGGTCTGCTCCCAGGAAGATGTGTGGGTTTGTACATTTCTGCATAGCAGTGCAAATTTCACCCCACAGACGCCCCTCAGTGGGAGTCTTTGGTGGAGGGATTGAGTCCTGGGACCTGTGAGGTAGAAGCGCCAATCATGCGCAGCTCAGCGGCAGGCTGAGTTACTGAACCGGATAAAAGGCAGAGAACATTCTGAGCCCTGGAGTCAAGGAGGGGAGGGGAGCCTCAGTGAAAACCTTCCCCACAGGGAAGGAGACCACCCTCCCAGGGTGAACCGATGGGGTGGCCAGCTGCAGCTACTTAGACAATAATATCACCTGGCGCTCGGAGGCCTGCTAGCCCACGGGAGATAAGCGGGGCGCCAGGGTACACAGGTGTGCAGGATCTCACAGGTGCAGAAGCAGAGTCCAGGCCTTGCATGTGCTGGTTCTCACACAGAGCGAGGCCTTGGGAGGCAAATAGTGGCAAAGATAAGTTTTCAAAGAGTTCAAAAAGCAAATATCGACGTTAATCAGATTCCTTTGAACTAACAGAAGGACGCATGCAGCCAAACACCCGAGTTCCACATCTCGGCTTGGCATCTGAAGAGCTTAGACATATCAATTGTTCATTATTTATTTATTTAGATAATCAGAGCACAGGCTGACCATAAATTTCATCTCAATGAGTGGAACCTTAAGCCTGCGGATGAAGAGTCAAACAAAGCTCTGTAGATGCCACGTCTTAATGGCCAGCATCCTCCCCATGAGATGCTTTCTTGAGCTGCTGTGAATGGGCCAGCCCTGTAGCTTCTAGGTACCAGTGCAGGCCCATAGCAGTTGGATGACTGAGAAGTAGGGGTAAAAGCATCTCTGAACCTGCTGTACCCGCACGGCCATTCTGCTGAGCTGTGTCCTGAGCATTTTCTTGTCCATCTCTGGCTGTTTTTTTTTTTTTTTTTCCAAGGCCACTAGCACCCAAGCCTTTATCACTTTTTATGTGGGGTTCTCCAGTCTTCTTTTAACTGGTCTCCCCTCATACAGTCTGGTTTTCTCTATAAACCAATGGGCTGTCCTATATTTTTAAAAGAGTGGTATCACATCTTTCGCTTTATACTGTTTCCCGTAGGTGGGCAGAGTGGCTCAGATGATAAGGATGCTGGTCTCAAAGGCTGACATTTGAATTCAATCCCTGCACCCAGCATGGTGGACGGAGAGAAACTACACCTAACAGTTGTCCTCTGACCTCCACATGCATCCTGTGGCGCATACACACACGCCCCCCTCCCACTGCCATCATTAAAGTATATATAAGCCCAGCTCCCCAGCTGAGTCAACTGTCAGAGTTCTAGTGTAAAAGGCAAACATTCTGAGTATAGCTAGGGAGGTCTGCCATAGCCAGTTCCATGCTGTTTCCTCTTCCATCTCCTTCCTCCTTCCTTCTCCCTGTCTCTGTACCCCTCCCTCCCTGCCCCAGTCAATTCCTCTTCTCTTCCGTCTCTTTTGTCTTCAGCTCTGTACTTTACTTCCATAGAGAATACCTTTTTCCTCAACCCTGTCATCTTTAATCCAGCATGACCCACTGAGCTAGGCCCAAGTGTCACACCCTCTGCAAACCTATGGCTGTCACCCTCATGCCCAGGGTCACTCTGACTCTCCCGCACTTTCTCCATACACCTTCCCTCAGGTGGATGCGTGTTATTGTCCTGTTTTCTGATTCATGACAGTCTCAATTAACTGCACATGAGAATGAGCAGGCATCTTGGAGGAGAAGGGTGGTCATGGAAGGTCTTAGGCCTTCTATTTTCCAACCTGCAGGGCTTGCAAGAGGGACTAAGTGCTATTTGGTAATTACTCAAATAAGTGCTAGTGGAGAGGTGAGCCAGGCATGAGTTGTGTGCCTTATGCTTGCTTGCTGCTGGCAGCACAGCTCCAGGACCTAGTCTCACTAAGTGGAAAGACATCACCCAGCCAAGCGGCTTGGCCCACGCTTGGCCAGTAGCCAGCTGATGCCTGGATACACCCTGGACCAGGGAGAACTCAATCCTGGGAGCCACAGAACTTCACTATCCCCGGAGCTACAGGTCCCCTCGGCCCTTACCCACTTTCCTGAGCTGGTGCTGCTTAGGCTTACAGCAAAGGAACCCGGAGAACCCCTGAGGTGTCACAAGACACAGTCACTGAAGGTGGCATTGCCAGACATGATTGAGACATAATATTTCTCCATAATCAAGCCGGGTAAAAAGCATTTCATCAATGTAACAAAATACCCAGAGATAATCAACCTAAAAAGTACTTTGGTTCATACTTTTGAAGGCTTTAGACCATGGCGGGCTAGCCCCACTGGGCCTAGGATGAGGTAGAGCATCATGGTGGGAGCATGACGCAGGCACAGGAAGTGTGACCACCCTATGGCCAGTGAGGAAAAACAGAGAAAGGAGTCAGAGCTCCTATAGCTCCTTGGAAGGCCCAACCCCCGGGCACTTACAGCTTCTCATACAGGGTCTTCTCATTAAAGGTTTCACACCTCCCAAGGTATCTTTGCCTGTTGACTAATCGTCTAGCACATAGGCCTTTGAGGACCATCTACCCAAAACAAAGAAGACTCTATCCTGCAGCCCGTGGGTGGCTGATTTGCTCTGGCCCTCATTCCCTGCTGTCTTTGCAGTGTCGCCTCCTAAGTCTGGACCCTGGGAGACAAGGCCCAATAGACAGGAACGTTATCTCTCTGCCCCACTGTAGTGCAGTCCCAGAGCCCAGAACAGTGTCTGTCCAGATTTATGCTCTGCCCTCTGAAGGGGAGGCAATATGAAGGCAGCTGCTTCTGTGTGATACCTACCCATGATAGCTGCATGTGCACACATGTGCACACACACACACATACACACACAATCACACTCTCACAGGCACTGTCTTTTTGGTGGGGTTTGGGCCCTCTTGGCAAATTCTACTAAGTTGGGAAGCTGCACTGACCTTTCTGAATTCTCTGGCTCAGATTTGAGCATCATCAGGGTGTGGTCCCTTTGGTTTTAATTTTTTTTTTGAGACAAGATTTGTAGCCCAGGCTGGTCTCAAACTCTCTATGCAGTGTAGGAAGACCTTGAGCTTCTGAGCACTCACCTCCAACTCTCCAGTGTGGGGATTATAGGTGTGTACCAGCCAGCACACCTGGTTTTATGTGGTTCTGCAGGTGGAAACCAAGGCTTCATGAATGCTAGACATGAATTCCATCAACTGAGCCACACCCCTGGCCACTGCCATTCAGCCTGTGTCTTCATAAACTTATGGATCCAAAGGAGTGCTTTACAACCTAGTGACAGGTTCAGTGATGAGCATCAGCCATCGTTATGACGGTTGTATTGATGTAACGATTATTTGTATTATTGTTGGCATCGTTGTTGGCTTTTCAAGACACCGTTTCTCTGTAAGCCATGGCTGTCCTGGAATTCACTCTGTAGACCAGGCTGGCCTCAAACTCAGAGATCCATCTACTTCTGTGTCCCAAGTGCTGTGTGTGCTACCACTACCCAACTGTTATTTATTGACTGGAGATTCTTAAAAAAAAAAAAAAAAAAAGATTTATTTATGTATGTATACAGTGCTATGACTGCATGTACAACTACAGACCAGGAGAGGGCGCCAGATCTCATAATAGATGGTTGTTAGCCACCCTGTGGTTGCTGGGAATTGAACTCTGGACCTTTGGAAGAGCAGCCAGTGCTCTTAACCTCTGAGCCATCTGTCCAGCCCGACTGGAGATTCTTTGAGCTCTAATTTATGATATACTTAGAAAAATATTATCAACCCAACATAACAGCTTGTTTTTATCTTTTTTTTTTTTTTTTTGAAAATACAATACTGAGGAGCCTTGTGCTATAATTTTCTGTGAAGTTTTAAAAAAATACTTCACACAGGTTTAAAGTGGAGTCAAATAGAGCTCATGCTATGTTGGCCAGCAGATGGCAGCAAACTTGAACTGGACCTGGAACGTGGATTTTTTTTTTTCCTTGCACTTGGAGCTTTCAAGTCAGCCCCAGCCCAGAAAGGATGGGAAGGTTAGCCAGGCTTGGGGGTGCCGGCCTATATTCAATATTTGGGATGCAGATATGGGGGAATCATAAGTTTAAGTCCTACGTGGGCTACAGAGTGAGTTCAAGACTAGCCCTAGAAACTTAGTGAGATCCTGTCTGAAAAAGCAAAAATAAAAGAAGGACTGAAGAAGTGACCAGCGGGAAGGGGCATCACTAACTAACGTGACTGAGGCCTGGGACCAATCCCCATCACCACACAAGAGGAAGCAGTTCAGACAGAACAACAGTGGCAATGGCCTCCAATCCTCAGCTTTATGAGTTTCTCTGCAGAGTCCACTGCATTTGAAACCTCTGACACCGTAATCCAAAATACCCCCTTTCTTGTGTTGAGTGGATTGTCTCAGGGAATTTGGAAGCCGACTAGCATACCCACTTTGTGCCAGGCAGGGTGAAGAGCAGACTGTTGGTGCCCATTGGAAAGTTACATTTTAATTCAGTCATGTAGTTGTGGTCCCAGGGCAAGCAGCCTGTAGGCAATGCATTCAAAGCAGGCACACTGAGCTGCAAAGCAAGGGTGTTACAGAAAGATGTGTGAGATGGCCCTAGCTCACTCTTCTTCTCACAAGCCCGAGTCAGGGAATAGAAAGCCTCCCAGGAGTGATTTTTGGGCCAACTCAGAAAAGAAAATTCTGTTTCTGGCAAGTTAGATCGTAGAAATAAAGATGAAACAACTTGGGGCTGGAGAGATGGCTCAGCGGTTAAGAGCACTGTCTGCTCTTCCAAAGGACCCGGGTTCAATTCCCAGCCACCACATGGCAGCTCACAACTGTCTCTAATCCTAATTCCAATGGCTCTGACACACACCCTCACGCTAAAATAAAATTAAATAAATTCTTTAAAAAAAAAAAAGATGAAACAACTTGTTATTACCCCCTCCACTCAGTGTAGGTGAGTGACTGTAGACGAGCCAGAGAAATGTGTGGTGGGCTAGGTCCCTCTGTCCTCGACTGTGCCCCCACCTTCAGGTCTGTGCTTGGTGGCTGCGCTGACTGGGTTTAACTCTCAGCTTGGCATAACGTAGAGCCACCTGGGAAGACAGACTCAATTGAGGAATCTGTCTAGACCAGGTTGACCTCTGGGCATGTCTGTGAGGGGTTGTCTTGATTGCTAACTGATGTAGGAAAACCCGGCTCACTGTAGGTAGTGACATGCCTAAGTCAGGGGTTCCTGAACTGTACAGGACAAGAGAAAACTAGATGAGGGCAAACAAGGATGTCTTTATTAAACCTTTTCTCCTCACACTATTTTTGGTCAAGGCAGATTTGTTGTTGTTGTTGTTTGGCTTGTTTGTTTCTTTGTTGAGACAGGGTCTCTACATAGTCTTGGCTGTTTGGCTGTTCTGGATCTCTAGACTAGGCTGGCCTTGAACTCACAGAGATCCACCTGCCTCTGCCTTCTGAGGGATGGGATTAAAGGCGTGACCAAGGTGTTCCATCCTGGCACCAGGAAGGAACCTCTGGCCACAGTGAGGTCTCTGCTTTGTAGGTTTCCCAGGCATGGCAAGTGGGCAGGGAGGGTGGCCAGTAGGAGAAGAAACACTCCCAGGAGTCAGAGGCACTGGTCAGTGATAGGCAGGACACCAGCCTGTCTCTATGCATATGCTGTTGGACCCTCCTAGACTCTGTCGGTTGGTCTGTGGGGACATCTGATGAAGGGCTGTCAACTCCAACTGCAAGTGCCAGGTGTCTGAGGCATGACAGATGAGTGGAGAATGATTCATGAAGCATGGAAGACTAGAGTCCAGGTGCTTAGGACAATACAAAGGACAAGGGGCTCTGAGCTAGAACAGGCTCTACCCTGCCCAGCTTTCCCCTTTTTGCTTCGAGATGACCTCACTCTATAGCCTACAATCCTGCTGCTTCTGCCTTCTGAATGCTGAACTTCCAGATGTGTGCCACCATGCCCAACTTGAAACTTCCTTTGTTGTTGTTGTTGTTTGTTTGTTTGTTTTGACACAGGGTTTCTCTGTGTAGTCATGGCTGTCCTAGACTCACTTTGTAGACCAGGCTGGCCTACATCTTACAGTGATCCACCTGTCTCTGCCTCCCGAGTGTGAAACTTCCTTTTTGATGATGAGAAAAACATAGAGATAGGAGAGGTGTTCGTTCAGCATGGAGTCCAGGGCTTTTCCTCAGAAATCCTGCTTCAGTGTGTCTGTGGGTAGAGCCGGGCTCAATTCTAGTTCCCACTGCCTTCAAGATGCAGTCAGTCTGGTCACTGGGCAGTGTTTTGAGCATCAAGGCATATTGCCCTTCTTCCAGCTCTACAGTGGGTCCTGTCACTGCAGTGGCTCAGGCTTTGCCTGCTGTGGAGAAAGAAATTTGAGATCTCCACAGGATCTTCCACGGGGCAGCCTTGCCCTTGACTCTTTTTTTTTTTTTTTTTTAATTTTTTTTATTAATTTATTCTTGTTACATCTCAATGTTTATCCCATCCCTTGTATCCTCCCATTCCTCCCCCCCCCCATTTTCCCATTATTCCCCTCCCCTATGACTGTTCCTGAGGGGGATCACCTCCCCCTATATATTCTCATAGGGTATCAAGTCTCTTCTTGGAGACCTGGTGGCACTCAGAGGAAGGACAGCAGGTTGCCCTTGACTCTTACTGCAAGTTATTCCATGTAAACCTCACCACGGCCGACCTTGTGGGACTGCCTTCTGCCCCCATTGTACATAAAGTTAAAAAACAGGATCAGAGAAGCTAAGTGACTTCCCCAGGGTCGAACGATTAACAAGTGAAGAATTTGGGATTCAAGCCAATATCAGACTGGCAGAGTGCTCATTAATTAGTTATCTAAATAATTATCCCATGGAGAATTGAATCCTGCTCCCAGATGCCCGAAGTTTTTAAGTGAGAATACCATGCCAGACACTGGATACTTCATTATGAATTGTTGGCCAGGGAACCCCAGAGGCTCCCCAAACAATAGAGGCTATTGCCGTTGCTCTTGGATGTGTACCAGAACTAGAAGGTAAGACTCGGTTACTAAAGACACAACATACTTTGGATAATGAACACAGAGAAATTAAGCAGGCGCTGAGCTGGTAGCTTCCTCTCCACTGGCTAGCTCTCAGCTGGTAGCTTCCTCCCCACTGGCTAGTTCCCACAATGCCAGAAGCTGCCATGGGAGAAAAGTCATCAACAGTCATCTCCAGCTATGGACCCTGAATATTGTATTATGGACCTTCTAGGCAAAATATGTACCCTAGTGCAACAGTGGCGTTACTGTTTGGGGGTTAACCAACTATTTTCTGACTTGGTTTGAAGCCAGTACTGTAAATCTGATCAATAAAGGAATACATGCCTGCTATTGTAAACCTGGTCAAGAATCTGTAGCTGGAGAGCTCACAGCCTCCCCTGTCAATGGGGGGAGAAATTCTACTATTGATGCTTTGGTAACTAAACACAATATTAAGTTGTCTTCTAAATATTTACATTTCTATCCATAGATTAGTGCTGCTTTCAGCTTTGGTCAAAATAGCTTCTTCTTTCAGTGGGCAGGGGTTAAGGCAGAGATTCATAACTGGTCAAAGTTCAGAGAATAGGTGATTGTTGTATGCTCATCCCATCTCTAAATAGGACATCTATTTCACTCCATCCAAGGTCCAAGGAGCATCACAGAAGAAAGGGTGAAAAAAGACCATGAGAGCTGGAAGCTGACAGCTGGGGAGGAATACTGTGAGAGCTGTCTTCTGGACATGACATGATCGTCAGTCATGAGCACACAGAAGCTTTGACTACCTGCATACGATCTAGATACACAGGGCTGGGGATGGTGGCAGAGAGAGACAGAGACAGAGAGATAGAGAGAGACAGGGAGACAGAGACAGAGACAGGGACAGGGAGAGAGAGGATGAAAGTAGAATTTTTGGGTAGAAGGAAGTCAGTAGGGTGGGAAGCGGTAAGAAAGGTAACAAGGGCTGGACATAACTACAACGCATCATATACATGTATGTGATGTGCAAAATTGTCGAACACAAAAGAATTAAAACCTTTTTAAAAAGACAAACGAATTCAGAAATTGAGCACTATACTTTACCACTAAGGTAAGTAAAAAGGGTGAGTATGAGTCCTATGGGGTCATTAGTTAAGCAGTAAAAGACACAGTGCAAATCATTCCTGCCCCTGTCACTTCCTGCTGCGCCTAATGCTGAGCTCCTGGCCCACAACTCCTCATCTTTTGCCCAAGGATGGAAGTTAACTTCTTGTCCTTGTTTCTAGAATACTCTCCCGTGAACTATTACATGCCTGTCCCCTTCCTGCTGCTTGCTTCTGTTCCAGTCTCCCTGGTTCCACAAGCTGCTGTGGAACCTAGTGGGGAGGGGTGTGACTGGTGGCCACAGTGCCTGGACCTGTCTTCCAGGTCCTCATGTGTGACATAGATGAAGTTACCTAACCTCTCTGTGCATCAGTGTCCTCAGCTGTAAAAGAGGAGGTCAGAGCTCCAACGTCTGCCTGCTCATCCCTGCCACCTTCACCTAATTGGGTGTACTCTTTTATCAAGAGGAACCTTGCCACCCTGTTCTGTCTTCTCTCCATCCTGCCAACAGATTGCCCACTACCACAGAAACATTTTCGGAGCGAGGAGATGTACGGCATTGTCAAGTATTCCATGGGTGATATAGCCTTTTGCTACTTACAGTGAGTACATGAGAATTCTAGGGGTGTTGGGTGGACACACTGAGCCTCTCTAGACCAGGCAGGGGCCTTGCCTGGTGCAAGGTGGTGACCCTGGCACAAAAACCATGACCTCCGCCTTTGCCATTAATAATGGCTGATGGACAGAAATGGATGACTCTGTTGGCCAGTGCTGACCTCTTCTGTAGGATTCTGGACCTTCCTGGGAAAAAAAAATCATCAGAGGCTTTAAGCCTGCAAGTCAAAGCTTGGAGAACACCTAGTTATTCAAGTTTAAGGCTGACAGTCTGCTTTGGATCCTGTCGGTCTGTGTCATACCCTTGACATTTTATTTAAACATGGTTTTCTTGATTTAATAAACAGAAGGGCCCTGAGAGGTTCTCTGGAGTCTTCTGTGAACATTAATCACCTCTCTGAATGCATTCTGCCATTTGGACTGGGAAGCTGGCCAGAGCTGGAGCAGGCTCGGGGAGGAGGAGCCTTTATCCACTACCTGGGGTCACCCCCAGCTAGTATTTTGAGCCTTCCTGGGGGGAAAAATCAGCTAGGTACTGAAGTTCGTCTTGCCCTAGGCTGTGAGGAGCATGAAATCAAGAGACCCAAGTAAAATGCTTGTATAATGTCCTCCATTCTCACCTGCTTGAAGATTCCTAAGAGTCTGACAGTAAAGTCTTTGTGCAGAGACAAGTGGCTTGGAAGGAGAAAGTCTACAGTTGAAACCCACTCCAAGAGTCAAAGGTTTGGTTCAAAATGCTTAAACAGAAATATTTTGATAGGAAGTGGAAAAGACAGCTCGGAGAACAAGCAGAGATGGAAGAAAACAAAGAAAGGACTGTGCACCAGTCAGCTGCTGATGTCGCGTAACAAAGCATACATAGTGGTGTATGGTAAGCTTGGATTTCTCTTTCACATGTCTGTCAGTTAACTCTAGTTCAGCAGACCTGTGTAAACCTCTATGGACTCAGCTTCAAGCCAGGGGTAAGTCCCAGGGATGCCCCACTTGTTTTTCATTCTATGACTAGCTACTACTAATGAAAGCTTCTTCACTTGTCAGTTCTAAACCTGCCCAGTGTTGTTTCCATCCCATTATTTGGTCCAGAGCAAACAACACAGTCAGTTGCAATATTTATGGGGTCAGAAAATATGCCCTCAAACACACATAGAGGTAGCAGTGGAGATATCTAGACACAGTTTATGTGCTGAACAGTACTGGAAATTTCCACAAGCATCTTGGAGATCAGAGACCATCTTTAACAACTTCAGTGCATTTCTCAGATTCCTACTTTCTTGGGCCCTCTTGGAGCTAAGACAATGACTCTCATTTTGAGTTCAGTGCCTTTATGTCATGGTGTCACCCGTCCCCAACTCTCTGCTCATGCAATGTAATTTTACCTCTCAAAGGGTCATGTGTCCGTCCCCACCTCCTTCTGCCCCATGCTATACTCCTGTTGGTGGTGTTCTAGATTGAGCCCCGGATCTTGTGAAAGTTTGGGCATGGATCTCCCACTGAACTACAAACATCACAACAGCCAAGAGAAGGTACAACTCTCTTGTAGTAGAGTTTTCTCAAATTGGGGGAGACTTTAGGGGTCAGCACACTCAGGGTGCAATGGATGAGTCTCACCCTGAGAAAACCAACTTCATGATCAGCATCTCTGTCCTGTCTTATTTATTTATTTTGTTTTTTCAAGACAGGGTTTCTCTGTATAGCCTTGGCTGTCCTGGACTCCCTTTGTAGACCAGGCTGGCCTCGAACTCACAGCGATCCGCCTTCCTCTGCCTACTGAGTGCTGGGATTAAAGGCATGCACCACCACACCCAGCTCTCTCTCCTGTCTTAAATGCTCCCCCAATTTTTACACCCCGAACTCTCAGATGCTAACTCTACTGTGTTAAAGCCCATCAGATTCCTTTTTTTCTGGCGGGAGTTTTATATTCTTGGCTTGCTTCCTGAGGCCAACACTCTTCTTGCCATAAAATACCCAGCTATCCTCCAGCGTCTCTGCATTCTTAAACTCCACTTGCACACACAAGGGGGCAGTTTCAGAATCACCTTAATAAGATTATATTTCCCGCAGGATACTCAATAATAGTGGTGATTTTCATAGCTAATAAGCATATTTCGCTTTTGCAAGGCTAAAAATGAGAATTTGACAGTGCAAAACGGAAAGCAAGGATGACAAAACCCATTTTATTTGATGAGTCCTCGGTGCACATGTGCAGAACCTCTTGCCTTTTGAGTTTATTTTGCCCTTTGACCCTGTGGTAGCCTGCACAAAGAGAGAAAGTCCTCGAGTGGGAACCAATAACAGGCAAGGACAGAGACTCTCAGAAGCTGTTCGTTAACTTGGCTGAAGCTCGGTCCCAAATACAGCTGGTGCAAACAGGCAACCTTCAGCCTGGGCATGGATTCACCCAGTGGGGAAGGCAGGCAGTCCTTGATGGTTTGCCAATGGACCTCTGAGTCCAGCTTCAGAGAGAGGGTTTCAGGGAGATGCTAGGACATTGTACACCCATGTTCCCCCAAGTCCATGTAATGTGTCTCCTGTTCTATGATGTTTTCAGAGCAAAAAGGATAGGTTGATTTTCTTCTCTGCTCTTGACTTCTTTTTAGTCCTTGGTCAGTGACTGCCTGTGACTCTGTCATCCTCTCAGTGGCCTACAAGTAGAGCCACTGGCAAGGTCAGTCATTTTGCCATCCTTGTCTAGGAAAGAGAGGAGTCAAACCAGCTAAAATATAATAAGTTCCAGAGCCGGGTGGTGGTGGCTCATACCTTTAATTCCAGCACTTGGGAGGTAGAGGCAGGTGGATCTTCATGATTTTGAGGCCAACATCCTCTACAAAGTGAGTCCAGGACAGCCAAGTCTATACAGAGAAACCCTGTCTGGGGGAAAAAAAAATTTTAAAGAGAAAATTGAAAAAAAATATCTTTATAAGTTCCAGAATAGAGATTCTTAAAGTCCAGTCAATGGTTCACCTGCCTAAATATCACCCCAGGGTGTCTGGTAACAGTACATCTCTCTGAGCCTCACATGAGACCCATTGCCTAAAGCCCTAGGTTCTGAAATCTTATTAAACTCTCCCTATGCTTTGCTGTATGCTAATGTTGGGGAGCAGAGCCAGGCACCTCATGGAGGACATCTTTTGGTGATCCTAAATCTGAGTCTTGCTCATTTGTCCTTTTTTTTTTTTTTTTTAAGATTTATTTATTATTATGTAAACAGTGCTCTGCTTGCATGTACTCCTGCAAGCCAGAAGAGGGCGCCATACCACATTACAGATGGTTATGAGCCACCGTGTGGTTGCTGGGAATTGAACTCAGGACCTTTGGAAGAGCAGGCGGCGCTCTTAACCACTGAGCCATCTCTCTGGCCCCCATTTGTCCTTCTTATGAGGAGGATAATGCGCATATATCCCAAGAGTGCACCTTCCTGCTCTGCCCTCCCTGGCACTGTGGCTTTGGGCCTGGAATTCATCTCCTAGGGTCTCTGCCATGAACTGACATCTGTACTCACCTCCGAATGCTGTGAGATGTCCGTCTGGTCTAGGCTAAGCAGCCAAGGGGTCACCTGTGTTTGATGGACCCACATCACCTGCTCACTGAATGAGACCACAGTTGCCTTTGTTCATGGTGGTCTGTGCCTATTTCACAGGAAGCCGGGAAATCTAGAAACCCCTAAGTTCCTAAGCGACAGTTACAGCATCAACTGTGTTTTTCCAAACCCGGTCCTGAAATCTTTAACCCTTCAGCATCTCAGATGAAGGCCCTATTTAGACATGGATTTTTATCATAGGGTCATCAGGTGATTGGGGTGGGGATGGGCGCTAGTTAATCTAAGGTGACCCATGTCCTTATAGAGAGACATACACATGGAAGACCACCACAGACATCTGGAAGCAGCGGTGACGTGGTGCGTCCATGAGTTAAAGAACTCTGAAGATGGCTGACTATATCCAAGGGTAGCTACTTAAGGGGCAGGGCAGAGAGGAGAGGAGGCAGTTTTATCAGGAGAGTTTGCACAGAGAGGGTTGAATGAGAGAACAAGCTAGACAGGTGCTTGTGAAGACAGAAAAAGACAGAGACTGAGAAGGAGCCAGGAGATCAGAGCAGATTGCTGGAGTTAGTTTGAGGCCAAGCAGAGCAATTCAGAGGCCGAGAGAAAAGCCAGATTGAGTAAGTCAGCTGGGAGAAGAGTTTGAGCAAGAACAGCTGGGTTGAACCAGCCAGCTATGAATTCAGAAAAAAAAAGAAAGGGTGAGTTTATTAAGTGGTAAGTCCAGGACCAGGCCTAGGTTAGCAGACTGCGATGGTAATCCTCCAGACAACAATTGAAACAGGCAAATAAAAGTTCCTTTTTACAATACTTCGGTCTTGCACTTTCAGTTTCAGGGATGCAAGGCAGATTTCTGCATGTTAAGCTACCCAATCTGTGGCCTTAGTTACGGCAGCCACAGCAACCATACCCAGGCACAAAGATACATGAAGGATTAGCCTCTCTGTCCTGCCCGGAGGCATCTTCAGATAGGACAGTGACTGAGAGAACACAAGGCTGGTGGCCACTCTGGGTTTCTGTCTTGAGAGAGAGTATCCTGTGCTATTGGTCAAAGCTAAGTGAAACTTTACAAGCAGGTTGGAGTTAGTCTTAGGGTACCAGAAATGCTCCCCGGGATCCACAGTCCTGTCTGACTTTTGGCAGGGTGTGTGTATGTGTGTGTGTGTGCCAGCTCAGTGTTATCTATGTATTTTAGCTACAAATCCATATTTCTTTTTTAAAATACCACCCCCCCCTTAGCCTCTTAAAACCTCAACTTCTAACACTTAGAACCTTGTTTTGCCTGCACTGCCCTAGGAACTGAACTATAGCTGAAACCTAATTTTCCCCCTGGCAGTCGTCATGACAGAGTGACAGATGTCACAGGCGAGAAACACTGGGGTAGGCAGACTAATGGGCCCCCACTGATGTTATTGCACCTTAACCTAAGATCATGTGGTTAGGGTGCATCCTTCAGGAGAGCTGATGGGGTAACACAGAGCCTTATAAATGAAGGGCAGCTGAGTCAGTCAGAGGAGGGGATGGGTGATAGAAGACTAGAGTGAGCGAGAAAGAAACATGGGAAGAGATTAAACAGTGATACAACACTGAGAGTGTTGAGGATGCCCAGCGTGGGCCTTAGAGATGGAGGAGGAGGCCCAGAGTGGGGGCAGGCAGGCAGCTCCAGGAAGGCAGAAAAGGTAAGAATAAAGTTTCCCCTAGGATGTCCTCCTGACTCTGTGTTTTCAGTCTGACTTCCAAGAGCACAAGGTAGGAAATCCATGCTGTCTTGGGCCACTATTGTGATGAAGCGCTGTGGCAGCCGTAGAAGTAGAAACATCTGGCATCCTCTAGCTGGACTCCAAGTGAGGGCAGTAGGCCTGGATGATGTCTGAGACTTGTGGTCCCTGGGGAAGTCTTTTCCTGCCTCTGTAATTGGCATGGTGGGTGGCAGGGTCTGCGTCCTTTTTGCGCCCGCGGCCATTGGAACAATGCCTGGTCACATTTGCTTTATCTCAGCTCACCTTCTCTGCCATGTATGACAAAGCCACTGAGAATCCCTTGATAGGGCCTGCAGATTGGGCAAATAAAGCCATGGTGCACAGGACATGCTTTAGCAAAGAGGTCACTCACTGCTCAGCTCAACTTTACCTTAGGGACATTTTGTGTTTCACCGGGCAACTGTACTGCTGTTCCAGGGAACACCGGCTGCTTTAGACTCTGAGATCTGATCTGTTGGCTCCGTCCCTGGAGATGCATTTAGCTCAGATGAATCCCATTTTGAGGTCTCACTTAGAGAATTGTTAATTGGCTGCTCTGCCCCTGAGCAGCGTTGCCGAGATCAGAGAGCAGATGGGACATTGAGGGAGGAGGGGGCTTGGAACAGGTATGAGGCTCAGCGCCACATCTCGAGTTTCCTACTGCAAGAATATCCCTGAGCTGCCGTCATCTCTGACCACTGGGCTGTGAACACCCGGGAGCCTTCAAGGAGAGGAGGAATCATCACTTGCTAGGGCTACTACAGCCAAGTACCACAGACCAAGGGGCTTAAGTAGCAGACTATGTTTCTTCTCACTCCAAAGGCTGTTAAGTTTAAGGTCGGTATGTTGCCACCTTGTCCCTGGTAAGGGTTTTCTTCCTGGATGGTGGATGACCGCTTCCTTGCTTTCTGTCCACATGGCTCTCTCAAAGTGTTCTATTCTTACAAGGGCATTGGTGACATTGTGTTAGGATCAACAGAACATCTCGATTATACCTTAGTGTCTTGCAGAGCTCTATTTCCAAGTGTTGCTCCAGGTCTGAGTGTTTTCTGGTAACTGGTTTTCAGAAATGATCCAGATCTTGGGCTTGAGGATTTAAGGGAGCCCAGGGGTTGGAAACTAAGGGCGATTAGGGAAAAATCAGCAAAAGAAGGGGCTTGGGATGTGGCAATGATCTCTTCTGTAAATCCTGTCGGTTTGAGGTTGTGGCTGAGCCAGGCCTCCTCCTGATGCCTTTGACAGTCACTCCACATGTCACAGGGGAAGGGGGACTTGGCCAAAGGTGACAAGTGATGAAGAGACCAGGAGGCTTCACTGTCTTGGCTGACAGGAAACTTGGCTCGAATTCTTCTTCATTCTAGTGAGTCTGAGAAAACATCTGTTTTAATATGATGCTGGTATTCGCCAAAGAGGCGCTCCCCCATTTACTGATTCCATCTCTTGGCTCTCTCGTGAGGTCATAGAGTGTATTTTCCTCCTAAAAACAAACACAGGTCTGGATGTATCCAGGATAGAAGTGTGAAGAACCAGCTTTCAAATCCTTCTCAGGCAGGAAACTCAAAGTGATTCCCATGTCCGCAGGGAGGCAGGAGAAGGTCACAGAGGCAGGGGCTTGCTTTCTTTGTGGTCGGTGTAGCCTAAGGGCCTCAAACGGGGCAGCATTACTAAAATGAAGTCACCGGCTTTTGAATATTTAGAAAGGTGAAGGTCACCTAATCCCAATAGCAGCCTGGTGGAAGTAAAACACATTTTGTTTTGTGTGTGCACTTGTGACAGGTCAGAGGACAACTTGTGGCAATCGGTTTCCGCCTTTTGCAGCGTGTGTCTTAGGGACAGAACATAGACCGTCAGGCTTAGCAGCAGCCGAACGAACCATCTTGCTCACCCATGATGGAATTAAAATAAGAGCGGACCTTGCCTCTGTCACATGTTAGCTGTCTGATTTTGGACATGTTACCTGCCCTTCTATGCTTCAAAATCCTCATTTTGGAATGTGGGAAATGATACAGCACACATGTCGTTTGGAGGTTTAAATAAGAGGACACATGTAACAGGTGTTCATTCACCCCCCGCCCCCCTTGAAGTGTTTATTGCCATCGGTACTGTCAGTGAACTTGTTTGGTGCCTATGCGGAGCCAGGATCAGTAACTGCAGTAGCTCAGTCTGCCCAAAGCCAAATTTAATTTGAGAGTAGGGTGTTGTGTCTGATTATCCATTGGAATGGGCTGGCATCCTAGGCAGGAGCCTTCTACAAGCTGCTCTAGGATGTGAGACTGAGGCGGCTGAAAGCTTGGGGATTCTTGGCTTTCTTAGTCCCTTTCCCCAGCAGGTTTCTTCAGAGACAGTTGTATGCTTGGGCACCGGGAGGTTTCCCTGTTGCAGCGTGAAGCCAGTGAAACTGGGGGAGGGAACGGGATACGATGATGTTGTTAACTGCTGAGCCATCTCTCCAGCCCCGGGAACGGGATATGAAAAACATGGCAGACCCTCACCTACTGAGCCACACTTCACACATGGAGCCATTGCCCCTCAAGAGGAGTTGACCTCCTGGGAAGGGGTACAGCTTGTTTGGGGCCACACAACAAGCTGGGGGCAGCCACTGAGCTTGGATACAAATCTCTGGGCCTTATCTTCATTACCTTAGAAGAAGCTTATTATGGTCAGTGAGTTTGGAAGCCAGACTTCCTGGATATCGTATACAGCTGAAAATAGACCTTGACGTCCCAGGCAGCTTCAGCTTGGATCAGACGAACACGTATATCCGTAGCCACGTGACTGTGAAGGCGGAGCCGCCCATAGTGCCCAGGGAAGGACTGAGGTTGAGAAAAGACTCCACTCAAACCCAGCCAACCGTTCATTCTCCGGAAGAGTTACTGGACCTTGTCATGTGCTGTGAGTGATGACGTGTAGTGGTGGTAGCTTTTCACCGTCATCTGTTATTGACCTCCAGTATGGCAATTGTCTGATGTGGGTAGTCCTATTTGCTCAGTTCAGTATGGTGATGACTACCATGTGCCAGAAGGAAGAGCGCGGCATGGGTGTCCCAATCAGACCTCTCTTCCTGTGTGAGAGGGACATGGGTTCCACCCAGACTCTGCTTTAAAGGGCTGGGGTGGGTGGATGTGGAGCGGTGGGGCTGGTGCTGGTCTATGAGAGCAACTCTTGGAAACTAGGAAGCTGTGTCCATTCAAGAGGCACCAGGACACCAGAGAGGTCAAAGGCATCCAATCGAAAGACAGAGGAAAGTAGTGCATTTAGAGGTAGGAGCCAGGGAACTGGGGTGCCCAGCATGGGCCAGGGTGGCTCTATGAGGCTCCCATTGGGGTTCTGCAGGACAACAAATGGGTGGGGGAATAGGTGGTGTCCATGAGCACTTTGATGACAGAAGTGAGCTGAGTTCTTTAGCAAGAGTTGGAAATGTGGGCAAGGTTTTTAAAAAATATATAACTTTATTAATTTATTCATATTACATCTAAATTGTTGTCCCATCCCTTGTATCCTCCCATTCCATTCCTCCCTTCCTCCCACTTTCCCCCTACTCCCCTCCCCTATGACTGTGTCTGACGGGGACCTCCTCCCCCTGTGTATGCTCATAGAGTATCAAGTCTCTTCTTGGAAGCCTGCTATCCTTCCTCTGAGTGCCACCAGGCCTCCCCATCCAGGGGACGTGGGCAAACATGGGGCACCAGAGTTCGTGTGAAAGTCGTACCCCACTCTCCACTCAACTGTGGAGAATGTCCTGTCCATTGGCTAGATCTGGGTAGAGGTTCGAAGTTTACTGCATGTATTCTTCTCGAAAGAAATGAAGGCCAGGGGAGCTAAGATGAGGGACGTGGTTCTCAACCTCAACCTCTGTTTATCTATATCTCAACACTGGCTCTAGGCAGGATTCCCTCATCACATTTTGGATTCTATCCACTCTCTTTACCCACTTGCATTATGGGGGTGAGGGGAAGAGGAGGGAGAACACAGCAAATGGTCACACATGAGAACCTGGGGTGCGTTCACACACAGAGGAAAGAGTCTTGCCAAGCTCAGCTCTTCTGCCCCAAGAGTGAATTTATCCTCGTTGAGGAGTGCAGCCGTGGATGGAAAGAGAGACCACTGAAAGCTTAAGACACACAACGCAAGTCAGCCATAACATTTATTAAACGTTCACAATATGTGGGTGACGAGGCAAAACACAGGAAGTCCATCCCGTGGGCATCCAGCAGCTGTCCTCACTTAACTCATTAGGATGGCACTTTGCTTAAGCAGAAAGGCATCTGTTAAATATACATGTGGACATGTGGAACCAAACCCGAGGGTTGAAGGGCCTGCTCCTTCACCACCTCGGATGCGATAGGAGACCTTGCCATGGTGACTGGGCGCAAGAAGCCGAGATGTGACTCTCTATTCCAACATATTTTGCTGCTGCTGAAGGGATACTAGAAAATATGAGGTAATTTATGTATATGTTCCCCTAGCTTGAATTCATGTTCAAGTCAGGAATCTTGTTTAACACGAGGCAAAGGAAATTAGTTGACTTAAGTATGAGAACAGCGTTATGCAAAACAAAACAAACAAACAAACAAACAAACAAAAAACCCCAAATTAATCAGTAAAATCAGACCTTTCCAAAGCTCATCACAGATTCTGAAAGTTAATGGCCCTCCACACCTATCTCTCAGCTTCCAATAGGTGAAAGACTTTCAGATAAATTAAGCCAGCAAAGGCATTTTATTACTGTGGATGTGGACATTCTTGCTTCTTTAACCCACCTTGAAACATTTCAAAATAGGGTTGTCAGATAAAATATAGGATGTCTTTTAGTGTATGAGATGCACTCAAAGTAAGAATTATCATCTATAGCAGTGTTTCTCAACCTGTGGGTCAGGACCCCTTTGGGGGTTAAAGGACCCTTTTACAAGGGTCACCCAAGATATCAGAAAAACACATATTTATATTACGATTCATAACAGTAGCAAAATTACAGTTATGAAGTAGTAGTGAAAATCATTTTATCGTTGAGGGTCACCACAATGTGAGGAACTGCATTAAAGGGTCGCAGCATTAGGAAGGTTGAGGACAAATGCTCTATAGAGTATCTAAAATTACACTTCAGCTGCATATCTGTGTTTTTATTAACTAAATCTTGAAACCTTGTCTTCAGGTTAATATACATCCAGAAACTCCAGAGGTTCCTAATAATGGATGGGTCCTTAATTTTTCCTCATTTGTTTTCTGACACTATCCGAGGGCCAGAGGGGATGACTCAGTCTTTATTTAGGCAGGAAAGGAGTATAGGACCTACTCAGGTATCAAAGGCATTTTCATCCTTTGCATCTTTTATCATTGCAATTTGAACTTTGCATTTTGACTTTGCAATCGCTGGCTGAGAGGCTGGCGGTAGCTCCTCCTCTAAGATTGAAGTCGGAGGAAAGGGTGATGCTCTGGCTTGGGAAGCTGGGTGTGGTGGGCAGGCAGGTGTCAGCTGCTTCTCCTCAGTGTGGTCTATCAGGCACAGCAACCACCACACATACACGTCCTGTCTAATTCTTGAACACCGGGAGCTTTATTGTCCCTTGCTACTCCCCAGTTTTCCTCCTCCAGAGGGAATTTGGGGGACTACTGAGAGCACAGGGCCTGGATCAGTGAATGGCTGCCAGCTCATGCAAAGCAGAAGAATGCCCACTCCTTGGATAATTGACAGCTCATAGCAATGAACATTCCTTGAATTTTTTTCTTTGAATACTTTTTACCTTCTGCATGTGCATGCAAACTTGCTTCTGTTGAAAAGGTTCATACTAACTTTTTTAAGCAGACAAGACCATATTGTTCAAGAAAATAAAGAAAGGAGGGAAAGAGAGGGAGGGTGGTAAGGAGGGAGGGAGGGTGTGTGTGCTGGTCGACTGGATGGGTACATGCTATCTAGAAATGTTCTTCCTGGTATCTCAGTGTGTAACTTATGTCTATTTTTAAACAGAGTTCTCAGAGTTAAGGTTTTTCAAGACTAATTCTGTAAAGGAACAAAGCTCATATGACACTCACTTTTTATGGAAGAATGATAGTACGTGTTGAATTCCAATGTCCACCAACAAGTTTTTAACACACAGAGAATATAACCATATGTTTAGTTTACACACACACACACACACACACACACACACACACACACACACGAGATACATGGATGATATTTAAAAGCACACACAGTTTTAGCATTCAAAGCTACTTGCTACCTGAGTCCCAGCATGCCAGTTTCCCTTGGGGCCTGACTATACCTGTTGCCATCCTTCGCCCAGGTGCATACACCTCCCTTCTTACCTGGAGCTCCTTCTGGAGAGGAGAAAATAAATACAGGTGAATATAAAACATTAAGTTGAAGTTTAAAAAAAAAGTTGTGGGGTTAGATACAGAGGGGAAGTGACACAGCCCAGACTATCCTCCCTTCTGCATTGCTGACAAAAAACATTCCTTCTAGCTATTGGCCCTGCATGCTCTTCCCTTTGTAGAAATAAAAATCCTAAAAACCTGTCTTTTAGGTGCATTCTTTTTGTTTTTCTGATGATGGCCTAAACTTACACTTCTGAATGTACTTTTGAAGCTTGACCAACCACAAGCTTCAAAAGTGTCCGACTATCCCCATAGTCTGAAGTGGCCAGCGGAGGTGAGCTTCACACGCCCTTGGTGGCGATGTCAAGGTGTGTAGGTGTAGTACATATGAGAAATAGCTGTGGCTTCCCCGGGGAGGAAAGTAGTGACCATAATTCTGCAGGAGCAGAAGAAACAGCACAGCAATGAGTCACTATGGAGAGATGTTACCTGGGGTGTTCCAGAAAATCCTAAAGCGCCTCAAGGTCTCCACCTCTGTTTGAACATGGACTTCGCAGTGACATTAGCAGCACAAGTCCTGTGGGGCTCCTATCGCTGGCCTGTTGAGGTTTCTCCCATTGGTGAACAGTATGGAAAAATGTCTTGGTGCTTTCACAACCCTGCCTTGAGTTCCTTCTAGAACGTTGTGAAGGATGAAAAGCAGACATTGAAGAGTCTCCATGAGAAGTGGGTCTTCTCCTCTTCCTTGCTCCCTGGTCCCTTCCTTCCTGCCTTAGCAGTGGATGAGGCACAGCTCACGGGGGTGGAGCACAAGTGCTCATGTGGCTGTAGGAATACCTGGACAGTGATGCCCCTAGGGTCCTCCCATCTTCCTCCTCTCCTACCTCTCCTCTCACCCCTGTGGGACCAGGATTGGGGCAACAAGGGAAGGTGGCCATGAAGCCCAGGCGAAAGCGTTTGTTCATGAAGCAGTAGATGATGGGGTTGACACAGGAGGAGGTGTAGGAGAGGAGGAGGATGAAAGAGATGGGCGTCCCCGAGAGGTGTCTCTCTGCAGAAGCGGTGTCATATGCCCGCCAGGCATTGGCACTGAAAATGGGCATCCAGCACAGGAAGAAGAGGACCACGATGACAATGAGCATGCGGATCACACGCTTCTTGGCTAACAGGTTGGCCGCAGAACCGCTGCTCCTGATGCGGTTGACTCTGCCGCCACTGCTGCTGGTGGATAGCTGCTGAAGCTCCAGCTTCCTCGAGTGCCTGGCCTTCTGCAAGTAACAGCCATCGCTGTCCTCGTATCGGCCACTGCCACCGCTGCTCAGCTTCTTCTCTGGATGGGCAAGTGACATCGTTTCATGGTTCAGGACAAGTCATGTCAGAGAGAACACATAAAGCCTCCTCCCCCTCTCCGACCTCCCTAGGCCAGGAGGCCAAGCTGAACTTGAACTGAAAAAATGGACAGGCAGTCTGGCCTGTTCCGATTTATATCAGTATTGGTCTGCACTAGTTCCGATGAAATATAAGCCATGTATATGTTATGATGGTAACAACAATAATACAACTGTACACACTAAGGTTGTAAAGCTGAAAGTTATTATAAAACAAATATTACCACTCTTCCCCGTGCTTTCTTTCCTGTTTGCTTGCTGAGTTTTTCGATTACTTTTATTGTGAGGACTCCAAGTAATGAGCGAAAGTCAACAGAAGCCAGAGAGAAAAAATGTGTGTGTTATCTACATAGGTAGGGACCAAGAGAGGGGAATAGAGTGAGAAGGAAAAAGTTGTGTCAACACAGGTGTTCGGGACAGGTTCAGTGGGCTGTGGACGTGAGGAAGGAGTGAGGTGAGCAGGAGAGGGAGCAATGAGTGGCCAGAAGCTGGGCCTTATAGGCCACGGGTCTGATGTCGCTTAATGCGATATGCAGGGCGGACTCGCCAGAAGGTGTCTACGAAGTGCTGCATTACCGCAAGCCTGGGGACAGGTAACAGTGTCATGTGTGCATGTTCTCCTTCGATTCCCTTCAGGACCTCACCATTGTATACACGTGGATTCAGAGAGACTGGGTCCCCTGACTGCCTTGTAACAGAAAGTCCTATAAAAATACTTTCAAGTCTTTCAGCACATACTAGATACATGCTGGGTACATCTAGTTAACCTATAATTAAGCTTGTGAGCTCTTCCTAGAATAAATATCCAGCCCAAAGAGCATTACCTTTGGCAGATTTCTTCTGGTTAGCATCAAATTTTATGCCTTGGTAGAGTTCCAGAGAGATCAATCCGTAGGCCACCACCATCACGATCCCAGGGATGACGAAGAGAATGAGCAGCAGGAACGTTTGCCTAATACAATGAAGAGAAATCTAATTACCAGCAACTCTGGACCTCTGAGTTCTGATGGGCAAGAATGACGAGGGTGAGCTGGTCTGAGCAGACACATTAATTTCTAGCACTTAGCATCCTTGAAAATTCCACGTCTGGAGGTTCGGTCATGAGAACGTGTTTGCTTCTTTTACTCTTTGAAGTGCGTCTGAATGACAGCTTACATTGGATAAACGTGGCATCATGCTGTGGCCCCTAAGCAATGACAATCCTTAAAGGGGAACAGAAAAGCTGGAAAAGTGGTGTGCACTTACAGCCCCAGATACTCAGCAAGCTGAGGCTGGAGGATTGCTCAAATCCAGGACTCTGAGACTGGCCCGGGTGACATAGTGAGATAATGTTTCAAAAATGAAGGACATGAACAATACACAGATATTAAAGTCTTTAAAAATAGTGGGAGTGTGTGGATTATATGTCCAAACCATTGAAATAATAAATATAAAAATAGTACCCATCCATTGAGGACTAGGGCCGTGTACTACAGGCGAGACTAAGCTCCTTGCGTACACACATCTCGGCTGAACTCACATAAGAACTTTTGATGTAGCTACCATTGTCTGAGCACCTACTTAACATATGAGGCTATGGGGTCTTGAAGAGAGTCAATGTGTCCAAAGTCGCATAGCTAGTATCAGAGGTAGGATTTGAACTCAACAACACGTCTCAGGCTGCACAACTTGTTGACCCTCCAATGGGAGCCACTAAGTGTTTCTGTCGGAATCCTGAAAAATCGTTCAGTTTTACCAAACATGCCGTTTTGCCACCCATAAATCTCCTCAAGTATCCGTTTTCCATCACCCTGTGAAGTTGCTTTGCTGGGGCACAAGGTCTTGGGCCTGGCAGGATTGAGCTATGCTTTCTCTAAACACACTTGCTTGTTGAGGATTCACAGCCTACTGCTCTGTGAGGCTGGCCCCTAAATCACTTTCACAGTGTGGCATGTGTGAGTTACAGATTAGACCATACAATTGTCAGAGGCAAACAGTGGCCGAGCCATTTCTCATTGCAAGTGGACGTGTTTTGATAAGTCTTGTATATCCCTCTCTTACACAATGTCATGCTTTGTGTGTGTGTGTGTGTGTGTGTGTGTGTGTGTGTGTGTGTGTGTGTGTGTGTTCAAGCTACTTGCTTGAAATGAAAGGAAGGAGTCAAAGAAACATGATCTGGGTTTGTAGCCACATCTCAGTGTCTAGTTCCTACTTCTAAAACAGCTCTATCTTTAGTGAATGTAATCCACATTTGTGTCATCTTTTCATTGAAAGCATTTTTATGAGTTCTTATTTGGACCCTATAGCTTCCCAATAAAGCAGATCTAAAAAATATCTGCATTATTAAGTCCTTAAGTAAACTTGCCCAAGGCTATTTAGCTAGTGAGCCAAGAAACCAGTATTGAAATCTCTTTTCTGGCAAACTATTCTGGGCAAACACAAGTGCTTATAAACACCAGGAATTGGGGTGTTGAGATAGCCTACCTTGTAACAGCACTTGCCACCAAGCTTGATAACCCATGTTTAGTCCCTGGAACCCATGTGACAGAAGTAATCCTTCAAGTTGTCCTCTGACCTCCACACATATTTCATGGCACACATGTACAAGCCCCCCCCCCCCCCGCCACATATCTACATTTTTAAAAACACTAGAAAAAGCTACATGAGATTTTGGATACTGCTCTCTCATCAATTTTTTAGAAAATCATAGCTCTGAAAGTCAGCCAGTCTGAACTCCTTGGAGACCATGCAGATGCAGAAGCTTAGAGAGAGGCTTCGCTTGTGCCCCTTCCTAGCTTTTTGGCCACACTGGCACCTCTAAGTCACAGTTTCCTTGTCTGTAAAATGTAAGAGCTAACATTAGTCCAACTATAACAGTGTGGTGGTTAGAGGCTCATTTTTCCCTCTGTGTACTCTCCTGGTCCTCGTAGGCTGAGGCCAGACTGACCTTCTCCAGAGAGGCCCATGAGACCCCACATTTAGGGGACTATGAGCAGCTAACTCTGCAGGGAATTGTCATTTTCTTCAGCGGTGTAGCCACACATAAGGTGGCTGTGCTCCTGTAAATAACTTCTTATTTGGTGCTGCAAGAATAACCCATTTAACTCTGTGGATCACATAGGAAAAAAAGGCGTGGAGGCTGGGCAGTGGTGGTGCATGCCTTTAATCCCAGCACTCAGGAGGCAGAGGCAGGCGGATCGCTGTGAGTTCAAGGCCAGCCTGGTCTACAAAGCAAGTCCAGGACAGCCAAGGCTACACAGAGTGACCCTGCCTCGAAAAAAAAAAAGTAGAAGGGAAACTTGTTGGGGAAAAGAGGGTTCAGCCAGAGATGGAGGAGGATGGGAGAGGACAGTGGGGGAGCGGGGAGACAACTAAACTTCATTATATGAATATATGAAACAATAAAAAAAAAAAGGACCCTCCTTTGAAAGCCCTTAGTACACCTGTCCCGTAGTCATCTGGCAGGGCGTTCTTGTCTCTCACATTGCTATGTCTAAAAGAACGAGCAAAGCCTCGCCTTACCAGGACTGCTGCATAGCATCGCTTGGCAACAGGAAACGGCACATATTCGCCGTCTGGTTGTTATTTTTAGTAAAGGGCACCAAGTTGCTGTAAATGGGGTACGGAGTCATGATGGTAAAGGAGAGGCACCAGGTGGCAGCGATGACCTTCAAAGCGTGGGACTTTGTTTGCCAGACGCGGGACTGTAAGGGTCTGCAGATGGCGCCATATCTCTCCAGAGAGATGGCTACCAGGTTGAAGGTGGAAACACTCACGGAAGTGCCTGGGAGGGAAGAGAGAAGGCAAATAAATACTCAGGTGTTGACGCCAAAGTTTATTTGTACGTTTAGCTTATGTGTGTCGGGGCTGCAGTTTAGTATCACAGAAGAATGCTCAAGGGGTAATTTTTAAAAGATGATTTAGTCCCAGCATCGTACTAACAAGGAATTAAGGCATAGGTATTTGCAAACACGTCTCATTGCCATTTTTCAAGTAAGTTTATTGAGCTTTGATTGTAATCAAACTCCAGCTGAAGGTACTCATTAATTAATAAACAAGGGGATAAAAATAAATTGCCAACCCTCGGAAGGGCTTTTTGGAAACCTCGAGAAGAACTCTAATTTTGATCAGGAGCCTGTGGTTAAATCAACATTAAAAGGCAAACATTCTCAAGGACTCCGTGTTGCGGGCAGGTCACTGGGGTCTGATCCGGAAGCACTGATGTTTAGAAAACTTCTAGTACAAAATTTGAAAGAGAGAAACATTTTAAAATTCAAAATATCTCTTGGAAAAAAACCAAAAAACAAGGTGACAGAGGAAAGATTCTAGAGTGATGTGCCAGTTTCTCTGAGTGGGAGAAGCGGGTCTTTCCAGGCATCCTGCCTTTGTGTTTTACAAAGTGGACATGGACCCTGCTTAGAGTGGGTGAAACACATTGTACCTTCTCCACAGCATCCACAGGACACACTGAAACAGAGTGCGTACTTGTTCCGATGGTGTTGGGTGCCTATGCTTACTGTAACATCTTGTGCTTTAAGCTCACCTTAAACCTTCAGGTATAAGAACCATCACTCACTAGTTAGCTGCTGCCAAAAGATCTGGGAACAGACTTCCTAAACTTGGCATCTTAAAATATTACTGCTTACCAGGATAGATAAGATACTAACTCCCTAAAAGCCATATATGCTTTTTTCTGAAACCATTAAATAAAACTCTTTCTCTTTCTTTCTTTTCCTTCCTTCCTTTATTTCAAGTAAGATTCACTTACTGCTTTCTAGAATTCAACCCCAAGAGCCTATGGCATGTAGAACAGAAAGGACAGCTTTAAGTTCCATTGAGTTTGTTCTGTGCAATGGGTCCACAGTCACTATAAATCCAGTCAGACCAGCACCACTGCCCCCACTCCCCATGATGAGCAGTTAGCAGTAATATCAGAGAGACCAGACTTAGACATTCAACAAAGCCCTGGACCTAGTGGGACATGGCAACCTAAGCTACACAGGAAGTGTCCAGGTCAGTCTAGGCTACATACAGAACCGTGCCCAAAACAGTGCGAAAACAGGGCCCCAAACCAATATCAAATAACAATAAAAAGTACATTTAACCAAGTAAGCTATTACGGCGTCCCAAATGCTTCCAGAATTATTTTGTTGTTTAATTTTTGGCCATGAAAGCTGTTCTGAGGTGAAATTCACACAGCACAGAATTAAAAACCTTCAAGTGAACAGTTCTGCAGCCTTCATGGCTGCATGACTAGTAACTCCCCTTGCTCCTCTGGCTACGATGCTGGAGCATCCGTGCCTGGAGCATCCGTGCCTGCGACGCACACTTGGGAGGGCCTCAGAAGCGAGCGAGCTCTCAGCAGTGTTTCTTTATCTAACAGTGGTCCTCCTCATTTTTAAGGCTTTAGAATATGTTCAGGGGACTTGAACATAGAGGACACGCTCTTGGTTACTTATCTGGGGGGGGGGCAGGAGGGCCAGTGATTCATTATCATTGTGTCTTGCAGTGGATCCTGCATACTCAACTGAGAAAAATCAAGACCTTGTAAAGCTTTCTGTTCTCAGAAGACTTCCCTAGGCCAACTCAGTGCTGTCTGTTTTACATAGCTTGGGTCAGAATCAAATATCCTATTTATATATACATACACACACATATAGACACAAAACACACACATACATAGACACATACATACACATACACACAAATATACACATACATAGACATACATAGACACATACATACACATACACACATATAGACACAAACACACACATACATAGACACATACATAGACACACATACACACAACACACATACACACAATCACACATACATAGATATGCATACACACACACACACATACACACACACACACACACACACTTCTCATGCTGTCCTCTTCCCACTTAGTTCTCAGAATGGGCAAGGGACAAGGCACTGTGAGAGACAGAAAGGACCAAGGATCATGTTTCTATCCCGGGTTAGGAGACCCACAGCAGCTGGCAAACAGAGGCGCGTGCTCGCCACGGTGGCTCCTGCTAATCTAAGTTCAAACCAGAGCCACTATACTTCCCGCTCACGGCATGTGCTTGGTGAGCCAGGGACAGATTCATGACAGTCAGTTGCTTACCGGGTGGTTGGGAAACAAGATCATGGAAGTTAAAAATGCTGGTGCATAAAAAGTCCTAAAAAATCGCTTTGTGGGTTTTATTTTATTATAACCATCATTGTATTTGGTATAAGCAGCAAGCTACATAGCTCATCCAATCAGGGTCTGCTTTGTAATCCATGGTCCCTCTATCAGCTTCCTATTAGGGACACACACACACACCACCACCACCACCACCACCGCCGCCAGTACCAGCACCAGCACCAGCACCACCAGCACCACCACCACCACCAGCACCCTCCTGGCCTAAGATGCCCCCAGGCTTTGAGAGAACAGTCTAGGAAGTAAATCCAGTGAGGAGAATCAGACTGAGACAAAATAGTTTAAAACAGCCTCCATCTCTCACAGAACAAGAAACACAACAGCAAAGATCCCGGATCCCATGCAATCCTCTGCAGTTCAAGAAACCCTGACCCAAGTTGGGAGTTAATCAGAATGTAGTCATCTGCCACGAGCAAGGTACAGCACGACTTGAAGTCACCTACGAATTCTTGGCCCTCTGCGAAGAGACAAACCTACTCACTCCCCACTATGTTTTTGTATCAACGTCTGATACATGCTTCCTGGCATGTAGGAAGACTGATCTGCTGTGAAGGAAACACCTGTGTCCTTGTACATAGGCCCAGAGAGCCAGACGCTTGGTGTATTGGATTCCCGAAGGTTCCCTCCGCTGAGGCTGTCGAGGGGCTGGCAAAAGCCAGGGCTGAGCTGGGTGTGGGGCGAGCCCTGTCAACAGCCACCTGCAGCCACTCACCCATGAAGTAGGTGGTGGTCTTGCACACAGCACTTCCAAAGATGAAATCCTTGAGCAGGTTGGGGATGAGGTTGAACGGCATGCAGAAGAGGCACAGCATGAGGTCGCTGACAGCCAGGGACAGCAGGAAGATGTTGGTGACAGTCCGCATCCTCTTGTTTCGGATCAGCACCGTTATGACCAGCGTGTTCCCCAGCGCACTGAGAAGGAATATGCAGGAATACAGGAGGATCTGCACTGCTGGCTGCCACTCTGCAGAGTAAAGGGAAGAGTTGGAAGTGGCGGGGGGGATGGTTAAGAGGGCAGAATGTTAAAACCTTACCCCCGCCAAGGGAGTGCTTATTTCCTGATGGTGGCCTCCTACCCTGGGTGTATGTGTCACTGAACCCAAATATTCCCGTTCCAGCTGCATCGCACAGAAACAAGCCCAGGGAAGCACAGGGCACTCTGGTTGTTGTTTTTTTTTTTAAGGTTGGTGTGCCACAAGATCACTCAGGAAAGCAGTTTTTCCTAAGGACAATGCTCTTGAAGACGGATGGCTTTCTTTCCCTCAGGCTAAACATTACTTTGCTTTAAATCCTTCTTCATGCTGGGTTTCCCCTAAGGAAAGGCAACCTCTATGCTCCCCCAACCCCCCCACCCCTGTGACGTTGCCTTTTCTGTAACGTTGCCTTTTCTGTAACGTTTCTAAGTTCAGACTTCTACACTTGGTACCCCGTTCTGCCCACAGCTCTTCAATGCATTTGTCACACACACACACACCAATCCTGCTGCGTGGGTTCCCCAACTCTCCCATGGGAACAATAAGAACATTTGACTGTAGATTTCTCTTGCTCTTTTATCCAAACTTCTGAACATACAACTTCATTTATCTTTGTTCCACAGGGACTTTGTACACACACACACACACACACACACACACACACACACACACACACACACACACACACACACACCGATGTACGCATATTTCAGTCAGCCTTGCGTTTGCTATATGTAGTTTTCTGAGTTCTAACCATAGCCTCTGGCACCTACCTTTTGAACGTTGAGGTTGATCCAGGCAGAACAGAGTCTCATTTTCCAGCCCGAGCTCACAGGGGGGAGTGATGTTGCTTCCATTCATAAGAAGGCTGTCGACCACGTCCATCCTGCTGCCTTCTCCCAAGTGCTGGCGAGCTGGCGAACGCCTCACTCCTGCCTGCCTCTATCCTCTAATGACTGTGGAATCTCCCAAAAGCAACCTGCCGTGGCGGGGCAGGGAGGGGGGATTTCCAGGTATGGGCTCGGTTAGCCATTCCTAAAGGCAACCTGAGTTCACCATTCTCAGACCATCTGGACAAGCATTTGCGCTCCTGTGGGGAGGAGGCAGCCTGTGCAAGTCAAGCCAGCGCCACTCCACCTTCCAGGCCCACCCCTCCCACTTCGGGGCCAGTCTAAGGCCCTGAGCACAGGCAGCCTGGCTGCATATTAACCCTTCCGGGAATGGGGCCACATGTACACACACACACACACACACACACACACACACACACACACACACACACACACACACATACACTGTGGGGGTGGGGAGAGTTCCAATTACCACTTTTCTTTGCCTGTCATTGTCCCAGACATATGCAGATTAAAGTCTGAACTGTCTGTGTGAGACAGCATCAATTAACGTGGTAACAGATCTGATAATGCAGACCATCAGGACTAAGGGACACAGAGGGACTCCCGCTCCCATCTCCTTATAGGAAAGCAATTAGTGCCTTTTAGCTTTGGAGCCTTGCCCAGCAATGTGTATGGAGAGAGTCGCTGCTGGTTGTTAAGGTGTTTCCAAGCACGGTGCTGTGTCTTGTGGTCTCTGCCCCTTGTTAACTGGAAGTGGGGGGGGGGGCTCTTCTGAGTACAGCTTCCTTGGTCTTTAGTATTATAGAAACCAGCAAGATTTTTTTTATTCACTTGTTTTTGGTTTTTTTGTTTGTTTTTTGTTTTTTTTGCTTTGTCCACCCACCTCAGACCTGTTCACTGAGTTAACCATTTGCCGAGTACTTTTCAAACATGCCAGGAAATAATAAGCGCCCCCCCCCCCCGAGGCTGTTAAAGGTGAAGAGATGAGGAGGAGGAAAGGATTTAAGTCTCCCTGGTTGGGGTCAGGGATTCTGGGGGTGCAATACCTCAGATGTAAATGAGAAAGCTTCCAAGCGGGAGATACAGAATATTTTCGCAGTGGTCACAGCTGGTGCAAAGGGCCTGAGGCAAGAATGAGCATGGCCTATTTGAGGAACAGAAGTAGGAATAAGTGAGGGGAGGGTTGTCAGGTGGTTAGTGTGAGAGACCTGGTCAGGGACCTGGCTTTTTCAGGAAGTTGTGTAATTTTTAAAAGCCTCTTCCCCCCATTGTTCGCTGTGCAACTGGTCTCAGTTTGAACAACTGAGAAGCAGGTAACACATTAGAATCTGCGTTTCTGAGTGGTTTGGCCCTGATGCACTATGACCTGGTCTATTTGCTAGGTATCCTTGGGTCCTTTTGTGTACCACAAGTCTCCCAGTGACAGAACCCAATGCCGGGAGCTTTGCTCAGCCTCTCCCTGGCCCAAGAACTAACTGGCAGTTTTCTCACAGATGTTTGGGATGAGGGGCTACAAAGACAGTGGTAAAACCATAACCGTCTCTTCCTGTTTGGGGTAAGGAGTCATAGAAACCAGATGGAAGGGATGCTGGAGGAAGGGTGGAAAGGTAATTAGCAAGGCAAGCATCTTGTACCAACCAGGACTAGCACCAAATTCTGGCTTCACCGATTACCTGCTGGAAAGTGCCAAGCAAGTTTTGTGGTTGGCAGAGCTCTTTCTTCGTCAGGTGACAATCAAAATGACATCATAGAATGTGCTAACATAACAATGAAGTGATGGTTTTCTTTCTTTCTTTCTTTCTTTCTTTTCAAGACAGGGTTTCTCTGTGTAGCCTTTGCTGTCCTGGACTTTTTTTGTAGACCAGGCTAGCCTTGAACTCACAGTGATCCACCTGCCTCTGCCTCCCCAGTACTGGGATTAAGAGCCTGCGCCACCGTGTCCAGCTGGTGCGATGGTTTGGAACATCAACTTGCCACCACTTAGTAGGGAGTAGGGAGCCTCAGCTGAGGAACTGTCCTGGCTACTTGATGTGGGAAGATCCACCTCCAGTGTTGAGAGAAGGAAGATGATTGGCTTTTTGCTCACACCATCCTCTTCATCGTTGAGTTGATTGATCCTGCTGTTGTTCCTGCTGCTTCTTCTCCGGCTGATATTAGAACCACAGTTTCCAGGCTTCCAACAGAGACCCAGGGCAAGGGCGTCCCCGGGAATGTTCAGTCTTTAGTGCCAGCTTGAGAATTCTGAGGCCCTCAGCTTCCTGTGCTGAACAACTACTGGGGGGCTCTGCCTGTCTGCTGTGAGCAGTCAGTCACTGTGGGACTCCCCCAATTGCCGGGAGTGCCCAGGAGGTCAGAGCAACCACCGGGTTCTCCGCCTCTCTGGTGTGAGGCAGCTGTTACTATTTCAGCGAAAGCTGATTTCCATGATACTTATCATGTGCATATATGTGCGCATGAAATATAGATAAAGACAGAGATGGGGAAAATATAATTTTTCACTCTATCTGTTCTATTCCTCTAGAGTACTCTGGCCAATGAAATGGTTACTTTTCTTTTAGAATTATTAACACTGCCAGGCACGGTGGCACACACCTATAATCCCAGCACTCAGGGAAGCAGAGGCAGGCAGATCTCTGTGAATTCAAAGCCAGGTTGGTCTACAAAGTGAGTCCAGGACAGCCAAGGCTACACAGAGAAATTCTGTCTCAAAAAACCAAAAGGAAAGGAAGGAAGGAAGAAAGAGAAAGAAAGAAAGAAAGAAAGAAAGACAGAAAGAATTATGAACACTAAGCCCCTCAGTGGCTTTATGATTTGCTGGTGAGAACGGGTGTGACTGTCTCCACCCTTCACCCAACTCACCTGAGACCTGTCAGCTCTAGCCTCAGGCTCCTTCCTGTGCCTGGGCGCCTTCTGGTTACTCTACTTCCCACTTCCTGGTTACTCTACTTCCTTGAAGCTCATTCTGGAGTCATGGTCCCTACCTCTCCCTTCCAGCCATGGTCGCATTAGCCGAATCTTCCCTTTGGCTGACTGACTGCCAACTCTGTTAGCAGGGTGTGTGTGTGTGGAGGGGGAGGGGGGAAGTGGGGGGATTGGGGGGACCCTGGGGTAGGGGATAAGGGAGCTCATGCCACCATGTCCCGTCCTGGTTGGCTGGCAAAAGCATTGCTTTAAAGCCTGGCCACATCTCTCCATCTCCACTATTGCTTATGGCTGCCTCAGACATGGCAGGCCATGTGGGGGGTGGGGGTGTCTGGGGGGCTCTTGTTGGAGTTCATGGGGCTCTCAGCCCTGAGGAGCATGTGCTGTTGTAGGCTCTGAAGCTAGAAGAGCTGAGGGCTTGGGTTGGACCTGCCCTGAACCTAAAATGGAGCCAAATTTGGCTAAGTTCTGTCCTTCCTTCCCTTCCTGTCTTCTTTCCTCTTTGGAAGGAAGGAAGTGGGCTAGGAGTAATAGACACTATACAGACTCACAGCGAGGGGTGCCACACACCTGCGTGCCATGTGCCACAAACCTTAGTGCACCCGTCAACAACGAGGCTTAGTGGCTGAATGATGGAGACTTATGGGCTCCCTTTCCACAGGTCCTGATTCTCCAGCCCTTGTTTAGAGATGCTGCCTCTCCATCCCGCATCCCCAAGTGGGTCAGAGGTCAATAGGCTCAGGGTTGCCTGTGGGGAGTTCCCCAGAAGCCAGTGAGAGCAGCTCAGACTCAGGAATGGAAGCCTGGCACTCACACTGGCAGGTCATGGAGTTCATTCATATGTAAACAGAATAAAAGATACCACCTGTGAGCAAAAACACTCATGGAAAAACGTGTAACAAGGTTTTGGATCCTAATTGTCATTATTAATGGAAAAGATGAATTCTAGGTGTGCTATCTTTATGCCCCTTATCAAGGCCAGATTAAGGGATTTTTTTTTCTAGTTTCCCCATACAACATGTGGATTATAAAATGAGGTCAGTAAATAGGAACGCATGAACAGTGAGCAGGTAGCAGAGCCAACATTTCACTGTTTATCAAGCCTTTATATAACTTAGTTACATGGGTACCCTGGGCAACTCTGGAGTTTCTACGCTGAGTTTTTGAGCTAGTGATATTTAACTGTTAAACGAAAAGAGAGGGTCCACCAGGAGGTGGGGAGGGGGCAGCGTCTCTGATGCACTCCCATTCCGCTTAGCCCCTTGTTGCAGTCCTCAGCATGCCCGTGGGGTGTGTGCATGTGCATTTGTGTGAGTTGCAGGCACATGTGTGCCACACTGAGTGTACGATGGTCAGAAGAAAATCTCAGATGCTGGGCCTTACCCTCCATACTGTTTGAGACAGGGCCTTAGTAGTTTCTCACTCCTGTGCACGCTGGCCCACCCGTGAACTGAGAGGTGATCTCCTGTCTGTATCCTGTAGACATAGGCCACTGTGTCCAGCTTTTCATGGGCTCTGAGCACCCCCAATTCAAGCCCTTACTCTTTCACAGCAGGTGCCTTATCCACAGAACCCTCTTCCCAGCTCCTCAACATACTTTTACCAAATGCCCTCACATTCAGTTCCTGTGCTGGATGCTAATATGAGGCCAATGGCTGGGATTTCTCTCCTTGTGCATGCTCAGTCCGCTGCAGAGATCACTGGGAAGGGAGCTGGGCTTGCTAGAAATACCATATGCTCTGATTGGTAGCAATTCCAGGTGAATTGATAAAAATTGCCCAAATTGAGTAAGAATGGCTTAAGTGGCTCCCAGTCTTGAAGGCACACAATAGCAGTGAGGGCCGAGCCTAAGAGCTCCCTGCAATTTGAATCGCCCTTTGGTTTTCAGGGCCTTTTCTGCCAAACACTGAACCAGAAAAGAAGATGCATAATTTCATTGGGGGTCTTGGGCAGTGAGATTATTAACTGCTTCTAAAACTCATCTCTGTCTTAAGAAACAATTCTTCTAAAATGCCAACAAGATCTGTATGTGCTATTTTCCTCAATATAACATTAAAGGTGGGCATAAAGATTAATGGGGGAAAAGGCAGGTATAAAAATAACTTAAGTTTCAAAACCCTACAGGATTGCTTCTCAGCGTAAAGCACCCTCAGAGAGACGCACCCTTTAATAGCCAGGTGCGTTGTTAACACTGATTGCCAGTGTCAAGACCCAATTCACAGACAGGGCAGTGTGACATTTCTCAAAACTCTGTTCTTGGCAGCCACCCTCCGCCTCTGCTCAGGACGTAATGTCTAAATTCCTCATTCTTTAGTGTCTTTCATCTAAAGGAGGGGACTCAACCTTCTGCAAGGGATGGATTAGGAGTTTCTTGCTTTGTGCTCGGTAAGATGGGGACCTTCAGGGAAGGGAGCCTGCAGGTCTGAGGCTCAATGCGTTCCCTACCCCGAAGTCATTCTGGAGAAGTCACATGGATCCCCACTGAAGAATAACCCTGTGCCTTACTACAGGGGGCATCTTTTTGATGAGATAATTGCTTAACAAGCTGGGTGGGAGGGGTAGCTCTTCTCCAGCACAAGGAACAGAGTTTGGATCTTTAGCATGCGGATAAGGCTGAATGGGGAGTGCCCATCTATAACCCTAGTGCAGGGGACAGAGATAGGAGGGTCTCCAGGGTTGGGTTTGCTGGGTTCTAGCCTAGCCAAATCTGTGAGCTGTATGTTCAGTGAAAGACCATGCCTCAAAAACTAAGGTGGGGAGTGATCCAGGAAAAGACCCAGTGACCTTTGACCCTCATGTGCACAGGCCATACACAGTGCCGCTCTTGAGTTTCTATGACAAGCTCCGTACTTGTAAAATGGGTTCACATCAGTTCAGAGAGCTGCCAGGTTGTTCTTCATGGCAGTGTGTGAGCTGCACAGCAGGTATGCTTGGATGTTACAAGGGCCCAGTAAACGACCATAACGATGATTTTCTATGGTTTATGTCGAGTAGAAAAGTCAAAAAGCACTCCAGTGCACTGCCTCGAGATGACGTTTGTTAATCATTAGGAGGGAGCCTTTCTAGCCCTGCAGTTTTCAAAGTCAATTTTTGTCATGGACCTTCTCAGTTAGGTAATAGGTCCTTAGGAACGAGAGTTCTCGAAGCTTCGGTGGGCAAAGATAGGCGAGTGACAGACAAAACCCAGGGTAGAGTTTTAAGTCTGAGTGTCACTCAGACCTATCTTTGCCCACCGACACTTTGAGAACTCTTGTTACCAAGGACCTATACCCAACTGAGACAGTCCACGGAGAGTTTTGGAGTAATAATCTGTATGCAGCATCTAGCTGAAGTTCACACTCCAAACACGTAGTTTTAAAGATAGCTTAGGACCATATAGTGGGGGAGGAGGTCCCCCTCGGTCACAGACATAGGGGAGGTGAATAGGCTGAAAGCAGGAGGGAGGGAGGAATGGGAGGGGGGTACAAGGGATGGGAGAACAATTGAGATGTAATCTGAATAAATTAATTAAAATTTAAAAATAAAATAAAAAAATTAAGATAAGTGTCTAGCTCAAAATGAGAAAAAGGGCTTTTGTAGTGTGGGGTTGGGGAGACCTGGGAATGGTGTTGGGGGCAGCGGGGGCGAGGAGGGGTGTAGAAGCATGTCCAAACCCTGGAAATCTCATCCTGAGAGCCTGAAATGGTCAAGAATAGGACTGCTGTCCCCCACCCCCACCCCCACCCTACCCACCCACATTGGGCCTGCATGTCCCAGAGCTGGTAACCCTGCACTCTGACTTTTGCCCCTGGAAGAAGTCACATAGTTTGGTAGCCAGGTTAAACTTCCTCTCCCTTTGTAAGGTCAAGTACAGAAGCATCTGGAATTCCTCCTTATACAAATGAGGCATTGCCAGAGCCCTGGCCCTGGCCAATGATGTATACTCATTCTGAAAGCCCCTGCCCACCCCCTCATTAAACAAGCTGTCTCACTGAAGCCTGCCTCCCAAGAGTCTGTTCTTGCTGCCCTCTCAGCCACCGGGGGCCTCTTCTACTCCCAGCCAGTCCAGCATCGATTTCCCTCTCAGGATCTGCTGGTCCCAGTCTCTGGCTGATTGCGCTACTACCGGCAGGGAATCAGCACGAACGGCATTCGGGAGAAACAGAATTATGGTTTTTGGTTTTGTTTTTAATTTGGTTAAAGAAGAAAAACATTCTCATTCTATCTCCCACACAGGTTTTTGCGTGTGTGAGTGTATGAACATTGTGCACACGTGTGTACATACATGTGGAGGCCTGTGGTTGATGTCAGGACTCACCCTCAGTTTCTCTTCCACTTTATCTGTTAAGGCAGGGTGTTGCAATCTTATCTAGAGCTCATGGATAGATTTAGTCATGGTAGCAGTGTTCTCTAGGGATCTTCTGTTTTCCAAGGCTGGACTTACGGGTGGGCCAAGTGCCCACTCAGTCTTTATGTGAAGCTCCAGGGATCAGGGATTGAAATGAGGAACTCTAGTCCATGCTTGCTGGCCAAACATTTCAGTGGTTGAGCTGCCTCCCTCAGGCCCGCCTCCCTCAGCCCCGCCCTCCCCTTCTCCCTGTCCACCAGGTTTCAGTACTTCTCTGTAGTCTTTCTAGTGAAGTCTACTGCTCTATTAAGAACACATAAGTCGGGCTGGAGAGATGGCTCTGAGGTTAAGAGCACTGTCTGCTCCTTCAAAGGTCCTGAGTTCAATTCCCAGCAACCACATGGTGGCTCACAACCATCTATAATGAGATCTGGTGCCCTCTTCTGGTGTGCATGTGTACATGCAAGCAGAGCACTGTATAAATAATAAATAAATACATTTTTAAAAAGGAACACATAAGTGTGCCTTTGTGGCACACACCTGTAATTGGTACTCGGGAGGCTAGACTGCTTACCTTCACTTATATGAAGAGGATTTAAAAAAAAAAATTTCATAAACCCAATATTGCTTTTGGCCTAATCCTAACTATAGCAATATAAATTGGAGTCTGTGTATTTTATTTCTCATCTTCTTTCAGACTCCTCCTCAGAGGTATTCAGGATATATAGCCTGGTAGCTGTCATATTGCCATCTTCAGTCATACTTCTCCAATCCCGCTGGCCTGCCTGGACCGTCCCAGCTTCATTCATCATCAAGCAGTCTTCTCCCACTCATAGCTTGCATATCGCTGTGCTTTTCCTCCAGGCTCCCTACACATGGGGACTTAATGAGCTTCTTCTGTCATAGGCCAAAGATAAGTTTTGGCCCAATGTTCTAACTTGTATCTGTCTCCTCAGGGTATGTGACTGCCACTTGTCACCCGAGGAAGTCACAGTCTGCCTTCCTTAGCGTCTCTACAATCCTCCATGGAACATACTTTGCGTGTTGAGGTAAAACAGTTGTTTTAATCAGAATGTCATTCCTACGCATACTTTGGCGCTTCAGCCTGACCCTGATCTGGGTATTTCACCTGTATTCTGTCTTTCCATTTCTACCCATCCCCTGTCCCATGTCTTCGTCTATGCCAACCTGCCAGTGGTCCAAGCATCTTGGTATCTGCTCTCTCTATGCAGACTGTTTTACCAAGAGTCCTAACTTTGGCAATATCCATGGCTGTCATGTCCTCACAGCCTTTTCTCTGGATCCTGGATCAGAACACATTTCTGCGTCGTATATACAGCTGGCTCCCAAGGTTTGTCTCACATAGCCTAGACTAGAGTTTGGAATTTCATGGTCACGTGATTCTTGGGCCACATCTGGCTGAAGTGCTGCGAAGAAAAGAGCATCATCTTTGTACATCACCATAGTAACTCCTCCGTGATACTCTTCCTGACCCCCTAACAGGCCTGGCCAGACTTTGACATTGTAATATGACACAGTCACCTGCAAAGCTCAAGCTCGATAACCTAATTGAATCCAAAAACATAATCGCAAAGAAATTTACGTTTTTAGTCAGCTTGCAGTTTTGTGTTGCATCACATTCACCACTGTCTGCGGCTGTGCTCAACTACCAGCTAATAGGGTAGACGTGCTGCAGGAAGTAGATGCTACCACAGTTTTTCTTGCCAGATAAGGGATGCGAGACTCAAAGAGATTATACATTCATATGCCAGGAGGATTGCTACCTGGTACCATTGACCACAGCACAAAATATCACCACAACATTTCTCCAAGTCTGAAGGAACAGAGGCCAGCAACTGGCTCACACTTCAGTTTGGCCCTTGGCAGGTTATGGAGGAAGCTTGTCAGTTTTTGAGGCTCAAGTACACGACTCTCTAAGAGGCATTTTAGTGTGCCAGACACAGGGAGAGGCTCAGGTGACCCCCTGAGCACAAGAGTCAGCAGGAAGCCAAAGTAGACTCAGCATAGAGTTTTCCAAGATTCCCGTGGCACAACTTCTCTGCAAGGACAACTCAAAGAAGGGTACTCAGAGCCAAGTGCTACCTGGAGGTCACACGGGAGCCCAGTTTCCATCCTTGCTCATCTCCAGCGATCAGATGGGCTTTATCACTCAACTTCATCGCTCTGTATTTCTGGTTCCTTATCCACAAAGCACAGACCACAGTATAAGGCCCCAGTGGCATTCCAGGGGGCACATGGGATATGTGTGTGAAGACACACATGGTATATATGTGTATGTCCAGAAACTCACTGTGGCCAATGTCACCCTTCAGATAACTGGCATCCCACCAGGAGAGCGTCAAGTTCATGATCAGGATGCTTCCCCGACACAGTGCTCAGCCCCTGACCATATGCAGAGATAGGAACTGAGGTCTTGCTCACGGACCTCAGAAAACTCCCAATTCAAAAGCCCACTCAGCCTTCACCCCGCCTCCCCCACCCGTACCCCTCTCTGTCCCCATCCAGATTCTTTCTCCCTGTGCAAATTAAGAGGACAAATTCCCCAGCAGAAGACTAGGTGTAAAGAGACAGTTGTGACTAATGGGGGTGAGGTGGGAGGTCATTGTCCCTACCCAGCCAGCCAAATGCCCAACACTTTTTCTGTTATCACCATCCCTAGTTAACAGGCTCCACTTGTGCCAGGACGAGGCCACTGAACAATCTTGGGTCACCAAAACTCAACAGTTGACGTGCCTCAGAGGTGCATGCTTCTTATGGGAAAGTGGCCCAACCACTCGTATCCACTTTCTATTCTGGGATTTTTAACAGCCACTAAGTCCATTAGCTGACCTGACAGTGAGAGCAATTGAAGACCCAAGTGCCTTGCGATGTTTAGACACATAATGCTTCTCTGGCCTAGTGCCTAGGGAAGTGGAGCCAGGCTGGAAGCCTGGATACTACACTCCTCTGTGGCTCAGTAAATTTGGGGAGAAATGCCAGGTTGGAAAATTTAAAATAGAATTCATACATATGTTAATAAGAAATGTTTGGATTTGGAATTTAGTTAGGTTAGAAAACTCTTACTGATGACAGCAATTTCATCCGCCCAGGGCACAGCCTCACATGTTACTAGGCAGTGCTGCGTGTCATTGAAATGCCAGCCTGTCCCCATAGTGAACCTAGATGTTCTGGTTGTCTGTGCCCTGCTGACCACTTTTTTTGTTTCCCCAAGATAGGGTTTCTCTGGGTAACCTTAGCTGTCCTGGACTCGCTTTGTAGACCAGGCTGGCCTCGAACTCACAGCGATCCACCTGCCTCTAGTGCTCTGTTCACATTTACTAAGTGTTGGTTGGTCAAGAGAATACATAGTTGGGAGAACTGAGGCCACTCAGTGTCTGAAATGGGATTCTTGGACCATGTAAGACGATCTTTTTGCATATGATGTAACCACTTTGGGAATTCAAAGCCTTTAAATGAAATAACTGCCAGGCAGGCATCTTTATGTCCCTTGTCTTCTGGAGAGGCTGGGTCACTTCCTCGAGGCTGCAAGAGAGCATAGTGTTTCTCACTAAAATTTTCCTTGACATTTTTGGGGGTCTTGAATGCTGCCAGGACCCTAAAGGTCTATGCTCTCTACCCCTGCTGCATGTCAAGTCCTAGTGCCCACTGCCTGGAAGCATGTGCAGGTGGAGCCTTTGGGAGATGATCAGGCTACAAGAGGAGTGCGTGCATCTCCCTCGCCCCTTGGCCACAAAAGAACACAGAAAAGTATCTGTCCATGAGGCAGGCGACAGCCTTCACCAAGCTTGGAGCTCCCAGATTCAGGAACTGAGGAATAAAAGTCTCTCTTGATTTACAAGGCAACCTACCCTATAGCACTTTAATAGTCACCAGAGTAGACACACGGATATCCTCTGTTGAAATGCAATATTACAAAAAGGTAAGAAGTATGTATATATATATATATATATATATATATATATATATATATATATATATATATAGTTTGCAATATTCTCAGAGAAGCCAGAGAGTTCATAAGCTTGTTAAAAACACGACTGCACACCCGAGTGGATGGACAATGTGACAGTAACCCCTTGACCCCTTGCCCTGAATGCGACACATTTAGCTTCCTCCTATTTTTTCTAATTATTTTTAAGTGCTATTGTGACTTAATACATGGTTGTAAAAAAAAAAAAAAATCAGCGTTAGAGATGGTGTCCAAAGTTCTTTTCTTCAATTGATCCCTTCCTTGAAGTTACCATTGTGATCAGTTCATTTATCTCATTATATCAAAACGGTCCTTTCCTTGAAGCAACCATTGTGAGCAATTAGTTCATTGATATCTCTTCTGAAAATATACTGAGAATTACGTGGCACAGTTGAATGTTATTTATGAGTTTATACAAACGACACATTCATGCTCCTTCTTTTCCTTGTAATTTTACCCCCTTAAGCTTCTGTATTAGTGTTCCACGGTAAAATTGACCCCATCACAGATGTCTCTCTACATGACTGAGTGGCTTCTAGCATTTTTATTTTCTAAACAAAACCTCAGTAAATACTTTTGTGCATCATCACAAACACAGAAAAAGATATCTGTCTGTTAAAAAAAAAACAAAAACAAAAATCAAAAAACAAAAACAAAAAAACAACCTAGAACTACTGGGTGGCACAGTACCTAAGTTTAACAATATATGAATTGGGGGCCAGAAAAAGGCTTGGTGGTTAAAAGCACTGGCTGCTCTCCCAGGGGACTCAGGTTCAATTTTCAGCACCCACATAGTAGTTTACAACTATCTGTGGCTCTAGTGCCAGGGGGTCTGATACCCTCTTCCGATCTCCGAGAGTCCCAGGTACACATGCGGCACACAAACATACATGCAGAGAACACATATGGATCATGGCTGAGAGACTGCTCATTGGTTAAGAACAGATGGTGCTCTTGCAGAGGGCCAGAATATTGCTCTCAGCATTCACGTTGGGAGACTCACAACTGCCTGGTGGTACAGGAGGCTCCCACACCTCTGTGAGTACCTGCACTCACATGCACATGCCCACCCCATATTCACATAATTATAAAAGGTAGATGTGCCTGAAAAGCTGTTTATATTTTCTCTAACACTGTATAAGGTTAGACACCCATGTTCAAGCATTACTTTTATTATTAACCTTTCTACTTTTCTCCATTTTGTTTTTGTTTTTGCTTTTGGTTTTTTGTGACAGGGTTTCTCTGTGTAACCTTGCTTGTCCTGGATATGCTTTGTAGACCAGGCTGGCTTCGAACTCACAGAGACCCGCCTGTTTCTGCCTCCCCTAGTACTGGGATTATAAGAATGTGCCACCGTTCCCACTCTTTTCTCTGTCCTTATGGATAAAAATGATTTCTTATTATTATTTTAGTTTTCAGTTTGAAGTTAGTGGTGATGGCCAATGCATTTTCATATTTGTGTGTGTGAATTGTGTTTCGTTTGTTTTTCAGCCAATTAACTAACAAACTTGCTTTTGTAAACTGATTTTTAAAAATTGCTTCCCTTTAATATATAATATATAACATATAATATATAATATATAATATATAATAAGCACTCATGGGTAGTTCTTGAATATTACTCATGTTAATTTAGAAAGATGTTTCACATCCAGATGAACTCATGTGTAGCTCCAACCTCACCCTATTGGTTATAGATCTATTTTCTACAGAAAAATAAAAAAATGAACATCATAAACATCTTTTAGTTTGAATAGTAGAAAAATAACCTCTGATTTTAGTTCATAACTTCTATAATAGGTCTGTTTTATTTTCATTTCCAGCCAATGCTGAAGAAATCAAATGGTTAGCACAGCAGGGGAAAGCCTGCATAGAAGTAAAATTGTTCTTATTCAAAAACTTTAAACAAAATTTAGGCAAGCATTTTTCATAATAACCTCAGCTCGAGGAGATGCAGAGATGTGCTGTCCTCGTCTCCCCTTTGTGAAATTACTTACAAAATCATTGTCCTTAGAATCAGCTACTGGTGCTGAAAAGAACTAGGCAGCTTCCTGTGAGGTTCAACGGTTGTGAGCTTTTCTGTTTGCCAGCCATGCTTTACAGGCCATGGGCCCTCTTTATGAACTTGACTCCCCAGCAAGCCTCTAAGGCATGTGAGGATGGGGGAACTATTGCCCCCTCCCCCCACACTCCCAAGAAACAGTGGCCCGAGAAAAGAGTCCTTCGTAATCTTTCTATCTGAGCTGGGTCCCCTTCCAGGTGTCTCCAGACACCATAGGCAACATCTGTCAAGCCGCACGCAAGTCATCCACCTTGATTGCCTCCGCTCGAGCCTGTGAGCAGAAATTCTACTTTGTGTGTATCCTCAATGCCTGCTTACCGTGAGCGCGCACATAGGGAGTGGGGCAAATGAGTGGCGTGATTAAACAACACACCTGTTTGGAAGAAGCTCCCAAGTCTCTGCACACCTTGCCAAATACTCCTTCTACATACGGAGAGTTTTAAAAATAGCTTTTTAAATTGCTGTACAGTAAAGTTGGCATTGCAGGCCGTGAGCATATTTTCAGGAGCCTGAACACATGCACGGATTTGTGTCCTCGCCTCGATAATCAAATTCATTTCAGGAATCGACCATCCCATTCTCAGGGTCCATAGTGAGCACAGTGGTGGCCCTTTTCATCCCAGTGAGCCCTGGGGTTTGTTGCTTGACTACAGAGCAGGGAGAGTGACTCCAGATTAGAATGAGAGAGTTTTGGGGGTGTGAGTCTGATGGCGTTATGGCGCATAAATCCTATGGTGCGGAGGTGGGCAATGGGGTAACAGAGTTTACTCTGTTTTCTTAATCCCTTGGCCATTCTGAATTGACCTCTGTGAATCAAAGTCCACAGAAATGGCCCTCACTCAACATCTTACCTACTTCAGGGGAACCAGTTACTCAGTGAGGGAAAGGTGACATTTAAAAATGCATCTTTCAAGCTAGAAAGCCCAAATAAGATTTGGCAAATATTTTATGAAGGGGCCAGGTCTTAAATAGCTTGGGCTTTGGGGGATGAGTAGCCTCTGCCAGAACACGATGCTCTACTTTAAACATGAAGGAAGCCATACAAACAGGCATGGATGTGTGCCAATAAAACTTTAATTGTAAGAGCAGATAGTGGCTTAGATTTGGCCCAGTGAGTGTACCTCTGTCTGCTGACTTTTGTTCTGGGGATGGCAGACACAGTGGTCTGCATGTTCTCCCAAGGCAGCAGTACAGTGTGACACTGTTACTTATGCCCAGAGCAAAGAGTGCTGGGAGGTGGGGCCCAGTGTGGGATAATTATGCCATGTGGACTCCACCCTCATAAATGGATTAATGCTGTTATTGTGAGAGTGAGTTTGTTATTATGGGGAGTGGAGTTGTTATGAAAAGGCAAGTTTCTGGGCAGATGATCACTTCCCCCGATCCTCCCCATCCCTGCTGCATCCTTCCACCATGGGATAACGCAGTGAAAAGGCCCTGGCAGATGCAAGCCTCTTGATCTCTGACTTGCCAGCCTCCAGAAGCATGAGCCAATAAATTCCTGTTCATTACAAATTACCCAGCCAGTGTATGCTGCTGCAACAGTGCAGGCAGCGTGAGACAGCAGATAAACCAGAGACAGAATCCAGCTCCCTCTCATATCAGCCTCGGGGCTTACATACAGTCTTTTAGATCAGAGAGAAGCACAGCTATGGTTTTTGTGGCTCTGCTGTGGAGTCTCTCTGTGCTCCATCAGCCTATCTTGTGCTTTCCTGGACTGCCCTTTCAGAGTTTGCCACTTGAACACTCTCTTCTCAGAGAGCCTGCTCCTGACCATATGATTTAAGCTAGTATTACCTGTTACCTCTAACTTTTTGACTTGCTTAATTTTTTTTTTACTTGTACCTATTTTGTGTAATACTGTGAGATTGAAAAGTTTTCTTTTTCTGTCTAGATCTCTCAGGAATGCTTTTGAGACCACAGGGAATTTTAATCTTATTGTTATCTTCCCGTTCTTGGAACAAGCACATAGCTGGTGCCTGTTAATATTTGATAATTGAAAGAATGAGTAACCGTAAGGGAACTGAAGACCTCAGAGACAAAAACAATATGCTTTTTTCATCCTTCTTTTGTTGGCAAAAAAACAAAACAAAACAAAACAAAACAAAAAAACAAACAAACAAACAAAAAAAATGTTCACCACCCACTACTATCACAGGGTCTGTTTACTTATTTATTTGTGAATTGTGCAGGAATTTTTAAGAATGAAGTAAATAGAAGTAGAACATTGACGCCACCAACGAATCATCTCACGTTCTCACTCACTCAGGTTGGAGTCTGCTGAGCTGGAGGAATCAGTGAATAAATAGGAAGATGCCTGGCTCAGAGCTGATCCTCAGGATGGAGGGACAGTACAGGTACAGCGAAACCTACCAGGATCTATTGGAGCTCTAAAAATCTTTGTGGTCCTCAAATCATTGTCACCTTCTTCCCAACAACAGTGTAGAATGTGTGGGTGATCCTGGCCATGGCAGCGGACAAGCTTCAGCCAGCTGCAAATGGGATGCTATTCTGGAGCAGAGGTGGCTGGGGGAGGGGTGTAGAAATGGGATGCTATTCTGGAGCAGAGGTGGCTGGGGGAGGGGTCTCTTCTTTCTTATTCCCAAGTGTGAAGTGTGTATGTGCTGTTCTTGTTTTAAACAGGCAGCTCTTGCTCACTGACCAAGCATCGTCTGCATGCCAGGACTGTACTACACTGGGGAGCAAATCAAAACACGAGGCTCGCAGAATCCAGGGAAACCACAACTCCCTTTTACACGAGAAAAGAAAACACAAACAAAGGGAGTCAATTGAGAGTGCAGCTTTGATGCGAATTAACCCCCGTTGTCTTAAAAATTACAGAACATTTTACATGTCATGGAATATTCGAGAGCCTACCCTCTGTGAAGGCTTCACAGGAGCAGTGGGCAGCCACTGCCTGGAATATTTGCCTTGTTTTCTACTTTACCCTCTGCAGCTCTGGTCTTATTGGCAATTTCCCTCGCAGGCAGGGCCCAGCTACTCAGACTGTCCCATCTGGCTCTGGCTTTTGGCCGCCTGAGAGATACTTCATTTATGATTAACATTTTCCACACTGCTCAGTGCTCTGGATGTTTTTCCTCTTTGCTTTATTGAACCTGGAAATGCTAACACGAGGTAATTTCACCTTTGTTAATGCACTGAAAAGCAAGTTCTTTTTTTGTTTTGTTTTTATCACTTCTCCCCAGGATTCAGGCACGAATGTCTGGGCACTGGGTTAGAAGGTAGAATGGAGAAGGAACAGTTATTTTTTTTATTTTGTGACCCCAACATCTGGCAATACGAACTCCAAGGAGGAAAGGCTTATTTGGGCCCACGGCTTTATCAGGATAGTGCGCTGGCAGCTGGGTAGCTCTGTCCATGGTAACTGGGAGTTTGTTCACATCTTGGTAGAGCAAGAAGCAGAGAGAATAAAAGCCCAGACTATAATTCTCCAAGCCTGTCCCCAGAGACCGCCTCTGCCAGCTAGGTGCCACAGACTCTCAAAATAGCACCACTAGCTAGGTGTTCAAACATGAATTTGCAGGAGACATTTAGGACTCAAAAAATAAGGCTCTTTCCTTGGACTCCATAAACAAATGGCCATCTGATGATGCAAAGTTCATTAAGGATAACTTCAACAGCTCCCAAAGTTTTAAAGGTCCCAATACTGCTCAAGAGACCAGTCTCCTTTAAGATCAAGACAATCTTATTGTTGTGGGGGAAAAAGTTAATACTTCTTTTTTGTTTGTTTTTATTTTTTGAGACAAGGTTGCTTTGTGTAGTCCTGGCTGTCCTGGATTCACTTTGTAGACCAGGCTGGCCTCGAACTCACAGAGATCCGCCTGTCTCTGCCTCCCTGAGAGCTGGATTACAGGTGTGTGCCACCACGCCCTATAATACTTCTAATATATAAGGGCACAGAAAAACACTATTCTCTGAAAAGAGAGGTCTAAGAGGAAAGCAAGAAAAGATTGGACCAAAGTAAGACCAGAATCAAACCCTGAAAGGAAGCTCAGTGAGGCACATAGTCACAACGTCGCGTAGACTCCAACGGGCTTGGGTGATCCCAGCTCTGTGGCCCTATTGCCTGTAGCACAAATCGGTTCTTTTTTTTTTTTTTTTTTTTTTTCTTGACATCTCCAGTTGGTACTTGCAGCTTTACTCAACAAATGCCGCATTTTCTAGAAGCTCTGATATCCAAAAACATAGGCTTTATCTTCAGATTCACACAACGCCTCATGGAGGCTTAGCTGCCTAGACTCCAACTTTGCTGACCTTACCAGCTTTTACCTCGAGCTTTGGGCCAAGCTCCTAGGATGCTCTGTTTCTTGCATTCGGCATGCCTTCAAAATAGCATCACGCAGGCCATGCCAAGTTCGGCTGACAGCGTGAGGTAGACCGAGCTCCCACTGAGCAGCAGGGGCAGCAGCTGCAGAGGAAAAATATTTCCACGGGTGGGCCTGCTCATGCAGAGTACTTCTTGTTCAGGGGCCTGCCTTTTAAGTGAATGTTGCTTTTTCAAAGGACTGGAGAGTGCCTACGTTCCAACTCCAGAGAAGCCAAGTTTGGTTTGCAGCACCCATTTGAGAGGCTCACAGCCACTGGTAGCTCCCGCTCCAGGGGGTCTGATGCCAACCTCCTTAGTAAGAACAGCTGCTCTATCTCCACCTGCCCTGACCACCCTGTTTGCAACTTCAGCTGCTTTTTTCCTGCCGAAATCACCCAGCTTTATGCTTTTCTGTTTTTCTTCTTGCTCACTGGGAATGCATGGTGGCAGCTAATCGTACTGTGTCACAAAGCAGATTGCCACTGCTCAGCTTGCTTCCTTTTTCCTTTTCCTTTCCCTCAGTCCTAGATCACAGGCCATGGACAGCACCATCCATATTTCGGCTGGGTTTCCACTCCTCAGTTAATCTCTAGAAGTGCCCTCAAACATATATATGCCCAGTCAGGTTGACAATGAAGAATAGCCATTACGGGAGGTCCTTTGCCTTAGAAGACTCATTGTAGGGCTGGAGAGATGGATCAGAGGTTAAGGGAACTGACTGCTCCTCCAGAGGTCCTGAGTTCAATTCCCAGCAACCACATGGTGGCTTGCAACCATCTTTAATGTGATCTGATGCCTTCTTCTGGCCTGCAGGTATACATACCAGGCAGAGCACTGTATACATAATAATAAATCTTAAGAAAAAAAGACTCATCATATTTCAGATCACAGTTCTTAGTGCGGGTAAAGACCATCCATGCCTATAGTGTGCATAGGAAGGCTTTCAGCAAACACGTATGCCTTCCTAGGTGCTAAAGTATTAGTAACAGGTGAAACCAATGCATGGGGGGTGTGGGCAGGACATCCAGGGAGTGCGTGGAGTGGCTGAGAAGGTAGGATTGTCATTCATGCCTTCAGCGTTGCCTCGTGAAGCACCTGTCCAAGAGCAGTTCTGTAAAACTAAAGATTGTGAGGAGTCCTCTACACAAAGCTCAGACATCTACCAACATTACAGAATTCACACTCGGGAAAAAGCACACACAGGAGAACTCAGAGAGGTTAGAGCATCCTAGGTGAAGACGCCATTAGATTTGGTGTCTGGTGAAGCCCAGCTTTCCAGCTCCTAGAAAATGCCTATTAGCTGTGAACAGACTCAACCTAATTAGGTCTTGAATTCATTACCTAGTCACCGACCACAGGCCTCAGCTTCTAATAACAGAACAGTGGAGCTTTGTTTTCAATATACGAATTTGGAGGTGTGGACACTCTGGTCGCAGATCTTATTAGGAACTTATGTCTTGGAGTTCAAATCAGTCTAGGTGGTGACCTACAATGGGCCATTGCCCCTACAGCAAAGAGCAGATAGGCATCTTCCCTCTCAGGAAGGTATGCTGGCTAATTTTGATTGTTGAGAGGGCTGGCCTGAGACCTCAGGATCTGTGTGTGACCCATTACACCATGAGGCTGTGACATAACCAACAAGTAAATTCTACGATGGGCTTGGCATGTGATAACATTACTGCGAGGTGGTTGTAGGTGGGAGGAAACAGGACACCAGTGGGGCACACCTTCGGATTATGTCTTGCCCTTCCTCACTTTCTGGGCACCTCTTTCTATTTCCTGGCCTACTGTGGTATGAACTGCTTTGCTCTGACACACCTTCCCTGGCGCACTGGACTCACACCTCTGGAACCATGGACCAGAAGAAATGCCTCTTCCCTTAGACTGTTCACAGCTGGCTTGTCATCACAGCCACGGATAAAGCTGCCCTATCACACTTGATCGACAGTCTTGGCTTTAATGTTGTGTGCCACAGGCATTCTCAGCAAGCTTATTTTTAATGCATAAAGCTATCCACCTTAAATGACCAGGAGAAGCTACCATCTGAGTGTTCTTAGGTGAGAGAAGTCCTGGTATGTGACTTAGAAGTGCAATGAGAGAAAAAAAAAGGAAGACTCTGGTGACCTCAGAGCAGACAGTAGAGTCACAGTGGGCAGGAGAGGTGACTCATGCAGGAGATCTATGGGGACTTGTGTGATGATTGGTCCACTATGGGGAGCCTCAAGGAAAACAAGCTCAGATAAGGCAAATGGGCACGAAGGACCAAGTTCTCTGGGAGGGCTTTTGAGGCACTTAAACTCAATAACCCACAGTGAGTGTCAGAACACAGCTAGGTTGTTACTTCACTTGAAAGTAACACATTATATAAAGAAAATGAATGGATTCCCAAAACTAATGGGCAAAATATTTGACTGTCTGGGGCAAGAAGTGGTTTGGAGCACAAACCCCAACTTTGGTGCGGGGAGTGAGGGCAGGGGACTTTAGGTGGCTGAAGGAGTGTGGCTATTGTGGACACGGGAAAGCCCCTGACTGGGACCTTGAGCCCTGCAAAGAGGAGCTGAGTATCCTCCCCAAAGACAGCTCTGCTTTCTCCCCTGTCCAGCACTCCAGATGTGCTGAGCACTCTTCAGTTGGGTAGGAATGAAGGAACACACAAATTCTTAATTTTAATGTACGGCAATTTTACGTTTCTCTTTTAAATAGGAGGCATTTGAATAGGAGATACTACAACTGAGGAAAAAAATTATGTCTCATTGACATTATGATTTTATACCTTTCTAGAAGGCTGGTGTTAGGATTTGATAGCTATTTTGATAAGAGAGTAAAAAGTAATTATTTTAGTGAACATTTGCTGCTTGTGCCTTAAGTTTTATGTGTTAACTCATTTCATCCTCACAGTATACTTGTAGACTAATTATATAAGTGACCTTCCCCTTTCTATGGCTGAGGAAGATGAAGCAAGGGGAAAGGGTGGTAACTCATGCAAAAAAAAAAAAAAAATTTAAGGCAGGGGAGTCACCTTCCAAGCTGCTTTCCTTAGGGAGAGTCCATTTAGCACTAAGATAGAAAAGGCAGCTACTTCCAGAAAAATCAGCACCGTCTCATGGCTTTGGCCACACAGGTCTCAATAGGTTAACTATTGGACAAATGTTTGCTTTTCATAAAATAAACCTTAGCATCTTTATCTTTGCCAATGTGTGTAGTTCCCACTCTAGGGCATTCTGGGAGCCAGGAAACAGAGGCAGCCCAAGTGAGCTCTTGTTTACACTTTGAGGAGAGTCCAGCACATTTTTTTTTTTTTTTTTTCCTGCAGAGGGGCCCCTGAGGTCATTCCTTAGAGCTCCTGTCAGAATCCTGGAGCTGCCTGCTAAACTGTTCCCAATCCCTGGCTACCAAGACTTTCCTCTCATCCTCACAACCCCCAGAGTCCCTTCTCTCCCTGATCCAGAAAGACACCCCTATGCTGATGTCACATCCCTTAGTAGATTGCTATATCAGCCTGTCATTCTTTTTTGTTCTTTAGGTTCACAGCAAAAGAAAGAGAGGAGTACAGAGATTTCTCTCACATGGGGGGGGGTCCCTACGCAGCCCCCTCCATTACTAATTCCACCCCCATGGGTAAATTTCTTATAATTCATGGACCTGCAGGATTCACCACCACACCCACGGCCCATCATTTGCATTAAGGTCCATGCTTCTTTATTTTGTTTTCACTCTTGCTTTGGATGCTATGGATCTGGACACTTGTCTCTCGGTACAGAATCACATGGAAACAGTTTCACTGCCCTAAAATCTTCTGTGCCCTGCTTGCCCTCCTCTTTACCTCCAGTCCCTAGCAACCATTGATCTTCCCACTGTCTGTGGAGGGTGGCCTCTTTGCACCTTAGGTTTTTTAAAATGGCCATTATTTCTTCTTTTAAAAAAGAACCGTGTGTGACGGGGAGCAAGGAAACATGTGCCGTGTCATGTGTATGTAGGTCAGAGTTTGTTCTCTCTCCCCACCATGTATGTCTTGGGGTTCGAATTAAGCTTGTCTGGCTGGGCAGCAAGCACCTCCACCTGGGGCTGGAGAGATGGCTCAGTGGTTAAGAACACTGGCTGCTCTTCCAAAGGACCCAACTTCAATTCCCAGCACCCACATGGCAGCTCACGGCTGTCTGTAACTCCAAGATCTGACATCCTCACACCAATGCACAGAAATTAAAATTAATATATTTTTTTTTTTTAAAAAGCACCTCCACCTGCCAAGCCTTCGCTCTGAGCCTCTTTCATTTGTGGCTTAGGGTGATTTTTTTTCCTATTGCCATATTCACTTCTCTTGGGAATAACTTGCCTTTTTCTGGATTCATTTTTTCCTATATATGTATTTCTTCCATTTACCTTTGGCGTCTTCTTCCTTAAGAAACATAGTATCATTGATGTATCGGGTTTGAATCCGGCCTTCTGAACTTCAAGTGCTCTCTTATCCAGATTATTTCTTTCAACAGTTTCATGAGATGAGCCTTTTAGATCCCTTACACATATGAGAAAACTGAGAGTTCTCTGTTTTGGGTAATTTGCCCAGTGTGAATGTAGTAGACTTTTTTTTTTTTTTTTTTTTAAACTCAGATGGTGTCACGCTAATGCTTATTTGCACCAATGTCTCCACCTGAGGTGTGAGGTCCTTATGAAGCCAGACGACTTGATGGTTCCAGGAGTGACTTCTTTAGGGCCAATGCAAGTTCACCTTGAGTGCAGCCTGGAGCTCTTTTATGGGATATGAAGCTTGGAGGAAGGGCTATAGGGAAAGAAAAAAATAAAATAAAAGGAGACGGGACACAAGTGAAAGGTGGAGTTAGTGCAGAATGCAGAACTTATAAAAAGTCACAGAGATTGCCACCTGGCTGGAGCTTTCAGTTGAGAACCAGCTTGTTGCCTTCGCTGCTTCAGCTTGACAAACTAGACCTCAGATGCTAGCTAAACCCTGACTGGGCCTCCCCTGTTCAAGGTGACAGAGGACATGTGAGCCAGTTCATCTGCCTCTAAGATGGGGATGTTTGACACAGCGCAGGGAAACCTTCAAAGGATCAGAGTCTCTTGTTGTTGAGTGTGAGTGAAAAGCCTGAAGGGGACAATGACAGTCCTACCCCTTTCCCCAGCCTCACAGGCTCTTAAGCAGGTGCATTTTTAACTCTTTCAAGTCCTTTTTCTAATGCCTTTGCAGAGTGCCAGCACAGCTGAACTGCTACGGGTTCTAGTATGGAGGTCTGCCCTTCCTTTCATTTTGAGCACGGTGTTTTTTTCTCCTTTCCCAATGGCTTCTTTTTTGTCTTTCTATGAGGGTGAGAGATGGCACTAAATGGCTTTGCAGTCACATCTCCCCATTCCCTGAGTACTTTAGATAAATGCCACCAAGCCTGTTGATTGGAACATGTTCAGCTTCTAAATAATCTTGGCTATTCAGCTTGATGGTCGAGACAGAGATTAAAGGAAAATCAGTAAAAGCCAGAGACATTAGTGATGTTCCCTGCCTCTTTCTTTTGTCTTTTGCTATTGTTTTTATCTCAATGATTTTTTTTTGTTCTCATAAAATTAATACCTACTAAATTTTTTTTTCAAATAATAACATACAATTTAAAAAGACATCATTGTGTTTTCTGGGAACCCAGTATAGCTCTCCAGAGGTAATCACCATTAACACCTGATTTCAAACCTTTCAGACATTTTATTGTATTTCAAACACAAACCTTCTTTTCAAAAGATACAGTCTGTATATCTGTAAAGAAAATACAGCCCTGTCCAACATGTTTTCACTCCTTTAGGGCCATTTTTTTTGTTCTATTGTATAATAATCTACTTTTCATTTAGAATCTATGACAGACATTTCCAGATCAATTGGCATAGCACGACCTCCTTTGTTCCAGGTGTGACACAGAGCGTCACAGGTTAGTTATAAAGCCCCTTATTTAGCCAGTCTCTAGTTGATGGCTCCTTAAATCGTATCTACTTTGTGCTAATTCTAAATAATGTATAAATCAATATCTTTTTATGTCCCTTATCCACTGCTACTGGTATGTCTGAAGGTTCAATTTCTACTAATAGAATTTCTAGGTTACAGGCTACACACATCCACGTCTTGATAGACATTATTATTAAATAATGCCCCCGAAGCTGCTAAAATGCAGACAGTGTCCATTCCTTAGGATGCTCACCCACACAGCAGGAGCTCCATCCTGCGTGCTTTGACGAGGCACCAGGCGAGAAAACAGAATCTCCATGCTGCTTAAGTCCACTCCTTTCACTACTGCGAGGATTTGTAGCTTGTTAATATTCATTAACCATAGAGCTTTCTGCAGCGAACTGCCTTGCTAAATCATGTGGTCATGTCTCTGCTAAGTGACTTGGACTTACTGGTTTTGTATGAACTCTGTACCCTGTGATAACACATAGCATTCTAATCTACCAAACACAAGGGTTCTCATCCTTTCATGTGCCACGTTTGTCAGCTTTTTCTGTCTGTCTTCTTGATTTCCTTGGTTTCATTTCACGGTTGGGAAAAATCTTCCTCCAGCAAAAACTGCTGTCTTCTCCCGTACGCTCTGAGCACTTTTAGTTGACTTCTCCTTGCATGATGTGAAGTAGGAATTTAATTTTAATTTTCTAACTGGAAATAAGTAACTCCAATACATCCTTACGGCTAGTTCAATCAATCATTTAATTTTTGATATTTTCAAAGGTTAATATGTTTCGTCAGGGCATCTTTATATGCATCTGCCTTTACATCTTGTTCTTCTTGTCCCACACTGGTCTTCTCTGTACCCATTTTGACTCCACCTTGTCCTGTTTTTCTCTACAACTGGTCCCTCTCTGCTTGCCTGATACACGTGGTCTGTTATCTCTGTATTTACGACTTCCTTTAAGATCTCCCCTTCCGCTCTCTTCATCTCCTGTAGAGTTTTGTCACCCATCCCCTTTATATAAACACACCCAGAGATACATATACATAGAATTTCAAATCAGGTTCCATCTTATGTACTCTGAAGCAGAACTGTGGTTGAGTCTTACGTCATACGTTATATGCACGATGACGTTGAACACGTTAGCTCTGAAATCAGACTGCCTGGGTTCAAAGCCAAGCAGTGCCACTTCCTGTATGCCTTTGAGCAGGTCATCAAATCGTTCTCCAGTTCATTTTCCTCACCTGGAAAATAGCAACAATGATAGAAGCAGTCTTACAATACTGTGATCGCATGAGGTCAGAGATCACGAGCGCTTCACAGACTTCCTGCCTTCATTCGTGCTTTTCTAGGAAACCTCAGATTTCAGCTCTTACAATATGCTGTGTGCTCTGGCTGTCAGAATGTTCACTAAATCTCAGTGTAAAGATCTCTCTCTCTCTCTCTCTCTCTCTCTCTCTCTCTCTCTGTCTGTGTGTGTGTGTGTGTGTGTGTGTGTGTGGCTTGTGCCTATGGCTTGTGCCTATGAAGGCCGAAGAAAGTGTCAGAGCCCCTGGAGTTACAAGTGACCTGAGCTGCCTGATATGGGTGTTGAGAACCAAACTTGGATCCTCTGGAAGAACAGTAAGCAAGGCCCTGGGTATAATCTCCAGTATACACACACACACACACACACACACACACACACACACACACACACAATGTGACTTTGAAGTGTTATGTAACTTGCCTGATAGGAGCTAAGGTAGGGTGATGGATCTAAACTATTCGTCTCACTGTAAGGTGCACTGTTTTCATTACACTTTCCTCCCTTTAAGAACTGGCACTCAGGCTGGAGAGATGGCTCAGAGGTTAAGAGCACTGACTGTTCTTCCAGAGGTCCTGAGTTCAATTCCCGGCAACCACATGGTGGCTCACAACCATCTATCATGTAACCTGATGCCCTCTTCTGGCTTGCAGATGTACATGTAGACCACTGTATAAATAATAAATAAATAAATCTTAAAAAAAAAAAAAAAAGAAAAGAACCAGCACTCAGTAATGGTGGCATTGTGTGTCACAAGTTCTTACATTTTCTTTTTTTTTCCCTTTTTTCTTTTCTAACTATGTCCAGCTTTATTAAAGATACTTTTCATAAACAATCATGGCATTTCAGGCAGGACGTGGACAAACAATCATTAATAGTATACAAGAACTTCCAAACTCCCCTCTTGTATAGACTACCAAAATCAGAAAACCACTATAAAACACAGTGAAATCTCCATTCAATGCTTTGAAAAGGGGGAAGTGGCTTAGAATGACGGTTGACATTTCACATTACGGATGTTGTTTAACAACTTTTCACAAGCCAACCCTGACTTTCAGGAAAGGAAATGGAAATGGCAGAATTATCAATCTGAAGATCCACAGTCTTTTATAAAAGGAACCACTGCTCTTCTGAGGACACTCAATGATGTCACTGTAAAGTCCAGATTGCCCAATAGACTGGAAAAACAATTTTGAGGGTCAGGTTCCAACAGGTCTCTGGTTTTAAGGGAGTTAAGTCGATGTTGATGATACAGGGGGTTGGGGGGGGGATACAAAAATGAATTTAGACTTTTCCTACACCACAAGGCACATATGCCAACTCGAGGATGTCTCTCCTGGGAGCCAATGGGAGTCTTTCAGAATTATCAGGCAAAGATTTTTCCCACCATCAATCCAGCTTGGGAGACATTTTGTTAGTGACACATGTTCCTTTCTCCTGAAACAATGAAGTGTTCTGTGTGCTAACATCATAGCTTAAGGGAAAAAAAAAAAGTAAAACAAAATTCTTCTTTTATAAAACTTGATAAAAAAAATAGTATTTCAAACTGTACAGTCACCAGAAGCATACAGTTATCAAAAATGCACACATGTCACTTGGCATCTCCAGCACCTCCGGCTTTCTGTGCCTGGTCTGTCTTGGCGTCTCCATTTTCCATGGGATTATTCACATCCTTACCGGCATCAGCTTTCCCTTTCTTCCCTCTGGGTACCTGCTCTCCCGCCTTAGGCTTGGGCTCTGGCTCTGGAGGAGCAGGTTTAGCAGCCAACCTTGCAGATCTTCTCTGCGGCTTGTCCTTCGCCTTGGCTTTATCTCCTTTAGCATCCCCTTCGGCCTTCCTTTTGGGCGTGGTGGTGCTGGAGGACCACAGCGCTGAACATGGGTGATACAGTGGCTTTAGTCATTCCGGGGATCGCTCTCTTACATTTTCTAACTACCACACTTCTATTATTCAGTTACATTGCTTTCTATACGCGCTTGACCCCTTAACACATATCAATGTGCCAAAGTTAGTTCTCAAAAGGCATTTAGACACACTAAGAATTGGATAAAATATCTGTAAAACAGTACTTTTAAAAATAATTCTAGTGATTGTTATCATCCAAAAAGAGTAGTTAGCATAAGCTGTCAGCCAAAGATTAATATGAGTTTAATTGGACTGAATCTCCAGCGAAGATCCCTGGTGGTGGGAGAGCTCTGCTCCCAGGCCCCAGCTCACCCCCACACAGCTTCACGGGGCTCCTTAGCAACTTGCTGGGCTTTCCTCCCTCTTGGTCTCAGTGTTCTCTGAATGATCATTCCAGGCACAGGATGCCTCTAAAGTTCATCAGCTCCATTTCCTTTTCTTGGAGACATGGGATATTATATTCCTGGGATTCTCTTGAGGATAGACTGGGGCCTTATCATAGATCATGGGCAATGGAATATGCTCAGAAATGACATTTGCCACTTCTAGGTTTGCCAATAAACTACATGGCATGCCATAGTTAATTTTGTGCATCAGATTAGACATAAAATGGCTATGACTTGGTGAGCGCAGTGCCCAAATATGTACTCAAATTTTACTCTGGATATTTCTATGGAGGTGTTTTTGAAAGAGACTATCATTTAAATCAGGTCATTTAAGGGCCTGAAGAGAAGAAAAACAAAACACAAAAAGCAAAACAAAACAAACAAACAACAACAACAACAACAAACCCCTCACTTTTCACGAGCAAGAAGGGATCCTGCCCAGGGATGTGTTCAGATCTGAAAGTGTAGTGCTGACCCCCTCCTTGTCTTCAGACTTCTGGTCCATCCTTCTGGGTGTCAGTGAGCTCTCCGTTGCTATAATGAAATGCCTGAGACATATACCTTACAAATAGAAAATTCCCACTTTGCCCCACAGTTTGGCAGGTTCTGGATTCATCATTTATTGATCTCAATGCTTTGGGCAGCAGTGGTTATGGATACATAACTTGAGATGACGGGGAGAGAGGCAGAGGGATTGGAGTCTGATCTCCTACTCCCTTTCGAGTGCATCCCTTTAATGACCCAAGGATCCTCAAGAAATCACCTCCTTCAAGGTCTACCAGTTCTCCACATTGCTATTCTGGATAGCAAGCTTTTAGCACAGTAGTCTGTAAGGGAGTAAGATTCAAGTCTTCATAGTCCCAGGAGGCAATTCCTTAAAATAAACCTTCGTCAAACATTTCATACAAACATTTCACTGGTTCTGCTTCTCTAGAGAACCCTGAACCACTTAGTCAAATTCCGTGCTATTTTCCTCTCTAGCTGGGCACCCTGGAACCAAGGTTCAAAGATGACAGTCGCTTGGAAGAAGCTTAGATCTCTGAGTCACCATGGAAGACAACTTCCCAGGAGATTCATCTGCCCCACAGTGAACTTTGCAGAGCTAGAAAGAGATGCTCTTGTGTTGGCTCACTGACAGAAGTTCCAGCTGCCAGAGTGACTTATCTTAATAGAAAGGGCCGTGTCACTGTAGCCAAGAGGGCCTAGGGAAAGGGCCTGACTCTATTGATATTCTTCCTCTGACATAGGAATTTCCCATGGGAGATAACCTGTGCCCAGAGGTCCGCCAACCCTGAGGGCTGATCCTGGGGCTGAAACTGCTGGTTAAGCCACCACCGCTCCCATGACCACTGGGCTCACAGTAATTCGGACATCCATCCTCCTTACATCTTTGTGTCCATCTCTGGATGAGGGAAAGGTTGAAGCCTAGGCCATTTGTCCCTTCCAAGGATCAGAAAGAGTGATTCCTCTTTACTGAAATGGCAGTGTGTCAGATTGTGAGCAGCCAAAAGTAATAAACTCTCATGCCATCAAGGCAGTCCCAGGTGACAATGCAGTCCATAGGCAAATCCAAGCTATAAGAAACCCTGGACATTGGTGACCCTTGAGACCCACATTGTCAGTTTTCTGATTCTGGACTAGATGGGATCCAGTCCAGTAGTAAGGAAGATTTGAACATCAAGAAATAAACTCAAATTACCTTGAACACAAAGGGAAATTATGACTTGCTTCACAAAATTGAAATGTCTAACAATATTCTGACTGCCAAAATGGCTTTATCCAGACACTCAGAGGATGCCAGCAGAAGCCAGAATCTCTACCCTCTAACCTTCTAGTCACTTTGGTAGCAAGATGGCTGCCAGAGGCTCCAGATCAGTATTCACTCAGGCTCACAGACATTCCCTTTTCCAGAAAGTCCCAGAAGAACCTGATTATTTGTCACTGGCTCTGACTTCTGAAATGTCTTCCTCATTCCTAGTATCAGGCAAATATAACTGGTTGGCCAACTCCAAGATGTATGGCCACCTGAGCATTGGAGTTGAGTTAAATCCACTGTAGCACAAGGATGGGTGTAAGGGTGGAAGCGAACTGTTAAGAGAGAAGATAGAAGAGGAGGGCAAATGCAAGCTAAGAGCTTACACAAGCAGTCCTCAGGCAGTGGGCCAGCCTCAAGCCAGGAGGTCTAAAGAGTAGGAGATGATAGGGGGTTTGCTCCAAGTGGGAAATGTTAGTGAAAATAGAGATGATTCTAGAAGGTGCCTGAGAATAGAGATAGCACAGAGGGGTTTACAGGCAAGTCTGGAAGCTGATGCAGGGAGTCAGGGCTTTTCAGGTCTGATATACACTGGGAAATGAGTTGAAGACTCCAGCTGCCAGTGGGCACAGGAGGTGACTGGTCAGCATCAATTTAAGTGCTGTCTGCAGTGAACAGCTTGGCCCCTGTGGAGTCCAACAGGCGGGGACTTGGTCCACTTGACCAGGGTGATTCTCACAGAAGTAGGAGCACAAAGTAAGCTAGAGAGCCACGTTGTTTCTCTGCTCAAACTCCCTTGGTCTTCCATTAGTTTCTGTCTCTCCAAGTCCATGTTCTTTTAATTAGTTTTATGACCAGCCCCAAATTTCCCCTTTGACTTCCTCTTCATCAACGAGCATAGTCTTTCGTTCCCCTTATTTAAGCCCCTGACTCTGACTGAGAGTTCTCTTGGTCCTTCCATGCATCCAGACAAGAATACAGCGATCAGGCGCTGAGCTCAGCAGACTCCAGTCTTTCATCTGTCCACATCCTTTGCAATGGACTCACATATTGTCTTCCCAAATCCGTGTCCACTAAGGACTATAGGACGTGACCTGTTTAGAGGCAGAAGCTTTACAGGTGTGACAGAATTAAGGACCATGTGCTAAGATCATTCTGCATTTAGTGGAGGACGTGCTTCCAGTGACTGCCATTTTCACACGGACTGACAAGGCCACGGAGAAGCTGGTATGGAGATTAAGCGGAGGTTACAGTGATGTGTCTGTAGACTCACAGAGTTTCTGGCCATCACTAGAAGCTAGTGACAGGCACGGAACTAAGTCTCTCTTTGACTTTCCAGAGGAATTCTCCCCATCCAGACTTTGATTTTAGATTTGTGACTTCTACACGTGTAAGAGAATAAGTTCCTGTTATTTTCTGCCCCTCTTTCACTGGCAACCCAGCCTGCAGCAACCAATGTTTGGGAATTCACATACCCCCATGACTCTGCTGTGGGTTCCATCTACATGCAGAGCCTGCTGCACAAGGCCATACAGCCATTTAGTGTTCCAGCTGAGATTTGAACCTGCTTCTCACAAGACCCAAATCAAGACTGTGTAGCTTTCAAGTCTGAGACTTGTAGAAGGAATATGCATGGAGAAATGTTCCTGTTACTTGTTTTACATGCGTGTGCACATGCACACACACACACACACACACACACACACAGAAAGAGAGAGAGAGAGACAGACAGACAGACAGACAGACAGACACAGAAACACAGAGAGAGAGAGAGACTGACAGAGACTGACAGAGACAGACAGACAGACAGACAGACAGACAGACAGACAAAGACTATATCATGTATGTAAACAATGGAAAAGTTCTGTTTGTCACATCAACTTCATTTCATATCCACAAATGACTAAGTAACAGAACCCTCTAATTGCCATCAGGCTGTGGGCTTGACTGAGGCACAAAGAAGGCTAGACACTTTCTTAGCCTGCATTGTTTCAGAAAAAAAAAAAAAAATGGAGAGTTGACTCAGAATGTAAAAAACTACATTACCTTAAATGATATGAATAGCAGTCAAGGCCAGGCCACAGTAGTCTGTGGTAGACTTAGAAAGCAGAGCCTCCCTGGCATGCCCCAAAACAAGGTTTGTGGGCATCTGTGTTGCTTCCTTTCCCAGGCAATTTAACTGACTGTTGATCAATCAAACACAATCAAGAGCAACAAAACCAGCCTGTATTTAAGAAAATAGGATGTTCTTTCCAATTAATGGGTGGAGGGGTAGATTGTCGTCAAACAATTCATATAGGAACAATTAGTACCTATTTGGAAACAGATACATTCCTTGCTTGCCTCAGCCAACATTTATTAGTGTTCTTGGCTGCAGACCTCTTCAGTTCATAGAAAGGGAAACGGAAATCACTAAATTACTGAAGGATATGGTAACCCTGACCTCACTAAGAAAGACCAGAATCAGATCTGGTGGTGACTCTGCAGCCAGGGACAAAGGCCAGATTACAATGCAGGACAGTCCTAATGAGTCTTCACCGGAAGGCCTCCTCTGTGTACCCAAAGCAGCACTCTACACCCTCAACAAGCCAAAAGTGGTGCATGAGACATCAGTCAGTGCTCTCTCTGAAATGTGGTAGCCTTGTCGTCCAACTTGCAAAGGCAGCTACAACATCCATTTTCTGGTTTATGCCTTGGGAGATGTACACATGGATAAGGTGGGAACCCTCTACACACACACACACACACACACACACACACACAGAGACACATACATATAGACACACACAGACACACACAGACATACACATAGACACACACACACACACAGAGACACACATAGACACACACAGACACACACACACAGATACACACACATACAGACACACACAGACACACACACAGACACACACACACAGACACACACACACAGACACACACACACAGATACACACACATACAGACACACACATAGACACACACACAGATACACACACAGACACACATATAGTCACACCACAGATACACACACAGAAACACACACACAGAAACACACACACACACACAGAAACACATACACACAGACACAGACACACACATACACACAGACACACAGACATACACACAGAGATTCGATGTGTCAATAAGCAGATGATCTAAAATATTAATGTTCATTATGATTATTTAAAGTAAATCCTAGAAATTGAAGAATCAAAGAGTTACCTGTATAGGGGGCTGGAGAAATAAATGGCTCAGCAGTTACTAGCTCTACTTACTCTTCCAGAGAACCAAGACTCAATTCACACTGGGTGTGGTGGTGCACACCTTTAATCCCACCATTCAGGAGGCAGAGGCAGGCATCAGATTGCTATGAGTTGGAGGCCAGCCTGGTCTACAAAGCGAGTCCAGGTCAGCCAAGGCTACACAGAGAGACCCTGTCTCGAAATCCCCAAACCCCCACCGCCAAAAAAAAAAAAAAAAAAAAAAGACTCAATTCACAGTGCCCAAGCAATGGCTCACAGCCATATTTAACTCTAGTTCCAGAGGATCTGATACCCTTTCCTGGCTATGAGGGTACCAGGCTTATACATGATGCACATAAATACATTCAGGCTAAAGATGCATACACATAAAATAAAACCAAATCTTTAAAAAGCTTTCTGTACAAAAGGAACTCCTAAAGGACTAATAGAAAATGTAGGCAACTATTCAACCAATTTTGGAATAAAGATGGTGCTTTTGAGGCACAAAATCTATAGAAAAAAAAATGCAAAGGGAATAACTGAAAACCCAGTCTTATGTCAAGCAAACCACAAACAAGTTGATGGATCACCCCATGGTGTTGTTTGCCCCCATCAAAGCCTGCACATGCAGAAAGCAAACTCAAGTGAATAAAAACATTTGGATGGGCACCAGAGACCACACAGCATAAGCCCCAAATGAAACAACTTCCATGCTCTCAGAATTGCCTAAACCCAGCTGCACACTACTCTAGGAAATTATTGATATTCCAAAGAAGGAAACTGTGGCTTCTCCCTTAAGAATTGTTCTTACATATTTGGAAAGTTTAATTATTTTTATTGTTCAAATTACTTTCTGTCTTTTAGAAGACTTTAAATAATCAATGTCTAGACTTATGAGATTGTTTTAATTAGACAGAGATGACTTGGGTCACAAAGTAGATTTTCTCCCTGGCTCCCTTGGCTCTGTTTACAATGTTATTTCTAAATGTATTATTGCTGAAGTAGAGGCAGTTAAAAAAAATCCTCTTTATTCCTGTTCATTATGGCTACTGGAGAATGTTTGTATTTGGCTTGGATGGCTAGCTAGGGTCTGACAATTGCTTTTTTTTTTTTTTTTTTAAACAGGCACCATAAAATATATTGCCTTTTGATTTCCTGTCAAATTTAAAATGTGGCACTCAGAATGTAATAAATTTAACATGCAACAAAAATGAAGAAGGGAAAAAATCAGAGTCTTGGCACAGAGATGCTCAGCTTTAGCCCCATTGCCCCTTCAATATCTTACATGTCAAGCAAAAACTCCAAGTGCCTTTCTTGCCTTCCCCTTCTGTGGCAGGTTAGCAGACAAGGGGAGTTGGGAAAAGTAACACTAAGCAATTTGCCGGGGACCAGTGCACCTAGCTCTTCTCTGCCACCCATACACAACCTTCCATGTCACACAACCTTCCACGTCACTTGTGTATTAGTTTCTTTGCGCATTGTTGTGGTGAAATACCTAACAGAAGCATGACTCTTTCATCCATTAGCTCCAAAGGGTTCAGTGCATGATCACTTGGATCTGTGCTCCTGAGCCCACTGTGAAGCAAACTATGGTGCTGGTAGTATTCGACAGAAGCTTTTCCCATCTTAACAGGCCGAAAGCAGAGAGTGGCAGGAAGGGACTAGGGCTAATATACCTCTAAGAACCTTCCTCCAGGGACCTACTTCTTCTAGCAAGTCCTACCTTTCAAATTTTCTGGAGTTTTCCACAATGGTAGCACCACCGAGGAATGGATCTTTGAGCAATACCTGAACTTCTCGAGCTGAGCATGGTAGTGCACAGCCCTTGGGAGATGGAGGCAAAGGAGTGATGTCATCCTCAGCTATATGCGCAAGCTTCATGACAGCTTGCATTACATAAGACCCTGTCTCAAAAGATCAAATCAAAAGAAAAACGTGAGTCTTCAGGGGTGCACTTAGTAGCTAAACCCTAATGGTCTATACTACTTACAATGATTCCTATGTGGTTCATTCTTTGGGGAATTCTAAAAAGCAATTTGAGCTCCACGTGTGAGTGAATGACTAACGGTGAATATGTCAGCCGCAAAAAGGTACCAGAGCCACAGATAGTGGCGTTCAGGGCACAGGCGCCTCTCTGTAAGACAGGTGCCTTTAAACTCATCTGACAAACTGGGGCAGTGGTTCTCAACCTGTGGGTCATGACCCCCCCAAAGGATCACATATCAGATAGGTACCTTATGATTCATTATAGTTGCAAAACATAATTATGATGTTGCAACAGAATAATTTTATATGGGGTGGGGGGTGTCACCACAAGGTGATGAAACTGAACTAGGGCCTAGAAATGGAAAGGGACTTTTCCAGAACCACGGCTTTGAAGCAGAAGCAGTAGGCTTCTTCACACCCATATGCTGTGATGCCATTGTTGAATTTGTTCCTCCTCACCTTGTTTCCTGTGCCTCTCTCCTTTGCCTCTACTCTTCAGATAGCAGCCTTCAAGAGTTAAAGCCCTGGGTTTCCTGAGTTTGACAATCTGTATCCATTCAACGGCCTTAACTAGATGCTGTCCGACGAGCCACCTAGCTGATGATTGTGTGCATACACTCTGGAGTCAGGAGTAGCTTGGCTCAAAGCCTCACCCTACCATTTACTATCTTGGTGCTAGTGGACACGTCCCAACAGCCCTCCCATGTCTTCATTTTTTTTCTCCTACAGAATGAAGACATGTTTTCCACCTCTGCTTTGTTGAAGGCAAGTGCTGCAGGAGTGTCTAGTATTGTGGCGTTCCCTGCACTGTCTCGATCGCTGCCTGAAGGTGGGAAATTATTTGCATCATTTGTCCTGGAGCCTGGTGCTGGTGCTCTTCGTTTGGGTTGGGGATGAGAGGGAGGAGGTTCAAGTCCTTTATGGTTAAGTCATTCCTAACAAGGTGAGGGTCTTCTGTCCAGGGACAGCAATAGTGGACCAAGGGTGGAGAGACAATTAAAATTTCCCCTTTCCTACTCACGATGAAAATAAAATAGTTAGTTCCCCTCTAATTAAAGGAGACAAGTCAATATCAGGACAAATAAATAAGCAGGATGGATGCGTAAGAGCTCTAGAGGGTTTTTTTTGTTTGTATTTGTATTTGTTTTGTTTTGTGTGTGTGTTTGTTTTTGTTTTGTAACTCTGAGTTTCCCTCACTAAAGGAAAGCAGCCAGTGTCTTTAGCTAGTATACCTTTTGCATTCGTTTCCATGATGACAAAACAGGATTGCAATCCCATACCAATTGTTTCAGGTATGCTTTCAGGATTGGTCTCTAAGAGGGAGAATACAAAATAAAAGTTCTGGAAGACTATTCATCAAATTATTATCTATGTTCATCTCAAAGTAATGGATTTATGGAAAACTTAAGTTTACATTTTTCTTACTTATTCACTCATTCATTTACTTCGGTGCGTGTTATGTATCTGTGTGGGTGGGGGGTGAATGTCCATTGTTCATGTGCATGTACAAGGAGCCTAGAGAAGGACACTGGGTGTCCACGCCTATTCTCTGTCTTATTCCTTTGAGAAAGGGTCTCTCACTGAACCCAGAGCTACACTGATGGCCTCTACCCTACTGCATCCCTGGCACAGGGACTACAGCACATGGCCACGCCCATCTTTTAAAAACATTATTATTATTATTTTTAATGTGTGTGGGTGCTTTGCTTGTACTTATGCCTGTGAACTGCTTGCATTTGTGATGCTCAGACAGGCTAGAACAGGATATCGGATTCCCTGGAACTAGAGCTAGTTACAGACAGCTGTGAGCTGCTATATGAGTGTTAGGTACTGAGTAGGAATTGAACCCTGGTCCTTGGAAGAACAGTCAGTGTGCTTAACCACTGAGCCATCGCTCCATTTCCCCATGTCCTGCTTTTAAGGCAGATGCTGAGATCCAAGCGAAGATTCTCTCACTTGTACAGCAAGTGCTCTTAGCCAGTATCTCCAGTTTTTTGTATTTTTAAAAATCTTTTAAAACATAAATGTATGCTGTTGTTACATCAATAGAAATAAGACAGTCACTATAAAGAAAAGAGCATCTCATGGCACACTTTAACTTGGAGTCTACAGACACTTTTAGGAATCTCAACAGCAGAAACAATATTGGTCGTAGTAACAGTTGAGTTTGGGAGAGACAGTAGCTGCCATCTGCCTCCTGTGCCCTTTACAAGTGTCATGTTTTGTCCCCTTTCTTTGAGCAAAATGACACCAATTTTGTTGTTCCTTTCTCCTAGAACCAATTTTCCCAACCCCTTCATCACTTACTATCAGCAGCACCCCAACCTTGAGAATAATTACGTCTCATTGGCCATCATCAAAGCCAATTGGCTGCACTTGTTGTGGACATTTGGAGTCTGAAATAAAAGCTTGTCCCATCACTTGTATCTCAGGAAAAGCTGTACAAGTTACAGGGACCAGAGGGTCTCCTGGTGGCCCACAGGGATGGCCTCGTCTCTACCTACAACTTCAGCTGTCAGTGCAGCTCCTGACTGGCAGCAGGCTTCGCTTCTGTACGGTGGGACTTGGCTTCTCCAGCCAACGGATCCTGGCTTAAAGATAATAGTTCTGTTCTACCATTAGTACTGACAAGTGGCCATTGCTGTATGATCACAATGTTTGTTTCTATTGTATTGTATTTCCTTATCATTATTCACTTTATGGATATTTTATGAAATTGCTGTGAGCACTGAAATAGAAAACTACTGTTCCTACAAGGCTGAGATGTCCTAAGGACCAAAGTCCCAATTAATATATAAACTTGTTTTCTTTGTGTGTGAGTGTGGTGTGTGTCTATGCATGTGCACTTACTCATGTGTTCACTTATGTGTGTGAGTATACACATGTACAATGTGTGTGTGTGTGTGTGTGTGTGTGTGTAGATCAAAGGTCCATGTTGGGTGTCTTCCTCTATCACTCTCCACCTTATTTTTTGAGACAGTCTCTCAGGAAACTTGCAGGTCACTGATTCAGCCAGCTGCTGCTCAACAGGCCTCTCATATCCTCCTGCCTCTGCCTTCCCAGAAATAAGATTATGGAGCTGAGCCACAGCACCTAGCTTTTTTTTTTTTTTTTTTTTAAACATGGCTCTAGGGATCTGAATGTAGGTCCTGAGCCTACTGTGACAATGTGACAAAAACCTGACTCACTAAGACATCTCTCTGGCCCCTGTGTGTTTCTATTTAGAGACACCTTACTTGTATTGTTAATCATTACCATTAAATTTGTGCCAAGCCATGGCACTATAGCTTAGGTCTGAACAAAACGTATCTAACACTTACGTTTTCATTATAAGACACATCACAGTCTTCTTGTGTTTAAGAGCATAGCAGCATTACGTGTCTGGACTTTTTAAGCAGTAAAATCACCATGAAAAAGCACACAGAGGTAAAAAAAAAATCATCATATCAAATGGACCACAAAGAAGATTCTTATTTACAATCTGAAAGATGGAATAAAGGCAGAACATTGCCCACTCAGCCTCAGCTGAATGTGGACATTGGCTGACTCACTTTCTGTTGACTTTCTGTATTTAGCCACTAATGACTTCAAAGGCACCATGGGTATTAATTAGCATAAATAAGTTTTAATGAGTAGGTGATTTCACAACTACAAGGTCTTCAAAAAGCAAGGATGAACTGCATATGATTTTTTTTTCTCTAAGACTTAACTCATGCCTTCTACAGAACAAGCACTTTGTCAAGTAGTCTATGCATGCCTTGCTCCTTAAGGGTTTCCAATAACCAGGAGGCAGGCCGGAAAGATGGGGAGGAGTAAATAGACGTTGGAAGAAAAAGAGTCCTACCACCCCAGGATCTGGCTTGCATTTCTTGCAGGTGGAAAGTCACGATTTCCTTACAGTTTTTTGGAGGAAGTGGTGGAAGGGGAAAGAGAGGGAGAGGAAGGGAGAGGAAGGGAGAGTGGAGAGAAAGAAAATGAGAAGACAAAGAAAAAGAGGAAGAAAGAAGGATGGAGAGGGAGTGGGCGGGGCGACTAACTTACAAATATTCTCTTTCTAGAAGAAATCATGATGTCAAATGGACCCCAGTGAAGATTCTTTGAGGATGTTGTCTTAGCCTTGGGTGTCCATTTGGTACAGCTTAGAGTCGTCTGAGAGAAAATCTCCAGTTGAATGATTTCGTGCATCAGACTGATCTGTAGGCATGCCTGTGGGGCATTGTTTTGATCTTTAATTGACATTGGCTAGTCCCGGCCACTGGGAGAAGTGCTGTTTGCTGGGCTTTATAAGAAAAAGGAAGGAAGGAAGGAAAAGACAAGACAAGACTAGGACCAAAAGCAATCTAGGGGAGTAAAGTATACATTTAATCTCACAAACCACAGCCCATCATTGATGAACGTCAAGGCAGGGGTCAAGCAGCGGCTTGAAGCAGAGACCACGGAGGAACACAGCTTGCTGGTTCTCCCATTGGCTCAGGTCTAGCCAGCCTTCTCACACAGGCCAGGACCGTTTCCCCAGGGACCAGGCACAGAAAGAAAACTAGGGCAGATGTTAAGACAGCAACTGAACCTGGTTAAGGCCAAAGCAGCTGAGTTGAACCTTAGCACCCATCTTCCATCCTTACACCTGAACATGGCACCTCATACACTCACCTGCGTTTACGAAAGAAAGTATTTCAGAGAAATAAGTAAGCCATCTCATTTCCAACTTAATTTTTAACCTTTTCTTAATCTTTGAACCTGGCTGTGAATTACACTCACTAAGCAAAACAGCTTCAAAAGCCACAAAAATCACACTCATGTGCCATTGTCTCTCTTGAGAAACCCACACCTACTCTTGGGTATGTATGAATTCCTTTCTACCTGAATAGCCCAACTTCGCTTTACCTGGAATCATTAATAAGGTCCATGTTCCTCCTGAGCGAAGGTCCTCTGGGGTAAGAAACTCCTCAGCTTATAGCCTGCTAACAGGGTCAGCCAGGGTCTCGGACTGTGGGTAACAACTCCATAGAAAAGCCCTTCTGTGATCACCATTTACCTACAAGGAAACTGAGTCTCAAGCAAGCTAAGTAATAGTACAAGGCATAGCTAATAGGTGGCCAAGAAGGATTCATACCAAGGCTTGGCCAGTCTACCGCCCATGGGCTTATCACTCTGCGCCACAGCCTAACACAGCTAAGTTGAGGCTTGTACTGAGACGGAGCTTGCAAGGACCCCAAATAGGTAACTTCCTGGGGGCAGCAACCTTCACTGAGAGGCAGTGGGTATGGTGCAGAGTTCATGGGGGTTCAGAAACAAGAGCGTTTGGCTTCAGATCCTGAGTGGGTGATTATGTATATGGAACTTCGAATGAAGCACACTTCTCTTCAGCCCACACTGCTTGCTTGCTTTGTCTCAATTTCCAATTAGTGTGCTCTCTTTGGGGATCCGGCACATACCTTGTGCCTGGTAGAGCTTGACTCAAGGCTCCCGAATATGGAAGAGTTGGAATTTTTACTGTTGAAATGGACTGAGCTAAACAATTTTTCAAACACACCATTTTCCCAGCAAAAACAGTGTGAGAGAAACCACCCAGTAGGTTATAATAAGCCTTCAGACTTGGCTGGCAAGTCTGTTGTATTAACTGCACATGCCAGGCATTGGCTCAGTGCACTAGGACCACCCATTTCACTGTCCTTGTATATTCAAACTTGACAGAGCTCCCTGCTTATGTCAGGACTAAATATTATCCAAACACTGACAAGAAACTTGATTGCCTGTTGCGAGCTGGATATTTTCTTTGTTTTGTTTCAGAGTATATTATCAGTGTGCCCAGCATATTTTATTTTCAGAAAGATAGTCTCAGAGAGCAGTGGGTGGATTTTACAGTTTGGTATTGTTTATACAGGGCTCGGTTGTGGGTGGCTGAAGTGAAGAAAAGCCTAAACCTAATTTCTGCTCCCCCACTCTTACCTTAGGTAAGTGGTATGCTGCCTACACACAAGGACATTCACCCAGGATGACATGGATTTGGGTTTTGTTTTCAGCAAATTTATCCCTTGTTAGGGCTTCTCCTCCAAGTCATTTTTTAATTATCAACTGTTATTTTATCTTTGTACTTGTAGTTTAGAAATAACCTGGGTGCCCTGTGCTAGGACAGAAATGACGACAGCTTTCTCGTTGAACATTGGTTTTTTTGAGTGTGGAATAAGATCCTCGCACAAAAGAAATCCTCTCGTTAGGCTCCACATGCATCAGTGAATCTCTGATTATTACCCCATTTTACTGATAAGGAGAAGCTGGGGCCATTATCTGTGTGTTAGGTCCTGAAGAAGCCCTAACACAAATGGCTAACTGAGGTGCCCAGTGACGTATCAGCGGACATGCTGGCCCTAGCTGCTGGGCTCTCCTGGCCCCTGCGCTTCACGCCCTTCCCCCAGCTTCTCTTTGCTACACACCCAGCCATCTTTGTTCCCAATGCTCTGCTCTTGGCCTCTTGGTTCTTCTCTCTGTGTCCTCTTGGTGCTTTTTTCTCTCCTGGTTCCCTCTCTTGTCCACCTCTCTTCTCTTTCTCTCACTCCCCCACACCCCACTCATGGCCCAGTCTACTTCTGGCCATGTTCAACCCACGACTTTCTCTCTCTCTGCTCTGGACCCTTTCGCAATGCCCCTGGCTGTTCCCTCATTCTACAATCAAAGCCTTCTCCTCAACCGTGCCTCGGAATGGTCATCTCCTCATTTTTATGCCCCGAGTAGCTTGCGCACAGTTGTAAGAATGAGAATCAAGGTTTCTAAGAACAAAGTGGCAAAAATACTTTTTTTTTTCTTGTTTGGACCTACGGCCCAAAAAATAGCATATTGAAGTACATTTTGAAAAAGTACAAACCAGGGTTGGAGACATAGCTCAGTTGATAAAATGCTTGCCGTGCAAGCCTGAGGACCTCAGTTTGTGGCCCCCGTTTGTAATACTGAGCTGGCAGAGATAGTCTACTTGGAATGTTCTAGGCTAGTGAGAAACTCTGTGTCAAAAAACAAGGTGGATAGTACCTGAGCATCCACAGCCCAGGTTGACCTCTAGTGCGCATGTGTGTGTGCACATGCGCTACACACAAATACAAAAATACACCTGTAGAGCACAACTACATGGGTTAAATAAAATGACCAGAATGTCCATAATTCCCAAATGAGGTGCTTGGTGACCATCTATGCAAAACTTGCAAAGGGTGTTTGGAAAGCCCTGCTTTGTGACATCATCGAGGATGATCTTGCAACATTGAGATGTGGACAGGCTACGGGTCCTGTCTTCTTCACATAGGTCAGAGAGTAGGGTCCTGTCTCCTCCACTCAAGCCACATATGATAGCTTAGACTGTGTCCACTGAACTCAAAAGATCCCAGGGACAGGCATTCGACTCATGTCTGACCAATCCTGTAGGGACTTGGCCTGTGATGTAGCTGCAAGTGGCCAAGTAGGCTCACAGTGAGAGCAAATGGTCACTCACCAGTAGACAAGAGAGAAGCCTTGGGGGAGGTGGGGGAGGGATGGCAGCAACTGGGAGACATTTGGGAGGATTTAGATCAAACCATCTTGAACTCCTTCCACAGAACTCTCTGGAAGGCTAATGTGACCCCAATAGAGAGTGGATAGACAGATGCCTGCAGGCTTAAAAGGAATTACAAATATCTATCCAGAGGAGAAATTATATGCATTACAGGAACTGCAATGACATGGGCATCTCTAGGGAGACCCATGAAAACACCCACAAACTAGTCAGCTTTCCCCTACCCAGATCTAGCCAAGGGTCAGAACATTCTCCACAGTTGAGTGGAGAGTGGGATATGACTTTCTCACATACTCTGGTGCCTCACATTTGACCATGTCCCCTGGAGGGGGAGACCTGGTGGCACTCAGAGGAAGGACAGCAGGTTACCAACAAGAGACTTGATACCCTATGAGCATATACAGGGGGAGGTAATCCCCCTCAGGAACAGTCATAGGGGAGGGGAAGAATGGGAAAATGGGGGGGGGGGAAGAATGGGAGGATACAAGGAATGGGATAACCACTGAGATGTAACAAGAATAAATTAATAAAAAAAAAAACTACTCAGCTTTGGGATTCTGTATACAGTGGAGACAATGCTATGTATTCCAATTCCCAGGCACAGGCCACACTTCTGAGCTTCCCTTGCTTTTGAGTGTAACTATGTGACTGAGTCCCAAACAGTTGAGTATGGCCAGGACTATCAGGCCAGACAGACACCTTCTGACCTGACCACACAGAACTTCCTGTAAGATCCCTGGTGCCATTTCTCTTTGTCCACCATCAGTGAGAAAGACAAAGGTTGGAGGAAGCAGGTTTTGAACTGGAGAGATGCAATGCAGGCTTCTCCCGACCACCTCAGATGCTGATTCATGTTGCCCGGGACATGGATGAGGAGCCGACTGTCCCAGTGGAGTCAGTGTGCCATGATGGAGAGACAGATGAGCGTGTTTGTGTCTACAGTCTGCCTAAACATGAGTAGCGTATTCCAGCACTTTCCATCACCACATTCTCTCTGAGACAAACAGGGAGGGCCTTTTCCACCTCTTAACACTTCCTGTCCCACCACTCTTGCTCTCCAGCTGTGGAGAATCAATCAGATCTGGTGTCTGACAAGAAGGAGATGAATTAGGAAGGAAAAGAAGCAGATAGCTATACACTCAGCTCACCCCAAAGCAAACTTTCAACTTAGCTGAGGGGTGGGGGTGGGGGAGTCCTAAATTGGGCTAACAAAATATTTTTAATGTTAGTTGGGGCTGGAAATTCAGGTTAGTGCAATAAAAGCAATCATAGTTAAACCTTTCAAATGCCTTTGAAATATCTTAGATATCTGGGGAAAATATGACAGCAGCTTAGGATTTTTACCTAGAGGCACCAACAAAGCTGGTCACACAGTGAGAGAGAAAAATAAATGTTGTTTTTATTGCATTCTGTGTAGCCCAGCTCATTTAACATAAAGATTAATATGTCTAGATGCTGTCAATTTGTAGCAAAGGCTATTCACTGAATAACTTTGTACCTGCAAACAGCAACATTACTCTCTCCTGAAAGCAGGGTATCTGATCCAGTCAAAGTGTCACTAGGGCCTCTTGCCCCCTGGAAGCTCCCTCTGAAGAAGATAGTCTCTTTTTGTCCCTCCAGGCCCTGGGTGTTGGGGAGGGTTGTTCCATTTCCTTGGAACCCTTGGCTTGTGGCTGTATCACTTTTAGCTCTCCCTCTGTCTTCTTGTCATTATCATCTGTCTGTGAAATCTCCCTCTTCATCACTCAAAGCAGGACACTTGTCACACGACTTAACGCTTTCTTGTTGACAACACCAACTTGATTGTAAAATGCCTCTTTTCAGATAAGGGAGGAAATTAAAGAACCCCTAGAGCCAACTGAAAGTGAAAGTAACACTTACCTTTGGGCTACAAACAGTTCTAGAGGAAAGCTATAGCTCTAAGCGCTCGTATTTAAAAAGATACACACACACACACACACACACACACACACACACACACACACAGAGAGAGAGAGAGAGAGAGAGAGAGAGAGAGAGAGAGAGAGAGAGAGAGAGAGAGAGAGAGAGAGAGAGAGAGAGAGAGATCAAATAAATAACCTAATGATGCACATTGTGGATCTAGAAAAACAAGGGCCATCCAAAACTGGAAGCAGTAGATGGAAAGAAATAATGGAGATTGGGGAGAAATGAGTGATGGGACTAAAAGAACAGTTTACATAATAAAAAAAAGAAGCTGGTTCTTTGAGAAATACATGAGTGAAAGTGATTGCCTCCTAGCCAAACTAACGACAAGGAGGAGAGAAAACCCCTATTAATAAAGTGAGAACACATAACAAACACACACACACACACACACACACACACACACACACACACACACACACACACACACACATTTGCCAGAGCCCACTAAACTTCAAGTTTCACAAAGGAGGGGAAATTTCTATTACTTCATCATTTACCTCAGGACCAAGGACAGGGTCTGGTTCGGCATACAGATTGGAGAAAAATGTTCAGATTTGTCCCTTGTCTGTTAAGGCAACTCGGTGTCTAAGCTTTGTGTTCAAGTTCATTTTTGGGGGGTTCTATCTGTTTTGCCCTAGCACTGTAGTGGGCAAGGACTCACTGGTGAGGCTTAGTTTCTTGCTCTCTACATGTCTTTTTCAAGTGTTTGTGTGTGCTTTCAAAACCTCCATGTAGGCAGAACTGAAATTCCTGGTCCTTTCTCTGTCTTTGCACCTCCTTAAAAGTGCTTTAGGCAGTTAATAAAAAAATTGATGATAATTTTCCTCATTAAGTCGGTATGATGAGATTTAAGTAGACTGACTGGTGCTGACAGCCACCCAGGAGAATCACACTGATTGGTTTCCTATGAGATAGAGGTCAAAATAATTTGGTTCTTATTATGTGGGTGAAAACATCTTCAAGCTTGTTTATATTGCTTCTTGATTACTTTGCTGATTCTTGTTGTTAACACATTGGGGAAAAGAAATATAATTCAAAGTCACCTTTGAGAAAATGATCCATCAAAAATAAAAATAATAAACTTTGAAAGGAACAAGTGAGGTAATCTGGGGACAAAGAATGGATAGCTGTCATTCAGTCTGTGAAGCACCGCCCCCCCCCCCCACACACACCCACTTTGCACAGGACAGGCGGGAGCACTGGAGTTCATGCTACAAAGATGACAGGTGTGTTCTTCACTGGGCACATGGGCTCTGCAAAATCTTACAAAAAGGCAACACCATCACTGGCAACTAATATCCACATTGAGGTCTAGAGATGTTAGTTAACTGTCCCAGGCCACATGGGGTCTCAGAGGTTGAGCTCTGCTCCTCATGATGGTCTAGCTTGCCTCAGTGCTGCTTGGTGTATCCAGCCTGGTTCTGTACGTATCTCTAGAGGAACTATAAGCCAAGGAGGGAGCTCTTCCCTAAAATTGTAGCTTTTGGTTCTTTGTGTCAAGTTTAAAATTGTATTTATATACAGAAAATTTAGCAGTGTGCATAATTTAGTTAAGGGGGGGAGTTCTTTGATCTTTGCTCTTTTTCAGTTTGGCAGCGCAGGCTGATTTGGAGTCAGGATGTTGTCTCCCCAGTGGCAACGGATCTCATCGTAGCTGTTGTAACTGGTCCTGATCGCTTCCACCAGCTTAGCTAGAGCCCTGTGTGAAGGCAACAATGGTGTGTGTCTTCCTGGGACCAGCCACCCTACCTGGCCTTTCCCTTGCTGATTTAATGGGGATTCCTCACCTTGCAATACAAGGCAGGCAGGGGGACCACCAGCTCAATGGGGTGTATATCACAGGAGATGACCAGTAACCGAGCCTTCTTGTTCTCCACCAAGGTTGTGACTGTACTGACCCCTGCTCAAAGGACAGAATGGCCCCTTTGCCAGCAGCAGCTTTCTTCTCAGCCTGGACCAGCAGCTTCTGCATCTTTTCCTGCTTTGTCTCTGGCCTGTACCTGCCGGCAAGCTTGTACAGTGGGGTGCAGTTTGATAGCTCAGAGCCTGAACTGGGTCGGCGCTAGGTGAACTAAGCTGCTTATAAGGGATGACCCATTGCCACGGCAGCCTGATGTGGCTAGACCATTTGATGAAGCAAGTGAGGAGTCTTTTAGGCTGGATGTCCTCTTCAATGCAAATGTTCTTAGGCCTTTTCTCAAAAGGAGGATTCACCATCTTTTTGTCCTCCTGCTTCGCCATCAGAATGGAGGCCGGGCCACTTTCTTCCCCTTGGCCTTCTTCTATTTGGGCATCTTGCTTGGCTGGAGAAAGGGGAATTCTTCGTTCTTAACATACGAATTTGAGATGGTCCCAAGGCCAACATCAAGCCTATAGATGCATGTTTCCTACACCTTCCCACTATAAAATAATTGTATTTTCCTGCAACACAATAAATAGGCATACAGAATAGTAAAGTTAATTTAAGGTTCTTAAAATGAGTATTGCATGTTGCCAATGAATCTTTCACAGGAACCTTCGCCTCACTAATAAGACAGAAAGAAAGGCTACTTAATTATCATGCGCTAAAAAGTTCCGAATAAAATGAAATTGCAATTACAGTTTAATAGTTCACTCAATCTTACATGAATTTCACGGTCCTGTATTGCAAATTCTAGTTGAGCGTGCTGTTCATTGTGTCATAATGAACTAGCACTTCATCTCTGCAGCTCCCTTGCCATGTCACTTGGTGACTTATATTACAGAACAGGGATTGAGTTTTCTGTTGCAAAGAGATATGTAGACTCCCAAATCTGCCTATGAGTAAAAGATGAGCCAAGCCAGGACTCTGTCATTGGGAAGATTTAGAGTCTTAATTGAATTCAAATGACCAAAGTGAAGCTTACCGTGAATGCGATAACTCCAACACTCAAACCAAAGCCAGCCTTGCAGAAACAGTAGCTCCCCTCAGGGCATGTGGGGCTGGACTTGAGCTCGATAGCTGTGAATGTCTGTTTTCTGGTCTCCTTTTATTCTCGCCCACTGCAGCATGTGCTCTTCTTCATTAAGAAGACGGCCAGAAGCTCCAGCTTTACATTTTAATCTCCCCACATTCTCAATTCCCTATGGAAAAATCCCAGAGGTTTGTCTTGTCTTGAGTTTGACCTCACTAGTTTCCTATCTGTCTTTGTCTCTTTTGCTGTTGCTGTGATAAAACACCTTGACAAAAGCCTGGGTTTATTTTGGTTTATGGTTCAAGGTTATATATAACCTGTCATGGCAAGAAAGTTCTGGTGGTAGGAGGAGCTTGAGACAGTTGGTTGCACTGAGTCCACAGTCAGGAGGCGGAGAAAAATGAGTGCTTATGCTCTCATTTATATAATCCATGATTTTTGCCTAGGAAATGGTGCTGCCCATGATGGGTGCATTTTCCCACCTCAATTAACCCAATCGATATAACGTCCTTAGGCATGCTGAGGGGCCTGTCTCCAAGGCATACTTGGGTGTTAAGCTGATATCTGGGATTAACCATCATTTTCTTCTCAGACCTGACTCCATGTCCCAGGGAGTGGGAAACTGTGACCTTCCACATGGGCATGACTGAGGGATGAATTGAGGCACTATTCTACTGGGTGTAACTATTTGATTCTTTACATGGACATGTGCCAAATAGGCAAAACCAACAGAGTGTAACCTCAGAAGTATCTGGGTATTTGGAGCAAATCTTACATTGGCAGTGTTTGCTGAGCCTCTGAAGCTTAACACAAAATCTGATTGTTGGCTTTCCATTACTACATTTAGAAATGGAAACGATCAGACAGATGGTTATTTTTTGCTTACGGCTTTTGAAGTTTTAGTCTATGGTCAGGTGGTTCCATCATTGTAGGTCCTGTTAGGTCCTGCTTCATGGCAAGAAGCACGTAGTGGGGCCAGCTAGTCAGCTAGTCAGTTCCTAGAGGCAAGAAAGTGAGAAACAAGAAGAGAATAGTATCCTCCAATCCCCTTCAAGGCCACGTGCCCAATGACTCACACATTTTGGGAGGCCACATCTCTTAAAGGCTTCTATAATCTCCCAAAAGCATGCTAAGCTGAGGACAAGCCTTTAGCACATGGGTTTTTGAGGGAACATTCAAAGTCAAAATTTTGCCTGTTGACTACTCCAAAATTATGAGACCTAACGTTGCTCATTAAGGAATTCTCTGAGTAAACCAGGCATGGTGGCACACTCCTGTAATCTCAGCACTTGGGGAGTCAGAGGTAGGCAGATCTCTGTGAGTTTGTGGCTAGCCTGGTCTATGAAGTTAAGTCCAGGATAGCCAAGGCTACACCGAGAAATCCTGTCTAGGAAAAAAAAGTTCTCTGTGTAGCTATGTGGATCCAAGACAGCTCATACATCCATATTTCGCGTGTCACTTAAAGATCAGAGTTTCCTTTCCTAGTCTTCCAACTGCCCTGTCGTCCTTTGTTCTAGTTGCACGAATTCATCATTTTTTCTTTCTTAAGGCAACTTTCATCTACATTTTAACCTTTATTGAGTAGGCTGGATTCTTCCTTTCAGAGAATAAGCCTATGAGGCAGAGGTCATATTTATTTAAACTCTCCACTCTCTCATCAGCACTGAGCAAAGCACGTACAATGAAGTATGGATGTAATTGCTAAATACGTCGTCATTAACTACGTGAATGAGAATTCCTGGAAAGAAGCCGGGTCTGTAAAGGGCTTGTTGACTAGAGCTTGAGCGATATAGAGAGGTTGGAACGTTGCAGGTTAAGAGCCTCATTACAGTTTATCTTGGGCTATCTTTAGTCTCCTAAATAGCCGTTCTTGTCAGACCTTAAGTCTGTGACTAACAGAGAAGGTCAAAACTAACATCTTGTAGTTAGCAGATTAAAAAAACCCTTTTGAAATCTAGTAACGAACCCTAGTTGTGATTGTTTGAAAGAAAATGGCCCCCATACACTCACAGGGAGTGGCACTGTGAGGAGGTGTGGCCTTCCTGGAGTGGGTGTGGCCTTGCTGAAGTAGGTGTGGCCTCGCTGGAGTAGGTGTGGCTTTGTTGGAGTAGCTGTCTCACTAGGGGTGGATTTGAAGTCTCAGAAGCTCAAGCCAGGCCAGTGACTCATAGTCTCTTTCTGCTGCCTGCAGATCAAGATGAAGAACTCTCAGTTTCCTCTCCAGCACCATGTCTGCCTGCAGGCTGCTATATTTCCTGCCTTGAGGATAATGTACTAAACCACTGGAACTTTAAGCTAGGCCCCGACTAAATGTTTTCCTTTCTAAGAGTTGCAGTGGTCATGGTGTCTCTTCACAATGATAGAAACCCTAGCTAACACAGTAGTTCTGCCAATTAAAGTACTGAAAATCCTCTTAGCTAGCATTAGGCCTAGAGCAGAGTCCTCTTTGTGCAGTTATAACTTACCTCTGATGTTTCCACCAATGCATTTGAGAAACATCTCTATCTGTGACTTTTCTTTGCCCTGTTACTATAAAAACTTCATGAAACTATTGAAAATGCTTCTACCTTGGAAAATGGAGTTTGGAGTAACCTAAATCTTTGTGCCACAATCACTCATATTTGGTTACAGAATAAACTAACTGTTATCCCCTTAGAGGGGAGAGCGTTTTTGTACTGAAGGTGTAGAAAAAAAAAAACACAATTTCTCTCTCTCTTTCTTTCTTTCTTAGATCGAGCAGTGATCTAAGGACGCAGAGGCTGTGATGGGCCAGGTGGGATATTTGGCTTGGAAAGTGTCACTGTAGCCAAGGTAGGAGGAGACATCAATGAAGACAGTGAAGCTGCTTTATTTACTGACGTGCACCAGGAAGGAAAGACATGTTAGAAGTCACTTCCCTCCAGGTTTGTTCTGGAAATAGAGGTGAGACTCATCTATCACCCCTGCCCATTGAGCTCGAGAGACTGGCCTCCCCAGGGGTTGGGGGAAGTTCTCATTAAACCAAACCAGAACACTGGTCCCAAGCCCCACTGGTGTTGTTGACATAGGATCCTTACAGGGAATGAATTTAGGGAAGTGAGTAATTGTGAAGCTTCTGCTTATTTGTTCTGTTAAAGCTGGGACTCGATTCCGGTGAGAGACAGAAGTGATTAGTTCTTTAGCTATGCAAAAGAGTGCACACTATTATAGTGGAACCCTGAACAACGATCAAGGTTATTCTAGCTGCGCTGTAAACCACATGGAGAGGTTTTAAAACGTAATTGCGTCCTGGCATCAGTTCAGAACACGGGGAACCAAATCTCCACAGGAACAGTCCAATCAATCACGAGAACGTCTTTAAAGCTCCCCCGGAGATGCTAATGCATAGCCAGGGCTGGGAATCAGGAAACCAAATTGCTTTATGTAAGGCGAAGTTTAACCTTCTTTGGGGTCAGATGTTGCGATGAGACATTTGGAAGCTTAGCTTCTTCATGGAGCTAGAGATGGGATGTTGGAAGTTGGGAGAGAAAGAAGTCTTTAATCTGACCAAGGAGTAGATCCTCTGAAGAAGATAGCCATCTCTGCAGGCAGACACTTCCTTCAGATGCCTCCCCTTCGCCTCTCTCCCATCACTGCCCCACTGTGGAAGGCAAAGCCAGTGAGTGTTAGGAATCTGGTCTCTTGGTTGTGATTAGTACCAGACTTAACTTTTCTTGTCCTGTATGATAATTGCTCCCAGTGAAGTTGTATTGTCAGGACCATGGGGAATAAAAAAAAGGGAATATGTACTTAATTAGCAAGCGCTGTTCACATGGCAAAGGGTTTCTGTTGTAAGTAGCTTTAACTGTAATTGATCAAGCCCAGTGTCACCTAAGAAGATAGTCTTAACTGAAGGCTATCCAAACTGGCCTGAGGGCAGGTCTGTGAGAGCATTGTCCTGATGACTGTGAATTGTTGTAGGAGGGCCCAGTCCACAGCGGGCAATGCCATTGCCTGGGAAAGTGGTCCTGGGTTATATAAGGAAGGTAGATAGCTGAGCACGAGCCTTTGATGGTGCTGTCAAGCAGTGCTCTTCCATGGTTTCTGCTGTGCTTCTTTCTCTGCGACTTTCAAGATCAATGGTAATGCAGCTCGAAATAGCAAGCAGGCCTGCCTTCAGATTTCTGTCTTCTGGTTTCTGCCTTTCGGTTTCTGCCTTGACTTCCTTCAATGAATGACCTGGAAAGTGTAAGACAAAATAAGCCCTTTCATCCTCAAGTTGCTTTTGGTCGGTGTTTTATTACAGTTAACAGAAATGAAAGTAGTCACCAACAAGTACACATCAACCAGGAATCTTAGGCCACTTCTGGCAGGCTGGACCACACGAAGGCGTTGTTCCTCCTGATCCAAAGCTGCAGGATCTCCATGACACAGAGCAACAGCAGGACATCTGAGAGGAGTGCCGGTGAGGATCCAGTATTGACAGTGTAGCAGAAGCCAGAGGCGTCAACTCAGATCAGTGACTTACTGCAACGAACATTTGCAAGTAAAGGTGTTTTGGACAAAGAGATGTACTGTGGGACACACTGCAGCTTCCACTGAGAGATTTTGTTTGTTTGTTTGTTTATCTTTTGGGGGAGAGGTTGCTTGGAGACAAGAAGATCAAGGATCAAAGAAGACTTTAGATTTGTTAGGCGCACAGGCTGTGGCAGTTGGTGGAGCTGGCCCTGTCCCTTGCTGGCTACGGCACAGTAGAGCTGACTCTAATGGCCTGGGGGCAGGTGAGCTGGCCCTGCCCTTTGTGGGCTGCAGCATTGGGTGAGCTACCTGGGGCAGGGCTGGAGAGCTTGCCCTGGTGATGTGGGTGCAGGAGAGAGCTAGAGAACTGACCAACTCAGCAACCACTCAGGCCCACGGCTTTGAGTTGGCCTACCCCAACATCTACCCTATCTATGGACTGCTGGACTCCCCGAAAGGGTTGCTCCCTCTGACCCAAAGCTTTAGGGTCTCCATGACATAGGGCAACAGCAGGGCATCTGAGAGGAGCACCTGTGAGGATCCAGTATTGTTAGTATAGCAGAAGCCGGAGGCCTCAAAACAGACCAATGACTTATTGCAACGAACATTTGCAAGTAAAGGTGTTTGGACAAAAGGGTGTACTGTGAGACACACTGCAGTTTCCACTGCGAGATTTTGCTTGTTTGTTTGTTTGTTTGTTTGTTTTTCTTTTGGGGGAGAGGTTGCAAGGATGAAGGGAGGCTTCCAGAGACAGGGAGATGAGTGGGATTGGGGTGCATGATGTGACATTCGCAAAGAATCAATAAAACGTTTAAACAGTAACAACAACAGCGACAACAAAGCAAACAAACAAAAGATTTGTGAGCCAGGAAGTCACACTGTGGGTTTCTAAGGACAGAATTCGAGTACACATGTGTACAATGTGTGTAGAGGATGGAATGTATGCAGAGCGAATAAAACTCACACGTGTGCAGTTCTTTAAGCCACATGTCACCCGGTGGTGACCAAGTAGGTTATAAGCCTGGCAACAAAGAGGAGAGAGAGGGAATGTCAGTGGGCGGTGGCAGGTTGAGTGTGAATGCTGGTGCATGTCTGAGTTTAAGCAGGCACGTGGAGGAACCAAAGATGTTGGAGAGGAAGGCCTGAGCACGAGCTCATGAATGTAAGAAAACATGCATTTTTCAAATGAATTGCCTTAAAATTTTATGATTTTTTTTTCTACTTGTAAAATATTTTAAAGAATTTACTTTTCATAGTGTGTTCACTTTTTAAAAAAAAAATTCACATGTATCATTTTACATGCAATTTAAGATTGGGCAAAATGGATATTTTGAAAGGAAGATATAAAAAGAAAAACATTCAAAATAGTTTTATTTATTTTGTTTTTTGTTATTAAAAAAATTTTTTTTTACTCTTATTGAATGTCAATGATTTACATATCATGCAATAAAATCCCTTTCCTCCCCTGGTAAAATAAAACAAACAGACAAACAAAAAAATCTTGTCACAGAAGCTGTAGTGTATCCTGCAGTATAGCCTTTTGTCCACATATGTTTACTTTCAAACGCTCATTACTACGAGTCATGAGTCTGGTTGGAGGCCAACACTATCGTTATCGGATCCTCACTGGGACTGCTGTCGGATATCCTGTTGTTGCCGTGTGTCAAGGAGATTCTTAATCTTTGAATCTGCAGGTCTGTCCCCTTCATGTGTTCCATCAGGTCATACATGGGGTAGATGTTGGGGTGAGGTCCACTCAGAGTCCTGGATCAAAGCCCACTCCCGTATCCTCAGGGCAGGGCTGGCTCACCTGCTCCCAAGTCCTCAGGGCAGGGCAGTTTTATTTATTTTGAATCTCAGTTAGTTTTACAATTCACATTATAGCAATGAGAAGGTAGTGCTAACTTCTGCTCGTTTGGCACTTGATTCTATGTCACAGTTGTAGAAAGTGCTTCACAAGGATGCATGGGTCCAGCTGGTCCAGCTGGAGAGAAGCATCATTTATTTAGCTTGCCAAATCCTGGTGCTCCTTTTTCCTTTTCTTTCATCACTTATGCAAAAGTCGCTGTTGAATTCATCTAGGAAGTTTCTACCTTTCCAATATCACTCATTAGTTCTAGCAAACAGACTGAAAAATGTTCAATCTCTGTAACTTCTAGCAGCAGGCTTGAGGACCACAGAAATTCTTTGCGAGGTAATTTTTTTTTCCTTGAGTGATAACTTACACAGCAAAAATACACTTATCTTAAGATCAGTAAGGACTTCCAAAGCTCTACGAAGTTTAGCTGCGTGGCTTTCCTAGTGTATCAATACGGCCATTTTTACAAGGAAAAGCATGCATTGTTTGAAGAAGCATCATGGAATCGTGGAAAACTTCTAACGTCAGTTTTAAAAATGATATCTTGTAGCGTAAGTACATCACAGAGAACAGTAGCTTCTTAACTCATCGCTTCTGGCTAGCTTTTGTAGAGCTGGAAGGTGCTATACCTGATCCCAGAGGAGAAAAGTAACTACTAGTCGCCCCCACTGGTAAGAACTGTTTGGGAAAGATTAGGGGGTGTAGCCTTGTTGGAGGAGGTGTGTCACTGGGGGTGAGCTTTGAAGTTTCTAAAGTTCATGCCATTTGCAGTTAGTTCTCTCTGCCTAGTGGTTGCATCTCAAGAAGTTAGCTCTCAGCTACTGCTCCGGTCCCATGTCTCCCTGCCTCCCTGCCTCCCTGCCTTCCTGCTTCCCTGCCTCCCTGCCTCCCTGCCTCCCTGCCTCCCTGCCTCCCTGCCTCCCTGCCTCTCTGCCTCCCTGCCTCCCATGTCTCCCTGCCTCCCATATCTCCCTGCCTCCCTGTCTCCCTGCCTCCCTGCCTCCTGCCTCCCATATCTCCCTGCCTCCCATGTCTCCCTGCCTCCCATGTCTCCCTGCCTCCCTGCCTCCCTGCCTCCCATGTCTCCCTGCCTCCCATGTCTCCCTGCCTCCCATGTCTCCCTGCCTGCCTCCCTGCTTCCCTGCCTCCCTGCCTCCCTGCCTCCCTGCCTCCCTGCCTCCCTGCCTCCCATGTCTCCCTACCTCCCTGCCTCCCATGTCTCCCTGCCTCCCTGCCTCCCATGTCTCCCTGCCTCCCTGCCTCCCATGTCTCCCTGCCTCCCATGTCTCCCTGCCTCCCTGCCTCCCATGTCTCCCTGCCTCCCTGCTGTCATGCTACCTGCTGTGGATACTCATCAACTCCAAGCCTCTGAAATTAAAGCCCCAAATTAAATGCTTCCTTTTATAAGCTGCCTTCATCCTGGTGTCTTATATCATCTCATCTCATCTCATCTCAAATCTCACCAAAGAAGCCTTTTTCCCCTCAGTAAATGGTGATCAATATAGAGATGCACAGGATAAGAAACTGTGAAGCGCTTAGCGCTAAATGGATCATATATATCATATTTCCTCTTGCAAAGACTCTGGGATCATTGTAGAAGGAGTGGAAAGATTGTAAAAGCCAGAGGAGGAGGATGACACTAAGGAAACAGTATTTTCTGGATGCAGCTCTGCAGGTGCACACATGAACTCCCAGCAATGTCACAGCATACTCCATCCCTAGGAGGCGGTGAAGCCAGACAAAATCTCGGCGTGGAGTGGGGAGGGGGTACTGAATTCTCACCCCTTGCTTAAGAGCTCTTGGAAAGTTATAGCTACTCGGAGAAGGAGGGTCTGTTTCCTTTCAGGATGTGGCCACTGGCAGGTGGAAAGCAGCTGAAAGTTACCCTCTGACCCACGCAGCCTGATGCTGTCATCTCTGCCCAACAACTGCATCTTTCAGAAATGGGCTGTGACTCATCTGATTGTTCCAGACCAGTCTGTCTCCTTCCAATCAGCTCTGGCAACGTGACGTCATTTTCCCCTTTCTGTACCTAATAGGTACCTATTTATGCAAAGATAGGAAAAGAATCTTTGCACTTCCTGGAAAGAAGGGAGATCATGGGACTGTGAGAGCTGTGGACCAGGCAGTGCTGTAGCTAGCAGGACTTCGTGGCACTCAGGAAATAAAGCTACGCGAGCAAGGAAAAAAGCAAATTGCAAATGGATTTCTTTTTAATAACATGTCCGAAAAGTAAGACAAGGAGTATTAGGTCTCCTAAGGGGAATGAGGACAGATTAGATTTGTTGTCATAGCTTACTCTGAACCACTGGCAAGCAGGCAAGGTTTATTTCTGAGTACCCAGCCTCCCCTGTTGCTGGCTGATCTCTAATATTTCTTAGAGCCGTTTGCAATTTACAGACAGCTCTCCTTGTTGGCTGCACCTACCTTCTATCCTCCCCCTGGCTCCCTGGGCTTTCATCAGACCTGATCTCAGGAATGCATTTGCTTAACTCATTCCCAGCAAACAGTGTCAGATCCTTCATGGAAGATGGGGTCAAATGGGGAAAATTATTCAAACAAAGGCAAAAATTACTGCCAGTGGTGAGCGTGTGACCTTTCCCGAGGCATTCGTAATTTCTCCAGAAAATCAGGTCCTAAGTTAAACAGATGAATCTCAAATTCTACATGTCAGGCAGCAGGAGGGGGTATGGGACTTGAAAATGTCCTTTTGCGATGTCTCGAAATAGCTTCTGTGTTTAGGAAGCCATTTTGCTTGCTAGCAAGGCAGCCCTCTCCCTCTGCACAGCTGGTAGCAGTCATTTCTCAGATTGGTTGAAATGGATTAATTTGTTTATATTTCAAAATTATCCCAAATTATAGATTCTCAGGATGTCAGCAGTTGGGGGAATCTCACACATTCATGTGGTTGAGCCCTTCATAGATAAGGAACTAAATCATGAGGAATTCTGGACCATTCTGAAGTTAGAGCCACAAGACTCCCAAGTTTTAACAATGGGAAGAAGTTGGCAATGTGAAAACAAAGCATCGAGTTGACTGAGAAAGTCTCCTGAAATGTATTATCATTTAGACACAAACCAAAGGTCCTGTGCTCTGTGGTCTTGTTATTGTGCTGTAAATGTGACTGAGCCATATTGGAGCAGTGTAGACAGTATCATGTGCCTGTCAAGATGTTCATTTGCACCGGGCGTGGTGGCACACACCTTTAATCCCAGCACTTGGGAGGCAGAAGCAGGTGGATCGCTGTGAGTTCGAGGCCAGACTGGTCTACAAAGTAAGTCCAGGATGGCCAAGATAACATAGAGAAATCCTGTCTTGAAAAACCACCAAAAAAAAAAAAAAAAGATGTTCATTTGCCATACCATTGCCAATCATTACCTTTAGTTCCTCATCAATCCTTAGTTCTTGCATTTAATATTTTATATTCGGTATAGTATAATACATTCATATACCGAATAGTATATAAAAAATTAATATATAGTAGAATTCTTAAAAAGTTATCAGATATTTGTTAATCCAATTTTTACTACATTGTGAAATATATTCCTCCTTGTGACATAGCCTTGTTGAGCTATAGGGCCCTGTGTTAGCTTCATACTATCATACATTTCTTTTTCTTTTGGATACAGAGATCTCATTGTCATTCGAGCCTCAGACTGGTTGTGTAGCCCATGCTAGCTTTGAACTCACCAAAGTGAGTCTTCCCCGAGCTTCCAGACAACCAGGATTACGGGTAGTGCCACCATGCCAAATTCCTGAGATTATCTTTAGAGATCGTCTTGTCTGGCCATATTACGTCATCTGATGACACGAGCATAATGGTTTATACTTCTAATTTCTCAGCAAGACAACTATGAGAGCCAGATGCTCTGAGTGGTATCTAGGTCTCCGTTTGCCATGGCATAAGGCAGCATCCAGCATATTCAGAAACCCTTGGTGGCCTCATGTTCTCCAAATTCAGCAATGGATGACTGGCATGGCTCCTTTGGAACAAATCTAATTTTTTTTTTTTTTTTTACAGGAGGAGAGAACTGGTGATTCTTTCTCCAGGTCTCATGAGCTCACTGGCATGCTATGAGGTAAGGTGTTAGTCTCTAAGAGTTTGATTTTCCATTCAGCTCCACACTTTCCTTTGCTCAGCCTTACAAGGAAGGAAAATTCCAAGTTAAACGATAAAGTCATGAAAATCTTGATTGTCTGTTTGCTTTATGTTTTCCTCAGTATTTCCATTTTGTATTTAGAACTCAGGATCTCATTTTAAAGGGCAAAGGTCACAATCAAGGTTAAAGTCACAAATAGACTAAGAAATCAGGTTTCTAGGCCTCGGAGAGAGTATTCTTTTTCTAAGATGGGCAGTGCCTTGTGCTGGCTTTAGACATCTGAAGCTAGAATTTACAGTTCAAACAATTTCTTGGCTTCAGCTTCCCTGAGTCATCTGGAGAAAAGTTGAAAAAAAAAAAACAACAAAATAAAACAACAAACAAACCAAAACTGAGTAGATTGTTTGGGTAACTTGACCACATCACAACAAATATAGCTGTTTGTAAACATCACACGACAGCCTGATATATATATATATATATCAGCTGTCTTCACAGCCATCTACTTTGAAATTCAAACTTGTATTATCATCCAGGAACAATCTGTTTCTACAGGAACATAATTGGAAATTTCAGCTATGAGTTTTGATGATTACCATCTTAATGAATGAACTGAGTTTAGTTGGATATGAAATCGCACAACTAAAAATAAGTACAAAAATTAGCTGAAAGGAAAACATCATGTGAAAGAAAGGATGTAGCAATCGAGATGCAAGTTGCAATCAGAAGTCAGCATCCCTTAAGCATAATGAGGGGCATTTTACATGTACATGCTCACCAAGGAACCCTTTCAAAGCTTTCAATATGGTGGCAGAGTGCCGGCAATGCTAAGCCCAGAGGTATCCTGATTACTGACAGGAAGAAATACCAACATAGGAGTTGCAGTTTCGGGGACTCATAGTTTTCTGTGTGGGAGTCTACAAAGAAGTCTCTGGGTCCAAAAACACCTACTAGAGCAGGAACCACACTACATGTCATTAATCGCTACATAACTGCTGTTCTCGGACACCAAACCTCTCCTCATATGCAGCTTGGGCTTTGCTTTCTTTGACTTGTCTGCACTTCATTCCTTCACAGAGTGCAAGTGCTGTAAGAGACGGTGTCTTGACTGCCCAACTTGTGGGTGTGTCCTTTGTCCAGGAGGCTCCAGCAATAGCCCCTTCTGTGAACTTAATAATTGTTTGAGCAGTGACTATAAATGGATGCTTGTTTTAAGCTTAATTGTCAACTTGACCCGGCTCAGAGTCATCCAAGGGAGGAAGCCTCAACAGAGGAGTTGCCTAGATTGGGTTGGTCTGAGGGCGTGTCTGCAAGGCGTCATCTTGATTATTGATTTATGTAGGGGCCATGTCTCTGTGGCCAGCAAACCTAGGGGTTTTCCTGGGCTATACACATAAGGTAGCTAAGCATGAGGCCAGGGGAAAGCTAGAGCAAGCCACTCCGCAGCGTTCCTCCATGACTTCTGCTTTCAAATTCCTGCCCTGAGTTCCTGCTTTTGCTTCCCTTGCTGATGGATTGTCATCTGGAAGTGCAGTAAGAAACCAGCCTTTCCTTCTCCTAAGTTGCTTTTGGTTCTGACATCTAGCACAGTAACAGAGAGCAGCTACAACAACACAAATGACCACAGCAGCAGCCTGATGCAGCCCTGTTGAATGTCCCAGACCACTCAGTCCTCATCTCAGATACCTCCACTTTGTCACCATGTTTCCTTTTCACCAAAACAACCGTGATCATTTCAACTGTTTCATGTTTGAAAAGTGTGTGCTGTTTGCAGTTCATTCCTTTGTGGGGTATAAATGCTGGATGATCTGGTGCCTTGACCACCTAATTTATGACCTTTGCCTAGAAGGGTCCAGCCCATGAAAGGCATCTCATAAACACGTGCCAATCAAATATCTGAAAGTTTAAGACACATAGGATTAATCAGATCTTTGTTTTTCCCTCTAGAATGAAACTCAGTTTCAAGTTGCCAGGCAAGGCAGGCATGGGTAGAAAGTCATAAAGACAAATAGGGAAACTGGAAACAAATAGAAAAAAGCAAAGGGCAACACTAAATAAAACCAGCGGAACCTGAGAGTGAAAAGGAGTAAGAATAAAGTTGAAAGGATTTTACAGGTAAATGCTCAGCAGCAAAATAAAAAATATCAAAAGGCAGAAATGCATTTGAGGGAAACTAAAAGAGGCAGGCTAGGATCAGAAGCTTTGAGCTGTAGACAGGAAGGACAGAGCCTGGACACCAGAAACAGCTCAGATTAAAATCTAGATTTTTCCATTTTCTCCCATGTGACTCCAGTGAGTGCCACGGTCCAAGCTTCACTCTCCTCTTGATGTCTTAGATCAGGCCACTATCACCAGGACATCAGACTGGGCTACTTATGAACAACGCAAACCTGTTGCTTCTAGCTCTGAAGGCTAGAGACTCCAAGACCAAGGAGCTGCCAGATGATCTGTTGTCTGGTGAGAGAGTCCCTTTCTGCTTCATAGATGGTGTGCTACTGCTGTGTTCGTGTGTGGAGTAAGGAGGGGGGGTATCTCTTAGGCTTCCTTTTAAAGGACACGGATGCTCTTCTTGGCAGCTAAACTCTAATAATTAGTTCATGGTCCAGGGCTGTCATCTCTTAGTACCAATTATGAAAGGAATAGATTCCTTTAAAGCTTTACAAATATTTATGTATGTATGTATGTATGTATGTATGTATGTATGTATGTATTCTGTGTTTTGGTGTACATGTAAGAGTGCATGTGTGCTACAGTGTGAGTGTAGGGGGGAGGCCAAAGGAAATGTGAGGTAGCTGGTTCTTTCCTTCTGCCATTCAGGTCCTGGGGAGCCAACTCAGACTGACTCAGCATCAAGCACTCTTGTCTGCTGAGTCATTTTGCCTACCTAAAGATTAGATTTAAACCTGAATTATGAGGGGGAGAGTCAGACCACAGTAGCTGAAAGTATATATAGATGACTCTGATTTAGGCCTTAGAGGTGATTGGCATGTAAGGAAGGACCTTACATTATTTCTGATTCTTACTAAGAGTTCAAAAACTGCTACTTTTACTTATACATTTCCAGTTCATAAGCAGAGGGCTCATGAACAAAGCTATTTTGCTTCCCTTTGAGATTAGGTTGCTCCTAAAATCGAAGGAGGAGTGGAGGTTTGTATATAAATATAGCAACAGCCTGCATGGAATAGTTTTTACTTTCCTATTCCCGGATACTAAGTACTAGAGTTTTTAGAGAACCCCACATGTGGAATGAAGAAGAATGAATTCGAATTAAGAATTGGACCAAGCCTATCTATTCCTATACAAAGGACTTACTGTCAGGGGCTCTTTTATACCCATGCTGTACTTTCACCCTATTCTCTACATAATTCCATTGGGACACTCAGCTTCTGCACCTGTGCCCAGGTAGTCACATCCTCTCCTCCTGGAGCAAAGTCTTCACAGTAGAGGTCTGCTCTGCTCATTGTTAATGATGTATTGTGATTGCCCCAAATCCACAGTTGGAAGTCCTAAGACTGATTCAACTATTTTTGGAGATGGGGGCATTGAAAGGAGTAATTACTGTTAATTGAGCAAATTAGAATCAGACCTACTCCAGTAGGAATGGTGGTGTCTTTGTAAGGAGAAAAAGAGATGTGAGCTCTTGCGCTCACAGGAGACACCCCAGAGGAGAGAGAGAGAGAAGCCAGCCTTGTGACATTTTGACCTTGGATTTCTGGCCTGCAAAAGCCAGATAAACACTTTTCTGTTGTTTAGGGCATCCAGTCTCTTGCGGTTTTAGCAATCTACATTTATCTACTGTGACTATGAAATTATCTTTTCTGACTTTATTCCAGTGTTTCTTTCCTACTGTCCAAGAGCTTGAAGTGTCTCCCCCACCCCCGCCACCACCACCCCCCGCCCCGCCGCCCAGTCTCTAGATGTGAATTTGATTCCCAAATTACACAACCTTATATGAGATGTGGAGGATTGAGGTGGTGAAGGAATTCTTTCAGATGCTGCAAGTACTGATGAGATGAGCATAGTCAGGAGGGTTTCCCCTCAGAGGACTGTAGTGTCTGGTTCCCAGCTATGAGGGGGTCCCAGAGGCTCTGAGACAGTGGTAGAGCTGATCCCTGGTTCGTTAGGTGGCAGCTAAGTAGCTGTCCTCAGTCTCAAGAGCTCCCAGTGGTGGCCATCTCCCTCCCATTGCTGAGGCAGCTGCCTTGGTGGCCACTTTGGGAGGCTTCAAGGCATCCACTCTGGATGGGGTCTAGAACTTGCTACGTTTTATCAGCTATTTGTTTTATGTGTTTAAACAGCCTTTCCCAAAGGATCTTGTTTAAGAAGTGGTGTCTGGTTTTTGCAGATGAACAGTAACAGATCCATTTTTAAAAATCTGCCTTTGGCATTGAGCACAATGTTTGAACATAGAAAAGATTAACAAATGTTTATCGTTGGTATGTCCACTGGTGGTTTTCCATCAGTGTGGACCATTATCATACAGGAAGCAATAGTGAACGTGAAACCAGGATCATGGAGACAGACTAAGATCCCTGTCTTTGGATTTTCATCATGTTCTCTTGGTGATCCAAATACCTACCCAAGTTTGCAAAGTGCTGATTCAAACCTTCACCTTTGGAATGGCCTACATTCCATGAAGCACTTGAGACTCAGTGTCTCAGGTAATTTTGCTAATAACCTAATAAGGTATGGAACCCATTTTATAGATGAGAAAGCTGAGGCACATGGACCTTAGAAAAAATACCCAAGATAATACAGCTAGTGAGTAGGGGATTTTGACATCTAACTTTATCTACATGAACACAAGCCAGAGGCTCATGACTCACAAACTCTTCTGTTTGAATGAATTCCCATTTGTTGTGCCTAAGCAGGAATCTTATTCAAGTTTAAACTTAATTCCTCTAAATATTTTTCCATTAATAATATGACAATTTTCTGGCCAAGTCATTAATTTACTAAAGAAAGGAAATTTACTAAAGAAAATTCTTATGGCTCCTGTCTGTCCAGGGAAGTAATAGTAGCTTGGGTAAAATTTACATATTCCAAAGCCTATGAAGATCTATTCAAGTCAAAAAATGGACTGAGGAAATAATTGCTCTCAGACACAAAATCATCATGCCTCAAGTTTTATCATTATCTTTGAAATGGGGGATGCCAACAGTGACCCCTGGGTCTATCCATTTGTAGGAGAAAGCATTATGAATTTTCAAGAATAGTTGGTAATACTATTATTTAGCTGCTGAATCCAGCACTCTTTCTTACTAATCATATTTCTAACATTTTCAAGATTGAATCTCTAAGTTTAATAAAATCCCATTATCCTCTAATACTTAGAAATTAATAATATAGAGTCTCATCTCCAGCTCTGTAGCAGGAAACCTTTTCTGTCTAACCTCATCCCCAACGAACCACAAAGATCTTCACCCCCAACATACCTTCCCCCAAATCATCCCATTATCCCAGCCTCTAACCCCAGTAGCACTCTCTTACATACTCAAGGGCAGTTTCTGCCAGGGCAACAAGTAAGCCGAAGCCTGACTCATCTCTTCGAGATCCATTTCCCAAGACTCATCAGTAAAACAGGCAACACACAGCCATCACACTCTATAAAAATTCAGAGAGGTAACAAAATCCAAGAAACAAAACAGCCACTCAACAAAGACAAACCCATAAATCACCATCTCATCCCAAACCCAGATGCCTAGACAACAGTATAAAAACACAATCGCTAACAGCTAGGGCAACACGTCTCTATCCTATCGCAGCAGGCCTTGAATATTATAACACAGCTGAAGCACAAGACAAAGACCTTAAAACCAATTATCTGAAGATGATAGAGTCCTTAAAAGGTAATGAATAAATCCATTAAAGAAATACATAAAAAACACAAACAAATATTTGAAGGAAATAAACAATTAAACAACAACAACAACAAAACTGTTCAAGACCTGAAAATAGAAGTAGAAGCAATAAGGAAAACACAAACTGAGGGAATTCTAGAAATGAAAAATTTAGGAATTTGAACAGGAACTTTAGAGGCAAGCTTCACCAACAGAATATAAGAGAGAAAGAGAGAATCTCAGGCATTGAAGATCTGAAGAAATGGCTAAAAATCACTTTTTAAAAAATCTGAAAATTCCTAACACAAAATATCCAGGAAATCTGGGATGCCGCAAAAAAACCAAACCTACTAATAATAGGCATAGAGGAAGGAGAAGGGTCCCAGCTCAAAGTTCCAAAATATATTTTCAACAAAATTACAGAAGAAAATTGCCCTAACCTAAAGAAGGTGTGTACCAAGCTACAAGAAGCATACAGAATACCAAATACTCTGGATCAGAAAAGAAATTCCCTTCACAACATATAATCAAAACAATAAACATACAGAATAAAGAAAGAATATTAAAAGCTGTAAGGGAAAAAGCCTAAGTGACATATAATGGCAGACCTATAAGAATTACAACTGGCTTCTTAATCAATGAAGACTCTAAAAGCCAGTAGGACCTGAACTTCTAGAGACTTGAAGAGACTACAGATGCTAACCTAGACTGCTATATCCAGCAAGAGTTTCAATCACTAGAGAATAAGATATTCCATGATAAATCCAAATTTAAACACCATCTATCTACAAATCCAGCCCAACAGAAGATGTTAGAAGGAAAACTCCAACCTAACTACACCCATGAAAACACAAGAAATAAATAATCTCATACCAGCAAATTCAAAAGAATGAAAACACATACACACCACCACCACCACTGAAATAACAGGAGTTAACAATCTATGGCCACTGTTATCTCTCAATATCAATTGTCTCAATTCCCCAGTAAAAAGACACAGACTAACAGAGTGGATGTGAAAATAGGATCCTACCTTCTGCTGCATTCAAGAAACACACCTCAATATCAAGAATAGACATTACCTCAGGGTAAAGGGTTGGAAAAAGATACTCCAAGTAACTGGACCTAAGAAGCAAGCTAGTGTAGCCATTTTAATAGCTAATAAAATAGATTTTAAACCAAAACTATATAAGAAAAGACACTATATATTCATCAAATGAAAAATGCACCAAGATGACATTTCAATCCTTAACATTTATGCCCCAAACACAGAGCACCCAAATTTGTAAAAGAAACACTACTACAGCTTTAATTACATATTGACCTTCACACACTAATATTGGGAGACTTCAATAACCCACTCTCATCAATGAATAGGTCATCCAGACAAAAGCTAAACAGAGAAATACTGGAGTTAACAGATGTTATAAACCAAATGGACTTAACATATTTACAGAACATTTCACCCAAACACAAAATAATATACTTTCTTCTCTGAACATCATGGAACTTTCTCTAAAATTGGCCACATACTTGGACACAAAACAAGTCTCAGCAGATACAAAAGAACTGAAATAACTTCCTGCATACGATCAAACCACCACAGATTAAAGTTCATCTCAACCACAGGAACAGCAGAGAGCTTATAACCTCATGCAAATTGAACAGCTCTCTACTGAATGAAAAATACGTCAAGGCATAAATAAATTAAAGATTTTCAAGAATTCACTGAAAATGAATACACAGCATACCCAAACTTATGGGACACAATGAAAGTGGTGCTAAGAGGAAAGTTCATAGCACTAAGTTCCTTCATTAAAAAAAAAGAAAAAAAAAAAGGAGAGTTCTCATAGTAGCAACCTAACAGCACACCTGAAATCTCTAGAACAAAGAGAAGTAAACACAACCAAGAGGACTAGATGGTAAGAAAAGATCAAACTGAGGGCTGAAGCCAATAAAACTGAAACAAAGTGAACAATACAAAGAATCAATGAAACAAACAGTTGGTTCTTTGAGAAAAGCAACAATAAGCAAATCCTTATTCAAGTAACTAAAAGACACAGCGAGAATATCCAAATTAATAAAATTAGAAACAAAAAGGGGGACATAACAGCAAACACTGAGGAAATTGAGAGAATCATAATTACATACTTTAAAAACTTGTACTCCACAAAATTGGAAAGTCTAAAAGAAATGGATAATTTTCTTGAGAGGAACTACTAATCAAAGTTAAATCAAGATCAGATAATTTAAATAGACCTGTTAGGGCACAGAGGTCCTTGCACTCATAAAGAAACACTAAGAGAACCCAGAAAGTTCCTCATGTAGGGATGTCTCCTCAATGGAGGAGATAAAATAAAATACCTGCCATATACCCAGAGAGCTGAGAGTGGGGAATATTAACAACCTGGTGACTTTTTGCCATCTGCGGAGGCAGACCTCACCCACCTTTTTCTGTAGAGACAGTCCTCACTCAAATTCCCCAGAATGATAATTCTAGACTCCTTCCTTCCTAGACCATTTCCTGTTCTTTGCAGGGATGTTACAAGTACTTTATGGCCTGCTGACCTCTACGTCATCAGTCAGAGACCACACTAGATTCTAGGTCTTTTAGCTAGAGAACCCACCCTCATGGCAACATGTACTTGGCAAAAGAGTTTCTTGTAGTCACACCTTAAGATTTATTGTGCATCTGAAATTGAATACCTACAGGGATCCCCTAACAGACCTATAACCTCCCAATGAAATAGAAGCGGCTGTTAAATGTCTCCCAGTCAAAAAAAATGTCCAGCGCCAGTGCAGAATTCTACCAGACTTCCAAAGAAGAGCTAACACCAAGACTCCTTAAATAGAAACAGATGCATTGCCCAATTCATTTTATGAAGGCACAGTCACCCTGATACCCAAACCACATAAAGACTCAGCAAAGAAAAAGAATTACAGACCAAGTTTCCTTATGAACATACATGCAAAAATAATCAACAAAGTACTTGCAAACTGAATCCAAGAACACATAAAAATATAATCCACTATGATCAAGTAGGCTGTAAAAGTAATTTTTATTCTCCTGGCTCAAGTGTTGTCTGGGAGGCTAACTGCCTCCAGCTAACCTAGGCCTAGGATGTTTTCAGCCTCTGAGACTTTCTGCTTAAGAGTTCACCCTTACTTGTTCTTTCTGAGCTTTGGGCTGGGTGGTTCAACTCAGCTGTTCTGCTTCAAACTCTTCTCCCAGATGACTTATTTAATCTGACTTCTCTCTTGGCCCAGACTTGTTCTGCTTGGCCTCAAACTAACTCAGAAAGCTGCTCTAATCTGGCTTCTTCTCATTTTCTGGCTTGTTCTGTCTTCACCTGAGTTCTCTCTCTCCAATCCATCTCTCTGTAACTGTCCTCGTAAAAACATCTCCTCTCTCTGAAAAACTGCTTCTTAAGTAGCTTCTCTTTCCTCTCTCTTCTCATGAGAATTGAGTGTATCCTATTCTGTCAAGTCTTGTATAATTCATTACCTTTTCAGCCACTTAATTAGGCATCACTTTCAAACATGGGTGCTTCTTTCTACAGACTAACCATGCCTGGACCTACACTTTTCTTTACCTGATACTTGCTCTATACCAGGCTGGCCTTCAACTCAGACCTGTTTGCCTCTGTCTCCTGGGTGAAAGGTATGTTTGTATTCCCATGAGATCACAGAGACCTAGAAGATCTTTGGATGTGATCTCTTGCCAAGCAGGTCACATACACCTAGAAGGCCTTTGGATGTGATCTCTTGCCAGAACAGCCATGTTCTGAATTAGCATTCCTCTACAAGGCTTCATCCCAGAGATGCAGGGATGACTCATATACGCAAATCAATAAATATAACTCACCACAGAAACAGATTGAAAGAAAAAACACATTATCATCTCATTAGATGTATAAAAGGCCTCTGACAAAATCCAACACTCCTTCATAAGAGTCTTGGAGAGATTAGGGATACCAGGAACACATTTAAAATAATAAAAGCACTATATTGCAGTGGAAGTTTTGGTTTCTTTAACAACTCATTTCAGTTATGCAAAAACGTTTTTGTTTTAATCCCAGGTGTGGGATATGGGGCTGATTCAGATACAGCAGCAACCATTTGCTTCTTGGGGGCCCTGAGAAGGACTCTTTACCCGACACAGATTCTGAGGACTCTGGAAAGGGAATAAATGCAGAGGGGGGTGCTCTGAGAAAGAAGGCTGCTGCTGCTCTCTCTGCTGCCCCTGGTTGCTGTGGTTGGAGATGAAGAAGTAGGAGCTGTCCCGAAAGGAAGATTGGACTTGCCCCAAAGAGCTCAAGGAAGTAGCTAAGAAGAACTTAGCTTTCCCATCTAACCTTTCTCTTCTGCCTCATGTTGGGGGGTTGGGAGGTGGACAAAGGGTAGAGAGTAGGAAGCATAAGAACCCCAATTAAAATAGTTTTAAAAAAGGGTCTACAAGTTATAGCCGTACACCAAATTAATTGAAGAGCAACTAAAAGAATTGCACTAAAATTAGGAACAAGACAAAGGTTGCCCACTCCATATCTCTCCTCCATAGCTCTTCAATACAGTACTTAAAGCCTTAGCTAGATCAATAAGACAACTGAATGATAAGACGGGGCACAGATTGGAAAGCAAGGAGTCCAAGTATTGTTGTCATTTACAGATGATATGATAGTATACATCAATGGCCCTAAAACTTCTACCAGGGAACTCCTAAAGCTGATAAACACGTTCAGCAAAGTGGTGGAATACAAGATTAACCAAAAAAAATAAATAAATAAATAAATAAAAATAAAAAATTATTAACCCTCCTATATACAGATTGTGAAAGAAATCAGGGAAACAACATCTTTCACAGTAGCCTTAAATAATATAAAATATCTTCAGGTAATTCTAACCAAGCAAGTGAAAGATTTGTGTGATTAAAAAAAAAATCAAGTCTCTGAAAAAAGAAAATGAAGAAGCTATTAGAAGATGGAAAGATCTCCCATGCTCATGGATTGGTAGGATCGATATAGTAAAAATGGCCATCTGCTAAAAGCAATCTACAGATTCAATGAAATCCCCATCAACATTCTAACTAAAAAAACAATTTTCAACTTCTTATATAAAAACAAAAAAACCGAGGATAGCTAAAACAATGTTCAACAACAAAAGAACTACTAAAGGTCTTCGCATTTCCAATTTCAAGTTGTACTACTGAGCTATAGTAATTGAAAAAAAAACTGCATGGTATTTACATAAGAACAGACACGTTATCAGTGAACTCAAACTGAAGACCCAGGCATAAATCCACACATAGGTACACACCTGAGTTTTGATAAAGAATCCAGAAATAGCACTGGATAAAATATTTTCAACAAACGGTGCTGGTCAAACTGGATGTCTGCATGTAGAAGAATGCATATAGATCCATCTTTCTCACTCTGCACAAAACTCAATTCAAAGCAGACCAAAGACATAGGAACCTGTTAGAAGAGAAAGTGAGGAATAGCCTTGAACTCACCGGCACAAGAGACATCTTTCTGAAAAGAACATTAGTAGCACAGGCACTAAGATTGACAATTAATAAATGGGACCTTATGAAACCAGAAAGCTTCTGTAATGCAAAGGAAACTACAGTCAGACAAAGTGGCAGCTTACAGAATGGGACTTGACTTAAGGCCCACTCGAGGAGAAGGAACCCATGCCTGACACTGTTTGGGTAACCAAGAACCAAAGACTAGAGATCGCAGAGACCTAGGGAAAACCAAACACTACTGGTCTAAAAATAGGAAGTGTCGATAAAATGCCTCCCAATGATGCTTAGTTACACTCTTAGGTCAGCGCCGTGTCCAGTCATCACCACAGAGGTTTCCTCTGGCAGTAGGTGGGGACACATGCAGATACCCACATCTAAAAATTATGGAGAGAAAGAGAGAGAGAGAGAGAGAGAGAGAGAGAGAGAGAGACAGACAGACAGACAGACAGAGAGACAGACAGACAGACTATAAATGGGAAGTTCCCATCACATTCCTCCCCTCAGAGGCAGAGGGCATGGAGGACACCAGGAAGTCAGCGCCCATTGAATAAACTAAGCAAGGTGCATATGAACTCATAGAGACTGGTGCAGAAAGCACGGAGCTTTACATGGGCCTCAACCAGTTCTTCTGCCTACAATAATATATAATATACAATATATGGTACATAACATATAATATAAAATATATAATAGTTATATATTATAACTATTAGCTTAGTATTTTTATGGGACTCTTGACTGTGAGAACTAGCTGGTATCTGACTCTTGTGCCTGCTCTTGGGATCCTTTTCCTCCTGTTGGATTGTCATGTCCAACTTTGATATGATAGTTTTTGATTCATCTTATTATATTTTATGGTCATCTATCACTTTAAACGTTTACCATTTCTTGGTTTTGAAAACATTAGTTAACCTTCTAACTGGCCTACAAACCAACTAAGCAGGGCTCATAAGGACTCACAGAGACTTAATTGACAATTACCGACCCTATATGGTCCTCTGCATATAAATTATTGTTGTGTAGCTGGTGTTCATGTGGGGCTCCTAACAGTAGGAGTGTTGTGGCGGGGGAGGCAACACTGAGTCCTTTGCCTGTGCTTGGGACTCCTTTCCTTCTATTGGGTTGCCTCCTCTAGCCTTGCTCTGAAGGTTTGTCTTATTGTAACTTGTTAGGCCATATTTGGTTGACATCCTTGAGAAGCCTGCTCTATTTTTTTTAAAAGGCAAACAGAGGAGGAGTGGATCCTGGGAAGAGAGGAGGTGCATGTGGTGGACTAGAAAGAGTGGAGGGAGGGGAAACTGCAGTCAGGATGTAATAATGTATGAGAGAAGAATTAAAAAAAAAAAAAGGAAAGAATTCCGAAATGTTTTGAGTCATCTGGTTAAGGGTTGTCAACTGTGGTTATCCTTCGGCACCATAAGGCATTAGAAGCGATTCCTCCAATCTTGACCGCAACACCTACCCACCAAACATCTTCCTCCCATTCCCAGGACTAATAAAAATTTGAGGCAAAAATGATTTATGGAAGGTAAAAATGTGAAAAAGTTCTGTTTGTTGCCAACTCTGCCATTTGGAAGTTTATTGTAACTTTAAACACGGTTATGCAATTTCAAATGTTCGCATCTTAATCTGTCAATAATTAGAGACATTAGCTCTTAACTTATGTGTGGGTGTGTCAAGGGTTAAATGAAACAGCATCCTATCTTTTTCTTTTGCATTTCTGAAACTAAAAAAAGCACATCAAAGAAATGAGTCCACAGCCACTCACATGCTGCAAGATACACATTCCGGAGTAGTGGAAAATTGCTGTACAATTTTTCAGCAAACTCAGTTATGAAGCTGGAGCCTGCATCTACACCACATTGTATAACTTACATGAGTCTCTGAATTCCACCCTTGGAAAGAATATATTTCACTGTTGTTGCAGGAAAATGAAAATTTTTAACTTGCCAAATTTGCTATGACAGCTAACATTTCAGGAATGTAGGAGATAAATCTTAACATTGATTAACAATTTTATACCTTGACTCATATCCTGGATAAGATGGAATGTATTTTTGACTGTCCTCATTTCTTGTCCTCCCCCCCTCCTCCCACCTTCTCCCTCCCCCCACTACTGTCCAGTGAAGTGGTTCCAACCAGTGAGTCTGTTGATGAGGGAATCATTTATTTATTTGGTGTAGTGTTCTAGGGACACTGTTTTCAAGTGTTGCCAACATGCTTCGACATTAAGTAATGTCATCAAATAAATAAAAATGCTTTGAATTACTCCTGGTGAATCACAGCCCTTCCTTTTTCCACCCCTAGGGACTGTAGTGTAATTTTTTTTGACACATTCCATTTCTCATCACAAAAGAGCAATTTGGCACATATTTTGTGTTTAGTTCCATAATTAAAAATTTTTTTTGAGGCGGGGGTGGCGGTGTGGGAATCTGGAGACAGTCTTACATCTTGCCTGAGGCACAGTGGGCAGCTGGATGCAGATGCTTGCATAAAACATCTTGAATGGACCCTGTATCCAAATCAAGTGGTTGGGCCCAAGTTTGGAGTCCTGCTCAACAGAGAAACAATGAACAGAAGAATGGAGCAATGGAGCCAAAACCCAAAGAGCACCTGAAAAGAGAAACAAACTACAAGTGTAGAGATATCAGGGAGATGACTCTGAGGAAATTGTGACCAGGACATGGCTGATTAAAGGGTCATATCAAGACCATGGAGACCCGGAGCAGAGGTTTTTTACCATGTGCCTCTGTGGCAAGGCTATTGCACAAAGCTGTTTAAACACTAATCCAGATGTTGCTGTGCGATTATCTGACATACCCGATGATGCTTACGATCAGCTGATTTTCGGTGGACCTGTTGGATTTTAAATAGATCATGTGACAGTCTCCACAGTGAAATCAAGAAGAACGAGTTCTGTGTCAGGACTGTTACATAGAAATCCTTCAAGTTCACAGCCAAACCAAGACTGTAGTATCAACTCTCAGTTGAGTTATGCCACCCCAACTTGACCTCATGTGCTAACATTTTCGTCACCCTATTCTTGACAGATGCACTTGTCTTGTACTTATTGTTATACATTCAAGAAAAGTGGATACTCTCATGCACACACAAAGATGATGGATGGCAGGTAAGTTTCCAAGGAGACAGTAAAGAGAAGCACACGTACAATCAGGGAAAAAAAAAAACCAGGAAAGATAAATATCTATAATGAAAATTTGTGAATCTGTGAGGTGAAGTTTGGTGGGATGAGCAAACTGGGTTGTGATTGGAGGACTGAGGAGGTGATGATCTGGGAAAACCTTGCTCTACCATCAGCCTTGCCCACAGGAAGTACCTGAGGAACTAGGAAACTTCCTCTTTTTTTTCTTTTTAATTAACTAGTAGACAACCCTGCAAACTTTGCTTCAAATAGTGCAAAATTATATTTCCAAAGTCTGTGCCAATTTGTATGACCAGAGAAAAATCTCTGAGAATTCTAAAAAATATTGGGAGGAATTAGATGAATGCAGTTTTTTCCATTTTATTATTTTATTCATATTACATCTCGATAGTTAGCCCTTCCCCTGTTTCCTCCCATTCTTCCCTCCCTCCCACTTCCCCCCTTATCCCCTCCCCTATGTCTGTGATTGAGGGAGACCTCCTCCCCCATATATGCTCTTAGAATATCGAGTCTCTTCTTGGTAACTTGCTATCCTTCCTCTGAGTGCCCCCAAACCTCCCCATCCAGGGGACGTGGTCAGAAAAGGGGCACCAGAGTTTGTGTGAGAGTCAGATCTCACTCTCCACTCAACGGTGGAGAATATCATGTTTGTCGGCTAGGTCTTGGTAGGGGTTCGAAGTTTAATGCCTATATTCTCCTTGGCTGGTGCCTTAGTTTGAGGAGGACCCCAGAACCCAGATCTGCCTGTCATAAAGTTCTTCTTGTAGGTTTCCAGGACGCTGTGGGTCCTACTATTTCCCTATTCTTCCATGCTACTCTCGCCTAAAGTCTCAATAGGATGTCCTCTCCTCTGACCCACTTTCTTGGTAAGTAAAGTTTTTCATGGTACGTATCCCTTGGACTAGTGTTTTGATATAAGTGAGTATATACCATTTGTCTCTTTTTGCTTTTGGGTGAACTCACTCATTATGATAATTTCTAGATCAATCCATTTGATCACAAATTTCAGGAATTCCTTGTTTTTAATAGCTGAGTAGTATTCCATAGGGTAAATGTACCACAGTTTCTTAGTCCTTTCTTCTACTGAGGGACACTTAGGCTGTTTCCATGTTCTGGCTATTATGTATAAAGCAGCTATGAACATGGTTGAGCATATGTCCCTGTTGTGTGGTAGGGCATTTTCTGGGTATATTCCAAGGAGTGGGATAGCTGGGTCTTGAGGAAGCCCTATTCCCATTTTTCTGAGAAAGTGCCAGATAGCTTTCCAAAGTGGCTGTACTAGTTTGCATTCCCACCAGCAATGAAGGAGTGTTCCTCTCTCTCCACATCCTCGCCAACATGTGGTGTCATTTGAGTTTTTGATCTTAGCCAGATGAATGCAGTTTTAAAACAAGCTACTTCCTTCCCAACTCACCAGGTTTTTATCTATTTTTAAAATACCATTTGTAAACATTCTGCTCTTGTCATATAATCTCAGCCCATTTTCAAAGGGCATCTATTATTATTATTATTATTATTATTATTATTATTATTATTATTATTACTTGTAAAATCTCACCATGACACTGAGGAAAATGCCACATAAATAAATAATTCATATTTTTGATATGAAATCTATGTGAGCAGTCTTGAACCCATATATTGCCTAACTCTTTAAAATTTTTTATTTATTATAATTTATTCACATTACATCCTGATTGTTATACCTTCCCTCTTATCTTCCCATTCCCACCCTCCCTCCCTCTTCTGCCCTATTTCCCTGCCATAAGCCTCTAATGAGGGGGGCTACTCCTCCATCTTATGACTTCCACCAATCAGGTCTCATCAGGATACTCTGCATCCCCTTCCTCTGTGTGCTCACAAGGCTACCACACTCTCAGGGGCACCAGAGTTGAAGCGGTCCCCACTCTTCCCTGCACCACACACATGGAGAATGAGCTGTCCATCAGCTACGTCTGAACAAGGGGTCTAGGTTCTCTGCTTGCAATGCCCATGGTTGGTGTATCAGTTTGTGCAGGGCCCCCTGGGTCCAGATCAGCCTAGCTTTTTAAAAGGATTTATTTATTTATTATGTATACAGTGCTCAGCCTCTTGTACACCTGCAGGTCAGAAGAAGGCATTGGATCACATTACAGGTAGTCATGAGCCACCATGTGGTTGCTGGGAATTGTACTCAAAACCTCTGGAAGAGCAGTCAGTGCTCTTAGCTACTGAGCCATCTTTCCAGGCCCCAGAGCAGCCTATCTTTACTGTCTTCTTGTGGAGCTCTTGACCTCTCATGTCCTTCCATCTCCCAACTCTTACATACAAGTCTCAGCACTTGGCCCAGAGTCTGGCTGCAGCTGTGAGTCCCAATATCTCTCCTGATCCCTTGCTGGGTAGAGTGCCTCAGAGGACATTTATGTTGGACTAATATTCACTTATAAGTGAGTACATACCACATGTGTCTTTCTAGGTCTGGGCTACATCACTCAGGAGGATCTTCTCTAGTTCCATCCATTTGCCTTCAAATTTCAAGATTTCTTTGTTTTTAATAGCTGAGTAGTATTCCATTGTGTAAATGTACCACAGTTTCTTCATCCATTCTTCAGTTGAAGGACATCTAGGTTGTTTCCAGATTCTGGCTATTACAAATAAAGCTGCTATGAACATAGTTGAGCAAATGTCCTTGTTATATGGAGGAGCATCTTTCGGGCATATGGCCAGGAGTGGTATAGTTAGGTCTTAGCAATAGCATTATTCCCAGTTTTCTGAGAAAGTGCCAGAATGATTTCCAATTGTACAAGTTTTCACTCCCACTAGCAATGGATTATTTGGTTTGGTGGTGTTCAATTTCTTGAACTCTTTACATATTTTGGATATTAGCCCTTTTTGGATGTAAGGTTGGTGAAGATTTTTTTCCAGTCTGCAGGCTGTCACTTTTCTGTTGACAGTGTCCTTCACCTTACACAAGCTCTTCAGTTTCATGAGGTCTCATTTATTAACTGTTGACCTTAAAGCCTGAGCTATTGGTCTTCTGTTCAGGAAGTTTTCTCCTGTGCCAATGAGTTCAAGGCTCTTCCCCACTTTTTCTTTTTCTTTTGTTAAAAATTTATTTATTATGTATACAATGTTCTGCCTGCATGTAATGCCTTCTTACCAGAAGAGGGCACTGGATCTCATTATAGATGGTTGTGAGCCACTATGTGGTGGCTAGGATTTGAACTCATGACCTTTGGAAGAGCAGGCAGTGCTCTGATCCTCTGAGCCGTTTCTTCAGCCCTCCACTTTTTCTTGTAACAGATTTAGTGTGTATGATTTTATGTTGAGGTCTTTAATCCACTTGGACTTTACTTTTTGCAGGGTGATATATATGGATAAATATGGAGAATTTGGCAACTTAATGGTATACCTGAAAGCTTTATACTAAATGAATAAGTCACAGTCAAAAGAAATATATTGTTGGGCTAGAGCTCATAAGGATAAAATAGAAACAAACAAAGATCAGCAAAAACAATTACAAAGCATCAATAACATTAAGAGTTGCTTCTTTTAACAGATTTAGCATGTCTGGTTTTATGCTGAGGCTTTAATGCACTTGGACTTTAGTTTTATGCAGGGTGATAAATAAGGGTCTATTTGGATTTTTCTACATGTAGACATCTAATTAGACCTGCACCATTGGTGAAGATACTATCTTTTTTTCCATTGTATGGTTTTGGCTTCTTTGTCAAAAATCAAGTGTCCATAGGTGTGTGGGTTTCTTTCTGGGTCTTTGATTCGATTCCATTGATCAAAAGCTTATTTCTGTCCCAGTACCATGCCATTTTTATGACTGTTGCACTAGTATCGCCTGAGATCAGGGATAGCGATTCCTCCAGAAAATTTTTTTATTGTAAAGATTGTTTTAGCTATTCTGGGTTTTTGTTTTTCAAGTATAGCCTGTGTACGACTGATTAGCACAAGGGTCACCTAAGGATGCTTATTTACAAATATTCCCATCACAACACCACCCTTATGCTGAAAGCATTTGGACCACATATCTTCCCTTTGTAGCAGATTCAACCCATTGCTAGGTAATGGGTATTGTCATACATTTATTTGCTCCAAAGTCAGCTAAGTGTGTCACATTTGTGGTAACACGGAATATACATGCTTGGATTTTTTCATCTTTTAAGTAAATTCCTGACTGCACATAGTTCAATGTATTCTGTAATAAAATGTGCTGAAATCAGCTTCTTCTTTTAAAACAAGTGGAAATCATTCTCAGTGTAGGTGGTAGAGTTTATGGAAACCACACCCATGTGAATAAAGAAAGGTGTTTTACAGTGCCGCTGGAGTGTGCCTTAGTGACTTATTAAGGGGGAAGGGTGTTTTTGACATAAACCACATTCTTGTCCTAAGGATGCTTTTCACATGCATGCTGGGCTCCTATCCAGTGAGATCCAGGCAGCAAGCAGAACATGTCTGAGAAAGGTGGGTTGAGCCCTGAGACCCAAATCTGTCGATTTGGAGTACCACTCTGCTAGTTTGAGTCCATTTTAGGGGATGTCTGATTATTTTACTTCTGCCTCTGTGTAGGCAGCTGTGACCACTCAGGTGAGGTTGGACTCATATTCACCTATGAGGCTGAAATGTGAAAATGTAAAATTGGGGTTTTCCCAGTCTGCTCACTGTGGGTACAGTACGGATTTTTAGGTCCTTTATTGAGACCCAAGAAGACTTATCCTTTTCAGTTAATGGTGAAAGAGGGACCTGAACACAGTAAACTGTGCACATACACAGGTAGGAAGATGATGGAGTCTGTTTTTTGTTAAAGCTCTTTGCATACTGGATGCAAGTTCCTTGAGAGAAGGGATCGTTTCTTACCCATCTTTGTATTCCTTGCCATTCCTAGCCCGAAGCAGGTACTTTGAAAGGTCTTGCCAAATTAAATTAGAGAAAGAGAGCTGCCAGCAGTCTAGAATTGAATCACACTGCGACACACCAGCTTCCATGTCTGTAGGAAACATAATTTTAGTGTTATGATTAAGGGTTTATTTTTCTTGTGCATGATTTGAAAAATTAAATCTACACCAACTTCTTGATTGTTGCTTCTAGCCTGATCATTGTTCTCTCAGAAATGATTTAAAGCAGTAAAATCTTGGGCTCGGCACTTTAATATTTCTTGTATGTTTAGATACTTTCTGTTCCCTGTCAATAGTATGGGATATTATCTTCCCAAATTATCCCAACTTTGGCATCTTATTCATTAATATTGTAACACTAGATATCCTTTCGCTACATAATAGTCCCCAGGATGATATTTTCCTTATTTTTTCAGGTGAGAAAGCTGAAGTTCTCATGGGGAAGGAAAAATTACATAATTCTTTGGGCACTTGCTAGAGCTAGAATGTTCTCTGAATGCAGAAATCTTGCTTCTTTGCTCCAAGACCCCCTAAGCCCAGGAAAGCACAGTTACCTCTTTGCTTATCATTCCCTTATTTGCGAAGGAGCATTTCCCATCGTCTTTATTTTTTTATTGTTGATCAAAGCCAGGTTGCTTTGAAGATTCATGAACAGGTAGGTTATTGCCTTGAAGGGACTTCAAAGAATCAAGATCTATTCACGCACAGGTCTGAGACACTCTGTGCCGAGGGAGAACTTTTCTTTGTAAAAAAACAAAGAAAGTACTATTATCCCTTCCCTGCCTTTCCTAAACCATGTAGACCAGGTGAACTATCGAGAATCTGTATCTATCATCACAGTATCTCTGTGATGGTTCAACAAATGCGAGGGTGTGGGCAATGTACATAGATGGTGTGTGCCAACTCTCTTTGAATTTCTATCATTTATTGGCTCTAGTCCCTTCCTATTTAGAGTTTAGCTTTTGGATCACAGCATTGCAATATTCTGGGCCGTGTCAGCAATTCAAATTACCACTAGAGGCCTGTTGATTCAGAACCCATATTTGATTTAACAAAATCTCTTCTGATTCTTAAGCTCATTAAAGTTAGATGTAATTAGGCCATAGTAGCCTTTTCAGTATTCTCATGCTGCTTTCCTGAAACACTACTATTGCCTTCCTTAAAATATAATGTACACACACAAACTGAAATTAATCCTTAATTACTCTGGTGATGATAGTCTAATGTGTAATTATGCCTTAGGGCTTTTGATGAACTACAATTGGCCTTTGGATTGACATTCAATTAGTTTAATTCTTTTACTTGTAATTATAAATACCTTTCATATATTTCCTTGAGGACAAGAACTGCATTTTAATAAATATGTGTGGTCATGCAATTCTTTGTATGTAAATGCTTGATAAACTGAAAGTTGAACCATAATAAAATACTGAATGAACATATAGAAGAGGATTTCTCCAGATGGCAAATTTCTTGAAGGCCAGAACAGGATCTTAAGTCATTTTAAAATTAAGAATGGAAAAAAAAAAAAAGCACTAGTCATTTTTGTTGGTTATATATGTAATGAGGCTAATTCTAGGATATGACGCTAGACTCTATAATAAACAGCAGTTCTCAATCTGTGGATTGCAATGCCTTTGGGGGGGTCAAATGACCCTTTCACAGGCGTTGCCTAAGACCATTGAAAACCACATACATTTGCATTACAATTCGTAATACTAGCAAAATTACAATTATGAAGTAGCAACGAAAATAATTTTATGGTTAGGGGTCGCCACAACATGAGGGACTGGCTGGGTTCATACGGACCATTAGAAATGCTGAGAACTGCACACACACACACACACACACACACACACACACACACACACACACACACACACACACGCACTTTGTGGCTGAGGAAGAACACGCTTTTGTTCTGGGTTTTTCATCAGACTGGGTAGGAACAATGAAATGAACTCTACTACCTGGCCCTGTCTCTCTCCGTCCTCGGAACGCAAGTGCTAGGTCTTTCAGATGCGGAGGGGACCAGAGAGGGACGGACACTCGGCCCAGCAGTTGCCAGGCAACGCTTGCTGGAGGAGTCCCAGCATAAAAAAGGTCCCGGAGAAGTGTAAGCGGCCAGGCGTGGGACCCTGCAGCACATTCTTTCTGTGCCAGCGGCTGTCCCCGCGGCTGGGCGGGTTAGGGCAGGGGAAATGTTGCAGGAGGAGTCGGACCTGTCTCTCATCATTGCCCAGATCGTCCAGAAACTCAAGGGCTCCAATTTGTATGCTCAGCTGGAACGGCAGGCCTGGGTAAGCAATGGAGACTAGCGGGCCCGCAGGATGTCCTGTCTGCTTCAGGGCCTCCACCCAAGCCAGAGCTCTCTGAGGTCTCCACCCCTTTTTTGGTGTTTTAAACCCCTCCCTGAGCCCTGCATCTAGGTTTGCTCAGATCCAGGCATGGGGCGATTATGTTTCATTAAAGATGGGTGGGGCGCACCACGCCTTTCTTCAGGCCAGAGAGTGCCCAAGGCTTCTTATTCGTTTGTCTGTTCTTGTAGTCCTTTAAGGGACCCATTTTTTAAAGCTGTTGGATTCACGAGTGGCACGCCTTCCTTCTGTTTCACTGTCTCGCGGGTGGACTGGGGCTGCTTGAGGGTTTTTAAAATGCGTTACTTTCTTGCACTTTACTATCCCTGCAGTGATTTTTTTTTAAAGTGCTCCCACCTAGCGCTTACTGAACACATTCAAACAGACCAGGCACCGCGAGTACATAGAATAACCAGGAAATCGTTACTATATGAGAATGTAGTGTAAATGGAATCATACAGTATGTAAACTTTTGTGGATGCGTCTGTCCCTGTTATGCTTTTGGCGTCCTTCCAGAATGCTGGTATTTTAGTATTTCTGTTCCTTTTAGTTGCTGGATAGTATTCCATTGTTTGGAAGCCCTGCCATTAGTTTCTCTGTTTGGTACTTACCTGGTGAATATTTAGGTTCTTTAGCGATTATGGATAATGTCAATATGCTATTCTGTGACAGTATCTTTGATCCATGCGTTATCTGGAAAAATCCATTGTTTAGTTTTCAAATTTTGGGAGTTCCCCCAACCCAGTTCCTTTCTTTTGTTGATTTCTAGTTTAACTCCAGGATCTAGAGCATTTATATTATGTTAACTCTTTAAAATTTGTTGACTTTTTAAAATATTTTATTTTAATTTTGTTACTTTATTCAGATTACAACTCAATTGCTATCCCATCACTTGTATTCTCCCATTCCTCCCTCCCTCCCTCCCGCTTTCACCCTATTCCCCTCCCCTAGGTCTTTTATGATCCAGAATATGCTTTAGCTTGCTGAACGTTCCATATGTACTTAATAAGCATCCTTTTTTCCTAATGTTTTCGAAACGTCAGTTAAATCAAGTAGATTGAAAGTTTTGTTCAAGTGTTCTGCATCTTTATTGAGAGTGGTATGTGATGATTAATCTTAGGTGTTAACTTGATGCACCTGAGAAGAGGAAACCTTGATCGACAAATTGATCCTGTAGATTTCTTCTGTGGGCATGTGTATGGGGCATTTTTGTGATTCCTAATTGGAGTAGGTTGGCCATGCCCACTGTAGGTGATATCTGTAGGTGGGTGACGAGCCTTGGAGCAAGCCTCCGTGATCTCTGCTTTAGTTCCTGCCCTCTGAGCTGCTGCTCTGGCTTTTCTTTGATGACGGACTATAATGTGTAAGCCAGATCAATTAATTCTTTAACTCCTCCAAGTTGTGCCGGGCATGGTGGCGTTCGCCTTTAATCCCAGCACTGAGGAGGCAGAGGCAGGAGGATCCATGTGAGTTCGAGGCCAGCCTGGTCTACAAAGCGAATCCAGGACGGCCAAGATAACATAGAGAAACCCTGTCTCGAAAAAACAAACAAACAAACAAACAAACAAACCAGCCAAACAAACAAACAAACAAACAAAAAACTCCAAGTTGTGTTTGGTCAGTGTTTTATCATAGCAACACAAAGTAAGTTGTGGTGCTTCAGTTGTGTGTGTGTGTGTGTGTGTGTGTAGGGTGAAGCACGTTGTGCTTACAGTAGGTCTTGGAGCAGAGTCAAGTTGTCTCCGTATTTCTATTCCCTCCCCAGTGTTTGTAAGTTTCTGCCTATGTCCCCTTTAAAGCAATAGGCTGCTTTAGACTAGGCTAGGATCTTGGTGGGTGTGGGAGCTCCTGATTAGTCCCATCTGTACTAGTAGGCTGTCTTCCTTACTGTGAGGGGCCCTTCTTACCCCTGGCCTTTATCCTTCTCCTTCTTTGTTTTGTAACCAAGCTCTACTTTGTATCCGTGGCAGGTGTGTGAGAGATACAAACCTACGCAGGTGCCACCTCACCTCTTTGTATTGGTGTGGGGTCCTAGGTCCAAGAGAGTTTTTCTTTTCTTTTTTTCTTTCCAACCTGCCCATGAGGCAAAGAGCTTTCACAAATACTCGAAACTTTGTGACCTTGTTTGTGCTTCAGGGCCTTTGCCTCACAGGAGAGGAGGGCTGAGTTGATGTTGCACTTTTATGCTCGTTCTTACATTTTTAGCAGATTCCTGTGCTGCCCAAATCTTTTGCGAGACGCTGATGGAGGCCCACGGGAAAGGATGGGCCCGTAGGAAAGAAATCCACAATGAAAATAGCTTTCTTCTCTGTTTTGTTCTCTGTGCTACTCCCGACTGATCTGCTAGCTCATGTCTAGTCTATATACTGTGTACCTAACCTCAGTGGTTAGGCAGATTATAACAGACACCTGGAAAGTTTAAAAGCTAGCATCCACATATAACAGAAACCATACCGTATTTTCTTTTTGGCTATTGGCTTCCTCATTCATGATGATTTTTTTTTCTAATTCCATCCACGTACCTACAAATTTTATAATTTTATTTTTCTTAACAGGTGAAATATATTCCATTATGTAAAAAAAAAACCCACATTTTCCTTATTCATTAGTCAGTTGATGGACATCTGGGCTGTTTCCAACTTGTGGCTAGTATGGCTAGAGCAGCAGCAAGGAACATGGATGAGCAAACACCTGTACAGTAGGATGTAGAACCCTTTGGTTATATGCTGCAGAGTGGTAGAGCTGTATCAGAAGACAGATCAACTCCCAGCTTCCTGAGAAACCCCCACGTTGATTTGCATAGTGACTGTACTCCTCTTTGAATAGGAACCACTAGCTGTTCCCCTTTCCCTGCATCCTCCCCAGCCTGTGCTGTCGTTTGTAGTATTGATCTTGGCCATTCTGATTGAGTAAAATGAAATATCAAAGTAGTTTTAATTTGCATTTTTATCTGATAGTAAGGAAGTGGCACATTTCTTTGAAGTGTTTCTCAGCCCATTATGCTTACTCTTTTGGGAACTCTCTGCTTAGTTTTGTACTCCGTTTCAAAATTAAGTGATTTTTTTTTTTTAATTAAGTGATTTTCAAAAATCAAGTTTCTAGGTTTTTTTTCTTTAGTTTTTTATATAGTCTAGATACTAACCCTCTGTCAGATGTACAACTGATGAAGAGAATTTCCTGGTCTGTAAGTTAATGCTTTGCCAGATGATTATGTCCTTTGCTGTAGGCGAGGCTCTCCTAATGAAGGGGTATTAGAATATAGTGTTGAGGAGATGTAGGGGGACTAGAGTAGGGCAATTAGATAGGGAGGAGGATGGGAGAGGAGGGAGCATGGGCAAGGACAGCCAACAAGAAAGGCCCTTTGAAACACCAAATGGAAACCCACTACTGCAGAAGCTTCCTAAAATATATACATATGTGAAAGGAATCTAAACAAAGTTACCAAATAAAAGAGGAAACAATGCCTCAATTGGATATCTCCTGCCACCAAGTAAAATTTCCAATGCCAGGAATGGGTTAATGTTATTAAGTCATTGGCCAAAAGGGTACCATGGCCCCTCCTGCCCCAAGGCTATTGATTACTCTCCACAACCTGAAGGTCAGGCACTATTGCTGAAGACATTTGTTTATGTTATCAAACATGGAGAAGCCAAGCTGGTACCTAGCTAGAAGCTTCACTGGTAGTCACTAGAATTTGTGGTACTGGGAGGCACTCTGCACACTACCAAAGAGAAAAGTAATGATCAATAATAGTCATCTACAAACCCTGCAGCCTGCAGCAGTGACTTCCCTGCAAGATAATACCGACGCAGTAGTGACACACGTGTTATGGGAATAACATCAAAGCCCACTCCGTGAGGTAGAACCCACACCTGACTGTCTAGTGTTCTTTTGCTGTGAAGAGACACCATGTCCATGGCAAATCTTATAAAAGGAAGCATTTAATCGGGACTTGCGTACACTTTCAAAGGTTTAATCCACTGTTATTATGCCGGAAGCATAGTGGCTGTTAGACACGGTGCTGGAGAAGTAGCTGAGAGTTCTACATCTAGATCTGCAGGCAGCCGGAAGAGGGAGCCTCTGGGTCAGACTCGGGCTTCTAAAACCCCAAAGCCTATTTCTAGTGATATAGTGGCCTCCAATAAGGCCACGCCTACTCCAACAAGGCCATATCTCCTAATCCCACTCAAGTAGCTCTATTCGCTGATGCCCAAGCATTCAAATATATGAGCCTATGGGGGCCATTCAAACCATCACTCCCAGTGGTAAAGTGGTCAAGAACTTGAGTCTAGATAGGTAACAAGCCTACAGCAATACCTCCTACTATTATTCTGCCAAAAGATCACAGTAATAAAAATAGTTCCTCATGACAGACTGCTGTACCCGTATAGATCAATGCCTTGCTCAACTCAAATCAGAACAACTTACAGTAGAAAGTTAATTAACACAGAGACCCACACTTGACAATGTGCAGAGAGAGTCTTTGGAGAACTCAGTCCTAAATAGGATGTCTTCATCAGCATCCTCCCCTCAAGGTATAGGAATCTATGTGGAAGAGAGAGAGTCTAAGAGCCAGAAATGATGGATGATTCCAAGGAAACTGTGTCTTTTAGACACAATAGGATTGATACACATATGGACTTACAGACACTGGGAGCATGTATAAGACCTATACTACTGCGAGTCAGATGGGGTCCCATCACTGAGAGAGGAAAGTAAATACAGGTTCTCACTTCTAACCAAGAAGCCATCTGCAATTGATAGCCACTAGCAAAAAGAAAATCAGGTTTTTTTTTCCCCCCTAAATAGATTGTCACTGGGTATATCAACCATGTTTCAGGACAGTCTCCATGCCCAGGAGTAGTTTTGTTTGTTTGTTTTTGTGGTCTTTTGTTTTTGTTCTGAGAGAGAGAGAGAAAGAACATAAAATTGGGTCTGTAATTAGGTGGTAATTAGGGCCTTTGAGGGAGGGGGAAATATGATAAAATATATTGTTTGAAAGAGTTTCAATTAAAAATAAAAATATGTAACAACTAATAATTAATATAAGAGGTCTGCAGAGACGATTGAGTGGTTGAGAGCACTGGTTGCTCTTCCAAAGGTCCTGAGTTCAATTCTCAGAAACCACATGATGTCTCCCAGCTGTCTTTAATGGATCTGATTACCCCTCTTGGCATGCAGGTGTACATGCAGACACAATACTCATATACATAAATAAATCATTAAAAATTAATATAGCAAAAGTGAAAAAATCAGTCTATTTGTTTAGTAGTTGATTGCTTATTGCCTGCTGTGTATCAGCCTCCCTTTGTTCCCAGGCTCTGCCAAAAGTAAACTAGATTGGAGACCTGCTTGTCCTTGGATGATCTTGTTGAGAATTTGGCTCATTTGGTTTTCTTAACAATTTTTGGGGGGAGGTGCGTGGGAGACAAGGTGGAATCAAAAGTTATGATTTCATTCCAAATGATCTGACATTGGTAAGAAGACGCCGGATCTCCTGGAGCTGGAGTTACAGGCCATTGTGAGCTCTGGGTGTGGGCTCTGGGAACCAAACTCAGGTTTTCTGGGAGAGCAGTGGGTGCTCTTAACTGCTGAGTCTTGCCGACAGCCCCTTCAGGTGATGCTTGTTTAATTGTAAAGGTCCCGCTTCATTAAAACTGTTTTCTAGATGCTGCATGGAGGTCTTTGTAATCTTGTTTCCTCTTGCCTTTGTGTGATGACAGTCAGACAGCAGCATGCCTTTAGTGAATGCTTTGCATTCTGTACTAACTAAAATGTAGCCTCCAAATGACAAGATCATTGTCACCTAACCCTCCACGAATCAGCCTTCAGATTAGTTACCAACTTTAATGCCATTATGTGTTGAGCCAAAACTGAGTTTTCTCAAGATCAGTTTTCCCTTGGTTCTTTCCTGGGTCTCCTAGGTTTTCAACAAAGGGTTTGATATATTCTGTGGGTCTTTTACAGTGCTTCTGTTGTTGTTGTTTTATTTTATTTATTTATTTATTTATTTTTGTTAATTTGTTTTTTTCGAGACAGGGTTTCTCTGTGTGGTCTTGGCTGTCCTAGACTGGCTTTGTAGACCAGGCTGGCCTCAAACTCACAGAGATCCACCTGTCACCACCTCCCGAGTGCTGGGATTAAAGCTGTGTGCTACCACACAGCTGAGAACCCAGCTTCAGCACTTTTTTGGTGTTGAACTTTTTAGCCTTCTATCTCACAGTGTCCTAGTTTCTTGAGGATAAAACTGGCCAAGCACTTAATGCTTGCAAAGTGTCTACTTAATTCTCCGTGTCCTCCGCAGCCCTGCATGAGCTTTGTGATGGCCTTGTCCTGATTCTCAAACCCATGTCTTCCAGGACAGGCTTACAATCCCAAGGGAAGTGTAGCTGCTGCATAGCCAGTTCTTCCCTCAGGGTTCTCGCTCATTACTTCTTTACTCAGCAATTCTTTTCTACTTTCAGATGTGTGTGTGTGTGTGTGTGTGTGAGAGAGAGAGAGAGAGAGAGAGAGAGAGAGAGAGAGAGAGAGAGAGAGAGAGAGAGAGGGTGAGAGAGAGAGGGTGAGAGAGAGAGAGAGAGAGAGAAAGACAGAGACAGACAGACAGAGACAGACAGAGAGACAGAGACAGAAAGACAGAGAGACAGACAGAGACAGACAGACACACACACAGAGAGAGACAGAGACAGAGAAAGACAGACAGAGACAGACAGACACAGAGAGAGAGAGACAGAGAGAGAGAGACAGAGAGAGAGAGAGAGGGGAGAGAGAGAGCCCATTCTTTGTTCTATACAAGTTTATTAACCAGCTAGCAGATTCTCTATCCACTTTGTACATATTCATCTCATTTGACTGAACAAGATAACATACCTCACAAATAGTTATATTAGTACGTGCTTTATAAAAGAAACCCTGTTTTGTTTTGTTTTTAGGTACAAATGACACAGTATTTCTTTGTTCAGTGTCCCTTGTTATCTCAGTGTTCAATGTGGTGCTTTGCTCTTTACCCCTGAAACACTGACCCATTTATTCCTTTAATCAGCTTTGCTGAAGTACTTTTAAATAGCTGTCTTGGTACTATGTGTTTTCTACCTTTAATTAACATATTTCCCTGCTGGTACATCTCCTGTACTGCCTCAAGGTTTCTGTTTTGGAGTCCACAGAAATTGGTAGAGCAACTTACAGAGAAAAATACAATTGTATAGATGCTAAACATAGATTTAAAAATTTTTTCCTTGCAAATGTCATTTTAGCATATATAATTAACCATCAATTATGCTTAACATAGCAAATTGTCATCTCTTTTGTTTTCTAAATATCCCCAAGTAGCAGTCTTGATGTTATTTTGAATTTTAGGATTGCGTTTTCTCATTCATTCTCTAGACACTGGGGTGATGTTGTAATTCCAGATTGGTGTCCAGTGCGACATCGGTATTGCTACTTTATTTTATTCTGCATTAAATGGATGTTATATAAGCCATGGAATGTTATTTTTAGTCCATTAAGCATTTAATATGTCTTGTTATTCATTTTTTATTATAAATAATAGAATTATAACAGGAAGAGCCCTGAAAGAAGATGGACTTTAGAAAGAGGAATATATAATACGTATTGTCATGTCTAGAACCCCAGAACATCCTGATACTAGTAAAAAAAAAAAAAACCTCATGACATTTATCTCAAATATATAGAATTTATATTAGTATAAAAGGTCTGGTCCATAATTAGAGAAAAATATGTTCTATGTTTTTAAAAGATTTTTTTATTATTTTAAAATTGTGTGTGTGTGCCTGCAGGTGGGTGCTGTGAGTGCAGCTGCCTGTGGAGGTTAGAGGCATCAGGTCTCTCAGAGCTGGAAGTTAGCGGCGTCATGTGGTTGTAACCTACCTGAGATAGGGGCTGGGAATTGAACTTGGATCTTCTGGAAGAGCAGTATGCATAGACTGGTTTTTTGAGTATATTTTAAGGTAACATTTGGCATATACTTGGGAAGATCTAGACTGGATTGTTGCACTTGGTATACAAATTAGAAACTCAGAGTCTTTTATTTGTCCTGAAGCAGGAAGTGATGCCATCCTTACCCATTTTATGTTGGCTTTTATTGTATTTTTACTTCTGTAAAGTAAGATAGCAAGGAAATGAGAATTCCAAGAGAAGAAAGTTCTTGCCTGTATAGAATTTATATTTAAGATACAAGCCAAAAGGACCTGGAGGGGACAGGAGCTCCACAAGGAGACCAACAAATCCAACAAATCAGGACCCAAGGGGCCCTGCAGAGACTGATGCACCAACCAAGGGCAGTGCATCGTGAGAACCTAGACCTTTGTTCAGATGTAGCTGATGGGCATCTGCCTTCATGAGGGTTCCCTAGTAAGGGGAGCAGGCACTATCTCTGACATGGACTCTGGTGCCTGCTATTTGACTGCTTCCCCCTGGCAGGGCAGCCTTGCTGGGACACAGAAGAAGAGGCTGCAGGCCGCCCTAATGAGATCTGATAGGCTGGGGTCAGATGGTAGGGGAAGAGGGCTCTCTTTCTCAGAGGACTAGTTGTTGGGGATAGGAGGGAGGAAGGTGGGAATGGGAGGAGTTGAGGGAGGGGGTTATAATCAAGATGTAGTGTGAATAAATTATAAAAAGTAAAAATTTAAAAACTGAAAAAAAAAGATACAAGATCTATATTACTTGTGAATTTGGCTTGATAAAGTGTATTTCCTTTTTATGTCAGCACTGAGTTGCTTAGAAAATGTTGTGAAAGATTCCTGGATTAGTAAGAATAAGCTGAAAGGGCTAAGGGAGAAGATTGGTCACAAAAAGTAAAGCAAGAAGGATTTTATGAAAGAGAATAAGAGGTAATGGTGAGACTAAAGGTGGAAAAGACAGTAGGTTGAAAGTGGGTCAGCTTGGGGACGTGAGCAGCCAGCCAGGGAAGGCTCCATCTTCAGCTGAGAGAAACCAGAGTAGGGCTGGAATTGTACAGCACTTGTTGATGTAAGGCACAGTCAGCGCTCAGGGCGCCAGGCCTTCCCATCTGAAATCAACACTTACTCCTGGCTACAGCGTGTTCCGTTGGGACTGCTAGGATTACAGCAATGAGTCTGCACTATGGTTTTAGATGGAACCAGAAGTATTAGGAAGAAATGGAGATACCCAATTCAACGTGTCTTCATTGAGCATCTCATTAGTGATGGTAATGGGCTCTTGAGAGGAATTAGACTAAGTCCAGAACAATTAAGGTAATGACAAGGATGTCTGGGAATTACTGTAGGAAAGGGCAATAACTTTTTAAATAGTAGGTCTCACTTTCATTTTTATGTCTTTAATTATGCTGTGAGATTGTTAAAAGTAAGGAAGGATATCTTTTTATTTTTAAACTCAGCAACTGGCACATACAAAGAATTCAATTAATTATTGTAAGAACAATGCAGATGAATAGAGCACAAATGCACCTAGAGGAAATGGCTAGAGAGTCAGAAAATCTTGTGTAGCACTCAAGGTGGGACGAAGAAACCCAGTTACCAATGTTGGGGCAATGAGAAGGCCAAGCTGGGTTCTTGTGCAGGAACTTCTAGATAAGTAGGTTGGGTGGGACGAGGTTTTTTTGAGAATTGGAAGTTCCTGAATGACGACTATTATTATTATTATTATTATTATTATTATTATTATTATTATTATTATCCACAACAACAACTACTACACCAGGCATGAAGGGGTTGCTGAGGTACTTTCAGGATGGGAAGTCACAAGATTGCTTACAGAGCACAGGCATAGCCTCTGATAATCAGGAGAGAGAAAGTGAGAGGAATGCTGTAGCCTCTTCTACTTGTCTTTACTTCCACATTCTATGGGTTCTTCTGTATTTCCACAAGAAGTCCATGAACTGGGCTCAGGAGACCCCGACCTACACAAAGAGCTAGAGGCAACTAAGGAATTCTGAGAGAGAGAGAGAGAGAGAGAGAGAGAGAGAGAGAGAGAGAGAGAGAGAGAGTCTTCCTTCTCAGGGAAGAACACAGTAACTGATTATCTAGAACCAAGTGCCCTAAAAACATACATGTAACATTAGACAGACTGACCAGATTATATTTAGTAATGTGACATGTATGTGGCATATAATCATATATATTTATATAATGACAATTAATGAAAAAAGAGACCATCAATTTGAAAAAAAAAAAAAAAAAACAAGGAGCGGGATATATGAGAAGGTTGGAGGGAGGAAATTGAAGGGGGTAATGATGTAATTGTAAGCTCAAAAAGAGAAAAATAATTAAAAAGGCACTTAGGAGTTACAAGCAAATGAAATAGACTTTTCAAAAATGAAACAGTTGAGAAACTGGTGAAAGCTATGATAATTCATAGGTATTCATGTAAGCTATTATTCAGAGAATTGATGGTGTTATTCAAAAAATATTTGGAAGATACTTTCTCAAAACTGTATAAAGTTAGCATGCCACGTGAAGGAAAGCCATTGTGTGTGATGATTGAACTCAAGCTTTGAATAAAAATGAGGCACTGGAAATGTGCCTGCCACTGTGAACCTAATGGCTTCCCAATATTTAAAAACTACTTGTGGTGATATTGGTGGTGACATTAATGAATCTTACTTTTTTTTTCTTTTCTTTCTTTCTTTCTTTTTCTTTTTTCTTTTTTTTTTTTTGAGACAGGCTTTCTTTGTGTAGCGTTGGCTGTCCTGGACTTGCTTTGTCGATCAGACTAGCTTCAGATTCACAGAGATCCACCTGCCTCTGCCTCTCAAGTGCTGGGATTAAAGGTGTGTGCCACCGTGCCCAACCGAATCTTACTTTTTGAGGTTGTTCAGGGACATGTATCAATCACCTAGCATAGTTAACCAGTATTTGACCATGCGTGATGTCACAGAATCATGTGCAGGCAAAGACGCAAGTTCAAGGCTGACCAGTGCATTTTTATGTGCTGGAGACTAGAGAGTTTATTGACATTAGGCTCCACATTACAGCCGATCTTTAGGAAACCACTGCTTATATGATTTTGGTGTATTCTTTTGTTTGTTTGTTTGTTTCTTTGTTTTTGAGACAGAGTTTCTCTGTGTAGCCTTGAATGTCCTAGACTCACTTTGTAGACCAGGCTGGCCTCAAACTACTCAGAGATCCACCTGCCTCTGCCTCCTGAGTACCGGGATTAAAGGCATGCACCACCATGCCGGGCTTGATTTTGGTGTATTCTTCAAAGAACATCTTCAGATATTTGAAAGAATAATAAAATTCTACCTCACCTTGCACAAAACTCAAATCCAAGTGGATTAAAGACCTCAACATAAAACCAGAGACACTAAGTCACTTAGAGGAAAAAGTGGGGAAGAGCCTGGAACATATTGGCACGGGAGACAACTTCCTGAACAGAACACCGACGGCCCAGGCCTTAATGTCAACCATTAACAAATGGTACCTCATGAGGCTGAGAAGTTTCTGTAAGGCAAGAGACACTGTCAAGAGAACAAAACGACAGCCTACAGACTGGGAAAAGATCTTCACCAACCCTACATCTGACAAAGGTCTAATATCCAAAATATATAAAGAACTCAAGAAATTAAACACCACCAAACCAAATAACCCAATTGAGAAATGGGGCTTGGAACTAAACAGAGAATTCTCAACAGAGGAATATCAAATGGCTGAGAAACACTTAAAGAAACGCTCAACCTCCTTAGTCATCCAGGAAATGCAAATCAAAACAACTCTGAGATTCCATCTTACACCCATCAGAATGGCTAAGATCAAAAATTCAAGCGACACCACATGCTGGTGAGGATGTGGGGAGAGAGGAACACTCCTTCATTGCTGGTGGGAATGCAAACTAATACAGCCACTTTGGAAATCTATCTGGTGCTATCTCAGAAAAATGGGAATAGGGCTTCCTCAAGACCCAGCTATTCCACTCCTTGGAATATACCCAGAAGTAGCTCCAGCACACAAGAAAATTTGCTCAACCATGTTCATAGCAGCCTTATTCATAATAGCCAGAATATGGAAACAGCCTAAGTGTCCATCAGTAGAAGAATGGATAAAGAAACTGTGGTACATATACACTATGGAATACTATTCAGCTATTAAAAACAAGGAATTCCGAAAATTTGTGGATAAATGGATTGAGCTAGAAATGATCATAATGAGTGAGTTAAACCAGAAGCAGAAAGAATCAAATGGTATATACTCACTTATATCTGCATACTAGCCCAAGGGGCATGTCCCACGAAAGCCTTCACTTACCAGGAAACTGGGACAGAGGGGAGGACATCCTACTGGGACTCTAAATGAGAGACGCATGTGAGAATAGCAAAATAGAAGGATCCAGAGGGTTCTAGAAATCTACAAGAAGAGCATTATGATAGGCAGATTTGGGCCCAGGGGTCCCACTCAAACTAAGGCACCAGCCAAGGACAATACAGGCAGTAAACTTTAAACCCCTTCCCAGATCTAGCCAATGGTCAGAACATTCTCCACAGTTGAGTGGAGAGTGTGATATGACTTTCTCACGTACTCTGGTGCCTCACATTTGACCATGTTCCCTGGAGGGGGAGACCTGGTGGCACTCAGAGAAAGGACAGCAGGTTGCCAAGAAGCGACTTGATACCCTATGAGCATATACAGGGGGAGGTAATCCCCCTCAGGAACAGTCATAGGGGACGGGAAGAATGGGAAAATGGGGGGGGGGGAGGGAAGAATGGGAGGATATAAGGGATGGAATAAACATTGAAATGTAACAAGAATAAATTAATAAAAAAAATTAAAAAAAATAAAATTCTACCCCATTTCCAGTTACACAAATATATAGTTCATATACATCAGATAAAACAGAAAGTACCATAGATGAGCTGCCATGGAAATTTCAAAATGTGAGTTTTAATCTACTAATTTATACATTGAAAAGATTATATGATGTTTCTCACTGATGTTTTTTTTTTTATGTCATTTATTATTATGCACACCTGCAGGTCAGAAGAGGGCATCAGATTACATTATAGATGGCTGTGAGCCACCATGTGGTTGCTGGGAATTGAACTAAGAACCTCTAGAAGAGCAGTCAGTGCCCTTAACTGCCGAGCCTTCTCTCTAGCCCTCTCACTGATGTTTTAAATTCATACTTGTTTCTAAAAATATAGTCACTTTAAATATGTAAACATTTAGGGTTATGATGATTATTTTAAGATGAATCAGACAACTCTTTATTGTGGTCAGATATACATAAAATTTACCTCTGCTCCTTAGGAGTGCAGTCCCTTGGCATGACGTACATTCACACTGTTGTTAAACACACTACCGTCCATCTCTATAACTGTTTAAAACCATCCCAGGCTGAAGCTGTGTGCTGTCAAATACTGACTCCCCAGCCCCCCTGATCCCGGATCAGCACTACTTTCTCTTTCTGACTTTGACTATTCTGGGCAGAAGGAAATCATCATATTTGCTTTTGTGTCCCTTTCATATAGCATGATGTCTTCAAGTTCATCCATATTATATGGCATGTATCAGAAAATACTTTCAAAAGGAAGATAATATCTCATACACACAGCATTTTGCTTATCTATAAAAGTATCTTTCATTCTCCAGTTGTAATTATCATCTTGGAGGCTTAATGCAGAATAAGCTCACCCTTTCTAGCTCTTTCTGCCCTTTGGCTGGCTGGTTCAACAAAGCTGTTCTGATTCAGAACTCCTCTCCAAGCTGCCTGATTCAATTTGGCTTCTCTCAGCTTCTCACTGGAGTGCTCTGGTTGGAAAACTGCCCCTGAACTCCACGAACTCAACTGTACCAAACTCAACTCTACTCAGCTGAACTCACTGAACTGATCTGAACAGCCATGAACTGGACTGCCAGCATTCCTCTCAACCTTCCCCCCACTGACTGCCAACTGAGTTGGGAGTATCCTATCTCTGACTCATTCTGTCAAGTTTTTCTCTGATTTGTCATTTTCTCTGCCTGCAGTTAGACATTTCTTTCAAACATGGGTGCTTCCTTCTACAAACTAACATTCATAGACTCTGGATCTGTTGATAAGAATTTCTTCTCTGGACACCCACAAAGTTTGCTATGATTTGTGTGCTGAAAGTTTTTCAGTGGAGTGAGGAGATAAAAATTATCCATCTACATAGAAGTGGTTAAAGAAATTGTAATCTACTTAAATGATGGGATCTATGAATCCAGATGCTATAAAAAAGTATAAAATAGAAGTTTGTGAGATTGATAATTGTTTCTGTTGTGACAATTAAACTGTGTGTGAATTTTAGCTTAAACAGGAAGGGGGCAATGTAGATGAATTTCAATCCAGCAACATGGCAACTCTGGCAAGGGATCACATCCAAAGACCTAGGTTTGTGTAATCTGGGTAGAATGCAGATATGTCACACACCTTTAATTCCTCTGGCTGGAATACAGACACACCCTTAGCATACACCTTTAATTCCAGACAATGATGTCTAAATGAGGGACAGACAAAGTGACAAATCAGAGAAAGATTTGACAGAAATAGGATACGTCCAACTCTCATGAGAACAGAACAGGAAAGAGAGGCAATTTAAGAGAGAGCATGAGTTGAGTGAGTTGAGTTAAGGTCAGTCAGTTAGCAAAAGTTGGGAGTCAGTTGAGAGGCATTACAGTGGAGTTGAGTTCCTGAGAGTTCAGTTGGTGGCAGTTCAGTTCATGGAGTTGAGAGCTAGACAGTTTTACAGAGACGGGTTGCAGAAAGAACAAGCTAGACATAGCTGAAGGCAAAATGAACTAAGCCAGAGAACGGGTAGAAGCCAGAATATTAGAACAGATTGATAGAGTTAGTTTGAGGCCAAGCAGAACAATTCAGTCAGAAGCTGAGAGAAGCCAGTTTGAATCAGTCAGCTTGGAGGAGTTTGAGCCAGAACATGAGTTGAACCAGCCAGCTAGAGTTCAGAAAGAACTAGAAATGGTGAGCTTATTCTGTGGTAAATCTCCAAAATGACAAATACATCAGGCGAATAAAAGTTAACTTTTCATTTATTTGTTCATTATCTCTAGAGTTTTGGGCCGTTTCCACATTTGGGATGTTGAAAATAACACTGGTGTCACGTGTCTATTTGCCTCCTGCTCTGGGATCCTTGTCGATGCCCCCAGAAGTAGAACTCCCAAGTCACATGATAATCATGTGCTCCATTTTAAAGGAACCACCATACTAAGAATTGCTTTCAATTGTTTTCACTTCAATCTAATGGTGTACAATACTTAAAATTCACGTAAAGCATCCCAGAGTCCTCAGTGGTGCTTAAGAGAAGGAGGAACCTGAGATTGAAAGCGTAAGAGTCAGTGTTCTGGAGGAATGGCAGTCAGTCAGGAAGCCACAGCAGCGGTAGACAGGTGAGGGCAGAGCTGCTCACAGAGCCAAGGCTGACATACGAGGGAATTTGATGAAGCTTGAAATTGATGTGGCCTTAAGGAAAGCAAATTCTGAGAAGACACAATAGCTATTATTAAAGGGCTCTCACCACAAGGGATCAAACTTGCTCTGTGGCCCGAGGGTGGAGGAATTAGTGGTGGCACATGTTAAGTGCTGCCTGCCACTAACCCAGAGCAGGAATGTTAGGTGAGCATGGCAGTGCTAAGGTAGGAAGGTAAACTGTTTCTAAGCACGAAAGCTAGTTCAGCTTCCACATTGAATTTCCTCAGGCAGATCACCTCTTGGATGGGGCAGTGGCCTGCGAGTGGTTAGTGGCACAGCAGAGCTTCCTGAAGTTTCTTCTAACCCTAAATTCCCCAGATTTTCAGGCACAGCTGGATACCTGGAGTCCAGTGCTGGTATGTGAGTGTAGTGAGAAGGGGAGGTGTGGGGCTCCATCAAGCAAAGGCATATGGGAGCCCTCTTGATTGCCCTGATGTGTGTGCATGTGTCCTCAGCCTCCCTCAGTCTGCAGCTGTGTGTGTGGGAGTGAAAACTGTGTGTGTCTGTGTGTGCACGTGAACCTGTGCATTGGGCTGAGGAAGAGCATGTGTTTGGACATGCAGAAGGGTGGTGTCACCATCAGCATGGATGCATGAGGAGTGAACACAGTGGCAAGATTCTGAGTTTCCCTCCCACTGTCTTGCAAGAGGAGTATATTTTAGTTCTTGGAGCTAGAGGTAATGGGTTTTTAAAAGGCTCAAGTTTTGCCTGTAGGTTTTCCAAAAACCTCTTTCTCCAAGAATCATATCTTTCCGCATGAAAATCTGTTATAGATATCTAGTCCATTACGATCTGGGCATATCTTATATCTTATAACATTAATTCATATTGAACTTCATAGCCTAGAAATTGCTTTGATAATTTTCTACTCAATTATCATTATGACTTAGTTTAGCTTCTTTTCTTTGTTAAATAAAGAAGACATAACTGCAGAGATGTTAAATGGCTTAATCAAATTAATAAGTAAGTCTGGGAGATAATTTCAGCTCTCTGGTGCCAAACCCATGCTCATGCCATCCTATGTGCTTTTTAAACTCACCTCTATTATAGCCAGGCTTAAAACAGGTGATTAAACAACTATATTAAATAACCCCTCAAACTCATTAAGCACTAGAAGTGCAGTGCATAGACTTCGGTGAACATCTGTGCTCACTCATGTTTGCACCTGATACATCACACAAGTCAGGATGCAGCTGCAGCTGCTGTGCAAAGTATGGTGTTGGCCAGGGAAAGCACATGTGCGCATGCTCACAGGCTGCTACTGTAGCATGCTGCTGAGGTGCAACACACCAAGTGGAAGGAATGCCATGCACACACAGTGAACGCCTGGGTCAGAAGCCCTGCTCTGGTTTCTGTGTTAGTGATAAGGGAATTTTTGATTTATCCTAAAAATAAAAATTTTGAACTACTTCTCTGTCAATTTCCAGTGACGTGTTAACTTGGCAAAGTGATTAGATTGTTAGGAAATTTATTAGTAATATGAATATTTCTCTGTAAATCAGAAGTTTTCTCTTCATTGAGCCATCAAAACAAAATACAGAAATAAGATACTGAAACTGTGGCTATCAGAGTACAGCTGCAGCTTTTCAACACTGAAAAGACTCATCCTCAATGTGTAGCAATGCTGACCTTAGTGTGGTTTATACAGCACAGTTCCCAGAGTGTTTTGAGTGACATTCACAGAACTCATGCTACTGAGTCACGTGTCAGAACCGTGTCACAGCAGCACGTGGTGCTCCTGCTCCTGCCCTGCTTTGTGTATTGTGTATTGGTTTGTATGGTGGCCGTGCCTGTGCCTTTGGTGTGGCTGTGGTCCTGGGCTCAGACCCAGGTCTTTGAGTCTGCTTGGCAAGCCCTCTACCACTTAGCTACATCGTCAGGTACCCTCTCCTGGTTTTAATAATTACCTTGAATGACTAGTGAATTTGGTTTCTGCCATATCCAGAAGGGCTCAGGGAACAGACTTCACTGGGGCAGCGAGGAGATGAAGAAAAGACACACAGGAGGGTGGGAGCTAGTGGTCTAAGCCCTCTGCTAGAGAAACCCCAGGTCCTTTCCCTGCCACCACCTCAATGTGCTTATTATAATAGAGGTGAACAGAGAGGCAGGGCTATTGTGTACAGATAGCCAGGAGGCAGGGCTTATGACCTATAGCTGAACCACAGAGGCAGGTTTACATTGTCTGATAGGAAAGTAGTCTTCAGACAGTTCCCAGAAGAAAGCTGTGGTGATATCTTCTGCACATTCTCTCAACATCCATACATGGACCAGAAGGGAAGGAGTGTGTGGGGTGGGGTGGGGCCAGGTGGGGTCGGGTGGGGAAGCTTTGCCATCCATGGAAGGCTTTGCTATTCCTCCGTGAATCTGAGGCTCTGGAGTCTTTGATGTTTGTGCCCACGTAGGCAATACGCATTCACTCAGGACTGCACTTGCTCCCTGCTATAAAAAGTCTATCAAAGAGGCCTAGCAACCTTGAGATGGTGTGAAAATGTCTAGAAAGAATAGTAAGATTTTTCTCTTCAGATTCTTTAAATGGTGCTCTGTGAATCATTTCCAAATACAAACCAGGAAGGGAAAGAAAAACAGGAGACGTTAACTTTCCATTTGCCTCAGTCATTGTGAATAATGAGCCGGAAGTTTTACAGCTTTTAAAATACTCCTGGGAATAATGGGCTGGAAGTCACTCTGCTCAGTTAAAAATAATTTCATGAAGTTCCTTATTTATTTGGAGATAAAATTGGCTTAAAGGGTAGGACATGGCTTGGTCAATATAATTTTTTTCAAGCAGCAATTAATGCCAGAGTAATATGTAGGATGCAGAAATGGAGGCCTGACCTTGTCCTTTGGTGGATAATTTACTCAGAAAGATAAATGAGACGAGTGCTCCGTTGTGTCGCTGTGCTGTCACAGAGGACATGGTGTTCTGTCTTTGTTAGGGGCCCCGGGGAGGGAGGTTTTTGGAAGTTACTATGTATTTGTAATGAGGGAGCGTTGGTTTCTAGGGAAATGACATGAATAAAAGTTTGAGCCCTCCTTCCTCAAGACCCAGCTATTCCACTCCTTGGAATATACCCAGAAGATGCTCCAGCACACAACAAGAAAATTTGCTCAACCATGTTCATAGCAGCCTTATTCATAATAGCCAGAACATGGAAACAGCCTAAGTGTCCCTCAGTAGAAGAGTGGATAAAGAAACTGTGGTACATATACACTATGGAATACTACTCAGCTATTAAAAACAAGGAATTCCCGAAATTTGTGGATAAATGGATTGAGCTAGAAATGATCATAATGAGTGAGTTAAACCAGAAGCAGAAAGAATCAAATGGTATATACTCACTTATATCTGCATACTAGCCCAAGGAGCATGTCCCACGAAAGCCTTCACTTACCAGGAAACTGGGACAGAGGGGAGGACATCCTATTGGGACTCTAAATGAGAGATGCATGGGAGAATAGCAAAATAAAAGGATCCAGAGGGTCCTAGAAACGTACAAGTAGAACATTATGATAGGCAGATTTGGGCCCAGGGGTCCCGCTCAAACTAAGGCACCAGCCAAGTACAATACAGGCGGTAAACTTTAAACCCCTTCCCAGATCTAGCCAATGGTCAGAACATTCTCCACAGTTGAGTGGAGAGTGTGATATGACTTTCTCACGTACTCTGGTGCCTCACATTTGACCATGTCCCCTGGAGGGGGAGACCTGGTGGCACTCAGAGGAAGGAAAGCAGGTTGCCAAGAAGGGACTTGATACCCTATGAGCATATACAGGGGGAGGTAATCCCCCTCAGGAACAGTCATAGGGGAGGGGAATAATGGGAAAATGGGGGGGGGGGGAAGAATGGGAGGATACAAGGGATGGGATAAATATTGAGATGTAACAAGAATAAATTAATAAAAAAAAAAGAAAAGAAAAAAAAAGTTTGAGCCCTCAGGGGATTTCCAGTTGTAGGGCTACAAGTGAGGACCATGGTGAGATGCTTAGGGGGTCCTTAACTTGACCAAGCAGCAGCAACAGCAGCTCTATAAGGATAAAGTAGATTTAACCTGTAAAGGGCTAGGAATGCCTGTTGAAAATTCAAGCTCCTTTATATGTTTGGAGAGCCACAGCCAGGACAGACTTAAATTTTAGGAAGAAAGCACTAGAGAGCAGATTGGAAAAGGGAGATGTTACTTCATTCATTCATTCATTCATTCATTCATTCATTCACTCAATAAACATATATTGTGTATGTACTTTGTGAAAGTGACTATATTAGGTGTAAAGATAGCCCTAGTGGAGTTTGCTATTAATGGTGAGTCATATAATTTACTAATAAATATAGTAAATGAATTAATTGATAATATGCTAGAAGCTAGTGAATTCTAAGAAAGAAGCCAGGTTAGGAGTGCAGTCTGGGTAGATAACAACATGAACCGCATGCCAAGTTATCCAAGTAAAAGATGAGGACGGGCCACAGAGAGCTCGGTGCCTAAGAACACTTACTATTTCACAGAACCCTAATTTGGTTCCCAGCACCCACGTTGAGTGCTTCCCACTGTCTGTAATTCCAGTGCTGAGGATCTGACACCCTTTTTCATAAATTAAAAAAAAAGAGGACTAGACTAAAGGTGATACCTTAGAATGGAGAAAAGCAGTGTATTGGAAGACATGGGTTTTTTTCTTTGATTTTTACCCTTTTTCATACAAACTCATGACCAGTCGATAATGCATTGTTTCAAGGTGAATGCTCCTTGTAGTACCTATCAGGGTAGCAGGTTGACTGTCACAGCTAGACTCTTCCTCGTGCCTCTGTAGAACTGCAGATCAGTTTCTCCCTGGCCACCTGATGTTTATGCTAATGAGCTTCCTGCATAAGCGTATCTGTTAGTATAGCAGAGTCTTGACAATTTAAAAATCAAATGCCTTCTAGTCTTTTAAAATATAGGTTTATTTAGTTATGTGTGTGGTATATATGTGTATGTGTGTATACTCGTGTGTGCACATACTCCTGTGTGTGCACATGTGTGTTTTCGTGTGTGTGGCTGTGAGGCGTTAGTGCTGGGTGTCTGCTGCAGTCATTCTTCTCCTTGTTTGCTGAAGCAGGGACAGTCACGTGAGCCCAGATCTCGCTCATTTGGCTACTCTAGTGACCTCGCTTTGTCATTGTCTCGGGAAATATGAGCAGGCCACCATATCTGCCTAGCATCTATGTGAGTGCTGGCAACCCCATGTCTGGTCCTCACATTCTCACAAAAAGCACATTGTGCATTGGATCTTCTATCCAGGCTTTCTTTTTTTCCTTTTTCAGAGTGTCTTGTCAGCTAAAGGGCTGGACTTTGCTGACTGTAAACTCACACTGCAGCTCACCATGTTCTGTCCTTTACATGGCTGTCCTGGACCTCAGGCATCATCGGAGCCGGTGTCATCTTTTGGCCCAGCTGTTGGTAGTAGAGTGTTCTTTCGTTGAGCGACACACACGCTGTCTAGGTGTCTCTTCTGCAGATTAATAGTTGTGTCTGCTCAAGGCCTAGAGTCCGCAATTCACTGGGGTTGCAAAATGCGATATTCTTACTGGATCTGTTTCAGTTATTAGCTGTAATACCTTAATTTTTATTTATTTTGCCTGAATGTATATTCATGCGCTACATATATGCCTGGTGCCCATGGAGCCGAGAGGGCATCAGAACCCCTCCATCTGGAGTTGTGCACAGTTGTGAGCTACCGTGTGGGTGCTGGCAACTGAATTCAGGTCCTATGTAAGAGCAGCAAGTGTTAAGTGCTGAGCTCATGCTCCAGCCCATAAGCTGAAATACTCATATAAATTAAAATTTCCCTTTTACTCTTTGGTTTCTCATATGTACACTTCTTATTAGAAAGACAGGACAAATGTGTTTTCTTTTACTCACCTGTTTAAAGATAAGGAGTTACTTCCCTATCACCCACCATTTGATTACTCTATCCATGTTTTACTTGTGTGTTCTTACAATAAAGGGAGCCCCGATTGGCTATACCATCCTAGTGTCTTTATATAGCACACAGGAGTAGGCCAGTCCACTCCAGACTTAAGGTCCTCCACTATAGTAGGTGCACTAAGTGTCCCATATTTGTTGGCTAGTTGGGGGTTCTTTGTCCTCCTACACATGACAGCTATCTTGATTGCTTGGATTCTTCCCACGTAGGTGCTAATACCTAGCTGTTAAGTCGTCACAGCCAGTTGTATTTTGGGTTTGTGGAATAGATTACTTAGCTTTGCTATAAATGCTTTTCTTAGGATCTTCTTTATTAGTTAGTTTGTTTTATGTGATAGTAAAGGAAATTAAAAATTAAAAATTAAAGCCCCGGATAGAGATGACTTAGCAGCAAAGAGCGTACATTGCACTTGAGAGAACCCAAGTCTAGTTGCAGCATCCGTGTTGGGCAGCTCACAATTTCTCATAATTCCAGCTCCAGGGAGTTGCAAGATCAGATGGGTGGCAGTTTCCCTGCAGAAGATTTCAAAAAGGAGCAAGACAGGTGGGGAATGAGAGCACTCTTTGATTTCATAGGTTTGAAGTGAGCATAAAATACCCCGGGTAACAGAAATGTCTTGTTGAAGTGTGTTTTAGAGTTTCTCAGACAGAGCTGAGTACTGAGACCCCAGCAGCTTGAGGATGATCAAATCCACCACAGTTAAGGGAGGATGTTATGGCACAAACTGCAGTGTGGAATACAAAGAGGAAAGGGACCTTAGTGGTAAACACTAAGGAATTAGGGTTTTATGTACTTTTGTAAATAGGCACCATGCACGTGTGTGCTGAGCAGCAGTCTAAACCAGAAGCCACTGTCCAGACATGCATCATCACATCAGCGGGTCTGGTACTCTGGTGTCTAGGTGTGGGTGCCATGGACTTTGCATATAATATGGGATTAGATTCCTAAAAATCTGAGCATCTTTCTTCTTGGGCCTGTAGCTAAACATGCTATGTATTTGAAAGCTGTCAAGTTTTGTGTTTTGCATAGATTGGTGTGCTGTCATGAAAGTAGACGAGGAGGCCTTCTTTGTGAGGAGCCAGTCCAGAGGGTTCTAAGCTCCTATAACCTCCAAGTGCATTAAAAAAACACCAGGTGTTTCTTTCTACACATTCGTTAACATTACTTATGAACTCAAGTGGCATAACCTTTTATTTCTGTTTTCTCTTTCTTTTCTTTTCCAAAAAACTAGGCCTGCCTTCAGAGACCTGAGATCAGACTTGAATCACTCAAAGAAGATATTAAGGAATTCTTTAAAATATCAGGTTTGTAAAGTACTTCTCTTACCTTTACGTATCCCCAGACTTCCAGCTACTTCTTTAAAGCTCATGTAACTTGGCTGAAAGGCGTCTGTGTGGAGAGAATTAGAATTCACATATTTAATAAAATTGTACAAACACTCAAGGATGGTGTAAAAATGACTGCTTTGCAATAACCAATTGTTTTCTTCCTAGTCAAAATATGTCCCAAGTGTAGCAAATATATACTTATTTAAGTAGCTTGTCTTTTTACTTCCTACTATGGCTCGCCTTCTACATTATTTTTCTATGCACTCAAAAATCAAAAACCAGAAACAAAATCTTAATTGTTGGACAAAGAGGGACACCCTGGCGTCAGCACTTACATGTGGGAGCTGAGACACTAAGTGGTAGCGCCTCAGAATATGATGTTGGTCAGCCAGAAGTTTAAAGACATTCATTTTTGCATTTTTAACAGTGAGAAATGATGTTACTCTTGAGAAAACGATTTGGTAGTTTTACATACATAGCAATGGTTAGCAAAATTCTTTCACAAATAACCATGATGCCAATGTTTTAGTGAGTTAAAGTTTATTAAGTTGTGGCTCAGCACCCACATGGTGGCCCACAACTACCCTTAATTCTAATCCCAGGTGATCCGGTTGCCTTCTTCTGAGATTCGCAGGCTCATATGTGAATTTTGGTGCACGTATATATACACTCAGGCACACACACATAAATTTTAAGAAGGTAAAAAATTTTACCATGTTGCATATTTAAGAAACTTATATTTATTTATTTTTTAATTTAAAAACAGGTTGGGAGAAGAAGCTCCAGAATGCTGTTTATAGTGAACTGAATGTGTGAGTTTTCCCATCTATTTTGAGATATTTATTTGTTTAACTATATTTACTTTGTAAGTAGTGGGATTAGTGTTGCTGTCTGTACCTATATTCTCACTTTTCATTAGTGCACTTACAGGATTTCAAGTAAGTTATGTCACCAATCATCACAGTCTAGTCTGAGAGGAGTCATGAGCAGGTGGTACTTTCCTATGTTGCCAAGTTTGTATACTGAGACTGCATTCATCCAGTGTAATTAGTAATGGGATGTTTCTCATAATACTTACATTCTTTTTATTGTTGAATTTTGAATATTATACTTCTTTCTGTCATTACAAAGTGACCATCCAAAACATAATTTCTTTTTCTTTGTAAGATTATTATTGTTACTAAGAATCTAATGTTTTTTATCTTGATTTGCCATCAGTGCTTATTAAAGTGTATATAACTTTTGCTCTAAAAAAGTACAGCTCTAGACTTTTAGCTTTGTGGTTTATTAAACACCGCACTGTTCACACATTGTTTATGGAGTGTCCCCTGTGTGCCAGTGGGATGCGAAGCACTCAGGGTGTGGACTAGAAAACTAAGCCCACATCCTGCTCTCATGATGTGTGTAAGCAGGCCAAGGCGTTTCTGGTCTCCTCTTTGGTCACCACCTGATCTGTCTCTAGCACTCTCTAGTTTCTAACATTCCATTTCCCACGTTCTCTGACTAACCTGTTGTTAATGGGGAAATGGATACCTTTGCTTAACCAGGATGCTTGTGAGGTAGGCTCAGATGAAGATCTGTAGGTTTATACTTTGGACATACACTTAGTTTCTTTTCTATTGTTGTGAAGAAACTCTACAGCCAAGGCAATTTATAAAAGAAATCATTTAATTGGGGACTTGCTGATAGTTTCCAAGGGTGAGTCCATGACCATCTTGGTGGGGAGCAAGACAACAGGCAGACTGTCTGGGCCAGTAGCTGAGAGCTTACTGATGCACAGGCTCAAGGCACAGAGAGAGGGAGAGGGAGGGAGGGAGGGAGGGACAAGGGAGGGAAGGAGGGAGAGAGATGGAGACAGAGAGACAGACACTGACTGAGACTGACTGGGCTTGGTAAAGGCTTTTGAACCCTCAAAACTTAACCCCCCAGTGATGCCCCTCTTCTAACAAGGCTACACTCTTAATCCTTCCCAAACAGTTCCAAAAACTAGGAACTCAACATTCAAATATATGAACCAATGGGGGCTATTCTCATTCAAGCCACCACATACATTTTAAAAATTAGATTTTAGTGTTTTTCCTATTATCGTCTTCCAAGTTGGTTTTTGAATTCTCAGCTAACATCAGATATAAGTGCTATCTATTATTGAAATTGAATGTAACTATGTTATTGGTAGTTTGGCCACCAATTGAGTAGATGTTTGTTATGACAAGTAAAAACTATGAATTCACACAATGTATTATTACCAATCCTGGCCTTTCCATCTGAGATGTTATTAATGACTTCTGTTGTCATGATCTAGTGCAACCTGAAAACAGTTTTTTGATTTTCTAAAATATTTTATTTAATTTTAATTTATGTGTGTTGGTGTGAGGGTATCAGATCTTGGAGTTACAGACAGTTGTGAGCTGCCTATGGGTGCTGAGAATTGAACCCAGGTCTTTGGAAGAGCAGGCAGTGCCCTTAACCACTGAGCCATCTCTCCAGCCCCTGAAAACAGTTTTGTATGCTCAACTGTGTCCTTTTGTTTGATGGGAAGGCCTGTTTTTCATTCATTATCATATCTTCTGTATCCTACACAATGCAACTTTGTACATTTTTCTAATAACTAATTGAGAGGTTTAAGGAGCTCATTAATACTGCATTTCTTGTTTATTGGGAAATGATAAAACAGAAGTGGGAGCTCGGTATCAGTCTTTTGTTACTGAAAAAGACTTAATAGACACATGCATGTGCTCATACAGAATTTCACATACATGTAAACACAGTTTTTTTTAAAAATAAAGGCCATAGCTCATAATGAGAGTACAAGGAATCTGTAACCTGAACTTCAAGATTAAATAGTAATAAATATCCAATCAAACAATTATTTAAGTGGTCTGCTATGGTTTAAATGTCCCCTCCAAGATCCAAAGTGGGTGAAATGTATATTACCAACTGAGACCCTTGGGAGCTGTTAGGGCACAACCCTTACAGGTTGGCCTGGAGATACTATAAAAGGCCAGGTTTGGCCCTGTTTTCCCAGTGAGCCTCTTACCTTCTGTAACCAGATGATATAGAAGGAAGGCTCTGTCCAGATATTGGCACTTGGGTGTTTGACTTCCTGGCTCCAAAACTGTAAGCCTGTGTGTTTCTGTTCTTGACTGATTACATTTTGTCTGGGTGTGGTTTGTAAACCTATCATCTCTGTGCTTGAGAGGCAGAGGCATCACCAGTTCAAGGCCATCCTGGTCTGTATAGCGAGTTCCACGCCTGCTGGGGCTGCCCAGTGAGACCCTGTGTGAAATATAAAACAGAAGCATTACTCATTACTAGGATGATAATGAAATTAAATTAGTCCCTATACGTACAAATGAACTATTAGCAGATACTCTATTTTGTTTGTAGCATAGACTACAGAGGTAAGTAACTTCTTACCAGGACAATTCATTATTGAGAGCTCGATATGCTACTTAGCTGTGCTACCCAGTGTGCTGCCTCTCTCTGCTTCCAGGTATCCTTTGCCCAGTCATCCTTCTGCACCTGCGGAGCATCTCAAAGAGCCTTTGGTGTACATGAGGAAAGCACAGGTCGGCCACTGTTGGTTTTCCTTTTCTTCTTGCATGCCAAGTAATACAATGTAGAGCATATTCTTATTGGCCCAGTATATATTAGATCATGTAAAGACTCGGTGAGAAGCTTGTAAGTAATAGTGATTCTTGTACTGATACCATATTTAAAATGTAGTTACTCTCACAGCAGGCTTTTACTGTTAGTTGGCTGGCAACAGGAATAAAACATTTCAAAAGTTAAAAATAAAACAAGTTAAGTACAAAAGCTACAAGAAGGCATTAGCATGTAAAGTCAGTGATCCTGTTACATGTTCCCATCTCTCCAGCCCACTTCTGTGGCACAGCCGTGCTTGTGGACCTTCCTTAGAGTGCTGAAAGGGGCTGAGGAAGCACCACAGCCGCAGACAAGGTTCTTCTCTATAGCATGGTCTCAGAAATAGTTGAGAAAATTTCAGATCACTTGTACAGAAAGCCTGTGAAGCCATCCCTTTGCCTCCTCTGTCATGCCTTTGCAGCTGTAGGAAATGCTCTTCTGCATCCAGGGTTACTGTGGTATGTGCTAGCAAGATTCTAAGTGCTACTTTCATTAAAACCTCCTCTAAATTAAAAGGCAGTAGAGACAGTATAACAGAAACTGTGGAGATTCCAAGGAAGTATGTAATATACTTATTCTTGGTGTTATCTATAAGGTCAGATAATATCTATTTGTATAAAAGCACAATCGCTAAATATATTCATGAAAGAATTGTGTGGCTTTTGTTACAAATTTAAACTGGAAAAAACTAGAAAGGTAAAGTCTAAATATTTTTTGGAAATTTTTTTCTATTTTTATTTTTACTGAGACAGAGTCTTACTATGTAAGCCTGGCTAATCTGGAACTCACTGACCTTAAACTCAGAGAGATCCACCTGCTTCTGTCTCTATAGTGCAGGGATTAAAGGGGTGTATCACCATGCCTAGAGAGAAAAAAAAAAATCGTTTTAACTCATTTCATGGGAGAGAGCCAACCCCTGGACACTATTAACAATACTCTGCTATGCTCACAGACACGTGCCTAGCAGAGCTGTCCTCTGAGAGGCTCCACCCAGCAGTGGACTGAAACCAGTGCTGAGACTCAGAGCCAAACATTGGGCAAAGCATAGAGAGTTTGTGGAAAAGTAGGGGGAAGCATAGAAGGACCTGGAGGTGACAGGAGCTCCACAAGGAGGCCAACAGAGCCAACTAAACAGGGCCCAGAAGGGCTTGTGGAGACTGAAGCACCAACCAAGGACCATGCATGGACTGGACTTAGGCCCCTATACAGATGCAGCCGATGGGTAGCTCAGGCTTCATGTGGGCCCCCTAGTAAGAGGAGCAGGGCTGTCTATGACATGGATTCTGCTGCCTCTTTGATCACTTCCCCCTAACGGGACTGCCTCGCCGGTCCACAGGGGAAGAGGAAATGCTCAGTCCTGATGCAACTTGATGATCTGGGGTGGGTGGATAGGGTGGAACTCCCCTTTTCAGAGGTATTGGGGAGGGGGGATGGGAGTAGAGGGAGGGAGGGTGGGGCCAGGAGGAAGGGAGGGAGGGGGCTAAGAAGGGGATGTAAAGTAAATAAACAATTAATTAAAAACATAAACAATCATCATAAGTCACAAGATGTTACTGTTTATCTTTTGTCAGCCTGGGACTCACTGTGTTGACCAGATTAGCCTCAGACGCACAGAGATCTGCCTGTCTCTGCCTTAGAGTGTTGAGATTCTAAGTGCACATCAGAATGTCCAGCAGCATTTTTAATTGATTTATGCAGCAGGAACTTCATTTATATTGAATAAGAGTTTGCAGCTTTTCTCCCAATCAGGCTTCCATAGTCACATAAGTTTGAACAACATTGGGTTAACTGAAGTTTAAATACTTAAAATTTTATCCAGTGTTATTTAAACTTCCATTACTATAAAACCCCATTTCTGTATAGAATACTTTGGGAGAGATTTTGGTACATTCAAAGAAAGTGGTATGTGAAGAAACTAGTACAAGTTCAAGTTCTTTTATCCCAATGCTATTAGCACAGAGCTCTAATGGGCCAGGACTCAGTACGTCCCTTGTGTCCACTGGTTTGGTTCTCATGGAGACTGATAAGGTGAGTCACTCTGCCTAACTTCACATAGCAGTCAGTGGTAGACACAGAACTTGACCTGAACAGTATGCGTCACAGTTCATGCTTCCTAGTGGGACTCATTTAGCCCTGATCTACTTCTGGAAACTCAGAATACTCTATGTGCATCTGCCCTCAGGACACACCCCAACAGCTTAAATAACTTCAATAGGCTCTAGTTCTCAGTAGTTCCCTTGCCTCTCAACTGTATGCCACTGGGGTCTAAGAAGTTAGTACATGGGCCTGAAGACACTGACTGTTTTGGTTTTTTTTAAAGATTTATTTGTTTATTCTTATGTAAACAGTATTCTGCCTGCATGTTCACCTGCAGGCCAGAAGAGGGCACCAGATCTCATTATAGATGGTTGTGAGTCACCATGTGGTTGCTGGGAATTGAACTCAGGACCTTGGGATGAACAGGTAGTGCTTTGAACCTCTGAGCCATCTCTCCAGCCTGGCACTGACTGTTTTAGCCACAGTGCTGCTGATGCCACCACACTCTGAACAGTACCTGGTGCAGAGAAGTCAACTAAAGAGTGAGGGTAGCCATCTCAACCAGCTTTGCCATGTCTAGGAATATCATTGTAATGTTTTTTTCCTATTAGGGTAGATATTGTTAATGAAAAACAATGACAGATTGCACCTTTTCTTTCAGGGAAGTTGGGAAAAAAGAATCCTGAAGAGTTTAAATAGTATGTGCACAGAACTGAATATCCCGTTAGCACGAAAGGTACATTTAACATTTTTTTTTCTGCTGAAGTATTTGTGCGTTAACTACTGAAAAAAATGTCATAAATTGTATACCTGTTAGACTTGATATTCTTCAGTTACTGGTGTATGTGCCAATTGTTTGGTTATGTTTTATGCATAATCTTACTTTACATACTTAATGATTTTATAATGAACCTGTGCTGTAGCCTACTTAGACATTTGGCTGTTGTCTTGGTTACTTTCCTATTGCTGTGCAGGTTATGCAAGGAAGGGTTTATTTGGAACTCCTGTTCCAGAGGGGTAGAGCCCATCACCGTCTCAGTGGGGAAGCATAGCAGTGGGCAGGCATGACGAATTAGGAATTAGAAAGCAAGCTAGAAAGGAACCATGCAAGCCTTTGAACTCACAAAATGCACCCCCAGTGACACACTTTATTGAGGAAGGCCACACCTTTTACCCTTCCCAAATTTCAGCACCAACAGGGGTGCCAAGTGTTCTTATGCCTAAGACTCTAGGGGCATCCCACTCAAAGCACCACAGCTATAAAAAAAATGATTATACTTTAAAGATTTCAGTGTTTGGACATTTAGTGTTTGGACATTCTGAGTAAGTGAGCACAGTAGCACTGTTCCTTGAAGGCCACGATTACTGCAATCTTGTAATTAGTAATATGTATTACCATCTTCTAGTATTAATGTAATAAATAAAAAGAATATCTGCAGGCCTGGAGTTCTGCTTAGATCTAGTTCCTTACTTAGTAAGGAAACATCACTGGGAGTCTGTTCTAGATAGTATAGCTGCTCCCAGGTAGGAGAGAATGAGTTTCCCTTCCTTCCTTCCTGCCTGCTAGCTGTCCTGCACCGCTGAGTAGCTCAAGAGTGAGACTGTTGGTGAGTGCTGAGGAGAAGCCACTGAAGCACTAACAGGGTAGCTTACAGACAAACTTAGAGGAAAATCTGTCTGAATGCGTAGTGCGGCATGGTGCTGTCTTTCACACCAGAATATCATGCTGCGGAGGCAGTCATACCCTGAGCCACGCTTTCCTGAGCTTGCTGATGGGTGAGAACTGTGGGGTATGGCTGAGGAGCAGGTCTTCCTGAGATTTCCTGGCCCGTCTGACCGTTTACTTTCTCTTCTTAGACTCACTGGCTCCATGATCTAAAGAAACCATTGAGACTAGATATGTTGTAATCATTTTAAAACTTAATTCATATATGTAATTCCAAAAAAGTTCTCTGTGTTTAATTGGTTTCCCATATGCTATGGTACCTTATTTAAACTTTTGAATAAGTTATTGATCTTTGAAACCAATTAAAATTTTTTCTAGAGACCAGTTGGAGAACAGAAAGAACTTCTCAATAAATGGAACGAAATGGGAACTGATGAGCCAGGTATGTATGGACTCCTATGAGATTGGCAATTGGACTGAAATAACATAGTGCTTCTCTGGAGGCACGTGACCTTCCACCTCCACTAATCCCCTGACATCTGATTTGTCGATTTCTGTTTTGCAGTATAAGAATTTACAGCTTTTTAGTCTGTGTTTTCTATTACTTGGATAACACTAAATCACTTATTCTTTTTTTTCAAACAGCATTTTAAAGCATTTTTATAAAAGAATAAATAATCTTTTGGTCACCTCTTCTGTGATGTTCCCTGACCCTTAGTTATAAGAAGTTTGTTATAGACAAAGGACCAGGGTGTCTGCTGTGAAATTAGGTTCTCTATATAAGACTGGGAACCTGTACTCCTGAAATGACAACAGTACGGTAGGGTAGCCTAAACAAGACCAGACAAGGACAGCACCAGTTGATATGCCAGCACGGACAGGGAAGATCTATGATTTTAGGCTTATTATAGATGGACTGTACATAGTTAACAGATGTTGAGAGAGGAAAACTCAGCCTGCCCTAGGGATGGCCCTAAGCATTTATCCAATACCAAGCGTACAGCCCTAAAGTGTATGCTTATGAGCAACACTAAATGGACTCGATTGGCTGTATTTATAGATTTATGTGCATGTAGACATCTAACAGTAATAATTGAAGAGAAACAATAGAGATCATACAGAAAGTAGAAGGAAGGCTTGGAGCTAGAGAAAGTGTAACAGTGGTAGGAGGAGTGGAGATGGTGGTAATAGAGGATTGAAGATAATGAGAATACGTTACACCTGTGTTTGAAATGTCACAACGAAGCCCATCAGCGTGTACAATTGATGAATGCTGATGACAGTGAAAAAAATTTAAAAGTGCTGATGACAATGAAAAAAATAAGAACAAATATAAAGTTCATTCAGTAGTTTCCCTAGCTTTATCTTTTAGTTAAAGTAGAAATTCTGTAAGCTTAATTATATTGAGGTGCTGAGGAAAGATTGGCTAATGAAAAGTAAATTTCAGGAACTTCAAGTGTTTTTAAGTTGTGTTTTGTCTCACTTTAAATTTAATGGACAGTCAGTTTTATAAACACATAATGAGTAACAGTTGTATACTGTATGCCTATAATTGTTTGGACAGATGCATACATGGCTCCCCCCAGGCCAGCCCCCACTGCTAAAGCTAGTCTGGGAACTAGGCAGGCACGTGCTGTAATAGGAAATGGTGCAGCTGAAGCCAGAAAAGCTTGATCCAAGCAAAGGAATTAATTGAGAATGCATTATTTGTATTCTAAAAGCTTTGAAAGTTCTCAAACAGAATCTTTATAAGAAACTCTTAAGGTCTTCTGTAATGTTGTTTAAGGTGTCGAAGACAGTGTTTTTATTTCTGTGTTCCCAGTATCTCATACAGTGTACAACAAATAATACTCAATAAATAAGTGATTCATCTCTATAGAGCCATAGGAAAGTGATAATATTTACTGGACATTTCCTATGTTATCTGAATTTTTGTTTTACTCTCATTTCAGACTTAAGACTTTTTCGACCCGTTTATGCACCTAAGGATTTTCTTGAGGTATGCTCTGTTGGGTAGATATGCAAACAGGATGGGTGTAACAGAAGACCCTGCATGACCCCAAATGGCTTTTTAACCTGAGGTGATGCAACAAGAATTATCATGCTTGACAAGGGAAAACCTATAAGAGACTAACAAAGCTTGTTGTTTATTTTTAAAGGTATTAATTAATCTCCGCAACCCAAATTATGAAAATGGTGATTCTCTTAGTTTTAGGACTCATTTGGGTTTAATCCAAGTTCCTCTGAAGGTAAAAGACATCCCTGAATTGGTAAGTATGTGTATATATATATATACATATATATATGTATATATATATAATAAGTTAATGTATATTCAAAGATAACCACTAGAAAAATATTTTAGTGCAGCATGTATCTACTATAAGTCATAGATGCATTAAAAATTAACTATTGTGATATCTTTTTAGTTGGAAATATATACATAGAAAGAGCAAGTTTGTGTATGGAAATCAAATCAGTTTACATTGGCCTATAAATGTTTTGCCCATTATCTTAATAAAGAACAAATATTTGTGAGCAGTTTGCTTGTATCATTATAAAAATGATTGGAGCAAATCATAAGATTTAAAAATGGATGTTTAATAAAACACTTGTTATTTAGTTTAACCAACTTTCCTGGAGCCTGTAACATGGTGAGACACTATGCTCTGGAACCCATCGCTTCAGTGAGGGATAAGTTTGAAAATGGACTCTGAGGAGATTTCCTGATCTCGGGAATGAAGTTGTCATCACTCCGTTACTCATGTCAGAATAAATAAATAAAGGATGCAGTGTTGTCAATTCCTCTGTGGTGGTGAAACTCTGAATTTTAAAGATAGAGAGGTCATGATAACTAATGTGTGTTAGTGAGAGGTGTGCAGTGACCCTGTCAGCTCCATGCCCTCTGCTATCTCCCTTTTGCCAGCTGGCTCTTTTTTTTTTTTTTTTTTTTTTTTGGTGAATAAAGGGATGGTTCTGGAGAGCTATTTGAAAGACTCCATCAGGAGAAAATTGTTTCCTCCTGCTTTCTGTGTACAGTATTGTCCTCCTCAGCCCAGCTCCAGCCTGCTCCTTTTTGCATTTTGTTGTTTTTCTCCACCCTTGGTCTTGGTCAAAGCCTTGAGCACCTGGAGGACACTCTTCTGATTTCATACTTTCTTTTCATTTATGCCCCTAGAAGCCAAAGTTGCTTTCTGGATTTGCTGCTTCTGTTTTCTCCCTTGACATCTGTGGCATGCCTTTTCTTTATTAACTAGAAGTTGACTGATAAATAAGCAAAAATGGCTTTCTTCATAGAGCTGTGGAAAGGCTCAAGGATCAGAGACCTCATAGGCTGAGAATGGAGGTTCTGTGAAGACTGTCTGGTGGAACTTCTTCCCACTACAAAGTCACATGCCTCTCCTCACCCCCATAGGAGTCCAGAGGCACACTCACCAGAGATACACAACAGCTATTAACTCAGAACCCTCCGATGTATGGTAGGAAGATAGACGTTATTAACACAGGGATCAAGTAGAAGTCTATGGAATGGTGAGACCTATGTTCTTTTCTCTGCTCTATGCTTTCAAACCCTCTACCCACTCCAGAAGATCAGAAAAGCTAGCAAAGATGTGGAGAACCCTTCTAGTTTCACAGTTGGCTGGCTACAGAGCCCAGCACACTCTAGGGAAATCTCTGCTGCATAACTCCCAGTCATATTTTTTATTGCCATATTCCCATACTTAAGTGATGAACTTAAAATCCCTAGGTGTATAAACTGTTGCAATTTGAGAGCATGAGGTAATGAACTCAATGAGCAAAAGCAGAGGGGAAGGGGAGGGGAAGTGAAGAGAGAGAGAGCATGGGAAGGGAGGGGAGAGGAGGAGAGAGAGCATGGGAAGGGAGGGGAGAGGAGGAGAGAGAGAGCATGGGAAGGGAGGGGAAGCGAAGAGAGAGAGAGCATGGGAAGGGAGGGGAGAGGAGGAGAGAGAGCATGGGAAGGGAGGGGAAGCTAAGAGAGAGAGAGCATGGGAAGGGAGGGGAAGCGAAGAGAGAGAGAGCATGGGAAGGGAGGGGAGAGGAGGAGAGAGAGCATGGGAAGGGAGGGGAGAAGAGGAGAGAGCATAGGAAAGGAGGGGAGAGGAGGAGAGAGAGCATGGGAAGGGAGGGGAGAGGAGGAGAGAGAGCATGGGAAGGGAGGGGAGAGGAGGAGAGAGAGAGCATGGGAAGGGAGGGGAGAGGAGGAGAGAGAGCATGGGAAGGGAGGGGAGAGGAGGAGAGAGAGCATGGGAAGGGAGGGGAGAAGAGGAGAGAGAGCATGGGAAAGGAGGGGAGAGGAAGAGAGAGAGCATGGGAAGGGAGGGGAGAGGAAGAGAGAGAGAGCATGGGAAGGGAGGGGAGAGGAGGAGAGAGAGGGTGAGAGAGTGTGAAGGAGAAGGAGGTTTGGACTTAGGGTGACACAGAAGAGAAGAGGCCACAGTTGGCTCCATATTAACTTTGATTTATAGACTGACACAAGACAGAAAGCAGAGAGGCCCATGTACCAGCACTGGTATCAAAAACATATTCTCCTGGTAGTCTCAAGCTCTGGCTCCAATCTGGGATCAGTCTGTTTTGGGTCTTGGTGGAGTCCTTTTTATTAACCCTTTTCTCTTTATTGCTATCTCTGGAAATTTTCTCCTCTTTGGTTAGAATAGTATTTGTTGGGCAAAATCACAATTTTAGGTTCTGCTGTAGGGCCTATGGTCTCCCAGTCATGGATTTTGGTAAGGATTATAGTACTGGGCATGATAGTCCTTCATTCTAGAAACTTTCTGATTGGATTTGCAGCTTGTTGCAGCATTACAGTCATGCCTCTATTGCACCACTGGACCCATCTTGCTTGCTAGGTCAGTATTGTAGCGTGCAGGAGTATGGTTATGCCTCATCTGCAGTCATCAGTATCAGTTCCTGCTATCCTTGTACTGTGCAGGATGATTCTAACTCAGAATGATTGGATTATGTAGACTCTTTCATGTTACAAGGAGATTTCTTGAAATGGAGATTTACTAACTCAAAAGAGAGGTTGTAACTAGTTTAGTGGACTATCCAGATGGGACTAGACATTAGTAGTTCAGTGTTTGCCGGGCCGGGCATTCGATAAGTACTGGGGAGTGCTATACTGAGAAGTAGTTGTCATCTTCGAAGGACTGCAGTCTAGTAGGGGGATGGACAGTGAAGGGCAGTTTTACTAGAGTGTGAGTGAGTGTTTAGGTCTAAGCTGAGAAGAGATAATATATTGAGAGTTCCTTTTGTCAGTCTGGAATAGCAAGGAATGCTTGTGAAGAGCCAACCTCCCTATGGTCAGTTTTGATGGAAATTAGAGTTCAGACCAATGAAATGGAAAATGGACATCCAGATCCCATATGCCATAAGTAAAACTCTCCATTTTGATTATGGGACCTAGTATTGAGGTGTTTATTGGCCCTAGATTTGTGGTTTAGTGTCCAGATCAGCACTGTTATTTTTTGTGTTGTTTTGTTTTTGGAGACAGGGTCTCTCTGTATTAGCCTTGGCTGTCCTGGAGTTGCTTTGTAGACTAGGCTGGCCTTGAACTCATTCTGCTTGCTAAGTGCTGAGGTTAAAGGCGTGCACCACCACGCCTGGCTTTTTTTTTTCCAGCATTGTTCTTAAACTGAGATGTATAATCACTAATAGTAATGATTCATCCATTTTATGATTCATAAAATACATGGACAACTGTGGTTGAAATGGAAGAATCATCAAACTCACTAGCCTACTTAACAGATGATTTGGAAAAGTTTAAATTAATTCCGTTTTAAAGGAGAGGGATGCACGGCTCACCAATGAGAATATTTATAAAGTGCTAAAGCAATTATTAATAGAAACATTTAATTTGCTGTAGAATAAAATAATACAAACAATATGAGGATGTTTATGTTTCCAAAAAACAGATGTTACTTTTGTCCCAGGATATCACCAGACAAGTCGAGGAAGTCTTATGAATAAATCTAATTCATCCTTGTTTTAGCTGAGCACTTAATAGTCACTTTTGCTAAAAAAAAAAAAAAAAAAAAGAGCTTGTTTTAGATATTTGTGATGTTTGGTTTGTTAACAGCAGAGTAAGATGCCAAGTCATATCACACTCTCCACTCAACTGTGGAGAATATTCTGACCATTGGCTAGATCTGGGAAGGGGTTTAAAGTTTACCTCCTGTATTGTCCTTGGCTGGTGCCTTAGTTTGAGCGGGACCCCTGGGCCCAAATCTGCCTATTATATTGTTCTACTTGTAGATTTCTAGGACCCTCTGTATCCTTTTATTTTGCTATTCTCCCATGCGTCTCTCATTTAGAGTCCCAATAGGATACCTTCCCCTCTGTCCCAGTTTCCTGGTAAGTGAAGGCTTTCGTGGCACTCAGAGGAAGGACAACAGGTAGCCAAGAAGAGACTTGATACCCTATGAGAATATATAGGGGGAGGTAATCCCCCTCAGGAACAGTCATAGGGGAGGGGAGGGGAATAATGGGAAAATGGGGGGGGGGGGGAATGGGAGGATACAAGGGATGGGATAAACATTGAGATGTAACAAGAAAAATTAATAAAAAAAAGATTAAAAAAATATAAAAATAAATAAATAAATAAATAAATAAATAAAGGCATGGTACTGGAATGGAAAAAAAAAAAAAAGATGCCAAGTCATAGAAAACACAGAAGTTTATGTTGGTAATTTGGCACAATGATGTTAGGTAAAATTGAAACAAGTGAGTGGCTCTGGGGAGGGGGGAGAGGAAGGAAGAGAGAGAGGGAAAGAGGGAGGGAGGGAAGGAGAGAGGGAGACCTTATGCATGTGCTTGCTGCTTTCATGCGTTAGGAAAGGTTAAAGCATTAATATATTGTTAGCATTCATACTAACAAAAGGGTTCAAAGAAAAAAGTTTTAGACAGGAAAAAGCGATTAAAAGAAAAATATTATCAAAGGTCTGTACCAGAAAAATACTGTACGTTTACATTTCTTTTCCCATATGTATACTAATTTTTCCTAAATGCTATCGCTTTTCTAGTCTTGTTTATTCCACATGATAATGAAATAAATGTGATGCCTAGCCATATCTGCAGTACACAGCTTTGGTTCCTCTGCTCCTCAGTGTTCAGGCTCTACTCTTGTTGTTTTGTTTTTAGATATTTGACTGAAACAAAGATTCATTTTACATGTGATTTTTTTAAATGTGTTGATATTTAGGTGAAAGTAACCTTTTCCCATGCACCAGAGCCTGAGATGTGTGCTAATTTTCCTTATGTTATTTTCCAGAAAGAATGCTTTGTAGAACTTGGCTTAAATACAGGACAACTGGGTATAGATGATTCTACACAAGTGCCTCCTGGTTAGTATTTCCCATCTGACATTAATTAGTGACAAGTGATAACCCCCAAGTACCCAAGCCATCTCTTAGTATCCGTGGATTGCAAAGTGGACACACTGTTGACCTCTGGCCCCATCAAGAAACAGTGTATCATAAGAGCTTAGAAGCCCCCTGGGCACAGATAACAACTACCACCCCATAGGAACTGCTGTCCTGCTTGAAGCACCGTAGGGCTGATGTGGCCTGTTTGGAATTAATCACTGCACACACTTGTACCAGTTTTCTTTGGGTTACAGTTGTCTATAAGATCCAAACTGTTATGGAGAATTATAAATTGTTTGTTTCCACTTTCTTATTGTGATCCGCCATATGTAATTACTACTGCCTATCTCGTCTGTTGCCGATGGCCATTGGAATTATTCCCACCATTTGGTTATCATCAGTTGTCCTGCTGTGAATATTTTTTCCCAGGCCATTTGATGTGCACATACATCTTAGGGCACATACCCGAGAGTTAGCTGGTAGTTATCCTATCATGTGCACATGAACAATCTCAATGGATAGTGCCAGTTTTACAAACTTATCATGCCAACTTCCATTCTCACCAACTTTGTCTGAGAACTTCATTTGCTCCATATTTTCCTTTGTCTAAAATTCCCAGTCTTTTTTTGTTTTTCCCATTATGGTGGCTCTTTGTCTCTTATCGGTCCCTGTTGTTTTCTCTGATGACTAATGTAGTCAAACAGCCTTTTATGTTTCCTAGTCTTTATAACTTACCACTGTTGGCAAAGAGCCTTTTCAAGTGCTTGGCTTATTTGTGTCTGACAGTTGTGCGCTGCTTTCTGTAAAGCTGTTTTATAAATTCTGGATACAGGTCCCCTGCCAGATACACATGTATGAATACATTCAGAAACTCACCTTGTCAGACTCTCTTAATGGCATCCTTTTCTTTTTTGTAGACAGAAGTTTATTTTACAGTTCTTTAGTTAATGAGGTTTGTCTGCATTGTGATTATATGTGTTCACAAGCAGACATTCCAGTGAAATCATTTAAATAGCTTTCAGGAGGTAGGCTGTGCACAGATAGACTTTAATCCAAGCCGGAGTTGGAAACAGCACCTTCTAAAGGAAGCTGCTAACAAGTGTGGTTTTTAAATTTTATTTAGTGTGTGTGTGTGTGTGTGTGTGTGTGTGTGTGTGTGTCTGTCTGTCTGTATGTATATGTGATTACAAGTGTGAGGGTGCCAAAAGCAAGCACTACAGCCCTTGGAGCTGGAATTTGCAGCCCGACATGGATGCTGTGATCCAATCTCAGGCCCTTTTGAGTGAGCAGCAACAGCTCCTAACCCGGAGCCATCTCTCCAGCCCCTGAAATGATATAAAAAACAAATTCTTCAAAGTTCTTCCTCTTGAATGTACAGAAATATTTTTGTATGAGAGTATATTTTGTTTTAACAAAATTTCCCCATTTTTGTTTGCTAATTAAGAGTGTGAACTCACTTCTAACAGCTTAGGAAAAGGCTTTTCTACATTTAGATTTAGGTGCCTTATTCTGGTTTTCAGGGCCAGGTGGGGTAGTGTGCCTTGAAGCCTAGCACTTAGAAGGCTGAAGCAGCAGGGCTGTGCTCCTGGGGCTTCCCAGGCTACTTAGTGAGAGGGAGACCAGTCTGGGCAGCAAAATTCTGTTGCAAATAAACAGACAAACAAACAAATAAATAAGTTCTTACATTTTCTATATAGTTATCCAATTTTAAAGATAATTAAAAGTATTAGTACCTGGAAAAAAAAACTTTTCCTAAATGTAGTTGATCATGTTTGTGTCTAATAATTTTATTTTCTTTTAATATTTTTAGAACTTTTTGAAAATGAGCATGTGCGTATTGGGCAAAAAGGTAAGTTTAGTTAATATTTATTAAAATCTATTTAACAAAATGAGACAGCTTTTCAGATCTAGCCAATGGACAGTTCAGTTCATCCTCCATGGTTGTGGGGGATGGGGCACTGCCTCTGACATGAACTCTGCTGCTCTGATTTGATCACTTCCCCTGGATGGGGAGGCCCGGTGGGCCCACAGAGGAAGGAGAGGCAGGCTATGGAATGAGACCTGATAGGCTGTGGTCATGTGGTGGGGGAGGAGGCCCCTTCTGTCTAGGGGAGGGGAATAGGGAGGGAGGGGGGGAACGGGAGGATACAGGTGAAGGGATAACAAACTGAATGTAATCTGAATAAATTATAATAAATTAAAATTTAAAAAATGAGACCGTCCCCATGAAATAAGCCTCAGTTGAAGTGTACTCTCTGTAAAGTGAAGCACTGGCGATTCATGATGTTTAACTGAGCAGGCAATCTAACAAAGTGCAGTGCGCTGGCTGTCTCAGTAGGTGAAAGTGAAGCGCACATTGGCTCGCTGAACAGGAAGTGCAGGCCAGCATACGTCAGGCTCTGGAGAGTTGAGCACTCTGCAGCAGAATTTTATCTCACAATCAAGGAGGCAGCTTCCTCTTTGATGCATCACACACCTCTCATTAGCGCTAATGAGGGCATGCTCCTGCATCGGGAGAGGCTGGAGCTCTTACATCCCACTGTGGGCTCACAGCAATAAGGCTTAATGAGTGTAGCAGGTCTCTGTATCCTAGGAACAATTGCCCATCTTTTGGGCACTCTTTCTTGTTTCTATAAATCCTTTATTGTCTCTGAGGTGCAAACAAGGATTTGTGTCAGACTGAACTGTCTTTGACAGTTACTATCATGTATCAATGTCCCTACTTCACATTTTCAAAGTCATGTTACTTTCAAAGGCCTCTTTTGTAGGCTTGACCTCTTTCATTAAACATTCAGATAGAGAACATCATTTTAAAATTTATCATGCTGTCTTTGTCTCTTTTCACCATGTCTTTCTCATTTAGTAGAAAATGTCCTCTTTAAAAGGAAACAAGAGAATGAAACTGGTAGATGAACATTGGTTGTGTAGTATGTCTCGTGTGTTTTGTTTGTCTGCCTTTATTTGGTGGGCTTTTTATTTTTATGCTGAATAGCTCATATTTTAATTAAAGAACATAAAAATGAAAGCAAAAGATACTATACTGGTTTTTTAAAAAAATATGGATGCTTAAAGGATAACTTTGTTGAAAGTTTATTAGCCTTTGTTTTGCATTTCTTTTCCTTTTTTTGTTTTGTTTTGTTAATCTTTGTAGAGCTAAGAAGTCATTTGGTAGAATGGATGTCTTAATATTCGCACACATTATTCTTGGGCAAGATACTGCATGGACAGCGCTGCTTCCAAATAACAGAGCTGCACAACTTGGTAGCATACATTTATGAAAATTACTGCTTCTGAAGATGAGGCTCTGCTTGGTCACAGAAGCCAGACATCAGTCTCATTAGTAGTGTGGAGCTGTGGAGCTGTGGGAAAGCAGGGTGCTCTCAAAGTATCAACACTGAGCTTTGTCAGGCTGAGGAGCTGGGGGATCGGGACTTGAACCTGTGGGCTGTTCTAGGGCCATCTCTAAACTCAGAGCTGGAAGGCAGACAACAGTAGGTGTGTGTGTGACAGGTGCAGGGCCTGAGGCCTTGCTGCTAGCCCAAGAGATTCATATGAGAGATTCCTGAGACGCCCTTGCATTATGAATTTTCTAACAGGATTATCATATACCTTTGACAGTTCTAGCACAGCAAGATAGCGCTGCTGCTCAGCAGTACATCCGACAAGGAAGTCCCACAGCGCTGAGAGCCGAGCTCTGGGCACTCATTTTGAATATCTCCAGTCAGCCCGAGGTAAGACGCAAACAGGACAGATGAAACTTGTTAACGTTTGGTTTCTAGATACCGTGTGTTTCAAAGCAGAACAGCTGTCAAGTCCCTCGTTATCCACTCTGCTTTCCATTTCCAGCATCACTGTTGGTTTAGGGTAAGGCAGATTTAAACAGTATGCTCAACAGACATTTTTGTTAATAAATAATGTGGTTGTGTATATATGTTGTAAAACAAGTAAAATTTTAAGAACTCAGATCGGTGAAGCTGTGACAGAATTGGACGTTATAAAGAAGAACAACTATGAATAAATTAATAAAATACATTTTAAAAAAAGAGTAGTTTGTTTCCCCAGTGAGATCCCCTTGGAAAAAATAAAATTTCATTAAAAAAAATAAAATAAAGAAGAACAGCTGAGAATGAGTAAGTAAATTTTTTGTGGTGTTTAGTTTGTTTGTTTGTTTGTTTGAGGTAGGCTCTCATGTAGCCCATGTTGGTTTCAAATTCATGTATATAGCTGAGGCTGGCCTTGAACTCCTGATGCTCCTGTCTGCACTTCTGTAAGTGCTGGGGCGATAGGCATGCATAACCACCCTTGGCTGTTATGGCTGCCTTTGACGTATGCACTGTCCCTGGGCTTCTAACATTTGACAGATAATGTGGGAATATAACTTTTCCAAATACATGATTATTTTTTCAGGAAATCTAGTGAATATTAAAGGAAGTAACCAAATCACCAATAGATAGACCAGGGTTGTTTGGGGATGGAGCCCGGGGCTTCGTGCATGCAGGGCAAGCACTCCACTGACTGAACCACTTCTCCAGCCTTGGGAACAGATTTTACGTAAGACATCGACTTTCCCTGGGACATTCTCACTGAGTCTATGTATGTAGTTACCTATGTAGCGTGGTTACATATGTGTATAAAGTCACTCATGTAAAGATTTTTAATAACTGTTACACTAATTATATAACAGGTTCTATGAATACGTAAACCTGGTCTAAACTCAAGAGTTCCCTCAATTTAATGAATGCATACCATTGAGCAAACTGCCTAAATTTCTTCAAGCCTCAGTTAGCCTATACTTAAATATATATAATGATATTTATATCATGTAGTTATGACAAATATACAAAAATGTGAGTTTGCCACTAATGGCAGTAATCATAATAATTAATATTGTAATATTTATTATTAATATTAATATCGTAATAATAACTCTGATAACAAAATAAAACATTGTCTGTTATAAAACTACATTTTTAACCTTTGCAAATTATGTACAAGATGTGTGTGTGTGTGTGTGTGTGTGTGTGTGTGTGTGTATATATATATATATATATATGATGTGTGATACTGCTGATCTTTTGTGGTAACACTTTGGAGATAATTTTTTACAAAACAGATCTGAGTAAGTTGGACAGATTTTTTTTCTGTTTGTATGATCTTCTATAAAATGTAATCTTTGCTGAATTTAAGTACTCAAGTCCAATGCTGCCTCCACTGTGGAGTAATGCAAATTCTGTTCTCTTTGCAAAGGAATTGCTACCTTTTCAAAACCAAATTTATGATAAAAAAAAATTACCTAAAAAAATGACAGGTAGTGATTATTTTGTGTAGTATTCCAAAATGAATTTTTACATTTCAGTTTTGAAGTCTTGGACCATTTTAATTTAAAAAATTTAAGTGCCAAATCTATCTAATATTTATAACTAGAAACTAGTATTTTCAGAAAGACACTGGAGAACAAAAGTTTCAAAATAACTATTACAGGCAATTCTTTAGAATTTTGGTTCAACTCATTGTACTGTCTTTGAATGTTTCCAGTAAGTTGAAAGCTATTCTAAAATAAAATTTTGTTGAAATATTGATATTTTTGTTTTAGTGCAAAGATTTTGTATATACTACCTTAAATTTCCATTAGTTAATATAGTACATTCAATGGACCATTATTTATCTTTTACTTTTTATTTCTGTTCTCCAGTGTTTCTCTGAAAATACTAGTTTCTACTTATTTGACATTTAAATAGGTGATATGTTTTAAAGGATTAATTTTATATGCTATTTTCTACATATCTCTATATTTGCCAAAATATATTTACTGAATGATACTTATATTTAAGCATGCTTAAATCAGTTTGCTAGCTAAAATCAAAAGCTTTTCTATATTTTGCTCACCAATAAAACAACAGACACAACAGCCTGGTGGCACATGCCTGTATTCCCAGCACCTGAGAGGCAAAGGCAGGCGGATCTCTGTGAGTTCAAGTCTAGCCTGGTCTACAAAGTGAGTCTAGGACAGCCAAGGCTACACAGAGAGACCCTGTAGGGAAAAAGAAAGAAAGAAAGAAAGAAGGAAGAAGGAAGGAAGGAAACCATAACAAACACTTGTATAAGGCTTTCTTTAGTGGTGTATGTGCGTGTGTGTGTGTGTGTGTGTGTGTGTGTGTGTGTGTGTGTGTGTGTGTTGGAGGGTGCTGGGCAGGTGCTCTGTCAATGAACTCCTCTCTCCACATGGTCTGTCTTTTGTCATTTATACATATAGTAATCCTCCTCGGCTAATCGAGCTCCCGTCCCAGTTCCCTCAGATTGCTAGTCTTGTCAGGCCTCTCTCCTGAGGCGCAGATAGGGCTGCCCAGTGGCTTGATGGTGCATATGAATATCGTTAGGGCACCTCAGTTCAAAATGTCTCAACTCTGCCTGAAGTCCTTGTCTGTCTAGTACAACTGTCCATCAAAGTGTCCCAGCGGAAAGGCTAGTGCCATTCTTTTCTCTGTCTGAATCTCTCATTACATTCATCAGTAATTCCCTCTTGACTCAGTTCCTCACCATGTTTGGAATCCATGTATTTCCCTCCGTACCCATATTTCTACCAATCTACCTCAAAATTCTATCTGCTTGTCCCTGGATTCAACCAACCTGGTGTTGTGCATGCAGCTTGGTCCCCTACAGAAACTTTCAAACACCCTTTCTCTAACACTGACACCTGCCAGTTCTGCTTTTATTTATTTTCTTTTTAACCAGAAGGGGTTCTCTGTGTAGCCCTGGCTGTTCTAGAACTTGCTCTGTAGACCAGGCTGACCTCGAACTCAGAGATCTTCCTGCCTCTGCCTCCCAAGTGCTGAGATTAAAGTCATGCTCCACCACACAAAGCTATCTCTGCCCGTTTGCTTAAAACATTTGAAACCTCTTCTTTAAGATGCCTTAACACATGTTACTTTTCTCTGATCTCTACATATGTCTCATATACCAAACCAACCAATCAACAGCAATTCCCCCTATTATAAGCTATGTGCTCCATGTCTGTTAAGACCCTTTCTCCAGAATGACTGCCTGGCACCCTCTCTGGCAGAACTTTCTCACTATAGTTAACCAACAAATACTTAGCATTATTTTTCTGTTTTGACTGCTGTGGCAAAAGAAAAAAAAATCATACCTAGCACATAAAAAATGGCCAGGAAATATATATTGAATTAATTGATCCTTATTTAATTAAAAACTTTTAAAAAAATGTTAGGCATGAATAGGTGTTTTGTCTATATGCATGTGTTTACACCACGAGCATGCAGTGTCCTCAGAGGCCTGAAGAAAGCATTGTGTCCCCTGGCCCTGTGATTGATCCCTCTGGAGGGACAGCAGTGCTTCTGTGATGAGCTATCACTCCAACCCACAACTGATTTACTGTTTAAGAGGTCTAATGATAGATGTATTCATGAAGAATTAGTTTGGCTATCCTCATGGTCATCAGCTTCTTTCTTAGAGAATGCTGTCCAAGCTGGTGAGATGAACACACACTACTGCAGAAAGATCATGTCTCAGTGCTGCTACCCCTCCGGTAGCCACCCAGGGGTGAGCCTGGAGCAATCAGTTCACAGCTTCTCTTTTAAGAATAAAAGCAAATTGTAGATTCTGTGTTTTCTCTAGCTGTCTCATTGCTCCCCTTTCCTTTCAAAGCTGCATCTTAAACAAAAGTCTGTGATATATTGAACTTCATTAATGATTTTCTTTAACTGGTAAGATGAATTGTTTTATTCAATAAATTACTCAGTCGTATCCCTATTGCATAGCAGCAAGTGCCCTACACAAGTTGCCATGGAGCAAAGGGCACACTTTTTTGTTTTGTTTTGTTTTGTTTTTTTGAGCAGAGTTTCTCTGTGTAACAGAGCCCTGGCTGTCCCAGACTCACTTATAGACCAGGCTGGCTTCGAACTCACAGAGATCTGCCTGCCTCTGCCTCCCAAGTGCTAGGATTAAAGGCGTGCGCCACCACACCCACCTTCATTGATCATTTTCTAAAGCAGTTTTTGTTTGTTTGTTTGTTTGTTTCAGAAGTCACCAGGATCGTGTTTCTCTCTGCATTATATAAGTCCTAGGACAAAGTGTAGTTTAATGTAATATATCAATAATATTTCTCTGATGCAGAGCTGTCCCCTCTGACAGGATGCTCATCTTCTTTGGCTACATCTATACCATAGACAACCACTGAGTGAGGAAAAAGGCAGCCTGTCTTATCCAGCATGGGCCAGCCAAATTCACAATGGCAGGGCATTGAGTGATGGGTGGTGCAGCTAATAGGCCTTCAAATCACATCCATCAGCACAGTAGTGGAGATAAAGTAACAATACACACCGTAAGGCCTCGATAAAATCCAGTAGCCACTCTGAATCAAATCTTGAGCGATCTGAGTGCAAGCTGAGCAGTGACTCTAACACTCTTCTCGTTAGGACCATGATGAGGCTGCAGTGTGACCGCTGTTACGCAGCATCTTTCTTTAAGGTTCTAGCTGGTGTGGTAAGATAGGAAAATGAACTGCTTCATAATTGAATAAAGAAGCCACACCGTCATGTTCTCTAGAGATGCTTATAGTTAGGGTTAAGTACCTAGAAAACCAAACATTGTTAGAATTCAAATATTTTGGTAAGATATTATATAAAATATTTAAAAATAAGTTGCTTTTATCCATATTATCAGCTTGAAATACAAAAGTGAAAAACACCTAGTTTGTAATAACAGAATCACGAAAACATTTACTATCAAGAAAGCAGGAAAAGCCACCGAAGCCATATGAGGAAAATGCACACAAAAGACAGGGAACAATAACATCTGACTCTCAGGAAATCTTCCAGGCACCATTTTGAGCTTATTGGTGTATCCATTCCCCCACACCACCCTAGAAAGAAGGCATTGCTATCATTTTTCTGAAGCCCACAGAAGCTTATGAATTTGCCTTATGTAACTAAGATCTCCATCTTATTCTTAGACGTGATGGTGCCTTAGCATCATAAAATAGCTCTTTTTCCAAAACAGATATTTGGAACAGTCTCGTTTATTTTTAACCAGATGTAGTTATTAAGGTTTTTATGGAGGTTAAGTGTCTGAGAATAACCAAATGCATTATTCAATAAAAGCAGGTGGCGAATTAATAAGTGGCTCTTACTCCGTTGAGTATGCTGGTGCTGACAATTGACTGTGACTCAGGCAGAAGTCAATAAGACCTTTTGATAGCAGATGTAACAATAAGTTCAGGAGCCTTACAGATAGAGTGAAAAGTAAGCTGTTTCTCAAAAGTATTTGTATAAACACCAGTGTGGAAGCCTTTCCTAAGGCAAGAAAACCCAAAGCCATAAGGAACGTTTAAGGAGCTGTCAGCATTTGCCATAAAATTCAAGCAGCATGTTATCTTGGAGGAAAACACCTGCAACACAATGACAATAGTTAGTTTTCCTTCCTGAAGAGTCTGACACATTATGGACAGGAAGAGCAGTTAATGCACAGGTGGATAGTACTGAGAAGAGGGGGCCCTGCTGCGCAAGTCCAAGCAGCCAGGAAACATGGGGGAGGAGCTTCAGGTTGTCGGTTGAAAAGCACACATGAATACAACAGTGAGATACCGTTTCTCATTTATGACAAAGTTTATAGAGGTAGAGGTGTAGATAAAATACTACCTCATTTTGCTGGAGAATTTGAACTGACATTATTCTTGGAAAGTAGTCGGGTAGTCCATTCCCTGACAGGAGGTGTATGTCGTCTTTACCCTACAGCTCTGCTCTGCCCAGTTGTCCTGCAGACTGAAAGGCATAGTGCGGGAGGGGATTTATTGCAGCATTATGCAGAGGGACAAACTGCTAAGGAACAGCCTAAGTCTTCATGTATAGGGATGTGATTTTAAAATTGTAATGTGTAAGACTTCATTGCGCTGGACTGCCCTAAAAGCCTTCTCCCAAGGACCATCTCTCATAATAGTCAAAGGTCATGCTTGCCTTCATAGTGAGTTTGAGACCAACCTGAGCCTCGTGACACCCTGTCTCAAAAAACAAAAACAGACAACAACAACAACAACAAAACCTGTCAGGGTGAAAAACAATCAGTAAATAGTCCTGTCCACTGTAAAGCCTTGAGCCACACAATGACCAGTCTGCAGCTTTGGACAGTGAGTTAGTTTTCTCTCTGGGCCTAAGCTCCTCAAATGTAAGTGGAGAAAGTTCTTTCTCACTGACCGATTTCACATTTTATTGTTAAATGAATCATAAGGTGCACCTTGCTCATAAATATTATATTCCTTTTTATAGTTAATCAGTTTAGTAAATATTGATCGAATACCCACTGGGTACCAGTGATGGGAATAGGCATGTTATTGAACATCTACTATTGCTTAGCTTTCATTATGTAGTAATGAATAAGCAAATAATGACTAAAACAGAGTCCCCACCTCTTAATGGCTGTAATTTTATTGTTGACTGTGGTTTATTAAGGTTTGAGGCTGACCTTATAAACATTAAATTTTTGTGCATTTTTCTTTTAAATTTAGGATATCCTGTATTATGAGCAGCTTAAGACCAATGTGATACAGCATGACCTTTTGGTGGACAGCCTAATTTATAAGGTAAGCCAGAGATCCATGGTTTTCTCATTTCATTAATAACATTTAAAATAAAGAGTTTCCTCTCTGCAGGGCTAAGTCAAAGTAGCCATGGTTTTCCCACTTCACTAATAACATTAAAATAAAGAGTTTCCTCTCTGCAGGGCTTGGACTGTGGGTAGAAGCACTTATCAAACATGAAAAATAATTTGAGTGGCTGTGGGTGCTAGTGTGTCATCTGTGATGCCTGTACCCTGAAGGCAGGGGAAGGAGAGTTGGGAGTTCAAGGTCATGCTTGGCTTCATAGTGAGTTTGAGACCAACCTGGGCTTCACAAGACCCTGTCTTCAAACAAACAGACAGACAGACAGACAAGGGAGGGGGAAATAACTGAAGTGGTCATTATAGCTGTGAAGTCGAGGCTGGCATTCCAAGCCTGAAGTCGGCACACAGTGCTCTCTTCTTTTCTATGGAGTTATTCTTGTGTTCCCTTCCCAGAGCCCCAGTGTTTTCCTGATGAGAAAAAACATTGACCATCTTAAATTAAATCTTTCACATAAAGAAAATGGTTTTTAGTCTTGTTTGTCTCATGATTGTTTAGGGGCTTAGTTCTATATTTTCTTTGTAATAAAGCTATCTTAAATATTTTTAAATTATGTGTACATGTCTTATGTGATGCTGGGTGCATATGGGTGCAGGTGCCCTTGGAACTAGAGTTACTGATAGTTGTGAGCTTTCTGAAGTGGCCAAGTATATCTCGAGTCTTATGGTAGGAATACATTGAGTTGTTGGGACCAGGATTACACTGTAAATATAAGCATTTCCCCTGAGATGGCTGTAGCTCAAAGAATGCATGGGAAGTGATGTCAAAGTCCTTCCCTGAACAGATCTCTTAGAGTCTTCTGTCTGCATTGGGCTTTCCTCACTTCCCTAAGAGCGAACCTGTAACCTCTGGTTCCATTCTTTACCCTGGTCTGCCGCTTTCCCAATGGTTTTCATTCTTAATTATCACACCTCTAAGGAAACCGCTTAATTAATGTCTAATAATGATAATGACCATGAGAAGGTTCTCTTGGGTGTTCCTCATGCCACTGTAGTACATAATTTATCCTTTTTTATTCCCAAGAACCAGTTTTGGCTCAGCGTATCTCCTGAGAAGGTGTTTAGGGGTCACTTATCAAAGCACAGAGACTCTGATTTGAAGTTACTAGCCAAGGTCATGCAGCCAGAAGCTCTTAGACCTGGTGGGATGTCTGTGTTCTTCACGCTGGTTTACACAATCAGCATGTTCAACTCACCATAGAAACCAGAGACAGTTTGGGGGATGGGGATGCTTTGCTTTATTCTTTGGGCTTTTGTTTGTTTACTACTGGAGAGGTCACCCATGTAATGATGCATTGCATTGCATCACAGAGAACTGAAATTGGTTTCTGTTCATTTTATCATTTGAATTTTTTTTCAAACACGTTGGACACTTAGGTGTCTGTCAGACCTTGTGATGGAGCTAACTATACAGAAAGCAAGACACACAGAGACCAAAGTCTCATTGAGAGAGTAGACTGTTTTTAAGGAGTCTCAGATCAGGAAGTGCACATAGAAGTATTTACAGAAAGAACCAATATTCTACCCAGGGGGTGTCATGAACCAGCCCTGGAGGATGAGCTCATGAGGCAGAAAATCACAGTTATTAGCCTCCGGAGCCATTTCAAGTCACCAGTGGCAAACACGAAGGAGATAGTTGATATTCTGAGGGAGTGGCTAAGTGTGTGAGATGTGAATGGTGAAAGCGGGATATAGTCTGGGAGAGAGTGTTACGGTCGCTGCTGGGGCTAATAGTCCTCTTGATTTTTCTTTTCCAGCTTTAAGGCATCTAAAAGGAAATTAATGGAAATAAATAATAAATGGGTATTATTGAAGCCCTAGGGAATTAGAAATCAAATAATGTGGTATATATTTTAGCTGAGTAAATATGTAGTGGGGATAACATCTGGCCAGGAAATTTCTATAAAATTACACAAAATATAAAATTAATTGCAATATCATTTCCAAATGTTATATTTATTCTTTAAGAGTTATAGGCAGATCCATTTGCATAATTTTCAGTGCTTTGTAACTTTTAATTATAGGATGTGAAGCTGACAGCAAGCAATGATGATTACTATTTTGTATTTGAAGATTATTTATATCAAGTAAGTTTTTAAAATTATCCAGTATCTTTGTTTTAAGTTCTCTATGTTATAATATACTTTAGAGTTAAGTAAATTCTCTGAATTCCCAAATGAGTTTCTGGGCTGCCCCGTCTGGTTATATATGCTGCAGCCAGGATGTGCTAGCAGGTCAGTTCTCTATCATTTTTGTTGGCACAAATTCTAAAACTGCATGTCAGTACAAAAAAAGTAATCCCAAGATATTTAGATAATGCATTTTACATGATACTTTCCATTAAAATTATGAAAATTAATTAATTGAAAATTAGTGTGGAGAATCATAATTATTCTGTTCATTTTGACAGACAGAACCTTCAAAACATCCATTAGAAATATTTTAAAGTACAGGGCAAATGAGAGAGAGAGGAGTTTGAGGTGTATAGAATCAAGATACAGTGTATAAACATGTAAAATTGTCAAAGAATAAACATTTTTTAAAAGTAAGTATGTCAAAGAACTAACAGGAACCTTTCTTAGGATTTCTCAATGAACAGAGGTGTGATTTGGGCACCAAATTGTTGTATGAGCAATGTTCCCAGCAGCTGCACAGAGTGAGGCCAGTGCATACCGTCATCCCACAGAGAGGACCCTCCTCTTGCTGGCCACATCACCTGGCAAGGGCTCTCTGCAAGGATGCGAGGCCTGTGACACCTTAGCCCATGCAGAATACAGATAGGCTACACAATTTGGGGTTATAGATGCCCAGCATTTGCTACAATTGCTAATTTTTCTCACATATAGTCAACTGCCTTTAAAAAAAGAAACCTTTCTTAAATAATAAGGAAGACATCATGATTTATGTCATCAGATAGATAAGGTCAATAAAGAGATGAAATAAAAAAGAGAAATGCTGGAGAAGAAAAATAAATGAAAAATTGACTGATGGCTCAACAGTGTATTTGAGAAGTCAGTAAGTAATCAGTGAAGTTGGAAAACAGGTCACTAGACAGGTGGGCAGAGCTTGCTCTCCTTACCCAGGAGTTTTGTAGTTTTAGTATTTTCACATTACTTGCTGACTGAGGCTCCCCCAGCATCATAGAGCTGTAGATTTCCTTCTCTTATGACTTAATTCTTGATATCGTAGATCTTTTCCAGAACTGCTTCCTAAGGAAAACTGAGTAGCTAATGTTATACAAGTCAAGATACAGTTTGAAGCCAAACCCCTGAGACATCCAAATTTCTCTGCTTACTAAGGGTTTTGGTTCTTTCTGTTGTTTTAATCACAAACACAAGTCTGTTAGAACAGGGCCAGCGCAATGGCTCTCTGAATAAAGTGCCTGGCATGGAAGCTCAGGGACTAGAGTTGATATCCCCAGCGCCCACGTCTGCTCTGTGGGCATGTGGTCTGCCAGCAATCCCAGCTTTTATAAGGCACAGGCAGGAGATCCCTGGAGCAAACGGGTGTTTTCGAGCTCTGGGGTCAAATGGGAGACCCTGCCTCAATGAATAAGGTAACAAGCAATCAAGGAAGACTCTGAAATCAACCTTGGATCTCCATATACATATGTACATGTACACACATGCAAACACATATATACATATGCATGTACATGCCCCCACATAGTCTATACAATTCATGCATGCACACCATACCATATTAAAAACTGTTATAAAAACCAAACTTATAAACATATAAATTACTAGGTATCAAAAAAAGAGACAACAGTGACGTGATTCATAGTCTCTGACTATTGTATTTCAATATGTGGTCATAGAGAGTGTAATTTGACAAGTTAATCACATTTAGTGAATGAAGAGAGACTGTCAATTTTAAACTGCAGCCATAAAGTCTTTGGGTGGTGCTAACAAGGGCTTGCTAGGTGACAGATGCACCTTACTTGCTGAACAGAGTCAGTGAGCAAGAGTAACAGTTTCTCTAGTTAATACCAGAAATAACGCATAAAGCATAGTCACCCCCACCCCAACACAAGTCACCTTTTTTGTAAAAAGCTTGAAAGTAAACAAATCAGACAGCAGAATCATTTTCAAACAGTGCATGTGTTTTCTGAGGAAAGCCAGAGCTATCTCCAGGGAACCCTTATGATCAGCACAGTAATAGCTACAGTTCCTTTGCTGGGCCCGCAGTGTAGGAGAGCAGGCAGAGCATGAGTGTACAGCACGTTGGGAACTAGTAGAGCGCTTATGTAAAGCATTTTCACCACGGGGCACCTGACACATAGCCTTTAACCTCTACTTCCCATTTTAATCAGTATTTTAGTTCAAATTCCATTCTTTTTAGGTTTAACATATCTCATGACTACTGTTGCTGCTGCAATTAGTACTTTAGAAATAATACTAAATAAGATTATTAAATAATTATTATTAACCACATGTGTTACACAACCTATATCACGAATCTATGATAACTTTTGTATAGCTAGAATGTTATTCTGTTGAATATCAATTCCCTCTGTGTCCTCCCTCCAAACCCTGGCAACCACCATTCTCATCTCTGCTGCTGTGAATTTCACTGTTTAAAAATCTCATACCAGTATTGTCCTGCCATCTTTTCTTTCTGGGATAGGCTTATCCCAGTTAGTAGTATCCTCCATTTTTAACTGTACTGTCTCATATAGCAAGATACCCTTCCTTTAAAGACTAAATATTAGTCTGCTGTGTATGTATACACTGTTTTCTTTATTTGTGTTTCTAAACAAGCTTCAGAGTGGATCTTATCCCCATTGCATAAATATAGGATGATTACAACACATAGGTTTCTTTTTTGAAGAGTTATTTAATTAAGTTTTTATATAATCACTTATTCATAAATACTTTCTTCATGATACTTTAAAGTTGTTTTATAATTAGCTTGACTATTTAAAACTTTATAAACAAGTTAATCTACTTGCAGATGATGTGATTTTATACATAAAAGACCCAAAAACACACACCAGGAAACTCATACAGCTGATGAACACTTTTTTTTTAGCAAACAAGATTCAAAATTAACATACGAAAACCCAGTAGCCTTTCTATGTACAAATGACCAAAGGAACCAGGGAAATAGAACCTCTGACAATAATCTAAAATGAAAACGATAACAAACTTGGAATAACTCTAAGCAAGCATATGAAAGACTTGTATAATAAAATCTTGAAGACACTGAAGAAAGGAATCGAAGACAACACCAGAAGATGGCAGGAGTGCCCATGCTTACGAGTTAGTAGGATTAGCATTGTGAAAGTGGCCATGATACCAAAACCACCCACAGATTCAACACAGTCCCCATCAAAGTTCCAACACAGGTCAAAGAAATTGAACAAACTATCTTCATATGGAAACACACAGAGACACACAGAAAACATGTGCATGCACCAAAATACAAAAATCAAGACCAAAAAGCAGGATAGCAAAAAAAAAAAAAAAAAAAAATCCTGATTAATAAAAGAACTTCTGAAGGTATCAGTATTACATATTTCAAGTTGTATTACAGAACTTCAGTAATAAAAACAACATATACTGGCATAAAAAGACACAATATACAGTGGAATGGAATTGAAGACACAGATATAAGTCCATGTACCCATGGACATGTGATTTTTTTTATTTTAAAAAACGCCAAAATTTATACACTGGAGAATATACAGTATCTTCTACAAATGGTGTTCACCAGACCATATGACTGCATGTAGAAGAAAGGAAATAGATCCATACTTGTCACCCTGCACAAATTTAGGATGGATCAAGAACCTCAGCATAAGACCAGCCACCTGAGTCTGATGGAAGAGAAAGGGGAAAATAGGCTTGAGCGCACTGGCACAGAAAGGACATTCTGACCAGAACACCAATAACACAGCACTAAGACCAACAGTTAATGACTGAAGTTGGAAGTTTCTATATGGCAAAGGACTCCCATTATTTGAGCAAAGAAGCAGCCTACAGAATGGGAAAAGATCTTCACCAATTATACATAGAGAGATAGTATTTAAAGTATATGAAGAACTAAAAACCGTGAACATCAAGAATACAAAAACCCAATTTAAAAGTGGGGTACAGAGCTAAGCAGAGAGTTCTCAAAAGATGAAACACAAACGAATGGAACTTAAAGAAATGTTCTACATTCTTAGCCACGTGGGAAATGCAAATTAAAACAATTTTGAGATTTCATTTCACCCTGGTCAGGATGGCCAAGCTCAATAAAACCAATGGCAGCTCATGCTGGCAAGGATGCGGGGAAAGGTGAGCACTTATTCATTGCCGGTGGGAGTGGAAACAGGTACAACCACTGTCAAAGTCAGCGTGGTGATTCCTCCGAAGGCTGAACTTGATCTACCTCAAGATCCAGCTGTACTGCTCTTAGGCAGATATCCAAGAGACTCCTCATCCCACTACAGAGATACGTATTCATCCATGCTTATTGCTGCTTTACTCATAATAGCCAGAAACCGGAAACAGCCTAACTATCCACCAATTGATGAATAAATAATGAAAATATGGAGTATTTACACAACTGGGTAGTACTTAGTTGTTAAGAAGAATAAAGTTCAAAAAGAATGAAATATAGGTAGAAAAAAAGCCATTCAAGCCAGACAGTGGTGATGTACACCTTTAATGCCTGTGCTCGGGATGCAGAGTCAGGTGGATCTTTGTGAGTTCAAGGCCAGTCTGGTCTACAGAGTAAGTTCCAGGACAGCTGGGCTATACAGAGAATCCCTGTCTTGGAAAAAACAAAATAAAACAAAAAAGGCCAGAAAACAAACAAGCAACATCATCCAAAGTGAGGTAACCCAGATTCCAAAGGACAAATACTATATGTTTTCTCACTTATGTGGATATTAGCTTTTAAGCCTTTGATATGTGTGCTCCAGTCCATATAACCACAGAGGTCAGGAGCCTGGTAAGGGAGCAGTGTAGAGGAGAAGATCTCCCAAGGACTGGGAAATAGAATATAGTGTTGTTGAGAGAGTTCTCGTGGAATAGTAAGTAGAGTATAGGAAAAACTAGAATTGGAAATTAAACAGGGAGGGAGATGGGAGATACAGGTCAATGAGGGAATATAGGAAAAGGCAGCTATCACTAAGGGCTAATGGAAGAACCGTATATGCACCTACTATTGTAGAAGCTTCTTAAAGTATATACATACATGAAATGTAGTCACCAGCTAATAGAGAGAATGCCCCCAACTAGCCAGCTTATGGCGCCACATAGAACCTCCAGTGCCAGGAGCCAGGAGTTGTGCAAAAGGTCCCTATGGAAATCCCCAAATACCACAGGCTATTGCCAAAGCTATTGGTTACTTTCCAGAAACTATTGGTTTTCAGCACTGTTGCTGAAGACAACACTTACATCATCAAACACTGAGGTTGAGCTGACACTCAACTAGAAGCTTCCCCCCTACTGACTAACATTCATGGTACCGGAAAGGGAAGGTAATTATCAATATCCCCTAGCTGTAAGCACTGAGGTCTCAGTGTAGGTCTCAACTACAGCAGTGACTTACCTCGAGAACATACTGGTGCAATAGTGGCACAAAAGTTGTGAGGATAACCAAACACTTCTAAAAAAAATTGGTTTTGAGGCCTGCTCTGTGTGATGAAACCCATATCTGACACTGACAAAGTAGCCAAGAACCTGAAACTACGTAGGTCACAGACCTAGAGGAAAGCCTAGGACTGTTAGGTTTTAGTTTTAGTCTGTTTTAGTGACTAGAACAGTGGTTCTTACCTTCCTAATGCTGAGACTGTTTAATACAGTTCCTTATGTTGTGGTGACCCTCCTCCCACCATGGAATTATTTGTTGCTGCTTCATAACTGTAATGTTGCTACTGTTATGAATCACAGTGCAAATACCTTCATACAACCCCCACGGGAGCTGCAGCTTACAGGTTGAGGACCACTATACTAAAGGAACATAGTAATAAATGGTTCCTAATGGCATACTGCTATGGTGATGGATCAGTGCTTGCCTCCGTTCTCATCAGAGAAGCGTCTTCTTGCAGTAGATGGGAATTAAAACAAAAACCCACAATTGGACAATGTGCAGAAAGTGACAGATTAGGGGGTATTCAGTCCTGAATTCATCAAAATTTCCCCTCTCAAGTCTCAGAGCTACATGGAAGAAGAGGCAGGAAGGTTCTAGGGTTCAGAGATGATGGATGACTCTAAGGACACAGCATCTTCAGACACAAGACTGTTAGGTGTGAACTCACAGACTGTGAGAGCACATACAAGGCCTGCATTAACAAGCCAGATGGTGTCTAGCATTGAGAGGGAAAGTGAGCACAGGCTCCCATTCCAGACCAGGAAACTCTCTGCAGTTGATACCCACTGATAAAGAGATTGTCACTGGTTATATTAAGCACACTCCAGGATGGACCTCATGCTCAGAATCAGTTGGCCAATACAAAACAAACTCAATGGTATTTTTGTAGACTTTTTGTTTCATTTAGCTTTGTTTTGGATTTTTTTTTTTGTCTTATAAATGTTTTGCTTGTGTGTTTTTATTTTGTTGCTTTTTTAAAAAAAGAGAGAGAGAGAAAACATAATATTCAGTGGAGAAGGAGGTGGGGAAGATCTGAGAGGAATTGGAGGAGGGTAAACATTATTAAAATAAGATGTATGAAAAAAATTTCAATATAGTTCTGTTAGAATTAGTCTGAATTATTAAAAGTTTATAAGATACACACACAGACACAATTATATGCATTGAAAACAACAGTCTACTATTAAAAATTCAGTTCTTTTTCCTCAGGGAAAATTTTATAGATAATTGATTCATACATGTGTGTGGTCTGTGTATGTCAGTGAAAACAGTAAGATAAGAAAAACCTTCTCATCTTTGATTACATTGCCGTTGGCAGTTTTCTAGCAACATGAGAGCTCTAAGGAAAACTGTTAATAATAATAGAGTAAATTTGGCTTTTCTGGCATACTAAGGCCTCATATTCCTCCCTAGATGATGCGAGTTTATTTACTTTTATGATCGGACTACAGAATTACATGGCATGTTCAGAAGGGGGATTCTCCAGTGATGTTTAAGGCAGCCTGGGCATGTTGCACCTGCAGCAGGCTTTTCCCTGAGCGTCTGTTACTGCTGCCTCTGTCTTAGGATACAGCATGAATGCTGCGAAGATAACGTTTTCAATACGAAATCAACTTCGTAACACTTAATTTTTAGTTTTTATTTTTCATGACATTCTTAACAAATATTTAGTAATACTGAGTTTTCAATTATCTCAGAGTTTTAAAATATGTTTAACCAGAAACCATATCTTAGTCAACACAAGTAAATTGGTTGTTTTAACAGAACCATTTAGGTTCCTGTATTAAGTGGCGTTATCGCAATGTACATAAAAAAAGGACTTATTCTCTGTTATATCATAAATCTTCATCATATGTAGCATTTTCTGAGTAGCAGAGCTGGAAAATATGCTGTATTTACAGTATGTCCTGTCACTGAATGGGGTTTAAGAAAGGCACAAAGGTAATCACAAATTTTTCTCTGCATATGTGTGCTCACTCATGATTGGGTGCACATATATGCAAATTCACACACATGTGTATGTGCCTACATGTGGAAGCTGCCCATCATCAATGCCAGAAGTCTTCCTCATTTGCGCTCCCTCCTATTTATTGAGGAAGAATCTTCCAGTAGAACCCAGAGCTCATCCATGTGTCTAATCTAACTTCATCTGGGGATTCCCTGTCTGCACTTTCCAAGGGCTGGTGCTGGAATTACAATCAGGCCACCACACCCACCTAGTGTGCGTGCGTGCGTGCGTGCGTGCGTGCGTGCGTGCGTGCGTGCGTGTGTGTGTGTCGGTGATCTGAACTCTGGTCCTCATGATTGCACAGCAAGCACTTTCTCTATTGCACCATTTCCCCAGCTCTAGGTATTTTTTTTAAGTTCATGTATCCACTTAATCAAAGTACTTAATGTTCTGATATAGACACGGTTTGTTGGGGGTAGCAAAAGATGATATTTATTAAGCTTATATCTTTGGTGAAATTGGGAGAATTATAAATATATAGATAGAATTTGACAAGTATGATAGAGGTTTATGTTCAGTTAAAATTCTATGATTGCAGAGTTCAATAGAACAGAAACATTTAAAGCAAGGTCTAAGTCTTTTATTGTTTGAGAATTTCATACATGCATATAAATATACATGGACATTCCTCTTCTTCAATTCTTCTCTGCCCCTCCCACCGCCCCGCTTTCTTCCTCTCAACTTCATGTGCTCTTTTTTAGAAAAACAAAAACAAAGACAACACCAACAACAAAACATTGAGTCCAGTTAGGGCCGCCTGTGTGTGCAGTGATAACGGATAGCCTGTCGGAGGTTGCATCCCTGAAGAAAACTGACTTTTCCTCTACGTCAGTCATCAGTTGCTGATAGTTCAGCAGCTGGGGGTGGGACTCATGAGCGCTCTCCTACCTATACAGGATAGGAGTTTGTCTGGCTTGATCTTATGCAGGTCTTGAGCATGGTCACAGGCACTGTGAGATTATGTGTACAGCTGATCATGCCCTCTTTCAGTTTCTTCTCTTGGCCTCTGGGATACCATACTCATGAGCTTCCTTGTGCTTTACCTACTGCCATTGTCATTTAGTTTGCTGATTTCTCACTGGTTTCTCATCTCCAGTGTCTTATTCTGGGATTTCTGAGCCATTACTTCCCACGCATTGTCTTTCCTTCTTTTTCCTCCCTCTCCTTTTTGTGGGCTCTCTACAGCACATACGGTGGTCAGTATGACACCATAGGTTCTGATGTCTCTGTTCATTTTAATCCTTGTGTACATGTGTGTTTGTTCCACAAGCCCTTTTGTTTCCATTGCTTTATCCTCAGCTCTGGTGAATATATTCTGCCTGTACAAATCCACCTTTCATCCTTCCAGTGGATTTTCATTTCAGCTGTTGTCTTTCCAACCTCCAGAGTTGCTTTTTTGTCTCATTGTTATTTTTCTGACTTTATTGTCTCTTGATTGGGGTTTCCATTTTGTTCAAATTTAATTGTTTATTTTCCCCACATTTTTCTTTATGTGAGCATTTTCGAGATCATTGTCCCAACACTCAAACCTATTAAAGTTGCCGTCAGTTCTTTTCAGGGTTGACTTTATTCTGTGGATGACACGCACTTTCCCATTCCTTTGTATTTGTTCTTTGTGATTTTTGTTGAAAACTGGACATTTGAGAATAACACTATATCTCTGAAAAATTACACACTCTTTACCTCTCAGCCCATATTTTTTCAGTTATTCTGTGGAATTTTTGTTTTTGTTTCTTTGATTTTTGTAAGTTATTTCTGAAATCAGCATGAGATGTAGCATTAAGGTCTTCACAGAGCTTTTCTGAGCCTGCACTTTTACCTGGCTGTAAGATCTCTTTAGGGGCATTTGCTGTAATGTCCTGTCTCCTAACAAGGGAGCAGAAGAGTGAAGCAGGGCAGGATGGCTAGCGCTTCTCTTCAGCTGGAGCGCAGTGAGCTGGCAGTAGTGGAGGTCTACGGAACACCAGGACCAACCCATCCTCTCCATCTCTGCCATCTGCCTCTGCCCCCCTCTGGGCAAATGTAGTCATCAGCAGTGGGGATGCAGGTGTCCAAAGTGTTGTGCAGCTTGGCAATACCACAAGGAGGAGCTGTCAACCCCAATTCTGACATGGAATTCTACGTCAAATGCCTCTAACATTGAGACAATGGCAGTCATGCTGGAATTTGCTAGGGCAGCAAGCTTACCTAGAAAACTTAAATCTGGTTATTTACGAATTAAGTAAAAATCATATCTGTATGGGGTAAGGTTATACATGGTAGTTATTTGCTTTATTGACAAGAGCCTTAAGAACATATTCATGGCTGCTTGACAAGAGTGTGGAGTGTCAGAGTGGGTAAATGCTGCTGTGTTACGAGCCGGCATTGACCAGACTAACCACAATTTACCACTGATGGTCCCCCTGAAAATTCTAAGACGTCCTCCATGCTTCCCAGACAGTGATATCAGACATGTCTGCCAGCATGGTAGTTGTCTTAGGACTTAGTTCACTTCCTACTTAGTAGATTTCTCTTGGTAGATAATTCTTACTTCATAAAATGTTCCATTGTTTGGGTTTGGTTTTTGGAATAGGGACTTGCTATGTAGCCCATGATGTTCTGAAATTAGTGATCCTCCTGCCTCAGCCTGATCTCAAGCCCTGGGATTACAGGTGTGTCTGGATCTACAAGGCAACTGTATTCCCTTTTTGTAGATAAAAAGCAGAAGATAAGATCCCAAGCTCATGCAGCTACAAGGGCTCCAAGCCTTTCCATCCATATTCAAAGCTCAGTAAGCAAGCTGCCCTTTAATTTATGAAAAATTAAATCAGACAAGAGTGCTTTTAAAGCCATTCTTGAAATTTTACCATTTCTTCAATAGCTTGGAGAAAGTGCACAAGTACACAAATGAAAAGATGTATAGGGCTTATATGTTAACCATGTTGTCCAGTTGGTATTCACTATTTTGTGTGTGTGTGTGTGTGTGTGTGTGTGTGTGTGTGTGTGGTTTTCATTTCACAAACCACTTATTTCTTGGAAGCATTTATAACAATATACATTGACACATTTAAGAAAGCTTTCGGCTCAAGTAGACCTTTTGCAGACAGTCGGTCTAACTCTGCAGTATCAACCCGTAGTTCATATTAGTGCACAGTTTCTTATGATCCTCCAACAGTGAAGATCCCTGCCGTGAGTAACCTCATGCAGCACATTTAATTTTTTCTTAATTTGTAAGTGGCCATCCCTTTCTGAGTGTGTAACTTCCAGATTTACAGCAAGCCTGCCATCTCCTTACAGACAAGGAAATGAGAGTTACACCTGCTCAGTCTGGAGGAGGAGTTGGCGGCTGTCTGCGTGTGTCCCAGGGTTGCACTCCGGTACATACTGTCTAACACACTACCTCTGGCATTCTCACTTTACAGTCCCAGGATTCTCCGCAGAGAAGTCTCATATGTCTTGCCTTCTCTGAGGCCGCAGGCAGCAGGGCCTCTATGGAGATATATTTAAGCACAGAGCTTCTTCTAAAGTTACTGTGCTACCACAGCCTGCTAAACTGAGGGGACATTGATATAGACATTTCCTTAGGAGTCTCCTCCTGAGGCAATGATAGGTTATTACGGTTTACAGTTGGGTATTTTTCCCTTTACTTAGATGTATTTATTGCACACATCTATTATTTGTATTAGCTTATTGCTGTGAGTAATGCATTTTTACAATTTGGTGGTTTAAATAAATCCTCTTGAGATTCTGAAACACAGAAATGAATGATTTACTTGGCTACATTCGTGGTTTTCACCGGGCTGTGTTATTTCTGGGGGCTCTGAAGAAGAACCCATTTCTTTGCCTTTATCCACTTCTAGAATGCACTCTCATTCTTTGGCTCACAGCTGCTTCCCTCATTTTTGAAGCCAACAGATAAATAGCATCTCACTTTGACCTCATTGTCACGCTGTCTCACATATAAAGAGCCTTATGATTCTGTTGGGTCCAGTCAAATAATCCTCGATAATCTTACCATTTGCAGATTATCAACTTAATGGTATCTACCAATTTTTAAAAAATATTTTTAATTACACTTACATCATTTCTGCCTTCCTTTTTCTCCCTCTATACCCTCCCCACAACTTGCTGTCATTGAAACTCATGGCCCTTTTCTCTATAATTGTTTGACTTTCAAATATATTTGTATATTCTGAAATATATAAATACAACCCACTCAGTCTTTATAACACTATTTGTATTTACGTTTTGAGAGATGACTATTTGGTATTGGTTAACCAATCAATGTGCTCTTCCATAGGGAAGACTATTTTTCCAGATCTCAGCATTCCTTTGTTGTCTGTAGTTCTTTATCTAGGATTGAGGCCTCATAAGTTTCCCTCCTTCCACATTTGCTTGTTTCTTGGTCTCTTCCTTGTTCAAGTCATGCTTAAGTAGCCATGTTGCTAAGATTTCATGGGTGTAGCTTTGGACAGTTCTAGGAGACACAATCCCACAGCAGAATTTCTGCTCTTTTGTTACAATCTTTCTGCCCCTCTTCAAAATGTTCCCTGAGCCTTAGGTGCAGGAGTTGTCCAAGAGATACCCAAAGTATCACAGGCTATTGATATTGCCCTTGGTTGTCCTCCAAAAGTGGAAGCAAGACCCTATTGCTAAAGACACCATGCACTGAAGACGTGACCCAGAGACCCCTGAGGTGGAACTAACCTGAATGCTTCCTCCTTGAGGATTGGCTTTCATGGTTCCAGAAGGCACTATGCCAGCTTCCAGGGGAGGGAAGCAACTAGGAGTCCTCCCCGGCTATGATCCCTATGAACCACAGTAGCCAGCATGGCATGATAACCTTAAGGGTGCAGCAGCAGCATGCATATCTTGGCAGTAACTGGCTGGGCTTAAGGCCTGTTAAACTTGAGATTACCATATAATTACAACATTCTCTCCTCCTCTCTCTCCAGGCTCTCCCATATGAGCCCCCGTCTTATTTCATTCAAATCCATGGCCTCTTAGACATACTAGCGTGGAAGGGGTAGCTTACAAGGTTCAACCCCAATAAAGTACTGCAGGCAACTAAGGAATGCTGAGATGAGACATATTATTCTCTAAGGAGCAGCATGCCAATTGGGTATCCAGTACCTAATGGTCAGCCCGGAAACACACATACACAGACACACAACAATAACAACAACAACCGTTAAAAAGAAAGAGGCCATTGAATTTGAATGAAATAAGATGGGGGCTTATATGGGAGGGGTTGGAGAGAGAAAAGGAAAGGAGAGAATATTGTAATGATGATAATCTAAAAAAAAGTATTAATCATAACACAAAGAGATGAGATCAGTATTATATATTGGTTCAATCACATTTTCTGACTTGATGATTTTTTAGAGCCCAGTGATTTTGCCTCAGTATTAGAAACTATCCATCATATTAATAGGTCAAAATTAAAAAGTTTCTCAGTAGATGCCAAAATTTGGATTTAACAAAATGTTTTTATTTTTTGTTGTTTTGTGTTTTTGTCTTTTAAAGATGTATTTATTTATGATATGTGCAATTCTCTGCCTGATGTATGCCTACAGGCTAGAAGAGGGAATTAGATCACATTATAGAAGGTTGGGAGCCACCATGTGGTTGCTGGGAATTGAACTCAGCACCTCTGGAAGAGCAGACAGTGCTCTTAACCACTGAGCCATCTCTCCAGCCCTATTTTTCTTTCTTTAAAAAAATGTGTTATAATTTATTCAGATTGCATCTCGATTGTTATCCTCTAGCTTGTATCTTCCTGTTCCCACCTTCCCTCCCTCTTCTGCCCTATTTCCCTCCCCTAGACCTTTGGGGGACCTCCTCCCCCAATTTTTAATGATTTATTTATTTTTATTTCATATAGTTAGTAATATCACAGTAGCGAGCTGCCATGTGGGTGCTGGGAATTAATAAAATATTTTTAAATTGTGGTGAAAAAATGAAAAACAGAAACATGAAATTTATTATCTTACCCATTCCTAAGTATGTAGCTAGTGATGTTAAGTGTTTACATTGTTAATATTGACAACCTAATATCCATTTTATGCCATTTTTATCCTTGAAAGGAAATGTATTTCTCAGCAAACAGTGTCTATATAGTACCAACATTCATGTCTTTATATAAGTTAGTGTTGTTTACTGTTAAGTGCTGTGTATTCTCATCAACGCAAAGGCCCCTGCTCTTCCCACTTCGCATCTGTGCTCCATCTCCACAGCCCCAGAGCCTCCTCTCTCAACTAAGTTCCAACTTTTGACTCTCCCTCCTAGGGTGCTTTACGCTAGTTAGCCACACGTTATGTTTCCCAACCCTTTCAAAGTGTTTGGCCCAAGAGCACCCCTCCTCCATAGTCCTTCAGGACAGAATGGCAAGGCCCTCTCTGCACCTCCTTTGTCCTGTTCCTGCAGCACGGCCACCTAGTGTACTGATGTAGTTGCTCACCACTGGGCTCTCTCTACCTCCCTTCACCACAGCTGAGCTCAGTGCTTCATTTGTTTGCCTGTCTTTCTTTTGATGTGCACCCTGCCTCACCCTGAGGTTTGGGCTTGGTGTGTAGCCACAGTGAAAGAGACAGCTAGCCCACTGAGTTGTAGAAATCCGTGGATGTCCTCCATACTGGATTTGAAACTCATAAAAATAAATTAAAAGGACAGCAGGTTGAACAAGTCATAATTACAGAAGATCTGTAAAAGTAAATAGAGAAAAATAGGGATCATTCAGAAATACAATGCTGAGGTATTTTCCAGAAATAGAGATATACAAAAATTTAAGTTGAAGAAACATGATAGTTGAGCCATATAAATAAACAAATCCCAAATTAGGTATATTAAGAACTGAGAATAACAGTATAGGACATTAATATCAACGTAGTAACAAGTACATGTAACATTTTAATACTATGACATAACATGCCTAGGCGCCGTTCTAAACACTTTCTATATACCTCTTAATCCCACAGTGCACTTGGACCTAAACATTGTTATCACATTCATTTTCCATGTGAGGACACAAATACTTAAAAGTCTAGTCACTTGCCCTTGTCATCCACGTAGTAAGTAAGCTGTAGAGCTACAGTTTAAAGTCCAGCAAAACTAAGTCTAAATGGATGAGAAAGGACGGCACAAGAAGTCTCTAACCCACCCTTACTGTGTGCCTGCTTCCCTTTTTCCAGCCACCCTGAGTTGTTTGTACTATCCGTAGAATCCCACGTCTTCTGAATGTCCTTTCCTCTTCCTGGGGACCGGACTCCTGACCCCCCCCCCCCCCCAATTTCAGGCTAGTATCAGCAATCCGGTTTCCTCTACTGGGAAGTCAGCTGCTGCTTGTCTTGAGAAGATTCCTGCCTTGCTGCCGCCGCCCTTTCTGAAATGGAGGCCCTGTCTCCATTCTCGGCATGCCTAACTGTTGCACACCGGTTAAGTCTGGTTCCAGTTTCCTACCCGCCTCAGTGCTTGTGTGTGATTACTGTGGTACCTCGACGTAGTTTTCATTTGCTGAGTTTCTCACAGGTTATTTTAGTTTCCAGATAAAACATAGGAAAGTCAGCGCATAGTTAGCAGCTTTCATTTTCTGCTGTTCAAAATCTAGGGAGCAAACAGGACAAATTTTTATGAGACCTGGCTGCCTTCACTTGAAGCCCCTCTATGAGCATTTAACGAAGGTGCACCGATAGAGGGCGCTCTTCCCATTGAAAAACGCAGCACTGAACTTGAGCAGTCCCGCTCCAGTGCCTCCTCATGAAATTATAATTAATTTAATTACTATCAATTGTTCTATAGCAGTACTCATTGTTTATTTTTCCAATGTTATATCCAGGTATTACTTTGTTTTTCACGGGACACATCTGTACTGAGTCACTTTGCATACAACAGTGCTTCACCACCGAAATCATACATCAGAGGTAATATTTTAATAATTCTAAAGAGAAATTACTAAGGACTTATATAATCATTCCAATAATGTTTGAACATTTTATATCTTATATTAGTATTTCCAGTTTTTAAACTTGAAAATTATTTCCAATTTCTCTGCAATAGTAATTACTGTCTTTCCTTTCAATGTCAACACCCAAGGGCAGAGGTCACCCTGTGGTGCCGACGGACATAGCATTTCAGTTGCCTTTCTGGTTCTTGCCATCTCCTGCCTCCTCTGCCCCTGTTGTGCCAAATCTGTCATTTTTTTTCTTCTTCTCACTACCCATGAACTCATCATAGAGATTTGTCTTTTCAGTTTTTCTTAACTTTCTGTTTGTAATTAGTCCTTGAATTCAGTTATAATCATGGCATGACATACATGCTGTACTGCCCCTCTAATTTCTATTCTAGCATTCTCTCTCACATCGGCCACGTCAGCAGATCCATGTCACCATTTCAGTGTCCTGTCAGTCATCACCAGAAGGCTGAGCTAACTTCAGCCCTATCTTCTTTTTGCTGAGTGGTGAACACCAGCACTACCGTCTCATTGCCCTGTGGTGTGTTTGTGGCGACTCACCTGCTGCCTTCATGAAGAAGAAGCCATCGCTGCCTGGCTCTTCCAGCTCTTTTCTAGGACAGACCACACCATCTTGCGTTGAGGCAGGCTCCCTCCGCCAGTGTGGGGCTGCTCTGCTTCTGAAATGAAGACATGAAAACTCTTGTTTTCTTTTGATCTAAAGAGATTGTTGCGACAGGGAAGTGGCTCGGTTAACAGAGCACTTGGACTGCAAGCATGAGGGCCTGGCTTTGGTTCCCCAGTCAGAGTTCTCACAGGTGATCTTAGTGTCCAGATAAAACATAGGAAAATGATCACACAGTTCAAAAACACAAATTTTGTTTTCTGCCATTCAAAGTCTGGGGAGCAAGTAGGGTGAAGTAGAACAGCATACCCGTACCCTACCACTGAGGTACAAAGACGAGTGGGTTCCAGATGCTCACTGGCCAGCCATCCTAGCTTAATTGTCAGAAAAAAAGCGGGAGGGTGATCTAGGAAGACAGCTGGTTCTAATCTCTTGCCTCTACATGCAAACACACACACACACACACACACACACACATGAATATATACATATATACATACATATATGTGTATATATATTAACATACCCCTACATCTCATCCTGCACAGAATGATCGTAAAATTTAATTGTAATTACCTAATGGGCTAAAATGAGCTATAATTTTGAAGACTCTCCATCTGCTCGCATCATCTTAACCTAGCTTTCTTTCCTTCCCTGATTATCTCACAATATGCTATATTCATTCTAGCCCATACATAGCCCTAGTGCATAAGAAGCATCTCGTTCTGTTTTGCAAATTATAGGCCCTTGATGAACTAGCCGATATGTCATGTATACCAACCTATCATCAATCTCCCTCCCCTCTGAGCACTGAAACCCTTAAAGCCCATTTAAAAGAGTCAGCAAACATATTCTATCATTTTGTGGTTTGGCCTAGGTTATGAGCCGAAAGGTGTAGGTGGGGACCATACCCTGTATTGCTGTGCTTGTCTCCAGACCTACTGCTATGATCAACTGTGACAGTTCTTCATCATTCTGTTTGTTCTTCTCACAAAGATCAGTCCTGTATGTTTCACCTTAAGCTAAGGAGGCCCCAATGTTTACTCTTGTCTTCTTTCTGCCTTACACCCAACTAAAAAAGCAATAATAATAATAATAATAATAATAATAATAATAATAATAATAATAATAATTTTTAATTTAAATCTCAATGCAAGAATGAATGTCTGTTTAATAACTCAGGGTTGATAAGAAAACTGTTAACGTGAAAGCCACCTGTCTTAGTTACAGTTTCTGTTGCTGTGATAAAACACAATAACAAAACAGAGCTGGGGCGGGAAGGGTGCATTCTGCTGCCCCTTCCTCATCACTGTCCTGTGACTGAAGGAGGTCAGGACAGGAACTCAGACAGGAACCTGGAGGCAGGAGCTGCTGCAGAGGCCCTGGAGGGGTGCTGCTTACTGGATTGCTCCCATGGCTTGCTCAGCTTGCTTTCCTATAGAGCCCAGGAGCCACAGTGGGCTGAGTTCTCATCAGTCCCCAAGGCTGCCTACAACCTAGTCTTATGGAGACATGTTTTAAATTGAGGCTTAATCCTTCCAGATGACTACAGTTTGTGTCAGGTTGGCACAAAACTAGCCAGCACACTACCTGAAGTTGCTCATGGAAGATGGGAAAACTGAGACGCTGTTGGACATTATAGAGAGTGTACCTCCTGGACCAGTTCTGTTTTCAAATGTCTATCCTCTTTCTCTGGTTGTTACAAATTATGTTGAGAGTCAGGATATATTTGACTGTTACATAGTTGAAAATATTTAATTTTTAACTCTTCAATACATTTTCTGAAAACATAAGCTAATGAGATATGTCAAGGCTTGCTTTAATAAACAGGGTTGTTAAATTCAGAAATTCAATTTTATGCTCATAAATAATTCTTCAGTGCTAAAGGAAATTGGGAAGCATTGTTTAATCAATATTATTGAGTTTAATTCCTAAAAGGCTTTGCTGGCATCAGATGATTAGTTGACAGATTTTCAGCTAATTCCATATCATGAAATGAAATAAAGTTAGACCATGGTTACTTTTAATATTCCACTTATTATCTATTACTTATTATCACAGTCCCAGAATGTTGATTCTTAAAACTTTGTTTTTCTGACTGCGTGGCTTTCTCTTACAGGAAAGCTAGGATTAGAAGAGTACGCTGTCTTCTACCCGCCCAACGGTAAGTGGTGCTACTGCTTCCTCTGGAGGGACATGCGGAAGTAACAACCTTTGTTCTGGGGATGCAGATTTCTTATTCTGTCCTTAAAATGCAGCAAGTTATCATCTGAAATAACCCTGCTTTCTGTAAGAGGTGCACTCTAGTGACTTCCTGCATGTTGGGTAGTTTAATGCCAAACTGTGCACATCCCTCCAGCTCTGCCTGGGACCAGTAGATGATTCATGAGAAGATGAGTCAGTGTAAGCACCCATGTCTAAGGCATGTCGTTTTCCTTGAGGAATGCTAACTAGCTCAGCTAGGGCCTTCGCTTTGTGTTATCCGCACAGTGCAGCAGCTAGGGTAACAGACTGCCCTGTGCTGCAGCTCACTGTCTTCATAAGCATCCAGTGTGGTGTTAATTATATACAAAGATTGTGAAGAAAATCATCGCCTTGCTGAGAAGTGATCACTTATGACTCTGTATTTACTGTTTAGACACTCAGTGTCCAGGTCTTTTGGTATGCTTAGAAATGCCTCACAGAGCTGTCCTTTGTCCTGGTGCTGTTATCCTACACCCTGAGGAGCTTTTGCTTTAGAGGAATTAAGGGCTTGTGCATTGGAACCCAGCGGATCTGCATTCAGATCCAGATCCGAGCTCTGCCAATTCACTCCATGACTTTCCATGACCTGAAGTCTCATCAACTTAACATATGGATAATGATCACATGAGGTATGTTAGGAAGTACCAGCACAGGGCCTGATATGTACTAAGTGCAGGCAAAGCAACCATGGTGTCAAGCACTGTCTGACAGCTAGATGTTTCCCTGCCTGGCCACCTTGTAGCTGTCGGCACTGCGGCCTGGTTCCTCACACCCTTGTTCTATCATCCTCTTCACACATTTCCCTATGTTCACATCTGCTTTTGTGGATCAATTTGTTAATTACTAAAATTTCTCTCTAGTTCTAACCTGTTCTGTGATACCTCAAATCTGATATGACCCAACTGAGTATATTATTTCCTGTACCTCTTAAGAGATTAAAAACAAAAACAAAAACAAACAGCAAATTAAGATAACAAGCACCAACCTACACCTGTCTCAGCTGACTACCATTTCATTTACCGGGAGCTCAAGGCCTGAAACCTGGAAGTCATCCTGGAAGCCTGTCTTGCCCCATCTATGTCTCCAGAGCCTTTTGCTTTTATCTGGGGTCATCTCTTCCTCACTCTCACTGCTGCCTTGCTCTCCATCTGATTTGCCATACCCCGTGTAACTGTAATGACCATCTGCACTGGTGTCTGCCCCTTACCTTTTCTATTTCTCTGTTTTTGCCTCTGTTATCTCAGTTCTACATCCAAATGAAAGTCTGAAGATTTCCATTTTTCTTAAAGTTTCTTAAAGCTGCTGCAAAGTTTAACAAGGCTTCTCGGTATGACATTCACACTGGGACCCCTGTACATTCCACTACCTAGCTTCATACGTTACCATTTCCCATCTCACTTTTAAAATATTAATATCAATATCCACCTGTTTAATCTCACACATAGGCACATCCTGACACGGGCACTGTGTTGCTTCCTACTTCATCCCTGATGCTGTTTCCAGCTTAGAATAGGCCGTCAGGCTTTTCTACCCTTAGCCATGCTGGAGGCATGGGTCACACATGATCCTGTTTGGACACAGCACGGAATCCCTGCTGAGTCAAGGGCCCTTGTGTAGGCTCTCATGTACCTGGGCAGAAAACTTTGGTATCTCTCAACTCCATCTCCCTCTCCATGTTGCAGACTTCGGAAGGTTCAGGAGCGTGTTCTTGTGTCATTGCTGCTCTCTCAGTATCTAGCCTATAGTATATAGTAGCATCGCAACACTTACTTATCTGAACTAATTTAGATGTGGTGTGCTAACTTTAACATCTGTATGTAGATATAAACTTGTTGTTTAATTCTTCATCCCAAGACTTAATTTTCCACTAACTTTTTATACGGAAAAAGTAGAAAATAAAAGAAATGTGTCTAAGTAGCTGAAAAAAGGTCTGCCTACACTTGAGGTAACAGGAGGTATTATAATTTCTTAGCTTTTACTTAAACACATGCCTGGCAAGCTTGGCTCATTCCCCCCTTAACAAGAAGCATGACCAGTGGCTGACACAGGTAGGGAAATGACTGGAGCTGTCAGAACTGAAATGTAAAGGCCTCGTACTATGGAGCATTCTACAGGAGCCCTCCAGCAAATTCTGCTAGGACTGACTTCTATAAAAGCCAACAACCCCCTGCCCTTCACAAAGGCTGCAGGTGGTAACAGGTTGTAATTTGAGCCCGTGTGTGTGTGTGTGTGTGTGTGTGTGTGTGTGTGTGTGTGTATGTGTGTGTATGTGTGTGTGTGTCTGGGTGTTAACCCCATGTCTCACATATGCTAGGCACATGTTCTACCACTGCATTCTCTCTCCAACCCTAAGATAATTATAAAAATTTCAAGATACTTATATGTACAATTACAATAATAATTTACGAGTAGTTGTAGATACATCAGCTAATACCTTCTGAGCCATGCTAAAGCAGCCAGAATTATGTTAAGTATATTATATTATTAACTCATGTAATCATTATAATAATTCTATGATATAGGTCCTAATGTTCAATTTAAAGGCCAAGAAACTGAGGCACGAAGGGTTAATCTGCCAGTCAGTGAATGACAAAACCAGGCTTTGAACCCGAACTATCTGCCTTCAGAAACAGTATTTTTATTGCTTGCCCATAAGCCTCAGAAGATTAACTAAAGTTATTGCAATATCTTTGGAAAGAAAAGAAAGTGATTACAATATAGACAAAGTAAAGAGTTACATATAGTAGTTCCAGAAAGATATCTACACACACTAGAAATAAATTATTGAACACAACCTGAGATAAACTTACAGCTTCTCATAAATTGAGTTCTACAGAGTCACTTCTTTTGGGTGGTTTTAGGACTTAGAAAATCAAGGACGCTTCTCTGGAGATAAAGTTCATTTAGTGTACAGACTCCTCTCTCTAAAACTTAGCAACACTAAACAACATTTCACATTCCCTGTCTCATTTTCCAAGCTCTGCCAGAATAGTAATATGTTGAAAGTTGAGGGTGATCTGTAGTAGTACCACAGTCAGTACTGGTTTTCTTGGGCAGAGACATTTACCTAAAGCTCTCTGAAGTATTGTCAGTCTCTGACCAGCAGGTGTTTCCTAGGACAGAAATCTCACCGCCACCCACCTCTTCCCTCCACACACCTGTGAGTTCCTTCCCAGGATGAAAATGAAAGCTGTGATGGCGATAAAACATTGCCTCACTGGAGAACCATCCCTGGACACATCCTCTCTAATAAATTAATACTTGTTAAACAAGATTTTTGGGTGAGAGAGACACCTCACAGTGTCTTTTAAGCGTTTTGTGTTCATTGTTATTAGCCAACATGTATAGGTTGTCTCTGTTTACTTGTGAACACTCACTTCCTGTTCTGACTCAGTGCTGGGAGTGACCCACACAAATGAGTACACAAAGGACCTGCTGATAAGAGCCGTTCATGCTAGTAAATTAGACATGCAAGAAAGAAAGGGAGAGAGATGTCTGAGAGAGTGATGAGGTGCACAGTCCAGGTGTCAGAGAGTGTGGGGAGTTGGAGAAGGCCTGGCTATTCTAGATAAGGCAGACGAGAAGGCACCTCTGAGGAAGTAGGAAACAATAGCGTGTGTGAGCAGAGTGAGCCATGCAAAGCAGTGGGAAAAGAATGTTCTGGAGAGAGAATATAGCATGTTAAAGCCAAGAGTAAGACCAAGACTGACAGCTGGAAGAGCACCACATGGCTAGTGTGACTTCTGACGAGCTGATACAGGTACGTAGGAGCAGCAAGCAAGGGCCAGACCAGGGTTGGATGTGATAGATGTAGCCCTGTCTAGGGTTCCTGAAGAACAGTTTTTATTAATTTTTTTTTTTTTTTTTTTTTTTTTTTTACCTTTCCCCCTTGTGGATGGGCTGTACTTAATTTCTTTGCATACTTAGTAGATTTTTTTTTCCATTGGTGAAAGTTGGCTGTCTTCCCTATTATAATGTGATAATTCTGGGAATCAGACTACCTCTTCCCGCTCCAGAATTCACTGTTGTTGCTTATGCTCTATAGTTGTTGGTTTAGTGATTTTTGTAAACTATTTATATAATTGTTATATTTATTATTTTGTGTCTACTGAAATCTCTAATCTCTTTGATTAATGGTGAGCTAGTGATTTTATAAGACTTTCCTTAAGTGGTTGTTAGCACTAAGTTTTTTAAATTCAAAATTAAAACATCCCTTGGGGTTTGCAAATTGGCTTGGAGAGGGTCACACAATGCGGGATAGCTAGGCCAGTTACAACTGCGCGGTAGGCTTCACTCCTTTACAGAGGCTAAAGTCAGAAGTGGAAGCCTGTGTTCTCAGGTCCTCCCTACATACCTTCATATTGTTATATAATTATATTATTTTCACATAGAGTTCCTTTCTGGGGCTCTTTTTTGCCATGCTTTTCAATCTGTCTATTATTTGCCCTGCCTGTTATTCTTTCTTTTTTGGGGGCCATATGTAGTAATTTTGCCTTTAAATGCTCTTGACAAATGCTGCCAGGCAGGCGCCTCAGTCCTGAGAAATCATGGACACTAGCAGGTGCAGCACAGCACACCTGAGCCTGTCCCTTAGGGAGCTGCAAGGCAGGCCAAAACACAAAGGCACTTTTCCCCATAAAAGATCTGCATTGTCTCTCACCCCACCGAGTTCCACGAGGACCGTGGGCTGCTGTTTGCGCTGCTGTTGCCAAGCCGGAGAGTAGGGGATGGCAAGTGGGTGGATAAATTAAAATGCCACAGTGATGTCTTACCAAAATCCTTGCTTCATTAAGCATCCTCCTTGTTATAAGGATTATTTTTATTAGATTCCAGAGTGTTAAAAAATTGATTCTAGCTTTTTTCCCAGTTGAGTATTGCTTTTGCTAGAGGGACAGTGCTGGGTACTTTCCTTCGTTCTTGTCAACGATGGCTCTCTTACACCTTCTGAAAAATCACCCTGGATTCTATATAGGATGTGGTAGTTTTTCAAATGTAAACTTGAAGAGAACAAGGACATTAATACTTTTAATGGCCATTATACCCAACATTTACAATCATATGTAGCATGACGTCTGTGTTCAATAAACATGGAATGAATGTGCAGGTGACGGGGGGAGCTGACACAGAAGAGTCCAAAGGAACAGAAGGAGGTGAGGTTTCCTAGGCTAACATGAAAAGTACACACACATCTGCCCGAGACTTGACCATTAATCACTAAATAACATGTAGGGAAGTTCTGGGCTCTAGAACAGTGATTTTCAACAGAGCTTAATAATCCCAGCAAAATACAGAGATGTGTGCTCACATGCTACTAACATCTTACAGCATACAGAACAGCTCCATAACAAAGACTAGGTAAATTTCTTGAAGAAAAAAATGAAAATATATTACTTTTAAATATTTTTGAAAGTGTAAAGTTGATAAATGGCAATGTATTTTGTCATCTATATTAATTAAATTAATTTAAAATATCACATAACCTCGTATCTATTTAGAGTGTAAATTTAGATAGAAGTGGAAAAACTTTTTAAGATTTAAAAACAAATATGACCTCTGGATTCACATTTGGATGTTGTTTTATTGTAATGGTTTGGAAAATTTTAATTGCTAAAATAAAGTATCAAAAAGTCAGGTGCAGTGGCACATGCCTGTAATCCCAGCATTCAGGGAGGCAGAGGCAGATGAATCTCTGTAAGTTCAAGGCTGGTCTGCAAAGTAAGTCCAGGACAGCCAAGGCTACACAGAGAGTCCCTGTCTCAAAAAGAAAACTGCTTTAGAAAGATGATAAAAATGACTTAAAAATCCAATTTAACCATTCTCTTAGTCTCTGTCTTTACTGACATGTTGGTTATCCATGAGATGGGAATAAACAGAGGACTATATTCTCTCAACAAATGATTCTAATAAAGTGTACTAAGTAGGTTCAAACGAAAGGCCATAAGCACTCCAACCGCTGTGAGGGGAAGTGAATCAGATGAAGTTATAAAGGCGATGAGGAAAGGGAGCCCAGCCTGGCAAGTGTGAAGCACGCTAAGTGTTGTTGTTGTTGTTGTTGTTGTAGTGTTTTCTGAGCTTTAGCAAGGCTCTGTTAAATCACCTCTTTGCACTGTTTAGTCATATCACACAGGATGGGCAGTTAACATTGAGACCTTCTTCAGATACATAGGGGAGGGCATCTTAAAACAGTCACTTATAACATACTTGTGGAATTTGGAAGTCTGGTCCAAAATGTGTCCCCCGTGCTTAAAGCACATGCTTGGATACAGCCACGTGAAGGAAACTTGACTCTTGAAAGGCTGAAGTGTTGAGAGGCAAAGGAAGGCTCTGAAAAAACTGGCTAAGAAACAGCTCTATGATCAAAGAAACCCAGTGTATCTGGTGCCCCCATTTGACCACTTCCCCTTGGCACTCAGGGGAAGGGTAAGCAGGCCATCCAGATGAGACCTGATAGGCTGTGACCATATGGTGTGGGAGGTGGTCCCTTCTGTCACAGTCCTAGGGGAGGGGAATAGGATGAAAGAAGGAGGGAGGGAGAAATGGGAAGATACAAGTGAGAGGATTACAATCTGGATATAATCTGAATAAATTATTTTTAAAAATTAAAACAAAAGAAGCCCTGTGTATGTTCTGGGTTGCTCAGGGTTCTTCCCTATTCCTTAGGCCCCTGCTTTTTGCCAGGACTTTACTGTGCCCTCTTCAAACCATGGAGACTTCTTGGAGCCCTCGTTAATCTTAGTCAAGCTTTTCTTGAACTTATGCTCATAATTAAATGTAGTTCATTCTGTTTGGAAAGCATAAAATAGCTGTGGGTATTGAACATCTGTGTTGTACTACAGATTATGCTGGTTTTACTGGTCAATAAATACAACTAACTCATTTATGTCCGAGAAGAACTCAGCAAAAGTTCATGCATTAAAATAAGAATTCAGACAAGATTGGTAACTTGACCAAAGTCACAAAGAACTCAAATTCATGTCTATATGACTTCGCTGAGTTTTTGTTCTTTTTTTTAAAAAAGATTTATTTATTATGTATACAGTGTTCTGCCTACATGTACAGTTGCACACCAGAAGAGGGCACCAGATCTCATTATAGATGGCTGTGAGCCACCATATGGTTGCTGGGAATTGAACTCAGGACCTTTGGAAGAGCAGCCAGTGCTCTTAACCTCTGAGCCATCTCTCCAGCCCCACATTTTTGTTCTTTACAGAGTCATATGTAACATCCTATGCTATATCTTAATCACATGTTTATAAGTAGTTTTTACTTCAGCATTTAATTTTTCAGCTTTTATAAACACTAACCACATTATTTGTCATCTCACAGAGGATGCTAGGCTGGATTCTGAAGATAACGCACAGTGTGAAAAGTGGCCCTTGCTTATGTAGCACAGTTGCTGGTTTTTCAGGTCTTGGGAGAATGTAATAACAATTTAGCTGAGCATGAGTGATGTTGATGCACGCACCCTTTGTGCGCCCATGTAGCTCACTAGCTTGGTCGCTGGAAGCTGTATTGAAGGTGGCTTGCCTTGATTAAGCCGCGTCTCACTTAGCAGATTCTCAGAATTCGGAGTGGTTGAAAGTAACCATAGCTCCTTTCAACCTACTGAAATGCCTCAGTAGAGGCTTAACAGAAGACAAAAATAGCTTTTTTTTTAAATATATTGTTTTATTTTTAAATGTCACAGAGTGAGGCATAAGAGTGCAGGTGTTGTGAACCTGGAGATAAATGTGTGTTAGGATTAATAGGTTAGGGACTTTGTTTTTGTCTTAGGTTATAGCTCACTTCAGGAGGGTTCTGAGTGGATGCATTGTATACAAAATTATCAGTGAAAGCTACTGATGTAGGAAGCCTGTGGTGGTGAGTTAGTGTGCTGCACCCCATAGGCTCCAGACTCAGGATCGTACAACAAAGAGGAAGCAGATTTATCACAAGTTGTAAGGCCAGTTCGGAGGTTTGAATTCCACAAGTGAACTGTAAACATTTAACCAATACAGCAAACCCAGACTTTGAATTTCATTGATGAAGGATCAATGTCTCACTTATTCCAGTGTCTCTAGGGACTAGAGAGTAGGTGCCTGAGTATCAGGTAATTAAAAAGTCAGCGTCCAGCAGATGTGCGGTGGACGGATGGATGAGCAGCAGGCAGCATGGCTCCAAGCAGAGGCCTTCCTCATGGTCTCAGCACTAGCTTCAGGAGATAACTTGAACAATTTCAAGCTGGTTAACGACTTGAGCACTTGGAGGGAAGAACAGAAATTAGGAGGCTTTTGCCGAACCCCAGGTAAGAGCTCATTAGAGCCCAGTTACGAGTCATAGATGGAGGCAACTAAAGAAACAGTTCAAACACAGCAGAGGCAGACTCCAAGTTCCATAGCGCTTTCTGGAAGCATGTAATGGGTACAATTATGTTCTTGGCATAATATCTGTCCTCTGCTCAAAGGATTTATATTTTACAAAAATAAAAATAAAATGGATTATAAGACAGTGAGGTAAGGAAAATGCGTGTGTTAATCACTGACTTTTGTCAAGTGTAGTATTCTATTGCACACATTGTCTTATTTACTCATCTTCTAATTGGCAATACTTTATAGGTAAGAGCTAGCCAATCCAGAACCCTCACAGGACCCGTCTGTCATCCACTAACTATTAAAAGTTGTAAATCTGAGCAGGAACCTGGTAAATTTTCTGTGCTTTCCTGCCTGGACTTGGATGCCTTCATAACAACCTGGAAGGCCAGTTTGGATTCTCTGACTCCTCAGCATCCCTAGGGTACCATATTCATACCTCCTTCTTATCCTGTTTGTGCTTCCCCAAAGAAACACCTCGGCCCACTTGTCTGCCCTGCAGTGTATATATTCATCAGGACTGAAAAGAGCATGCAGGCTTTGCAAGCGGGCTTCAGGAAATCTGGCCTGGAAATATGGGATGGTCACTAAGAAGAGACATGAACTTCATGTCAGGGGTGTAGTCAAAGTAGAGCCCTCAGCCCAGAGTCACTGTCCTTACCCTGAGAGAGCTGTGGAAAAATAAATAGGTTAAATAACTTATCTCCATGTCTGTAGGCCGTGATCAAGCCAGAATCGCATAGTGCTGTCTGGGTGCCCAGAGACCCGTGCCTCATTTAAGCAGGGCAGGTCAGCCGGCACAGGAGTACTCTGTGCTGAATTGTTTGACGTGAGAAACCAGGGACAGCTGGGAGATAAGTCTAGAGTGTTGCTGAATATAATCAAAATGTTATATAAAAGGCTAAGAGAATATGATATTAAAAAAAAATAAACTTGGACAAGTCAGAGTCAGGGCTAGGAGGGAAGGTCGTTGCCTGAAGCCCTGTGCACCCAAAGGCTGAAAAGGATGCCATCCACCAGGGGTGCTTGTAGAGTAGGGAAAGGAATGATGGTGGTGAGATAGCCAAGTGCCCTGTTGACCAGAAAGAGACAAGGTACCAGACATCAGGGACCAGAACCAAAGGAGTACAAAAAAGCAGTAATAGGCCAAAGCGTGTGCAGGGATGTGCTGAGCACTCATACAAACAGCATCCAGAAGGACACAGGATTCTGAGGTTTCACAGTTTCCATTAAAGATTAATAATGAGAATTCTGGTGGACTGAAAGTAAATATGACAGAGTCTTGGAAGGCAGCTGAGATTAGGGGTGAGCACAAGAACCGTAGAGAATGAAACACAGAAGCACAAGTTTTGGGGACCAAGCCTAATGTGCCCAGCTCATCACTGCCACGGGAAGGTCAAGGCTGAGAGGGAGCCTTCTTGTCTAGAGCTAACGTACCCACGACAGGCAGCAAGTCCCTGGGCCTGTCTGTGGCTGCTAGGGTCATGTGTCATGTAAAGGTGTCTGGGCAGTAAAGGCAAGCAATGTAGATGGCTGTGGGCTTTTGGTTTTTTCATTTAAAAAATAAGCTTGGCTTCAAAAGAAGATTTTACATCTAACTAATGAAAAATAAGATCTGGGAAGAAAATGGACTTTTGATGATGATGTGTGATGAGGAGACGTGTGTGTGTGTGTGTGTGTGTGTGTGTGTGTGTGTGTGTGAAATCTTTGATTTAAAGATGTCCATGGGAACTAAAGATACAAAACTTAGATGCCCATCCTTGCTTCTGGTCTCCATAGTAGAAGTAAAGAGCACATCTCGTGCCATCCACCTCAGACGAGCTGTGTGCAGTGGACTTTTCTCCTCGACCGTCAGTTGACTGCCAGAGCCTCCAGGCCCGCCATCTTACCTGTGTAGCCTCTGTGGCTTCCTCTGCCTTTGCCAAGCCTGACTGTCCCCTCCACCCCTTTCCATTGTGCTATTTTTCTTGATAGCATTTATCACTGTCTGAATGCAGACACTTAGTCTATGCCTCTTCCATAACAAGCGGCCAGTTGCAGTCCTTAGAATAGCATCCAGCACATGCTAGAGGTCCAGGAGATGTTTGTTGAGTAAAAAAATGTGGCAAGGAGAAGGGATAATTGGTGGACAGGATTCTAAAGCAGGGATCACCAGACTTGTTCTGTAACCAGCCAGGTGGTAAATATTTTACATTTTTCTGGTCACTGTCTACTTCATATTACTATTTGTTTTTGTAAATAATCCTTTAAAAATGCAAAAGCCATTCTTAGCTCATAAGCCACACATAAACCAGTTGTGGAGTGAAATTAGCTTGCTGACAACTGTAGAGGACAAGGAAGCACGGTTTAGTGAGCTGAGAGGGAAAGGGGAATGAATGTCTTCCTGATGAGAATGCTAGTGAGACAAGGTAGGGTATAAACTACAGACAGGCCAGAGTTCACACCAGTGACGTCAGCCTGCTAGTAGCAGAGGAAAGGTCTGCCAGGTGTTAAAAGTGAGAACATTTTCAAAGCATAGAGAGGCTAAACAGATAGAGATAACAGGAGTGCTGATAAGCACCAGAAACAGCCAAAGTAGGACAATATATCATAAATCTGTGACATGCCGTGAGGTGAGACACTGAAGAAAGAGATCCTGAGACTTAGAGTGTGTGACACCTAAGAGCCACCTAAGAGCTGCCTCACTTCTGGGTGGTCTGGTATACTAGCTCAAAATAATAACTGGGTTCCCATCATAATATTTGTATTAAATTGTTTTTAAACAAAGAAATGTGGCATTATTTAGTGAATGCTTGTATCAACAGTATGCATTTACTACCTACGCCAGCATTTTAACTCCCCATTACTGACTGAGCCACAGTCATTACATTATCTAACTGTGTAGAGTAGGCTTTAGCATGTTCTCTGATTTGTGGATAAGGGACTGAAGCTTACAGAAGTTAAGAAATGTACTGAGCAGCACAAAAAGCTCCTAATCGACAAAACTAAATTGATGAAGGAAGTGCGCTGTTACCCGGTCGCGGAATTCAGGGAGCTAGCTCCTAGTGACAGTTACTATCCTCAGCCTTCCTTGTTTACCATTTTTTGTTGCCTTAGAACATAGATAGCATCCATCAGGGAGAGTAGCAAACACTTTAGAAAAAAGTGCAAACTCGGAACTGTCTCCTGCTGGAATGCTTCACCAGAGATGACATGCAGCAGATAAGAACACAGCGCTACTCGGGTCCAAAAACAACTGTCCAAGTGCACCACCTTAGCTGCGGCTGTGTGAGGAGGACAATAGTCAGGGGGTTTAGTCATCAACTTTCAGATGGGAATAAAGTGGGGGAGCTGTGCCAGACCACTTTCTGTGAGGAACAAGTCAAGAACCTCAAAGAGCCTCAGTGGCTACCATGTGTGACAGGGCTGGACATTCCAGCTGTGGTGCATATGACCTCCATGGTTGGAATTAGGAACAAGCAGTAGACTGTCATAGGGAACTGGAGTTTGACCCAGCATGAGAAATTCTTTCCCCCATCATGTTTTGGAGATGGCCCTTGCCCTCTGTGCCTTAGATGGTGATCTGACTGATTTCTTAGAACTTAGTCTAGATGGCCTGCCAACACTGTTCTGTCTCCTTATGGGTTGGAAGAATGCAGTATTTCTATACTTTAAATAAACAAACAAACGAGTAAATAAATTAAAAATTTTTGGATTTTTTAAATACATTGATAAACTGATTTAGTGTACTGTAAGATAATCAGTGGTATAAATTACAGGTATTCTGTTTGGACCCAAGGGTATATAAATTCCCAACTTTTCAACAAATACAGCAAAATATGTGTGTGCTAAAGTTACGCTTTGTGTACAAGTTTTGCCAATGATTATACCATATGAATTTATACTATAGCCCTGTTGATTTATCCTAACTTGCTCTCCAAATATAATTATATAATTATTAGTAAAATTGATGAAATACTTGTAGTATTTCCTATAAAGTGATGTTTACAGAAAGTGCCTTGAAAATCTCACTGATCTTAGCAGCCTGGATTCTACTCAGTGGAATGTAGTTGTTGAAGGAGGAACATTATAAACTGAGTTTAAGGACGTTGCAGTAGTCCTCAGTGTAGTTCTATGGCCTTTACAGCTTGATCCTGTTCTTCATAAGCATGGGCATTAGTTCTGATTGCTCTGCCATCTCGATAGAAAATTAGATGTCTCATCAGGAGAAGATTTCTCTTCAGTCTAGTCTTTTTAAAGGAAATAATTGAGCAGAGAGACGTAATGTAGCAGAAGTTTATTTACAAAGCAAAGTAAAATGATAACACAACCCAGAGAGATTTGAATAGGCTGACCCAAACCTGTGTAAGTTTGGGGCTGGTGTTAGGGGACTGAACAGACCATTGGGCATTGCCCTGTTGACTTTCTTTTTAACCTTTTGTAAATATTTATGAGGTATCTGGTATATTTATTCATGGGCATAAGGTAACGTTATTTTTCTCTTTGCAAATCATGGGAACCCTGTCTCTTTTATAGGGCATTTCTTCCCATGATTCTATTGAAAAGCCCAAAAAGAAAAAGGTCCAAACCATAATGCAGATGCTATAACAATTAACCCTTACGCCTGAGCTTTTGAGGATAATAATAACTTGATGCCTTGCTAGTATACAATCACAGTTAGGAAGGGATAGTGCTGGGATTTCTGACCCAGTGGGAGCAGCCTAGCTGCAGTAAAGGATGCTCATGCATGAAGCTGCGCTATGACCATAGCTGGACACATATTCCAGGATACAGGGACTGTTCATCAGCTCTCTCCTCTACCTCTCTGCCTCAGGCGGAGGCACAGCTGTAGTTTTCCACAGTCATTTCATGGCTTACTCGGTCTCAGATACAAGTTTGAAAATGTCTAGTTTACTCTTCTAAGAGTGTTAAAACAACTGTTGCTGGTTACCATCACTGTCTTTCTGACATTTCAAACAAAATAGAAGCAGAAAGTAGAAACCTTCATTTGCAGTTTTGATCCTTTAACTCTGTGTACAAAGCCACGGTGTGTGACTGATACTCTGTTTACTTTTCAGGTGTGATCCCTTTTCATGGCTTTTCTATGTATGGTAAGTTGGGTTTGATATAGTTATCTTTTTTATGTTTTTGGAGATTTAAACATAATAATGCTTATTATTTCACCATTCATATAAAGTTTTGTGTATATTTTAAACATTAAATTTAGTATTTTTATATGCTAATTAAGAAAGTTAAAGATGAAGATTGCAGCTGTTCAGGTAATAATTTCTCAGCAGATGAGAAGACATACTTGAAGATTACTGTGAGCTTTGCCATCTAATCTAATGAAATAATGACACATTCATATTTAGACTCACCATAGTAATAAAACCAGCATGAAGCTGGCATAAAACCAGTCATGTTGATTAATGACATCAGACTGAAAAAACCCAGACATAGTTCACATATGTGTGGATACCTGTTTTTTTGACAAAGAAGTAAAAAGTACACACTGGAGAAAATACAGCATCTTCAACAATTGGTGCCCCTCAGATTAGATGGCTGCATGGAAACGGAAAAAATAAATCCACACTTGCCACCCTGCACAAATTCAACTCCAGATGGATCAAGGGTCTCAGCATAAGACCAGTCACCTGAGTCTGATGGAAGAGAAAGGGGAGAATAGGCTTGAGCGCATTGGCACAGAAAGGACATTCTGACCAGAACACCAATAACACAGCACTAAGACCAACAGTTAATGACTGAAGTTGGAAGTTTCTATATGGCAAAGGACTCCCATCATTTAAGCAAAGAAGCAGCCTACAGAATGGGAAAAGATCTTCACCAATTATACATAGAGAGATAGTATCTAAAGTATATGAAGAACTAAAAACCGTGAACATCAAGAATACAAAAACCCAATTTAAAAAGTGGGGTACAGAGCTAAGCAGAGAGTTCTCAAAAGATGAAACACAAACGAATGAAACTTAAAGAAATGTTCAACATCCTTAGCCATGAGGGAAATGCAAATTAAAACAATTTTGAGATTTCCCCTTACCCTGGTCAGAATGGCCAATCTCAATAAAACAAGTGACAGCTCATGCTGGCGAGGGTGTAAGGAAAAGGGAACATTCATACAGTGTTGGTGGGAGTGCAAACTGGTACAACCACTGTGGAAATGTAAGCATGCTGATTCCTCAAGAAGCTGGAATTGTTCTACCTCAGTATCTAGCCGTGCCACTCTTGGGTATATGCCCAACGGACTCTGCCCCACCACAGAGAGGTACTTGATCATCCATGTTCATTGCTGCTGTGTTCATAATAGCCAGAAAATGGAAACAGCCCATATGTTCTTCAGCTGGCGAATAGATATTGAAAATACCTTACATTTGTACAATGGAACAGTATTCAGTTGTTAAGAAAAAATATGAAATTAGCAAGTAAATGGATATAGCATCCATTTTATCCTACATTAAATAACCTAGACACCTAAACACAAATTTATATATTTTCTCTTATATGTGGACATTATATTTTAAGCCTTTAATATGTGTGCTACAATCCAAATAACTACAGAGGTTAGGTACCAAATAAGGGACTAGGGTGAAGAAGAGAATGAGAACTAAAATATAGTATTATGGAGTGTCAAAGGGAAACTGGAATTGGAGGATTAAATAGGGAGGGGGATGGGAGAGAAGCATAAAGGAGGGAATACCGTAGGGGGACTAGCAATAGTAAAGGCCATTGGAAAACTGTATGGATATCTACTACTATAGAAGATTTCTGAAATATATATATTTATATTGAATATAAAAATTAATATATAAATTAATATATGATAATATAATTAATAGATAGAAATTTAATATATAAGTTAATATATATTAAATTATATATGATATATATAAAAGGATTCTAAATGGAGTCACCAAATAATAGGGGAGACAATGTGCCAACCAGACAACTTGTGCCACCAAGTAAATCCTCCAATGCAGGAATGGTTTACATCTTGTTGCATCATTGGCCAAAGGAGTCTCACGGAAACCCCCAAACACTATAAGATATTGCTAAGGCTATTGGCTGCTCTCTACAATCTGATGGTAAGGCCCTATTTTTTTTTTTTTTAAGCTTTTTATTGATCCTTTGTGAGTTTCACACCAGGCATCCCATCCCCATTCATCCTCCTATTGTCCCTTAGTAGCCATCCTCAACCCTTGCAACCTCCCCCACGTGCACACACACATACACACACAAAACAAAAAACAGAACATCTTGTTGTGAAAGCTGTAGTGTGTTACAGTGTGTCCCTCTGTCCACACGTCTTCAGTTGCAAATGTCTATTACAATAAGTCTTTAGTCTGTTTCAAAGTCTCTGGTTTCTCACACCAGCAATAATACTGGCTCCTCACCAGAACTGTCCCTGTTATTCTGTTGTTGCCCAGTGTTATGGAGATCCTGCGGCTTTGGACCAGCAGGACCGCCCCTTTCACACACTCCAATAGCTCTCAGATGCTGTAGATTTTTGGGCGGGCCAACTCAAAGCCCTGGATCTGCGCCTTGGGTGGTTAGCTGAGCTGGCCAGCCTGCTGGCTTTCCCATTTCCTCACTACCAGAGTGGGCTAACACTGCTCCAACTAGGCTACTGACTACCTCTATCAGCAGGAGTCAGGGTCAGCTGCCCTGCTCTCATACCCTCTGGGCCAACTCACCCACACCCATGCCTCAAGAGCCAGCTCCACTGTGCTGCTCAGTAAGGTGTGGGGCCAGGAAGGGGGTGGGTCAACTATAGCCAATTAGGGGTAGCGATAGTGTTCTTCTTCTCATGACCTTGGGGCTGGTTCTCCAGAATACCCCAACTGGTGGAGGGCAAAGTGGGAGAAGGCATCACCCCAGCACCCACTCCACCTCATGGCACACGAGTGGTAGGGCCAGGTCTTCCTGTGCTTACACCCTCAGCACCAGGACACTCATACCCCCTATACCAGGGTCAGCTCCACTGGGCTGCGCAGGTGAAGTACAGGAACTGCTCTCCTGGGTGCTACAGCTGTGTAAGGCCCTATGGCTGGAGACAGCGGTTATTTAAGTCATTGAATGTGGAAATGTTGAGCTTATACCTCACTAGAAGTTTAATAGTGACTAGCATTATTGTGCTAGAGGGTAGTCTTCACACTGTCAGAGGAGAAAGGTAACTATCCGTATCACCCAGCTACAAACCCTGTGCCCTAGACAGTAACATGCCTGCGAGCCATGACGCTGAAGTACTGGCGCGGATGTTATGGGAGGAACCAACCACACTTTTCCTTTTATGAAAATATTTTCTTAGGAAATAATTTATCCTGATTAAAGTTTCTCCTCCCTCTACCCCTCCAAGTTCCTCCTCCTCTTCTATCCAGTTCCACACCCTTTCTGTCTCTTATTCAAAAAGAACAGACTTCTAAGAGAGAATATTAAAATATAACAAAATTAAATATAATAAGATAAAAAAAAAAAAACCCTATCACATTGAAATTGGACAGGACAAACCAACAGAAGGAAAAGAGCCCAGGAGAAGGCACAAGAGTCAGAGACCCACTCGTTTGCTCACTTAGGAATCCCCCAAAACCACTAAACTGGAAGCCATAATGTACACACATAGGACCTGGTGCGTGCCCTGTGCAGCTGCTTCAGCCTCTGTGAGCTTACATGAGCTACACCCATGTTGAGTTAAGGGCCTTGTTTTCTCGGTGTCCTCCAATCCCCTCTGGCTCCTATACTTTCTTCCTTCTCTTCTACAGGGAGGAACCAACTACTTTCTTATTGGCCTTCAGGCCCACTCCATGAAATAGAGCCCTTATGAGACACAGAATAAATATGTCATGGGCCTAGAGGATCTGACCTCATCAGGGAAACAGCTTCTTACAGTAGAGTCCAGAACTGGACAATGTGTAGAAAGGAAGAGACCTGGAGCACTCAGTTCTAAATAGGATGTCTTTCTAAAACCGTCACCTCATAGCTCAAGGGTCTGTGCGGAAGAGGAGGCAGAAAGATTATAGGAACCAGAGGTGATGGATGATGCCGAGGAAAGAGTGTCTTTCGATTGCTACAAGGCTGGTACACTTATGAACTTACAGAGACTGTTGGCAGCACACACAAGACCTGCAGTAGTTCAAGCCGGACCAGGGTGCCAGCACTGAGAGGGAGCAGTGGACATGGGGTCCCACCCCTAGCAAGAAGCTATCTGCAGTTGATACCTAATGGCAAAGGGAAAGTCAGTTTTCTCCAATCGAGTGTCACTGGCTACATCAGTCACACTTCAGAGTGGGTCCCATGTCTTTGAGTAAGTTGGCTAACACCTAATAAATTCATTGGTATTTTAATGGACTTTTTGCTTCATTTTTTCTTTGTCATTTTCAGTCTTAATTGGTCTTTTGATTATTTGTTTTGATTTCTGTTTTTGTGTTGTGGGGTAATGTTTGTGTTTCTTGTTTTTAAATATATGCTTGGTTTGCCTTTTTGGTCTTTTGAGACAGGGTTTCTCTATATAATAGCTCTGTCTATACTGGAACTCTCTTTGTAGACCAGGCTGGCCTCGAACTCACAGAGACCTGCCTACCTCAGCCTCCTGAGTGTTGGGATTAAAGGCGTGTACCACTATGCCTGCCTGGCTTTTTTGTTTTGCTTTTTAAAGTGAAAAAAATTAACATAATGTTGAGTAGGATCTGAAAGGAATTGGGAGAGGGGAAACATTAAAATATATGAATTTTTCACTTAAAAATATTGAACTCTAGTAGGTGCAAAACCAGGTTGCAGACATTTCTGGACTAACTACTAGACTTTCGTGTGTGTGTGTGTGTGTGTGTGTGTGTGTGTGTGTTAATGTTATGTCAGAAAAAAATCAGAAGGAAGGGACAACATGATTGGTGGCTCGGGATTCCCCGGTATGCATGCTGTCAGCTCTGCTGGAGCACTCGTTCACCCTCAGGGAAATGCGTGTATGGCCTGAGGGCTCTGAGGCCTGTGGCCGCACAGGACATTGAATGAGAAATGGTAAAAGCGTAACAAAATTAGCAGGAAACAGAGCACACTGTACTTCATGATGTCACTTAATGTGTAAGTGCTCAGCAGTTACCTAAACAAACTTATGGCATCTACTTTATTTATCCCCTTATTACCTTTAGGATACGTTAATGTTTTACCCTTTTAACATGAGCCAGCAATATAACAGTATCTTTCTTTTTTAAAAAAGTACTTCCACATTGACAATCAAAGTCATTATGAAGGATAAAATGTAATTTTCAAAGTAGAATATAGTAAAAAATGTACAGGAGGCCTAGAGGGCCTTGGCCTTGGGCTGTCTAGGTGCTGTTGCTCGTAGACTTGGGCTGTCTAGATGCTGTTGCTCATAGACTTGGGCTGTCTAGGTGCTGTTGCTCGTAGACTTGGGCCGTCTAGGTGCTGTGCTCGTAGACTTGGGCTGTCTAGATGCTGTTGCTCATAGACTTGGGCTGTCTAGATGCTGTTGCTCATAGACTTGGGCTGTCTAGGTGCTGTTGCTCATAGACTTGGGCTGTCTAGGTGCTGTTGCTCATAGACTTGGGCTGTCTAGATGCTGTTGCTCGTAGACTTGGGCTGTCTAGATGCTGTTGCTCGTAGACTTGGGCTGTCTAGATGCTGTTGCTCATAGACTTGGGCTGTCTAGATGCTGTTGCTCATAGACTTGGGCTGTCTAGATGCTGTTGCTCATAGACTTGGGCCGTCTAGATGCTGTTGCTCGTAGACTTGGGCCGTCTAGATGCTGTTGCTCATAGACTTGGGCTGTCTAGATGCTGTTGCTCGTAGACTTGGGCTGTCTAGGTGCTGTTGCTCGTAGACTTGGGCTGTCTAGGTGCTGTTGCTCATAGACTTGGGCTGTCTAGATGCTGTTGCTCGTAGACTTGGGCTGTCTAGGTGCTGTTGCTCGTAGACTTGGGCTGTCTAGGTGCTGTTGCTCGTAGACTTGGGCTGTCTAGGTGCTGTTGCTCGTAGACTTGGGCTGTCTAGATGCTGTTGCTCGTAGACTTGGGCTGTCTAGATGCTGTTGCTCATAGACTTGGGCTGTCTAGATGCTGTTGCTCGTAGACTTGGGCTGTCTAGATGCTGTTGCTCGTAGACTTGGGCCGTCTAGATGCTGTTGCTCGTAGACTTGGGCCGTCTAGGTGGTGCTGCTCGTGGACTTGCTTGAGTGTGCTCTACTTTATTCTCCTGATCCACAACAGTTTATAATATAAACATGCAACATTATAGTGAACCTCATGCATATTTCTTTTATAAGATTAAAAGAAATCTGAAACAAGAAACATGAAGATATGAAGAACATAAATTGTACCCTTGACAATAAGAACTGTTTGCCTCTTGTTATTTATTTTAATAACTGTTAACTGTTAACATTTTCTAGTTAAGAGATATTTAGTTTACAGAAGTGATTTGGCATCTGCTTGTTTCCATGAAGGGTTAAACATCGGGCAGGGTTTAGTAGAACCAGCACTTCGCCGCTTCAGTGTCTTCATTTTACAGATTACAACATTTATCTGTTTTTACAATCCATTGAAAACTACTAGTTTAAACGGTCTTCTGGACCTCATCTATAGTTTTATTTTAAGTGTATAGCACATTACTATTTTATAGGTAAAGTTTCTCCACACAGGATCTAAGTAGCTTTAAAAGTTAATGAGTAAATTTATTTTTTGGAAGAACCAAGTGGAGAAATATGCATGAAGTCAAAATTTAGTTCATGCTTACTTCTTCCATATTACATAATGGACTGATGCTTTGCTGTTTTGTTGCTCTCCCAGGAAATTCAACAAAATACTGTGATGCCTTGAGCACTGATTACTTGCAGGGTTTTTGTATTGTTTATGTTTGTGGAAATGTATTTTTAAGTTCACACTTCATTTCTGCACTAGACATGATCATTAATTTCAGAACACATAAATCCTAAGTTGGAGGTTTTATTTATTAAAAATCTTTTTTGAGAATTTCATACATGAGTATTATATTTACATCATTTATGTCCCTCTCTCCCTCCAACTCTCATACCACCCTACTCTTCTTTAATCATTTTAATTTAGAAATAAATTCCAATTCTTCATTTTAAAGTTTTATTAATAACATGTATTTGTGTCACATTGATTTGTCTTAAGTTGTTATTACAATTAAAGCATGAATTACATTTTTAAATACATAGACTGCTTTAATTTTGGCTATTTTAATAAGTAGGAATGTATTTTGATATATTTCAAATGTAAGTTTGAAATGGAAGGGTATACCTGTCTGGTTTTCAACTTTATATAAAATATGTACTGTATATGAAGTTTTCTCTGTTTCTAAGTAATTCATTTATTCACTTATATAATAACTCCACTGATAGTAATTTGTTCCTCTCATGCCCTACAGAAAAAGTAGAATTTGCCATAAGAAATGCTGGTTTTCATTGAATTATTCATCAGTCACATTGCAAACCGTGCTTTAGGCCATGTAACTGAAGCTTTGTGCCCAAGCATTTAAAATATTTTACAGCTTTTTTTGCCCAAGAAGAATGCTAAGTTATTCCATTGTTTTCCCTACTTACTTAATGTTAGTGCCCTAAGGGTGTGCTGAGATATTATAGAGCCCAGCCCAATTTCTACCATATGACAACACTACCAATAAGCAAGACATTTTTGTTAATTTAAATGTACAGTTTTATATATTTGCATTGTTTATGCTGTCTCAGATATCTGGAAAATGTGACAGGTTTGGTCAGATTGGCCCCATGATTTGTACTTCCTGATGTCCAGCTGTGGAACATTTGAATGATTGACAACCCACCAATACTTAACTGACAATAATTGGATGCCAAAGAAAATGCCACTTGGCACTCATTACAGAAAAAAATCTGTGGCCCAAGGAACATTTTAAGTTGGTGGAAGCTATTTTGATACATAAAGATATGTCAGGGGCTAGGGAATGTAACTTAGTTGGTAGAGTGCTTACCTGGCTTGCAGGGAGACCTGGCTCTAATCCCCCGCACCACAGAAACAACAGTAGCAAGAACAGTAGCTAAAAGCAGGTATGGCGGTGCATGCCTGTGTTCCCCACACTCAGGAGGTAGAGGGAAGGGATCAGAAGATCAAGCTCATCTTCTGCCTTGTAGTGAGTTTGAGACCATAAAATTTTAATAGAACCAGTAGTAGGAAGACATTGCTGAAAATTTTCATTTTCAAAGTGAAACAATTAAAAATATTGAGAAGTCATCTTATATTTTACTAACTTAACTTCCAAAATTAGATTTCTTGAGGACTAGTGTGATGACACAGTCAGTAAAGGGCCTGCACACAGATAAGAGGATGATCAGAGCCCTGATCCTCAGCAGCCGTGTAACAGCCAGGTGTGGTGGCACCCATCTCTCCCCCTAGCACTTGGGGTGAGATGAGGAGGGACAGATGAGGGGAGAGATGGAGACAGCTGGGTCTCGAGCTTGCTCGCCAGCCAATCTAGCCAGTTAGTACACATTTGATGTAAGACCTAGTCTCACAAAGAATTGTGGGAAATGGTAAGACACTCAACATCAACCTCTGGTCTTCACATGCATGTACTTGCACACATACTTGTATGTATGCACACAAACATGCATATAAAAATTTTTTAATTGAAATATAATTATACCATTCTTTCCTCCCTCTCCTTCCTTTGGTCCTTCCCAGGACACCCCCCCAATACACACCTTGCTCCTTCTCAAATTTGTGGCCTCCTTTTCTTTTAATTGTTATATAAATATAAGCTGCTTAGTCTGTATAATGTTACTTGTATGTAGCATTTAGCGCTGACTACTTGGGATTTGATAACCTATCGGGGGCCTCTTCACTGGGGAGGACTGTTTCTCCTGCTCTCAGCATTCCTTTGCTGCCTGTATTTCCTTGTCTAGGGTTGGGGTCCTATGAGATTTCCCCCTTTCTTGTTACCATGTCTATTGATTTCATCTTTGTTCGGATCTTCTTTAGGCAGCCATGGTGTTGAGACTTCAGAGTATAGCTTCCTTGAAATTTCTCAGAGCCCCATTCTCACAGCTGACTTTTGTGGCTCCTACAATCCTTCTGTCTCTTCTTCTGCAGTGATACTTGAGCCTTAGGTACAGGCACAGGAGTTGTGTTGTGGCTGTATCCGCTGGAGCTGGGCACCACACGATCACTTGTTCTGGTTTCTTGTTGTTGTTGTTTTGTTTTTTGTTTTTTGTTTGTGTGTGTGTATAATATGTCTCAATCTGTTGCAATGAAAAGTTTCTTTGGTGAGAGGTGAAAGCCATGCTTATCTGCAGATATAAGGACAAATATTTAGAATGTAGTTAGGGGTTTTGTTGATTTAGTAAAGTGTCATGTGTCGCTTTTCCTTAGCATCCATGATCCATTGCCCTGAGTACTTGACCAGGTTTCCAGTACCAGCCATGATTTCCCTGTTGTTGAGAGGGCCTTAAGCTGTTGGTCCCTGCCAGGATATTCATGCCCCTATTGCTCTTGCATTCTTTGCACCCATTCCTCCACAACAGTGCTCCAGAAACCTGGAGGGGTTACATAGATATTCCATTCATGGCCGAGTATTCGACTGTCACTTTTTTCCATCCTTTTGACCGTCATGAGCAACTGCAGTTACCACTGTCCACTACATAAAGAAGCCGCAGAGGATAACTGGTAGTAAATATGGTCAAGATGCATTATATTGGTGTATGAAAATGTCATGAAACTCATTATGGAAAATTTATACTACTAAGAACCAAAATATCTGTGATAAGAACTCAGATCTAATAATAGGAGAGATGCCTGTATTCTGATAAATAATATCTGAAATCAATAAATGTCATATTTAACAATATTAAATGTTTACCTCTAATAAACTGATAAAGATGTTCCGTTGGTGCTGCTTATATAGTATAGTCCTTTGAGGGTCATAGGCAATGAAATATAAAGCAAGGTTAAATAAATAAACACACAAAACAAGACAAAAACACTAATGCTAGAATGACAAAATAAATTTTTATCATCAGATATTGTGCATAGAAAATTCAAAAGACTGATCAGATAGTCTATAATGATTGATGAGTTAATTTAGTAAGCTTGATGAATATGCAATCAATACAAAGACCTTTTCTCCCAATGCTCCAACAACAAAGATGCAAAAAAAATTAACATCTTTTGCAGAAGCGATGACATAGAGTGGCAAATGTAGGTGCCACCTTCTAAGAAGTGCTGCGGGGTGAGGCCTTCATTTCTGAAAATCTTCCATGGCACATGAGCAAAAAGCTGGTGAAATAGGTGAAAACATAGACACCGAAACAAGTCTGTGTTGTAGCATTGGATAAGTACCTCAGCTCCCTTGTGCCTCAGTTTCTCCATCTGCCAATCCTAGATGACAACATTATTCTAATGAATAAGTTGCTGTGATTTTTTTTTTTTTTAAATTGGGAACTTGTACTTGGGAGGCCGCCGAGGAGCAGAAGGACTTGGTCAGAATTACGGCCAGCTTTGGCTATGACACCCTGTCTCTGAAAAAGAATAGGAATTGCCTGGTTGTTGCTTTCCTGGTACTTCATTTTTCAAAAGGTGTTTGAAGTAGTCCTTATATTTTTGAATTTTAGTATGCACTTCACTCTCATCAAATGATAGGCTGGGCTTCTAGCCATTTGTAAGTTGTGTATCTACAATATTTAACAGTCGTTTGAACTTTCACATGTTCGTATTTTCCCTTTCAGCATTAAAACACAATGTATGGATGACAACAAACTTTGCTATGGCTGTGAATACTGTACTTTATTGTTTTGTTCTTTGAAGTTCATGAACTTATTTTAAACATTTTAGTCTTGCTGTATTACTAATTACATTTTCTTTCAGTTGCACCACTGTGTTTTCTGTATCATGAACCTTACAAATTGTATCAGATATTCCGTGAGATGTACGTCCGCTTTTTCTTCAGACTCCACTCCATCTCCTCTCACCCCTCTGTAAGTTCATAAGTTGCATCAACTTCGACTATAAACTGTTCTGTCCCTAAAAAAAAACTCCTTAAATTCGAAAGCAAGAAATTTTCATTTATGTGTCAAATAGCATGTTTCTAGAATCAAGGAAAGAGAAGAAAGTAATGTCTAAATACTTTGCAGAGTAGAGAGAAAAACATCTCTTTTTAACTAGATTTTAGCTTGCTGTGTTAAAGCGGGGGGGGGGGTGTCTAGAATCTCACCCTTAGCAAAAATGCCTATGTTCTTCATGTAAGGAGGGGCCACGGGGAGGTCAGCTGTGCTGCTGCAGGGAAGTCTAAAGAGCAAGCAGGGGCTGGGTGGGTACTCTGCACATAAAAAGCTACAGTTTTGTTTTTATTAATGCTATAATTATCATTATCACTTTATCCTTTTAAATGAAAAGTGAGAATTTATTTGTTTTATGAAAAATTACCAGTTATTTTACTACATATTTTCTTTGTATTTATCCAACTCCTACAGACAGCAGTTTAGTTTTGTCTTTCTTTTGTTTGGTTGGTTTTTGGTTGTTTGTTTGTTTGGTTGGTTGGTTGGTTGTTTGCCCGGGCAAAGATAGCATTTACATTTCTGTCAGCTGTCTTCTTTGGTGGTCTTTGGGCTTCCTGTGGGTAGCCTGCCTCGCTCTCTGTGAGTACCTGTCCACTGGAGTGCAGGGCGGCCTGCCAAACTGTTCAGTGAAGACTGTTCTCGCTACTAAATTGAACAGCTGGTTTCTATTCTTCCACTTACAACTGTGTGTTCCTGCTCCACTTCTTTGTCTTCAGTTTGCCCCTCCTGCATTTCTAGTCAAAGTTGGCAACTAAGAACATTTCAGATGTCTTAAATAAGCTATCAAATTATCTTAAGACTCTCTCCAAGAGAACTGGATTCATCTGTTACCTTCCATTCCTATCTAATCTAGAATAAACAGATACATGAATAGTTCTCTTTTCTATTATCATTGTCAGGATGACATTCTCATAACCACATACCCATTCCCACACACACAGGCACATGCACACACTCACATGCACACACACAGGCACATGCACACATTCACACGCACACACACACAGGCACATGCACACACTCACATGCACACACACAGGCACATGCACACATTCACACGCACACACACACAGGCACATGCACACACACACACACAGGCACATGCACACATTCACATTCCCACACACACACAGGCACATGCACACATTCGCATGCACACACTCACAGGCACATGCACACATTCACATGCACACACACACAGGCACATGCACACATTCACATGCACACACACAGGCACATGCACACATTCACATGCACACACACACACAAGCACGTGCACACATTCACATGCACACACACACACACACAGGCACATGCATACACACAGGCACATGCACACATTCACATGCACACACACACAGGCACGTGCACACATTCACATGCACACACACACAGGCACATGCACACATTCACATGCACACACACACAGGCACATGCACACACACACACGCACATGCACACATTCACATGCACACACACACAGGCACGTGCACACATTCACATGCACACACACACAGGCACGTGCACACATTCACATGCATACACACAGGCACGTGCACACATTCACATGCACACACACACAGGCACATGCACACACACAGGCACATGCACACATTCACATGCACACACACACAGGCACATGCACACATTCACATGCACACACACACAGGCACATGCACACACACACAGGCACGTGCACACATTCACACGCACACACACACAGGCACATGCACACATTCACATGCACACACACACAGGCACATGCACACATTCACATGCACACACACACAGGCACATGCACACACACACAGGCACATGCACACATTCACATGCACACACACAGGCACGTGCACACATTCACATGCACACACACAGGCACGTGCACACATTCACATGCACACACACAGGCACGTGCACACATTCACATGCACACACACACACACAGGCACGTGCACACATTCACATGCACACACACACACACAGGCACATGCACACACACAGGCACATGCACACATTCACATGCACACACACACAGGCACATGCACACATTCACATGCACACACTCACAGGCACATGCACACACACACAGGCACGTGCACACATTCACATGCACACACACACAGGCACGTGCACACATTCACATGCACACACACACAGGCACATGCACACATTCACATGCACACACACACAGGCACATGCACACACACAAGCAAATGCACACACACATACGTGCATACACACACACACAAACACAGAAAACATAGACACATATAGACTCATATAAATATTTTATACCTTAGAGTTTTGGAAAAGCAAACCATCCAGATGATCCCTAGCCACACCTTGCAATTCTGCCCCTTTCCTTCACTAACTGGGGAACTGACTCAAGTTCCCCTCATTTCCAGGCTTGTAGCCAGACTGAAGCTATTTAAAACCATGACAGTTTAGAAACTCAAAAAGAGGGTAAAAACTTCCTTATCAAGAGCAACCTGAATCGCTTCTGAGCCTTTTGGCTAATATCAGGTGAAGAGCAACCTGAGGAACACTGAGCCCCAGAAAAACTTTATTCAGAGTTGCTGAGGAATAAACACACTTGAAGAAAAAAAAAAAATACTGCTTAAGTTGGTTGCTTCAAGTTTACAAATAATGCTCCTTTTTAAAAAGTAGATTTAGTATACAAATAAAACTTTTATTCTGAGTAATCAGATGTTTTTGTTTGATAACTTCTTGATGTGATTCAGAGAAGTGAGAAAAGCAGGAAATGTTTTCCCAAGGGTGAGGCTGGAGGCAGAGAGACACATGGAGAGAGGCAGAGATGGCAAAAGCACCAGGAAATGCCTGGAGACTGGAACACATCCAGAGAAAACTAATTCTGCTAGGCCTAAGTGGCAGTGTGTAGCTCACAAAATGGCAGGTTTTCTGTAAAGGATGTTTATGTTTGCCTTGGGTTCTTCAGCTATGGGAGGGAGAAGGTGGGGCTCCTCTGGGGAGCCTGTTGTGTTTAAAAAGAGACTGCTTAGCATGTCAGCAAGTGTGGATTCATGGCAACATAAAATTTACCTTTAAATGCAGTATCAGAGAATCATTGCTGTGTTCTGTTTTTGTTTATAAAGAATACTTATATGCGTTGTGGTTTTTGAAAAATTTGTTGCCATAGTTTATGTTTATAGACTAAACTTTGCCTCTTCTGACTCATTATTGGATCTAGGGTATTGTGTCCCTCTGTTTGCTGTTCGAGACGCTTCTTCAAACATATCTTCCCCAACTCTTCTATCATCTGCGAGAAATCGGAGCCCAACCGTGAGTATATTTATTGCCATACTGCGTCTTCTCTGTTTCCCTACGGTAAAGCTGGAAACACAGAATATTTTTTTCCATCACTTGCAGCCACAATATATCCTCAAGGAAGTAAGGCAACAGTTTCCCCCCAAAAGTGATAAGCATTAAGTACAACTGTATCGAGCCCCAACCCTCCAAAATAGGACCTCACCAGGTCTGTAGCTTGATGGGAAAGCTCTTGTCCTGCATGCGTGAGTCTCCCCTGAAAACGCAATGTACTTAGAATGACACATCCTGTTAGGAGTTGTGTGTACTGGGTTTGGGTTTTGTGTCTGGTATAACGATCACCAAATTCATTTAATTTCAGTTCACAATGAAAACATTTTTGAAAGCAAATGCAGTCTGGGAAATGTGATAATAACAGATTAGTCAGTGTAGACTAAGTTTATTCGAGCATAACCTATGAAAGTGTAAGGTTACACTAAATGGAAGCCAACCAAAGACCTCCCGGCAGTTGTCCTGTGTTTTCTCCTTACAGAAGTTTGCATTTGCTTCACTGATCCCAGTGAGTCATAGTGAATATGTAGATTAGCTGTGGCCTCAGGAAGTGGTTAGTTTCCTTTTAAATAATAATACCTAGATTAGCACTTTGCTTCTGTCCACTCTAAGCCACACGTGTGCGCGCGCGTGCACACACACGCACAAACACACACACACACACCCCAGATACACACATTGTCTACATGAACAAAGAACCAAGTGTGGTTTAGTTTTCTTCATACTAAACCTGCGGCACATGCCTACCTGAGTGGATATAAGTGTAACCCAGCTGCAAAGTCCATTTCTGTTAAGCTGTGCCATCCAGCTAAAGTTATTTATGCCATAAATTCTTTATGCTTTAGTCAAGATAAGTCAATTTCTGTATCTTAAAATGAAGAGATTCCCACCTTATGGGGTTGTTTTCAGGTTCAGTTTCAGTATAGACAAGATACAGACATGGAGGGAGCAGATGTGAATGCTGTCTCCTTTCTCTGATGCCTCATTGCATTTGAGAAAGATTTCAATGTTATTTTTAAAACAATACTTCATAGTATCCTTTGATAGTCAGAATTGACACTCTTTCCTTTGTGGCCTCTTGTGAAAAGTAGTCTGTTCTTATTTGACCCTGTCAAACAGGAATGTGGCAAAAAAAAAAAAAACACTTTATATTGAGCATAACCCTTTTTCTCTTAAACCATTCACTGACCTCTGTTGAATGTTGTGAAGCTAAAAATAGGATATAGCTAAGCTCTTCTTTATTGGGTTGAAACTGGTTCATTGCTAGAAGCTAAAATGTTGGCAGTTTTTTTCTAGTCCACTTACACATTTTTTCCCTCACAACATTCATTTTTTTGTTAGTTACTATTTTTATTAAATACTTTTTTACATATATATGTGTGTGTGTGTGTGTGTGTGTGTGTGTGTGTGTGTGTGTGTGTGTGTAATAAACTACCTACAGCAAGAAGAACCATGACACAATCAGGAATTATATAAATGTTACATGCTTAGTGTTTTGGCTATTTGTATTTGGCAGCCTTGAAGAAAACATTTTTCCTATCTTGGTGCATCTAAAATTCTGAATCAGTTATCTATCATAGCTCATCATTACCAACTTAAAACATCTATCTAGACCTAAAAACATCTTAACCCCTAAACAACTAAGCTTCATTGTAAAACTAAACTATCTGGTCTTCAACCCCATCAGAGACTTGAGAAGGAATAAAATTAGTTACCTGACTAGACAGGGAATGCAGGTTAGCAGCTTCCAAATTGAGAAGATGACAGAGACAGTTTGCTGCCTGAGCAGTCACCCAAAACTCTCTATAATGTTGGAGCATCATCTTCAGCCTTCTGGCCCGATGTATCTGACATATTTCTGAAGCAGGAACTATTGAGGACTTGCTTACCCTGTTTTGGCAGAGCTTGGCCATTGACTCTGCCTGCATCCAAGCTTGCCCATTTTTAGGCAGAATTCTGTCTGTGGTAGAAATGAGGACATTTTCCCCAGTAGCTTGTTCGTCACATTTGAAGCCATCTCCATAAGGATTTTCTTTGATGCTCATCATCCTCTTTGAGTTAGGCTGGGTGTTGCCAGGAGTTAACCTGTTGCATTGTCAATGAATCTTTAAAATAATAAAAACATTCTTAAATGCCATATTCTGTATGTCTCTGAGGTTTTTGAAGATTTTATCTAACTATTTTACCTTATCTTTCTATAGAATCATATCTATCATTGCACTTAAGATGTATATTCTTGTGATTAAAAATAGACTAATAATTGATATGAGCATGATTTGATCAACTAACAATTAACTTGTGTAACTTATTTATCCTAAACAGCCTGCAATAGCACTTTCAAAGTATTAGAAGTAAACTTTATATTATAATTGAGCTATATGGGTACAATGCCACATATTAAAGTAGAAATATATATATATAAAATGTGTGAAGAATAATCTTACATTTGAATTCTATACTACTGTACCTAAAATTAAACTTATTTTGCATCTGTATACAAAATTCTATACCATTGAATTAAAAATAACCTTGTGAATGGTAATTAAGGCATTAAGTTGGGGAGTAGATTCACTAATCTACTTTTTGTTTTATCTTCCCTATATATTTCTATATTCCTCTTTCTTTCTTTTCAACCCCTATCTCCAAACGTAAGAATGGAAGATAAAGGAAAAGAGAGACATCCCTGCATCCAACCTTGCTTTCTCTCTAAATAAGACCAGTAATAACTTAAAACCAACTCCCATTGAAAATAACTCTCTATAGCCCAAGAAAGCAACCAAGTGATCCTCCCCTTAAAGGAAATGGGACATCATTCTCTTAAGGTTTCTTCTGGCTGATTTGGGACAAATAATACCATTGTAGGGGCCCAAATAAAATTGGGGAAATGGCTAAACAAGCTAGGAATAGCATTTATGGTCCAGTTTCTAAATGTTGCAAAATTCCAGGCTTAAGGAGAGTCCTGTGTGAGACGTTCTGAAATGCTGGACTAATTGGGATTGGAAGCTTTCTTTGAAAGTGTCCTAGGAGCTGTCTTGTTCTGATGAGGAACAGCAACTAAAGCACTTGGTGCTGGAACATGAAGGATGCAGGATGTCAGTATCCAGCATGCTGAGAGGAATGAATCCTGTCAGGTCTGATCCAATGTCAGTGTCCAGTTCTTTTGTTCTGGAAACATATAATTTCTCACAAGCATTATACAATCACTACAAGGAGCATTTAGATTTTGGTGACTTAAAATTCTTCAACTGGAGAAAGTATAAAAGCCCAATAGTCAAGGTAGAAATCCATTTTTAGAAGATTTTCATAAGTGAGAACTGCTCCTGTTGTAGTTTTGTTTTTCACTATTTACTGTACACACACGTGCATGTCCCGCCCCCACACACACTCATGCACTCGCACACACATGTACACACTCAAGCATGTATGGAGAGCAGAGGACAATTTGCAGCAGTCAGTTCTCTTGCTGGGGTTGGTCCTGGAGATGGGACTCAGTTCATCAGGCTTGGCCGTGCCTGCCCCACCTCCTTCTGCTGGTTGTTCTGCCTAGAGATGTATTGACTTTAGCCATCTTTGAAAGATTGAGTTCAGTGTTCTGTTCAGTTTTCTCTTGTTTCACAGTTTCAATTTCATTGCTTTCTTCTCTTTTATTCTTTATTTCATTTGATTTGTGTTTATTTCGCTCTTATTTTAAGGTACTTTTTTTTGATACAGGCATTAATATTATAAATTTCTCTCAAAGTTAAGTTTACCTCTACCTAATAAAGTTTCATATGTTATTGTCTCATTTTCAGTCAATTAAAATGTTTAATTTATTTTGTGACTTCCCATTTGACAATTATATTAATTGTCAATTATATTAAAAATGTGATGTTCATGGAGAAATTGAGTTCATGTTCCATTAGAAGCTTCATCCCTACTGACTAGCATGCATATTGCTGGAAGGTACTATACAGAAATGATCAACAGCCTTACCCAGCTATGAACCCTGAGAGCCACAATAGCAGCACACCTGCAATATCTACCCATTGGGACAATAGTGGCGCAAATGTTATGGGAGTAACTAACCCCCTTTTATTGGATTTACATGAAATACAATCCATACCTGAAACTCCTTAACAAGTCCAGAAAGCACAGACTAGATAAATCATGGTGCCTAGAGAAAACTTACAGTTACTATTCTACTGAATGAACATAGCAACTAAATGACTCCTAATGAGATATTGATGTCCCCGTACATCAGTGCATCTCTCATCTCTCACAGAGGAGCCTCTTACAGTAGATGGCGATTGACATAGAGACCTGCAACTGAACAGCGTGCTGAGTGATAGACTTTGGAGCACTCAAACCAACATAAAACAGACTTCTATTGTTTTGTGCTTTTTGTTGTTCATTCGGTTTGGTGGGAATTTTCTTAAGACAGCAAAAGAACAGGGAATTAGGTGGGTAGGGAGAGAGAAGGATATGATCAAAACATATTTATGAAAAATATTTTACTAAAAACGTTAATTTGAGATGAGTGTGGTGGCACATGCCTTTCATCCCCAGTACTTGGGAGGCAGAAGCAAACAGATCTCTATGAATCCAAAGCCAGCGTGGTCTACAAAATGAGTTCCAGGACAGTCAGGGCTACACAGAGAGACCTAGTCTCAAAAAATACTCCTTTGTTTTTTCAATGTGGTATTGAAAAGGTTAAAGATTTTTATATTATTGCTTTCTGTTTTCATTCTGTTGATTTCAGTGCTTTTTTTTTTTTTACATTTTTGACCCAAATATAATCTATTAAGACAAATGTGCATATCTACTTCAAATTATTTATGTTCTTGGGTCAAAGAAACATCTCTATGTATAAAAGCACCTGAATCACAACCCTGAAAACCCAGCTTCCCATTCCTGGGACCAACATAAAGAGCTGGGTGTGGTGGTGCGCGTCTGCAATCCCAGGCTACCGTGCGACTTTGTAGGCAGAAACAGAACACTGCACGGGAAGTCTGCAGGCCAGCTGCCCAGCTGGAGTACACAGCACAGCACTGAGAAACAGCCACAGACCCTGCCTCAGAATGAAAGTGGGAGGCAGGAACCAGCCCCTAAAAGTTGTTCATGATCAACACACACACACACACACACACACACACACACACACACACACACACCATCACCATCACCATCACCATCACCATACTAAAAGGATGTGTGTTCCATGAATATTTGGCAGAAGTCTGTAAATATCAGTAAGTCAACTGTGCAACTGTGCTGATAAGCCTTTTGTCTGCTTTTATTCAGTTCTTTGTCAGTTTTTTTTTTTTTTTTTTTTTTTTTTTTTTTTTTTGTTCTTAGTTATTGAGCATTATTACTCTCTAGATACAATTGTGGATGTCTTCTTTCTTATTTTTATATATAATTCATATCTCTGCTCTAAGGAAACGTGGCCTAATTGGTTTTTTAACTGATCATCAATCTACCATCCTGGACACTAGTACAGTTATGACAGCCTTCTTTTGATTACACATTGCATGGTGTTCTCAATGATGGTGATGATGATTGATCAGTGCTTTTAAGTTTCAGGTAGGTCTCTTATCGAAGTATAGTTGAGTCTACCTATATAGTAGTAATCTGTCTTCAAACTGGTATATTTTATACCATTTATAATTTAATATAATTGACATTATTCTATTGAAATCAATCTTGCTAGAATTTTCTGTTTCCTCTGATCTTTCATCTAATTTACTTCTACCTACTTTTAAAATCCTGAGCACTTTTTATTCCACTTATTCTGCACCTTTCATTGTTTGTGCTGTTGGTAGAATGATCTTTGGTATGTGCCTCTTGTTTCACACGGTGAATATATTCTACTTTTAATCAAATTCCAAACTTGGGTGTCTGACCCTTTCAGGAAGGATCAATTTAATCCTTGTTTTCTGTAGTTGCTATGAAGACTCTTTACCTTTCAACAACTTGATTGCAATATATCTAGACTTAGATCTCTTTGAGTTTGTCCTGTTGGCGTCTGTTGTTCATATCAGGACTGTTGTCACATTGGGATAGTTTTTCTAGCTACTGTCCTATGTTTTGTGCCCCCCACCCACTCTCCTCCTCTTCCGGGTTACAGTGACATGGCGTCAGTGCTCTCAGCTTTGCCCACCAGCTGCTAAAGATGTTGAGATCTATATGTACTTCTTGCTTATGTGTCGGCTTTAATTCTCATTATTTGGTTTTCTAATCATCTTGCCTGTAATTTTGGATTCAACACTTATTTAGATCATATTTTCATTGATACCTGCTCAAATTCATTGACTCTTGGCCATTTCAATCTGCTATTAGACCTACTCAGTAACTTAGAGGTTTTATCATTAAATGTTTCATCTCTCTGCAAATAACTATTATATTATTCAATTCTACAATTTTCATGTAGTCATTCTTCATACAAGCATATGGAACTGGATACTTGCAAGGGTAGATTCTGCTACGCTAAATCATCCCCCAAGAAAGGTTTTCCTTTTAAAGCCATTGCTATGCTGTCTCTATGGGAAGAGACACATTCCTTGCCCCAAGACACTGAGAATTTGAGTAAAATGAAAATGATTGAATGTAACAGTTTAGATATATTTTTCAGTATCAAAATATTTATGACTAAAAGGTTGGTTGGTTTGCTTGTTTGATTTTTAAAAAATCAAAAGGCTTAGTTTGTGAATACCACTAAACAATACTTGGATATATTTGAAACTAGAATAATTCAACAAAGAATTTGGCTGTGACCTTTCAGGGACAGTAGAGTGATTTTAGATGCTCATAAACAATACAGAAATGTGAGAAATTTGTTTATCTCTTAGGGCATTAAAGTCAAAGAGCTCATTTCCTGATTCTGGGGAAAACTGTTATTGTAAAATATATGACTTATAAACATGGGATCTCATACATCTTCGAACTTTTTATACCAAAATAAATCAGTCAAATTTGTTTTTATAACCTTCATAACCTTTATAAACCCTTCACTAAAATGAAGGGTTTGAAATAAGAATTCTAAGGTCTTTTATTGCTTTAAACCAGTTGTCTTCTAGATTTCCAACTTGTTGCTTTACTTTACTTTATCTGCCCCTCATAGTAGTTTGGCTGAGGTGTACAGGTAAAACTTGTTGAACTGAAAAGTATAAAAGCACTGAATGTTCTTTAAAATATTTAGAACAAAATCTAAATTTTTATGGTTTGCCTAAAATTAAGACTATTAGAATAAAGCTCTTGATCACACTCTAGAAAAGTACAGTGTAAGATGATTTATAAATATGAACTCCATCATACAGAATTCTTCTTCTTAGTGGTTTGGAGCATTAAGTTGAGGACCCACCTTCATGCCTCTGACCTTTTACAGCTTTTAGGAAATGAGGAGTCATAGTCATTAGGATTATTAGAAAACCTCAAACAATCATAACAAAATTGGTTGGATTCTTCTAAATTGCCTCTTTATAGGAAAGATCTAATAATAAAATTCTTATTTCCCTTGTCTACAGACTTCGTATATCATTTAAATGGATGGTTCGAGCTTTTTCTGGATACTTAGCTACAGACCAGCTCTTGCTTTTGTGGGATAGAATTCTAGGATACAACTCTCTGGAAATTCTTGCTGGTAAGAGGAAGTCCCTTGTTCGCAAAGTCCATGCTGCTTCTGTGTGGGACTCTATGCTGCCTAACACTCCCTGCTTGTCTACAGTCAGCATTTCTAATCCATGCACATTTCACAGGTTGAGCAGGCCTAGACAGCAAGCCTGACGTTCTACACTTCCGATGCATCCATCTAACTGCTCTATACCAGTCTGTTCTGCTCCCTGTGAGTTTTGTGCAGCAGATATATTTGCCTTCTGCTCTAAACTATGAGTTTCATAACATTGTGTCCTATAGCCCTTCTCAGAGACTGAGGCTCCGGATGTGTCAAAGCTCAACTACTCGGCTCTACAGTTTATTGTGGATTACAAATACTTTCATTTTTGCTAGTGGTCTCTGGCTTCTACCCTGGTGCTGAAATTTCTTCTTTTAGATATTCTCTCATAAAAACAAATAAGCAAGCAGACAAACAAACAAAACATTTTTTCCTTTGCAAGGAAGCCACAGATTCATCTATTGTTAATGACTAAATAGTTTATGCCACAGATGTACACCAAGGAAATCACACTGTAACACATCAGGTACATGTTCTTATGTCCTCTGCACCCCTAGTGCACAGGTGACTCCATTTCTGTGTCACTAGGATTATTAGACAACCTTAATAACAGTTAGGATCTTTCTGCAACAATAGCTGGAACACAGAAAAGTTGGCAGTGTTGTCTGCTTCCTTCCTTTACTGTTAAAACTGCCTCTCTGGGAAACTGTGGAAATAAGGCTTAGTTAGAAAAATACTGTGCTAAGAGTGTTCTCTAGGCACCATAGTGACATTTTCTGGAATGCCAGAGGCCCATAGTATGTGGGTGACATTTGGGAAGGTGAAATTAGAATAACTATAAAGTATTATGAAGATAAATGTCACTCTAGGTGCAGTCAAACTGTCACTGACTGATGTGTTAGCAGCTCCCAGCATCCCTCTCCCATTTGTCTTAAAGATCATACAGACTTATTAGGGAAGAATAGCTTAGCTAAGGGACAGTGACAGATCATCTAGGAACGGAAGAGATGGCAGAGAGCACTGGTCATACCTTTTCAGACATTTCTGACAAACTGTCCCTCTCTGTTCTAATACTTAAATGATGGACAATGCTGCTCTTCTCGGAGGGCCCATTTCGTTATGGCCCGTATAGCTTATTAACATGTGCTCCTTTTAGGGCCTTTGAGATGGCTCAAACTGAAGATGCTTACTGCCAAGTCTGGCAGCCCATGGTTTTTTTTTTGTTTTGTTTTGTTTTGTTTTGTTTTTTTGGTTTTTGAGACAAGGTTTCTCTGTGTAGCCTTGGCCATCCTGGACTCACTTTGTAGACCAGGCTGGCCTCGAACTCACAGCGATCCGCCTGCCTCTGCCTCCCGAGTGCTGGGATTAAAGGCGTGCGTCACCACGCCTGGCTGGCAGCCCATGTTAAAGCCCCAAGACCCACATGGTAGGAGAGAATAAATTGTATCCTGACTCCCACACACGTACCATGGCTTTCTTATGTGCACCATGGCACTCAACCCATATGCATACATATGTACCCACAGAACACACATAAAATAATAACATAACTTTTAACATTAAAAGTATCCCTTTTTTCTTTTTTAACGTTTATTATGTTGACATGTTTGTGTAGGTATGCACAGACACCAAAAGAGGACATCAGATCTCATAGAGCTAGAGCTGCAGGCAGTTGTGAGTCACTCTGCCAGGTGCTGGGAACTAATCTTGGGTCATATGAGAAAGCAGCACGCGCTATTCACCTCGTGTCAGCGCTGCAGCTCCAAACACGCCCCCTTTAAACCAAGATTGTTTTCATGCTGTTTTTTTTCTACGTTGATTTCCCCACCTTTTCCTAGAGTCTTCTATTTTCCAGAGTAAGCACTTTGGTTTTCTGCTACCCTTCCCCAGATGTATGGATTTTAGACTTCACCCAGTTACTCTTTGGGGATACCAGAAACTTTGAAGAGCACACTCCATGGCATTTGTATTGTTTCAGAGGAAATAGTGGGTAAATGCTAAATGAGGAAGCTCACGAGGAGAAAGTACTTCCTCAGGGAGGAATTAAGTGGAGTGAGCTCCCTATCCCTTGAAGAGTGAGAAAGTTGGTTTTTGTTTGTTTTTTTAAGACAGGGTTTCTCTGTGAAGCCTTGGCTGCCTTGGATTCACTTTGTAGACCAGGCTGGCCTCAAGCTTGCAGAGACCTATCTGCCTCTGCCTCCCGAGTGCTGGGCTTATAGCTATGCACCGTGGTCCCTGGCTGAAAAGTGAGAAAGTTTTAATGTGAAAGAAGCTTTGAGTTAGAAAATTTTGAAGGACTCTTCAGATTTAAATTTTCTGTTTTTTGTTTCTCATCATCCACTTAACTGAGGGAAAGGGAGAAAAAAGTGCAAAATACTGGATTTGCTCTGCACCAGGTACTCAACGCATTAATTAAATCAATGTATTTGTTAAATCAATGTGTTAATTAAAAACAGACTGGCAGAGAGAGCGAAAATAATTCATACATTGCATCCACTCATTTCCCTGAATGCTCTCAAAATTCAACAAGGACGAACTCAGGAGCATCTACACATGAAACTGGAGTGTGTGGACTCCCAACCTTGGAATTCAAATAAAAGCCCATAAAAATGGATGTAAAAATACACAGATTCTCATTGATTATGTCACCCAGTTTTGATACAGGTGTTTAAGAGCCACCTTTCTTTATATCAAGTATGCTATTTATAGAGTCTTTACAAATCTTTCCATAAATATATCCATGTTTAATTATGACATATAGACCACTAAAGAAGAGCTTAAACAGAGGTGTGATAGGAATTATTAAGATTAAAGTCATCAGAATAGTTGGAAAAGTAAAAACAAAGTAAACACTGTTATTTACACATTTTATATGAAGCATGATTTCAGTTAAGAATATCCCAAAGTACAGGCCCTCGCTCCATGGCAAGCAAACCTGTTCTGTGCAGAAGAGCTGGACAAACTCAACATGAAGCAAACAGAAAGCACTTCTGTGATGTGACACCAAGATAAATCAAGACTCTGAGCACACTTCTGGATGCTGAGTTCAAACAGGACTTACCTGCCGTTGGACAGACCGCTGGCCACCCTCTAAGACTTCCCCACTACTGCAGAGTGCTGCTCATCCTGTCAAGCTTTCAGCCAACTGCTCAGCTATCGACAGGAATGAAAGTGGGAATCATATTTCCTAGCAACTAAAATGTTTCCACTACCCAAAATATGATTCCAGATAATGGGAAGTGATTAACATTGCTAACCTACAGAAATTGCTTTAACACTATTGTAAACGTAATCACTCGTGGCTTTTAAATTCCCTTTTAATTCTTTTCAGTTAAAGAAAAAAAATCCATTGTCCCAGAACCCCTATATGCCTTGCTTCTTGGTGAATAATTCCAGCTGACTTCTTTTTAATTTGTATTATTATTATCCCCTCATTTTCTCTGCGATCTTCCTATCGAATTTTAATGCTCTTGTCCAGACTCCCCAAAATCACCCCCCAGCAAAATACCTGCGCTCTCCCCAGTTACTGGTTGTACTGCTCCCTACCTGGGGTGAAAGTTATTCTCATAGTAAAAATATTGTTTTAAAAAGCTTGTGGTAGCTATGCAGTCCACCTAGGAACTGATCTTCCCACTCACTTGTAATGCTCACTACCACCTACACCCGCCACCACCTCAGGCCATGGGGACAATGAGCCAGGAGTCCTCTCCGGGTCATTGCACTCTCAGGGTCACCTGTAGGTGGGTCCTCTGCTCGTCAGAGCCCATCACTCACATGGAGTCTTGCGCTCATTCCTATACTGATCAATGGTGTAAGCGTGCCTGGCCCTGTTTGTGTGTGCTTAACAGAAACTAAGGCCCTGTGTTTCCTATTTAATTTCTGTTATGAAACTTCAAATTGTGTGTTTTCAAATTTTCAACTTATTTTTCATGTAGCTAAAATGTAAATATCAAGAGTAGCCCCACAACAGCTGCATGCATTGAACTATCCATTTGTGATACCAAGAAAGTCAATGAGTACATAAAGATATAGATGTAACAAAATATTAGAAAATCACTTTTTAAACATTTTATACCGATGTTTATATCAGGACACCTTCCACAAACACGTTAAAATCAGTTTTTTAAATTTAACTTAATGTAACTTTCCAAAGGCTTCTTAATTTAGTGTTCTACACATATCTGTGAGATAGTAGAGCTCCATTCATTGCAACAGTTAAGGTGTTAGTTGTAGGTGGAAAATGAATTGTTTATAAATGACACTGAATTTTTCACTCTGTGAATGGCCAGGCATCATTCTCTGGAATAGATGTCTCACTCATTATGACTCCCCAAGGCAGAGGGCAGGGGAACAGCTGCACTGCCTAGGTCCCTCGGCGTCTCTCGGTGGCTGTGGGCAGAGCGTGAGTGTCCGGGCTCCTGAGGAGGCCAGCCGTTGAAATAGTGTGCATTCTTTTCCAGTGCTGGCAGCTGCCGTGTTTGCTTTCCGAGCGGTGAACCTGATGGAGGTGACATCACTGGCTGCAGCTGAAGTAAGGATAAGTTTCACTCTGATGGGATGGAAATAGTTCCTGAGAGGCCGCCAGGCCCTCCCTTTAGTGTCTGCTGCATAGGACACGCACTACTTGTAGTTGAATTTTTTAACTCGGGTAAAACCTATAAAGTCTGGGTTAAGTATTATTAAGTACTCAAATTTCCCTAATCTCTTAAAAACAACCTTCTTATGAAGGGTCATAAACAAGATTATTACAGGAAGCCATTATAACCATTATGGGAAACCAGAGACCCAGTGATCCGAATGGGAACCATGGCTCGGTATAGTTCACTTTGTTGCTTATGCCCATGTGTTGCAAACAGGAAAACTAGTTGAAAGAGTTAAATAGTATGTGTTTGAAGAAAGTACAAATAACACAGACTTTGGATTCTTTTGGGTGATGAATTAAAGATTTAAAGCCAATTTATTTCTTCCCTCTTCTTTTCTTCCTCTCTTTTAATGTCGTCTCTGTAACTATCTCAGAATCCAGTCATGGTCCTAAGACTCGTGCTGGTGCTCCATCATTTTGTTTTTTGTTTTTCTGTTTGTGCCCTTTTCCTTTGACAGTTACTTTGATGTAAGAATACAGTGAACTTCAGCCACCCCCCCCCATTACCCTCTCCTCCCTCTCTCTTGATGAACTCTTTCTTTGTTTTAATCTGTGTCCATGCTGCCTCTTCCGCCTGCCACCCGGTGTGACTGTGTGACCTTTGCGGTTAACTAGGGTTGCTTTCAGGAGCTCAGGTGTAAGCGTTTTTACCCAAGTATGGGCACCTTAGCAGCAGCTATGCCACTGAAGAAAATGACCCTCTCCATCCATCAGCCATTAACTATCATGAGCTCCTCTGGGAGTGTGAGGGCCTTATGAGGGTGGAATTTTGAGACTTAACCTTGTGAAGGCCTCACAAAAATAGCCACAGCTGTGTGATTTCTGGGAGTGTGATGACCACGTCTTATCCAGATGACACAGTTTCACAGCCCCCACCCCACCCTCTGCCTCTTACATTTTTTTCTGCCCCTCTCCCTTGATGTTTCTGAGCTTTAGGAGAGGGCTGAGCACTTGACAGTCATACATGCTCCGCACTTGGGCCAGGTGGGTCTCTGCTTTAATTGCTTCCCACTGCAGAGAGAAGCGCTGTGATGTGAGACTCAGGTTAGCACCAGTCTATAGGACAGGCGCCCAGGAGAGGGACTATTTGCAACTAACTATTGCTTGAGGAGGGTCGTTCTTCTCAGTGGTAACCACTGAGAACCCTTAAAGCTAGTCTCTCTTGATGATAGAGCTTATACCTGAGATATGGCTCAGGTTAGTAGTGTCCAACGTAGTACTGTATTTATTGTCTCTCAGAGAGATATGCCTTGTCTTTCAAATAGCCACCTACATGTTATGTTGGAAGGGAAGAGGATGTTTATGTGTCTTTCAGTGGAATAAATATTAGCTCCATCTCAACAAGATTCCCTGCAGTCATTTACTCTCTCCGCTAGAGGACCGGGTCTAGTGTTCATAATGGAGGTTTATTTATAGAAGCAAGCTGAAATGTTAGACCTCCTGTAAACTCCGCTGCCTTGTGTATGTGAAGAAAGTGCAAGGCTGGGGTCAGGTTATTTTCTTATGTGCATTTTAGATTTTGCACATGTTCAGAGATTCCAAGAAGGAAGTTGTAGCACTGGGGGCGACTGAAGTCACCGGAAGAACGTAGTGGGAATGGCTTCCAAGCTCACGCCAAGCAGGTGTTTCTGTTGTGCTTGACTTGACAGACCTTGGTGTTAATAATTCCTTTTTGGTTCTTTGTTCCAGGCAGTTCTGGCTGACCTTTCTACTTTAAAAGTTATGCCTCTTCTTCAAATTTTTCTGTTTGCGACTGTCACCTGATCTTTGGGGTCGCTGACAACACATCTAGTTTTTCATTAGAAACTAATCATGAACTATGCAAATTCTGCATACAACCAAAATTAAACTTTGCATATAAGCCAATAAAGATCATGTTCCCTCCTCAGTTAAAGCTAAGAAGTTCTTCACTTTTTGAACCAATAACCTTACACACCAAATGCTGCGCTTGCATGCTGATGATTGTCAAGAGAGAAGCAATAGACGTCACTTCTGCTGAACCGAGCACCCAGCACACACAGATTCCTAACTTGTAACAGGCATGTACCATATATGCAATAAGAACTAAAGCCACTGTAATAAACTTCAAGAGGTAACATTAGCTTCTTGTCAGTTTGTAAACTTCTCCCTAGATGATAGTTTTGTTTTGTAAATTGTTCCCCACAAAAGCCAATGGTGGACGGACATGGGGAAGCGTGAAAGTAACGATGCATTTGAGTGGACTTCGGCTGTACCTTGATATTTTTATCAACTTTTAATTTATGATGGATTTTCAGATCCCTCCCATCTTTTTTCTCCACTAAACATCTCTAGTAGCAAAAGATATACAGATATCTCCATCCAATAATTGGTGTTAATAATTTTGTTTTGTTCTGTTTTTATTTTTGTTTTTGAGGCAGTCTTACATAGCCCAGGCTCTCCTCAAACTCACTGTGTACCAGAGAGTGACTGAGTTCCAGGTCCTCTTGCCTCCATCTGCCAAGCGCTGGGGTTACAGGTGTGTCCACCCCATTTGCTTCTATCTGATAACAGCTCATTCTTTACTCTGGAAGTCGGAAATGAATAGAGATCCCTTTGCACTCCCCAACCTTGCATCTTTTACACAGAAGCCTTGACACTGCTGACACTTGGTGCCACATTCTGTTTTCTTGGAAGCACACAAGGAGGAAGAGTCAAAGCCACATCTGCTCTGCTGATGCCCACGGCTTCCAGATTGACTTCAAGAGCCCAACAGTGCAAAGACACCATAAGTATTCATTCGCTCCAGAATGGAAGGTTTAGTCAAGGCATTGGGTCTTATTTGAGTGTGTATTATAAGCAAAGAATTTTGTTTCGTTTTATGTTGCTTTAAGGATATGCTATTTTGGTATATGAAATAATAGAATGTGAGAAAAAAACATGTCTTCTGATTTGAGACAAAAACTGAAGATGCTGATCACTCTAAGAAAGCTCAAATAAATCAATAGATTGATACTTTCCTTAGCTAAAATTTTATTAATTTTAATCCAAATGTATCTTACATATCTGTTAGTTTCACGGCATATATTAGGAAAACTATGAAATCCAACATAGTATTTCAAGTGTGGTGAAATTTGGTATGAATAGTTCACTGAAAATCTAAATTCTCTTATTTATCAGACACTTGCTCACTTACTGAAGACTGAACAATTTGTTCTGTGATTGATTCTTAATAAACCCCCATCTTACTGTTTTGGTGACACGTAAATGTCATATGCTTTGCCATCGTGCATGCCCAGGTGCACCTCCAAGGAGGGAAAAAGCATGATTCCAGGCCTAGTGTCTCTCCCTTTGTCACAGTAGCAAAAAATACTAGGAAGCATTTGTGTTGTAGATGATTATTGGTGATGTACACAGATATGCCCATCTATAAACCTTTTAAAGAAAATACAAATTAACTAGAGACGTTGTAGTCGTCTGACATACTAGATAGGAGAAGTCTTCTCTTATCCACAGTTTTCCTAAATAATTAGATCTCTGTTATTGGCAAATGAGGAGGATGGTAACAAATTATTGTTTCTGCTATGTTTGTCTTATAAGATTATAAAGGGCCACATGAGAAAATATATATGGAAGTGATTTTTTTAAACTGTAAACAACCAATCAAATATGATGTTATTAATTTTTATTTGACAATTTAATGTCAACTGCTAAAAGTAACATATGAAGAATGCCTAACCTCATTAGCATGTGTTTTATACTTCTTGAACACTTGAGATTATGTTGATTGAGAAATGAACTGTTATGTGATAGGTGTTTTCAGTCAGTCAGTACAGTTTGCTCTAGCCAGTAGCCCTGAATTTCAGTCCCAGGCCCAAGCTGGGAGGCAACGTCACACGTTGCCACTACGGCAAACTCCTCTCATGCTGCTCTTAGCTGCTGGTTAAGCATGACGTAGAGCCTTCAGGCCACCTTGCCCACTCCACCCCTAACTGTGCCTCTTCGTGCTGCCTCACTTGACTTCCTTTGACTGGCATTTTCCTATGCCATCTTTGACCAACCATTGAAACTCTCTTCCCTTCTGCTATGCCAGTGACCACTGAGCCTGGTAGCCTAGTGGTGAAGTGCTGGAGGCCATGAACACACAGTGAAGCAGCCTCACAAGCAAGCTGTGCTTGGTCCTTCTGAACTCTGTCCACTACCATGCACCCTGGCTTTACGTGTGGAAGGACCTGTCTTTGCAGCAGGATGTTTTGCTGCTGCAAAACTAAAATTCCTTCTTGTCTCAAGAAATCTTTCTCTGTAGCTCTCTAAAGGCTGACCGGTTATTCTGTGCTTACAAAGCTTGACTCCTTGTTGCATAAAGGATGAAGTCCCTGCTCATTAGCATAGCAGGAGTAATGCCTCATGGCCTGGCCTTTCTCCATTCCCACACCCCTCAACCTGGACAAAGTGCATAATGATCTTCAGCCAGTTCCAGATGTTCATGTTCTCTCTGTAGAAGCAACCCACATATTCACGGTCCCATTCAGAAACGGCGCGTGTTGCCAAGATAAGCTAGATCCTATGCATTAAAATGACTTCTGTGTCCTTGTTCAGCCATTAATGTGGTGCTTGGAATAGTGGATATTCCTAAGGTAACTGTCATTGACTGCCTAGCTGTCCAGTCACAAGAAGAGATTATCTACGCGTGTTTGTATTTCCTGAGTTGTTCCAAAATTTTTAGGATACATTTTCCTTAAACACAAAGATCTAATCTCATTTCTTCCACAAAGGCTCTGAGCTCTACTTGCAGCTTGCCTCTTCCCTGTGTGCTTCAGGTGACCCTGACTCCTAACCCCCAAGCTCTGGGTTGGTCAAGCAGTCACCGCAGAATGGCTTTGGTATCAACTCAAAAGGACATGACCAGTGAAAGCCAATGGCACTTGGTTAGAGGACTCTGGTTTAACCTTTCAGGGAAACTGCAGGAAAGAAAAAGACTGTGGTCCAGACCTTGTGGCCTGTGAGTGGAAAGACAGAAAAGCTGCTCTTAGTCCTGTGGATCCTCAGAACACAACCCCCACAAGTAGGCTTCCACTGGACCTGTTTGTACATAAGCCAAAGGATTTTTTTTCAACAGAAAGCATCCTAACTTCTCTAGTTACTTTCCTTTGAGGTTTGAAATTCATTAGGTGTAGAAGTCCAGTCCACACACTGTTCAAACTGGTATAGAATTTCTAAACTTCCTCCAATCAAGGCAAAACCGTGGCCTTACAAGGATAAAGCCTACATGCCATGCCTACCTGATACACTTAACAAGGGTCTTTGACCTTTGGCCTTTGTCATATAACGCCCTCGCTTAGAATGCTTTCTCTTCTCTTCTCACCTATCACTCATACCTCAGAACCTGACTCAGGTGACACATCATCAGGAGGATGACTCCTCATGCCATAACCAGCACAGTCATGCCACTGTCCTAGCTTGTCTGTCTTTCTGCTACATGGTAACTCCCTGGGGGCAGAAATGGTCTCAGTTTAGCTTTACGTCTGTAGAGCTGAGCATAGTCCGTCCCCATGGTAGGCTTACTGAATGTTTGTGAGTAATGAATGGCCAACTAACTCAGTACTCATTTACTGTGACAGGGACATGTTCAGAGTGACAGCTTGTCCAGCATCATGTGGCCACTTGACCTTTAGTTTCCTGAAGAGGAAGTTCAAAGGAGATAATATCTTTAGAGGAAAAAAATAAATGCTTCATTTTTTTCATTTAAGTGAACATGTACACAATTCATCTTAAGTGTACAGTTCTGTACAAATTCACGTACCTATGTCACCACTTTTGAGATAGTAGATACCACTGTTGTGGTAGTGGAATGTTTCCATCACCCAAGACAGTTCCCTCTGTGCCCTTCGTATTGAGTCCCAGCAGTCACAGAACTGTGGCTAGCCCTGAAGATGATTCTTTCCTCTCTAGAGGTTCAACAACCATACTCTTTTGTGTCTGGATTGCTCTACTTGGCATAATGTGCTGAGATTCATATTGTGGGATTGGTAGTTCAGTGTCAGTTATGGCCAAATACACGTCTTCATAGAAACATGCATCTTCCTTTCTCTGAGGCAAACGCCCAGCAATATAACTTATAGATCCCATGTAAGCACTTGTTTACCTTTTGAAGAAGTTCTCAAGTTCTTTTGTGAAGTGATCCCACCATTTGCATTTCCATCAGTTCAGGAGTTGCAGTGGCTGCAGTCTAGGGCATCATTGTATCGTTGTGTTAGTTAAGCTAGTAGGTGGCCATGCGTTTCATTATGCTTAGCTGCTGTTTATATTTAAAATACTGTTTTGTAATCAAATCTTTTGTCCACTTAAAATCAATTACCTTCTTAATTACATTTTAAGATTTCTTCATTGAGAATATAGCTTTAAAATTCCATTTAGCGGGTTATCTCTTGTTTTTTTTTTTTTTTAAACTATCCCTTTATTCTTTTAAATTTTATTTAAAAATTTGTCCTCACTCATATTTACATGCAGTTCATTATTTCCCCATACAGAGTACTAATTACCTTTTTCAAGACGAAAAGCTTTAATTTTTTAAAAATCAAATTTAGCTATTTCCTCTTTTATAGGGATTTTTGTGTCGTATCTATAAAGTCTTTGTGTAACTCAAAGTTATACATACTTTCTCCACATTTTCCTCTGTAAACTTTATAAATGTGTCTCATCCATTTAGGTCTATGGTGTTTTAGGGTTTTTTAGTGTATGCGGCAAGTTAAGGGCTGAGGTTCATGTTTTCACCGGGCTCCTCCTACCATTCACTAAGCAGCGCAGCCTTGCCCTTCCACCCCTGTTCCTCTCTAGGCGCAGGAGGTGCTAGCTGGTGTCTGGACTTGATTTGACTCCCTGTGGATATGTCCATCCTTACTGCAACAGCATAGCACCTTGATTTTTGTGGATTTAGAACAAGTCTTGGGATTGAGAGTATAACCATTACTTATGTCAAAATCATGTAAGCTATTTCAGTATTATTGCTTTTCTAAATAATTTTTAGAATGAGCATTTCAGTTTTCCACAAAAGAATTTGTTAGGGTTTTTAAAAAAATAGATAGCATTAGCTCTATAAATAGGTTTGGGGATATTGATATCATAATATTAAGTTGTCCAATCAATGAGCATAGAATATCTTTCCATTTACTTGAGTCTTGTAAATTTTCACTCAAGGTCTAGGGAAGGGGAATAGGGTGAAAAAGGGAGGGAGAGGAACAGGAAGATACAAATGAGGGGATAACAATCAGGATGTTATCTGAATAAATTATTTAAAAAATAAAATAACATAATCAGAAAAAATTTTCACTCAATAAGATATTGTAGTTTTAAGGGAACAGTTCTTGCACATATTTTGCTTAAAATACCACTAGCTATTTCATATTTATGTTATTGTAAATTATATTTTTAGCTTTCAATTTCTAATGCTTTGTTGTCAATATATAGAAACTCAACTGAATTTTTTATATTGGCCCTGTAGTCTAAGACATTGAAGAACTTAATACTTCTGTTAGTTTTTTTGTAGCTTCCCTAGGATTTCCTACATATGTAGTATATCAACTACAAATAAAGATAATATTGCTTCTTTCAATTCTTTATGCCTTTGGTTTCTTTTCTCTCTCCCTGTCTCTTTCTCTTAGCCACTGACTGGAACCTGCAGTAAATTATAGGAAGATTTCTTTCTGAACAATTCAAATAATCTCTTTCCATGCCATGAGCTAATACAAAGAATGAATAGGAGGAAGCCAAAATAGGGAGAAGAAAACTAAATTCACTGGATGAGGAAAAAGAGCCAAGTCACCCAACTAGTACAGTGCTAGAGCCGAGGTACCAGTAGCACTTGCTATCTCAAGAAGCAGCCGACTAGAGTTAGACCACACCAGGCCTCCTCCTGTATAAATGGAATAAATTATAAAGCCCCCGTGAACAAGAATGCATAAATGATCTCTAATATGCTAATATACTCTGAGCACATGGTACACAAAGCCTGCCACCAACGACTCACATGATGGACTGACACATAGGGCAAAGAGAGGGAGAGAAGGAGGGAAGAGACAGATGAAAAAAAGACACACCACTGTGTGCTGAAGGGCATCTTCTGTAGAGGAGAAGTGACTGTATTTTATGTGTAAGAAGTGAAAGATGGAAAAAAAAAAAAAGAAGTGAAAGATGACAGGAAGATCTGAGTTTGTATGTAAAGGGTGCTTTGTGTCACTACAGCCAACAAGACTCCACACTAAGAACAGTTCCCAAGTCTGTCAGGTCTGGATGATGCAAGGCTTGTGTTAAAGTGCAGAAATGTAGAGGGGAGGGCACACTATGGGGGGGGGGGCGGGACAAGGAGCTCAACTCTGCTGAAGAGAAAGCCAACCCAGAATTTAGCCCTAAAACAAAGTCAGTGGACTTGGCTAGAAAAAGGCAAGAACACCCCTAGGTGCACTCCAGACTCTTCTTACCAATATAAATACTCATATGAAAACACCTTCTAGGCTTAGCTTCAGGTCGCCCTTCCCTCTAAGACACCACCAGGACACCTAGTCCAAGTGAGGGAGGGAGTCAGGAGGGAAAGGAACCGGTCCTATACAAACAGTATTTGCATGTTTGTCACCCTTGAGCTGGAAACAAAGAAAATAGACATTACAGTTGCAAGCATTCTCCCATAGTTGTGCTTACACTCTACCAAAAATGGACTTGGATCCTACCTCTACCATTGCTGATGTGTTACTGTTACAAGCTTTTGTTTCTTCCTCTATAATATGCAAATGAGTCAGTTAAATAGGGCTTGGTCTAGTCACGACTCTAGAGGCAGAATGGAGTTGATAAATGAGGCAGGCTAAAGTCTCATGCTGTAGCCAGCTTTGTTCAGAGCATCAGACAATTTTAAGCTTTGAGGGTTAAGAGGCTTCACATCCAGTCACAAGGGCAGGCTGCACATGACAGACAAGCAGCACACAGCAAAAGCATGTTTTTCCATAGAGGAGAATAAATGTGGGAAGGGGACAAAAGCACATTCCAAGGAAAATTCCACATTTTGAAGGAACTGGAGTTATAAGACTCTAGTCTCTAGCACTCAGAATTCTCCAAACATGCCTCCATTCTTGGACTCTCTTCCAATATTGGTCCTTTGAAGATGAAAAGAGAATACGTATAAAACATTTAACACTAGAAAGTAAAACTCCCTAGGAAAAAAGGCACCACCTGTTACCTGGGTTATACAACTAAAAGGTACATATTCATTTTTTTAAAAAAATGTCAGAACAGCAGGCTCCATCAGCAATGCTTTGCCATTTTAGAGTTTTCTAATAATAAATTTTGGAACTAATCCATACTATATATCCCTCCCAGAAATTTACACTGCACACAAGGACATTAGAGACTGAGACCTCTTAGAGTTAAATAACCTGATTAACTGCCTAAGTCCCTCGATACTGCGCATCTCATAGGTTAGGCTTCCTCAAAACACAGTCTGAGAGGATTCCCACTTCAGAACAAGAAGGAGATTAAGGGTGTTGAGGATGATGAACCCCAACACCCAATGTGGTGAGATTAGAAGGCAGGTGCTTTGGGAGGTAACTGTGCTTAAAAGACACCATAAGACTAGAGTCCCCACGGTGGAGTTAATGGCTGTATAAGAAAGTAGCCAAGAAGAGACTTGATACCCTATGAGAATATATAGGGGGACGTAATCCCCCTCAAGAACAGTCATAGGGGAGGGGAATAATGGGAAAATGGGGGGGGGGAGGAATGGGAGGATACAAGGGATGGGATAAACATTGAGATGTAACAAGAATAAATTAATAAAAAAAAAAAAAAAAAAAAAAGAAAAAAAAAAAGAAAGAGACTGATGCTCTCTCACACAGAGGCCACTTGAACACATGGCGAGATGGAGGCCACCTACAAACCAGCAGCTGAAGTCTCAGAATACATCCTACCTTGTTAAACACCATGACATTCTAGCCTCCAGAACTAGGAAAAATGAGTATCTGTTTCATCCACCCAATCTATAATTTTCAATAGGAACCCAAAGAAGTCTAAAGTAATGGATGCAATAGAAGCAGATTTAGCAGGAGAAACAACCATTCTCAAGATAAAACCAAAAACTAAGCACTGTGAGCCCCAACTTGCTGCCGGTAGGACGATCCTGTTAAGCAGTCTGGGCTCCCAGGAGAAGTGAGTGACCTCCCTGAGTTAGAGAAGGCTGGGAGTGTAATCAGGACAAAGCAACAGGAGTCTGAAGAAAGGACAGAGTAACCAGAAAAAGAAAACCGCACCAGAGAGAAAACCTAAGTAAGGATCCTTCAACTACAGAGCTAAGAAAGCCCTTGTGTAAGGAAAAACTAGCCAAGGTCAAAAAAAGAACTACTCAAAAGGATCAATGGAAACACGGCTTCACGCTCACACGGGGCCCAGAATAGCGCCTGTGCTCACCGGGCAGAACCAAAGCCTCCTAATACTTGGAACATTAGGTAGTGTGCTCAGAAGGGGTTTAGACTAAGTGCTATTCTGATCACTTCCTGCAAACACTGAAAAGACTCAAGAGGATTAAATGATTCCTAGGTAACTTATCCTAGAACAAAAGTCAGGATTATTTATAAGAATCCAAATGTATCCAGTTCCCAAGAAGGTAAAATTCACAGCACTGGGCACTTCATTTAAAACATTGCTAGACATCAAAAAGTAGGAACATAACGCTTAATAAGAACAAAATAAAAGATAAAGTTGACACTGATGACAGAGTGGGCAACAAAAGGTACTTATAACTATTTCCTGTTTATGTAAGAAGATAGAGAAGAAACTGGCTGCAGTACATGGAGTTTTGGAAGACACTGTGAGTTTAACCATGTATATATGTGCCTGCAGGTATATGTGTATATATGTGCAGGACTGGGAGCCAGAACTGGGAGTCTAATCCCCTGGAACTGTAGTTATCGGTGGTTATGAGCCACCATGTGGATGGTGGGAGCCAAACCCAGTCCTCTGCAAGAGCAACAAGTGCGCATCACTGCTGAGGCATCCTCCATCCCCATGGATGATACTTTGTGAAGTTCTAAGACAGTGTTCTGGAGAAAATACAACATCTAACACGCAGAGGAAAGGGGTGCTTTAAAAGTAGGTTAGACCTGTTGGGACAAAACACTCAAGTGAATCCTGAAGACACCGCAACAGGAAAATGAAACAGATCACCAGTAAAGACTGAACTTTAAACAATCTGGAGTGTGTGTGTGTGTAAAGACTGGACCCATTTTTTTTTTTTTTAATTTTATGTGCATTGGTGTTTCGTCTGCATGTGTATCTGAGTGAGGGTGTTGGATCCCCTGGAACTAGAGTTACAGACAGTTATGAGCTGCCATGTGGGTGCTACAAATTGAACCCAGCTCCCCTGAAAGAACAGCCAGTGCTCTTGACCACTGAGCCATCTCCCCAGCCCCAAGACCAAAACTCTTTCACATGGTTTGTAAAAATATAAAAATTAGGCCACTGCAGTGAAAAAAACGATATCAGGTTTTCTCAAAAAGTTTTTAAAAAAAAGAAGTATAATAGTATCTAACAATCCTTCTTCGTATTGACGCAGAAAAATTGAAACTATAATCTCAAAGATTTGTTTGAACTCCTGTGTTTGTTACAGCATTTATTGTAAAAGCCAAGACGTGAAAACAACACACTTAGCCCACTGGTGAACAAACAGATAAAATGTCGTATAAACATAGCACATAAAAAAAGGAAATCCTGCACATTGTAAAAACTTGGGGATATTATGGTAAGTAAAATGAGCTAGTTGCAAAAGGAAAAACACTATATATATGATGCATGTGAAACAGTCAAAACAGAAGCAGAGCTCTACTTTGCTAGAGGCAGGGTAGTGAGAAATGAGCACTATATGGGGGATAACATTCCAGCCATTGAAGATAAACAGCTTCTGAGATTCGCTGCACAAAAGTGTGCTGATAATGAATAGTGCTGTATTGTATGCTGAGGATTTTTGTTAACGGGGTTGATTTTATGTTCAGTGTTTTATATATTCTAAGTGCTATGAAAAATAAACAATAGAAAACCAAACCAAAACAAAGTAGGGCAAAGGAAATGATAAGGTCACAGCAACACTTTATGAAATAGACAAAAACAGAAAATATAAAAATAAAAAGATGGTTCTTAGATGAGACCGATATAATTAATAAACCTCTATATGAACTGATAAAGGTAAGGAAAATTAGCAGCCTTAGAATTAATAGAGATGACATGCATGGAAACCTGAAAACTTCATGACTATATATTGGCTAGCAGGCAGTGGCAGCCTTGTCACTCTGCTATTGTCTTGGGTTCTTTTGATGCTTCCGGGGAGACTGCATCTGTGTGTGTCGAGGCCAGGAGCCAGACTTAGCTAGTCAGAAACAGTGTCTACCTTCTTTGCAATGCAAACAGACTACCAGGCTCTTGGCGTGACTTTTATGACCTCAACACAGACAATTACAAAGGCTCTATGTGACAGGTCTCAAGGAAAGCCGCTGAAGCTGACATCGCTGCAACAGAAAAGGTGCCCAGCTGGGGCAGGGCCTTGTCTGTGGTCATGTGCTCCCCATTCCCAACTGGGGTGCCCACATTTGAGGCCTTCCTCAGCACCTGTATCTACTTTCTCCCTGTGAGAAACCAAGACTGAAGACACTTTTCTCCACCTGGACTCAGTGCCAGACACTTTTCCACGCACAGCCCTTTCTTTTCCCCAGGTCCCCAGCTCTATACTGTATCCTGTTGGGGTCCCTTGGCATTGAGACCATGTTCCACACTGGTCCTGATCTACCTGACTCACACACAGAACTGTTCCTTCGAGGGGACGGGGAGGGATGAACAGGCTGTGGGTAGGCAGCCTTCTTTTCTACGTTACTGTCTTCTTATTCTGCCCTAGTAGCTTATTCTATGTGCATTACTTTCACCTAGGCTTGTTGCCTTAACCAATTAATCACTCTGATACCAGGCTACCTTGCCTCTTGATAACATGAATTACAGAGTTACACACCAACTTCTCAAAAAGAAAAGGCTTCATGGGTTCATTAGGATTTCAAATGGAATCCATGCATCAGTTTGGCTGAAAATGAAAACGAAAGATTGATCAACACTGTACTCCTTTTACACTTCATTCAGTGAGATGGTCACAGTCTGCCTCTACATTTTCTGTCAGGGTACAAGTCTTGCATAGCCTTTGTCAGATGTTTCTACTTGAGGCATAGTCTTACCATACTCCTCAGGCTGGCCTGAACTCCTGAGCACAACCGTTTCACCTCTCTCAGCCTCTCTACTAGCTAGGACTAAAGACCCGTGCCACCATGCCCAGCTAGAATCGCATACAATCAAGGGGCTGCCACATGGTAGGCCAGCACTCTACTACTGAGCCACACTCCAAGCCAGAGTCACATTTTTCAACTCTATAGCAAGTGCTATTGTTTAATTCTGACCTCTGACTGATTTCTGAAATATAAAAAGAATTGCTTTTTGTATGTTGATCTTCTATCCTAAACATTGGTAAAGTCACCTATTTGTTTTGGGAGCTTTGTGGTAGACTGTACAACATTTTAGATCTAAGTGACAATGTGTTCTGTAAATAAAGACAGTCTTATTTCCTTATTTGCAATACGAGTGACCTTTTTATTAGTCTTTTTCATTAGCTAAACGGTCCATAACATGTTGAGAAGTTGAGTAAACGCCCTGTATGCTCTGAATCTAGGCAGAAGCTCTTTGTTAAGATCATGTGAGGAGCCAGGTTTTTGCTGCTGGTAGTGTTGTGAATTTTGTCACCAAAACCTCAGTAGTTCAGAATGTGCTGAAACTCCCTAAATAGATGCGGCTGGCCCTGAATTCATGACCATCCTGCATCAATTTCCCCAAGAACTAAGATAACCATTTCTAAGCAGCCATTTTTTAATAGACGCTTTTTGTCATAGTCAAGAAATTGCTTGTAACTTTGCTGAGCTTAATTTTAATTAGAAGTTAATATTGGATTTTGTAAAAATGCCTTTTCTGTATGTACTGATATAAACACATGGTTTCTCTCCTGTAATGTGTTCATGTGACAGATCAGTACATTGTCTTGATTAATGTAGCCCTCTGCTGCTGGGGCCTGGATCATGTCCTTGTCAAAATTCATGTTGGAATTCATGTGTCAGTGGTAACAGCATTGCCTTCGGAGGTGTGCCTTTCATGCCCAGTTAACCCATGAGAGTGCCACCCTGGCAGGTGGGCACACTCCCCAGTTACAGGGCTTTCAGAAGCAGGCATTCTCTCTGTCGTTCACGTCTGATGAAACAGCAAGAAGACCCCTTCTGTGCAGATGCCGTCATCTTGTTGGACGTCCCAGTCTCCAGAAATGAGAGCCAATAATTTTTTCTTTACAGCCTCTGAGTCCCATGTATTCTGCCATAGCAACACAAATGGATTAGCACGATAATATAATGAATTGACTCCCTATTCTTAAATGATGATTTTTTTAATCATGGTAGAATTATTAATTTAAACACAGTTATGAATTATTTACAGATTTCAAGACATTGCAGCTTTGTTTTGTTTTATTTTTTGAGACAGGGCTTCTCTGGGTAACCTTGGCTGTCCTAGACTTGCTTTGTAGACCAGGCTGGCCCCGAACTCACCTGCCTCTGCCTCCTGAGTGCTGGGATTAAAAGTGTGCACCACCACCACCCAGCTTGACATTATAGCTTTTATTCCCTTAGAGCTCAAGTATTTGATATCTGGTCAGTTGCAGCCTCTCCATGGAGACTTCTGAGTCCTTTTAACATTATTTGCTCATCACTCAAAGCATGTTGATGTATGGTATGACAAGATGTCCCAAGTCCATCTTTTATATTTTCTTCCCTAAATCAGAAATCAGTTAATTACTCCAAAAGTCCCAATTGTGTCTGTCGGTGTTACTCCAGGCACTTGCAGGTAACCTCTGATTCCAATATAAACAGTTTTCACCTGTTTGTATTTCCTCCCCCACCCCCAAAATCCAAAGATAGGTGTGATAACAGATAAACTATCTATGGTCAGTCATTTGCTTCATCCAGCAACCCACATGTAATAATTGCAAGGCAACACTGAAGTTTTAACATGCTCCCCGCTGTTCTAGCAGGACTATTTAAGCCTGCAGCACTCCTCCATCATCAGGACACAGCACACACTTGCACTTTATCCATACTAGTCTTCTTTCTACACATACACTTGGTGGTCATCCACCACCTATACACAGAACCTTGTTGGCCATCACCATCTATACATGGAACCCTATTGGCCATCACCATCTAGACACAGAACCCTATTGGCCATCACCACCTATACACAGAACCCTATTGGCCATCACCACCTATACACAGAACCTTGTTGGCCATCACCATCTATACATGGAACCCTATTGGCCATCACCATCTAGACACAGAACCCTATTGGCCATCACCACCTATACACAGAACCCTATTGGCCATCACCACCTATACACAGAACCTTGTTGGCCATCACCATCTATACATGGAACCCTATTGGCCATCCCCATCTATACATGTAACCTTGTTGGTCATCAATCATCAGTACTTGCCAGTGGCTTGCATAGTCATTCAGGTTGTGTAAGCCATGTTTTCTCATGGATTCCTTCAGAGGGCTGTAGAAGAGCAATCCTCCATGTGGTCTACATGTTTAGCACAGCAGCTTTATGTACCTTGTCTATTCAAAAGTAACTTTAGTTGGATATAAGGTTTCTTATTTTTTCCTTGAGAACCTTTTTCTTTTCTTTTTTTTTTTCTTTCTTTTTTTTTTTTTAAGATTTATTTATTGTATATGAGTGCTTTATCTGAAGAAGAGGGCATCAGATAACATTATAGATGGTTGTGAGCTACCTTGTGGTTGCTAGAAATTGAACTCAGGACCTCTGGAAGAGCAGGCAGTGCCCTTAACCACTGAGCCATTTCTCCAGCCCACCACTGAGCTTTCTTTTTGTTCTTTCTTTTTTGGTGTGTTTTTGTTTTTGTTTTGTTTTGATTTTTGGTTAGTTGGTTGGGTGTTTTTTTGGGTTTTTTTGTTTGTTTGTTTGTTTGGTTGGTTGGTTTGGTTTGGTTTGGGGAGTTTTTGACACAGGATTTCGCTGTGTAGCCTTGATTGTCCTGGACTTGCTTTGTAGACCCAGCTGGCCTCGAACTCACATCGATCTGCCTGCGTCTGACTCCCTGAGTGCTGGGATTAAAGGTGTATGCCACCATGCCAAGCTTTCTGAGAATCTTAAATGAGTTATTCTTATTTTCTTCTTGCTCTACTCTGACTTTCTTTCCGTTAGAAGCCACTTATTGTTTTTGTATAGCTATCCCGAGATGTGTGTCCTTTCCTTTAAACTAAGTAATAAGCAAGGATGTCTTGGTGTTGGTTGCTTGTGTTCATATTCTGAGGTTCACAGTATTCCCTTTCAATATATAATCTTAACCCCCTTTTTAAAGTTCAAGAAAATCTTCTTGAATTGTAGTCTATTTTCACCATTTATCCTGTTTGGTGACATTGGTTTTCCTCTACAAAAAGGGATGGTTGGGTCACTTTATGTCATTATCCACTTCTCTGGGGATTGAGGGGGCAGAGTTAGCTATGTAGCCCAAGCTGGCCTAGAGCTTGCTATACCAGTGTTTTACCTTCCCAAGTGCTGAGAGTATAGTCATGGGTGACCATGCCCCACATATCTCCATTTTTAAACTGAGAAACTGATAATCACCAGGAAGATGATTTCCTTCATCATGGTCCCACAGCTGGTAGGGGTAGGGCTAGAACCCAGTTCTGCCCAGCTCTCAATCCGAGCCCTTGGCTCCACAGCCTTGTCACAGCCTGTTCCTTCATATTGCCACCCTCATGTGCCTTGATACCTTGTTTCTCCATGAACCAGTGGCCGTGGCATTACTTGAGGACACATAGAAACACAGAGAGCCAACTGCCTAGGCCTACATGATAGGAGTCCTAAGTGTTTGCAAATGCCAGTCAACCAAAAAAGAGGGTAGCTTAGGCTGCAGTTCTGAATTGACTTCATATTAGATTGCCCTAAAATCATTAAACGACAACAACAACAACAAAAACCGGGTGTGGTGGCACATGCCTTTAATCCCAGCACTTAGAAGGCAGAGGCAGATGTATCTCTGTGAGTTCAAGGCCAGCCTGGTCTACAAAGTGAGTCTAGGACAGCCAAGGCTACACAGAGAAACCCTGTCTTAAAAAAAAAAAAAAAAAAAAAAAAAAAAAAAAAGAGGTTGCCAGACCAGAACCTCTACCACTTAGATCGGAGCATCTGGGAGTGGCTTCAAAAGTTCCAGGCACAGACAAGTTTACTAGCCCAAGTGTTAGGGACCCGCTCCTCCCTAGTGCTGCTTCCTTGGAACCCAAGACTTGGCCTTGATAGCAGGTCCCCCGGGCAGGGCTGTCTGCTGGCTGAAGGCATTTCTAAAGTGAAATGAAGTAGCCCCGGGCTTGCTTCAACACTATCGGTAGGAACAATGGGGAATGAAGGCAAGTTCCCCTAAGGCAGGCCCTGGTGTGTTAACTCTGTACTAAAATAATGAATTGTGTCAGAAGGGCAGGGTGCTGCATGCCCTTGAGAGGCATTCAGGTGCCCAGTGTCCAGGCACTCCCCGGAGCCCCAAGCAACAGCCCCTCCAACCACGGTTTCTTCTTCTTTACCATCCACCCGCGGTTTCCTTCCCTGCCTGTGCTTCTGCTCTTCCTGGTTTCCGCGTCTTGGCTTCTTTGGTTCTCTGGTTACTTAGTTAAATTTTTGACGTAATTAGAACTTTAGTCTTAGTCATAAAACCAAAGCACTTAAGCCAGGAGAGGAAAGGGGCCATGGTGACGAACGCCCAGGAGAGGCTACGTGACAGAACTCGGTCAGCTTTCCACCCAGACTCCACTCATGATCTGCAGCATTTGGTCTGGTGACTACAGTGTGGCAGGATTTAACATGCGCTGCTCTCACTCCAGCTTATAATTTACATACTTTTCTCTCTGGCAAGACCTGAGCAGCTGTCAGCGGGTTGTGAGAGACTTACCTCAAATGAGGCTGTTCTTGGTCGGGTTCAGTGATAGCCAGGAGCTCTGTGGGCCTGTGGGGTAGAGTAGAGTGGAGATGCTTCATTCTGAAGCAAAGGCTGGGTCGGGGGAGGGGGGTGCCATGTCCAAGGAACCCCAACTCCCACCTCTCTTTAGCTGACTGTGCCTGAGATGGTGGAACACTTACCCAGAATTCCACTGGTTCTAAGGTAACGTCTATCACAAAGCAAAAAAAAAAAAAAATCTATTTTTTTTCCTAGGTTTACCAGAAAGAAAAATTTAGAGCTGCAACTGTCCAATGGGAAGGCAGCCAAGTAGGCAGCCCCTTTGAGCCATGGGCTCATTCCACATTTTTCACTGGTGTTTTCTACTCACTGTTTATTTGGTATACAGTAAATGCCTTGCTCAAACATAGAATATAACCTGTTTATGCCCCACAGTTTCTGTCCCCAACACACACAGAGATGCTACAGACCCTAATTGTAGCCACCCCAAGACCTGAAAAATGTTAAATAGCCCAGAGGCTTCTCTACAGAGAGAGTCAGGAAGGAGGAAGTAATCCTAACCGTTCTCTAAAGGACAACTGAGGAAAGGCTTCATTTCTCAAAAGAGGTGTTTTAGCAGCCTCCCCGAGACCACTGTCTTCCTCAGCAGATAATCAAGAACCCACAGCGCAGCAGGCCAGTCAGCCTCTGGGGAGAGGTCTATGGTTGCCTGTGACTGGCCAAAACAGGTTTGCCGTCTCCTCCCTCCCCCAGGCTCCTACCACCTCCCTTATGGCTGTTATTTAATTGTGAGGTTTGAAGATGAAATAAGAGAAGTATCAGGGCTCATAACTGAGTAATTAGCCTAATGAAAACTCACCTAGGGAAAGCTAATTAGCCAATAGAGGACAAGCAACATTGGAGGGAAGTCCCTGGGGATTAAGAAACCCACTGGGTACAGACAGGCTGTCTATGAAAACTAGAGACAAGGCAAGGCCACAGAGGCCGTACAGCTTCAAGCATCCAATTAATTAGGTGAACTTATCTGAGGCCTCTAGGATCCAGGCCTTAAGCCAATCGCCTTATATGTCCTTGCCCTCACCCAGTGCTTCTCAGTGTGGTCTCCAGGTAGCGACAAGAGCATCACCTGGAGACGGAGGCTGCTGAGTCAGAACGTCTGCAAGAGGATCCCACAGGCTGTGTGTCAAGTGAGCTGGCCGCATGATTCTGGTAGAGCTCATGTTGGAAGGCCACTGTTTTAATAAGATCTTTTAGCTCCTTTCAGGTGAAACTAAATGGAGATCCACCAGAGGTTAAGGGGGTAAAGGTCACAAAGTGGGCCTTCAACTCAGCTGACCATGGCCTTGGGACCTGATAGTTATGCAACAGGTCCATGGGTCTAACATGGGGCAGATACAACCTCTTCTTCAGGGATGTCATGAGCATCAGGCACAGTGGCCAGGGATCACAGGCCTGAAAATACAGCTACTTGAGGGATTTGAGGTACATCACAAGTTCAAGGCCAGCCTGGGGTGTGGGATAAAGTCAAGGCCAGCCTGGGTAACTTAAAGAGGCCCTGTCTCAAAATAACAATCACAAAAGTGCCACTGGGCCCTCTTCCTGAAACATCAATCACTTAGTGTCTCTAGGAGTGTAACCCAGTGGTAGAGAGATTGCTTGACTCTGGATCAGTTCCCAGTGCTGCCAAAAACAAACCTCCCACCAACAAAACGGCAACAAAACCCACACACACTCACTCCCCAGCCACACACATGTTTGCTTCTTCCTTACCCCAATCTACCTAAAATGAAGTCTACAAAATCTAACTTATCCCTAGGACAAAAATCTCAAGATAGCAGACAGCCCGCCTGTAATGCGTTTTTAATTAACTTTTAAAAATGTCTCTGGGCCTGAGTAATTCAGCTGAGCCTCTGAGTCCTGAGGATAAGGATTTATTTTTTATTTTTAAGCAGAAATATGTTTTCCAATGCTAACTTTTATCCAAATAGTTTCAAAGATTAGATTAAAACACTCTGAAAGTGAAACTTCTTTGCTTCAAGCACTTACACTTGAGGGGAGTGGGGTGTCTTATGCTTTGTTTTGTTTGTATGTTTTAAGATAGGAAGAACAGATCATGTGATACTTTTGTTTTAAATTTGTAATTCGGGATTAAATCTAACAAAAAGAGCCAAAGTTATTTGAATATTTACCTTACCTTGTAATGGAGAACATTTTCACTCAAGTTATTTCTGTTATAAAAATAGACATCTTTAACAAAAATTTTAGAAAATGCAGGGAAATAGAAAGAAGAAAAGTAAACCCTATCCTTTCACTCAAAGGAAATAGGTATTTTAATTATTTCTTTGTACCATTTTTTTCTGCTCAGGTATATAATGTTAATATGTACATAGACTTGTAAAAATTAATGCCCCCACTGCTGTGACTACCCCTCCAATTTTATTTGGATTCCAAAGCTGGCAGTGCCACATGCATACGCACAGACTTAGCATGCCCAAAGAGGGTACAGAATGAGGCTCTGCAGAAAACAGGGCAGGATTCAGAGTCAGTCCAAACTTGCCTTGAGATGGTAAACAGTGTCAGGGGTTTTACTTGTGGCCAGGCGTGGCATGGGCCCAAGACACCCTGCTACACAGACAGGCCTCTGCCTTGGGAACTAGGTGCACCTGCTAGAAAGGGACAGCCAAACACCAAACTACCGTTCTACTCTCCTTTCATGGACAAGCATGGTTTTGAATCTTTCTCTGGTTTTTTTCATTGCACAATCTGTGTAAGGGAAAAAAGCTTACTTGTAAAGCTAAATTTCTTTTGACACTGGCGTCTTGTGGCTATGCCAGTGTTTCTTATTACTGAACATTTATTTACTTATATCTGGAAGAAAGAAATGTGTGGATTAAAAGTACCACTGAAGTTTTATTTTGTTTTTCTCATAAAATGACTGAAAGGTCACAGAACCATATAAAATACAGCACATTCTGAAAGCCAGCTTGCCCTGAAGAAAAATAATTTAAAGCATATTTGTGTGTGTGTGTGTGTGTGTGTGTGTGTGTGTGTATGTGTGTGTATCCATTACACGTGGCTTGCAAGTGTAGTGCAAATGTAGGCCGTGTGAGCCATGTAAGCACTACGCTTTTAAAGCTCTACCCTGAAATGCACAGGTGCCTCTAATCCTACAGTCAGAGTCCCCACCATGTGACAACAAAAGATGTCAGCTTCACACATGGCTCTGAAGTAACCACAGGGCTAGTTTTTCCATCCCGTATGAAAGAATGTTCCAACATCTTTAATGACCGAAGATAATCCTCTGTCATCATCTTGTGCATCTAGGTTATAAAAATATATACACGCCTTTGAAGAAAGGTCTTGGTCCACTGATGTCAACTGCAGGTCAGATTATGGAAAACTGGCATGGCTACAACAAGAAAAGAAGCCTGCTTATGTTTTCACTTGGTGTTTTGAGCAGAGAATCTCGCTATGCGGTTTTCTATTTCGAGATCTAATTAAGGCCTGAGGAGTGATTGATTTTGAGATGCAACTACCAGGGTCGAGTCACACAAGGGAAAACGTTTGGTTTCGGAATGAAGCCCTGAGAGATGGTTTACATAGATGGGGAGGATCAGAACAACTTGGCATGTCTTACACCGAGTTAAAAGAGCACTTTGAACGAGAAGCGGTGTGAGCTGAAGCGATGGCTCAGAGGTTAAGAGCATTGACTACTCTTCTAGAGGTCCTGAGTTCAATTCCTAACCACCAAATGGTGCCTCACAACCATCTATAATGAGATCCGATGCCTTTTTCTGGCCTGCAGGTGTACATGCAGGCAGATGTAGGAAGAGCACTGTATGCATAATAATAAATAAACAAATCTGAAAGAAAAAAAGAAAGAGAAGCAGTGTTTAGGCACGACAGCCTTGTGTTTCCCTTTCGTAGAAAGCTTGTCATTTTTGATAAATCAAGTGGGCAGGTTTTCTGCACTGAAGTGTAAAGATTTGCAATGCAATGTCAAAATCACCTCTAGGTGAGGAAACTGCAGAGGACAGGGCTGGTGTGTAGATTAAGAAGGCAGTTCCTCAAGAGTTGCATGTAGAGCCACGGCGCACGTTGTAGGGTGGAACGGCTATGGCAGAAGTGCCCTTGCCACGTGCTTCTGGTGGCCACCATCTCCACAAAGCTACTCTCTAGCTTCTGTCCTGGCCACCAGGAATCGGTCAGAGTCACACTCTTTCTCTCCTAGAGGCCTCTTTGCTACACCAGCTGAGACTTTTAGCCATATGATGACTTTGGCTCTAAACAGCCTGCCAGGCTCAGTCCCTTACTGAATGCAGAGAGCAGCTTCATAGTGCATGTGCACTAAGCAGGGGGCAGGGAGAGGGGCTTTTCTCTTCCCTTTGGCCTCAGCTTTGGTGATCCTCAGCATGGGAGCAAGGTCGCCAAGAATCCCAGAGGCTTCCCTTGGGCTTCCCCCAGTCAGCTGTCTAGAGAATCGTGGAGACTTCACCACCATGTTTGTGTTCTATAAATCCAATACTGGGAAGGCAATGAAAGAGTCAAAATCCTTTTCTAAGCCTTTGATGACCCAGTGAGTGCAACCTCAGGTCCTGGGCCGTACTTAACATCAGCATCTCACTTCTCTTGACTACTGCTAAATGCTAGGCAGGCAGTTGACTAGCAAACTATCAGAAGTCAGAGTGGTCGTTAATGTTAAATCCCAACTCAACAAGCTCTAAAGTAACCCAGGAGAGCCTGTGTCTGTGAAGGAAATTTCCAGATTGCACTAACTGAGGTGGGGAGACCCATTTTAACATGGGCCACAGCAGCCCATGGGCTAGGATCTCAGACTGAATACAAAAGAGAAAAGAATCTGAGGGCTAGCATTAGTCTCTCTGTGCTTCTTGGCTGCAAATACAATGTGACCAGCTGCTCAGGGATGTTGCTGCCATGCTTTCGCTACATGTTGAGTTGTATCCCCTTTTACAGTGAGACAAAAGAAGCGCCCCCCCCCCTTATGTGACATTTGTCAGGGACTTGATCACAGAAACGGGAAAGGTAACTAAGAAGGCAGTAAGAAGCAAACACCTTCACAGCCTGCAAGTCACATCCCCAGGGGACATCTCTGAGAGAGCTCTGTCCACCTTTGCTCTCCTCTATCTGTAAAGGTTGTAAGGTTTCCAACCACCTGGCACCAGGCTCTGTGGGATAGGGTTCTCTCCGGGCCTGAAACAGGCATCTCTGTGGGCCTGAGGCATCTCATGTACCCCTGAACATGAGACTCACGAATCTTCTCAAAACATAGACGATATTCACTCTCAACCACCGGCATGTTCTGGAATCTTTATAACTACCTTATATAGCAAATGTGCGTTGCAGTACCAAACAATCTGAACTTGTGAGAGGAGAGGCAGTCCTCTGCACTGGAGAAGACTGGAGAATTAGTTTTAGAGTCTAATTGAAACATGCCTTGATGTAAACTCCGGTCAAGCTCTAGGTTGCTAGTACCAAGTGTTGATCATAAAGATAACTGTAACAATAGCTCTGATGTATTGAACACTACTTTATGTCACATGTCCTGCTGAGCACTGGCACCCTGTCCCCCGTGGTGCTCCCAACACCACCAAGGGAAAAGAACTGTCACTCCCCCAGGCAGTAAAGCTGAGGACCAGAGTGGCAAGGTTTACCCATGTTCACACATCCTAGTAGGAGCCATTTAAAGCTCACAGCCAGCTTCCCTTCTGTCCAAGCTAATCTTGGACCTAGACTTAATGATCTTGAAATTAAGTTCAAATAGTTTTTTTTTTAAGACACACAAGCTCAAGCCAGGCATGGTGGCACATGCCTTTAATCCCAGAACTTGGGAGGCAGAGGCAGGCAGATTGATGTGAGTTCGAGTCTAGCCTGGTCTATAGTCCAGGATAGCCAAGGCTTCACAGAGAAACCTTGTCTCAAAAACCAAAAAAAAAAGAAAAGAAAAAAAAAGACACACAAGTTCGTTTGCACTAAAGGGAGCAAAATTATGCAAAGGTCTTTAAAACATAACACAGTCCCTGAGAACTAGAGGACATCTGCCTCTGGATGTGTGGACGGATTAACCCAGCTTCATCCACAGAGTAGATAGCACAACATCTGTGACACTTACCAGTGAAAACTGTTCACCACCACCACCACCCTCATGATAACGAACAGCCAACCCCATCTCTGCACTTCTGTCTTCTGAAGGAGACACTAATAGAATCACACAACAGTGACACAGTTCAGTGAGAGAGATGCAAAAAACTGTGGCCAGCACCAGGGAGAGGAGAAGGCTTAGGCTACGGCAGGGGGTGGTGGGGACAAAAGCTTTCCCAGCGCCGGTGACCACTGCCTGTCTAGGAGGCCAGGCACAGGTTTCATAGGCACAGGTGAGACAGCCCGTGTTATCATCACTTCCTTCTGTTTGTGCCGCACTCTGGGGGCTTTCTGCTGCCAGTGGCGTTTTGGGTTTGCATTCCAGGCACCAGAGATCTCATTGTCATAGAACCAGGCAGGCAGCAGGGTGGAAAGAAAACAAATTGTATCTACTAAGGAAGCTGGTCGCTACATTTCCTGTGATTGCAATCTCAAGGGTAACTTTTCATGTTTATGTGGCAGGGTTCCTTGACAGCACTGTTGAAAGTTTGAAAAGTTAAACTGGCCCTCATTTGAGTCCAGAAGGACATTGGCTCAGGCCTCTGGCAAGGGACTTAGCACCTCTTGATAACGCTTGAGTGACCTTCCTTGGGCCTGGTTGCCCAAGGCCATTGCCTCCTGGACCCTAGGAACATGACAATCCAGGTACTTTAGGAACATTTATGCCCTATGGGTGAGTATTCAGTTGTCAGTCAGTTGTAAGTGTTCATCTAATCGCAAGGCATGCGAGCAGCCAGGCTTTGCAGGAGATGCCTGGCTTTGAGCTCTTAGAGTAATAGTTGGAGAGCGTGCCTACTCTAGCAGAAGCAACACTCTGGGCTGCCAAAGCAGGGCCACAAACTCTGAGTGACACACGAATTTGGAGCATGGAAAACGCTGGCTTGCTACCTCTACGTGTGGGGAGAAAGACACAGAGATGGGTGGACCATCCGCTGAGTGGACGACAGGGTGGGCAGATGGGTAGAAGTGGGTGGAGACATAGTAAGTTGTATCTGAGTACAGGATAATGGCTTTGAGTGGAGACAAGATTTGCTGGTCTTCGCTTTCTTAGTGAGGTGACGTCAGAAGATTTAAATACTGCTGCACAACCCACTTCTCCACCTCTAAAATAGGGATGACAGTGCTCACCAGGCATGTTTGTTAAGGGGATTGACAGTGAGGCCTCTAGAGCACCAGGCAGCTGGTAAGCAAGCCCTTGGCAGAGAACAGCTTTTTATTCACATTAGTAGTGTCTAGAATATCTTATAGGTCTCATCCTGGACCTAATAGGCTGTGATCATATGATGGGAGAGGAGGTCCCCTTCTGTCACAGACCTAGGGGAGGGGAATAGGGTGAAAGAGGGAGGGAGGGGGGAACGGGAAGATACAAATGAGGGGATAACAATTTGGATATAATATGAATAAATTACTTCAAATAAAAAAACAAAAATAAAAATTTTTTAATTAAAAGAAAAAGAAGAAAAGAAAACCTTATAGGTATTCCTGGGATTTGAGCTGGGCTGGAGAAAAGAGTGGGCCGTGATGGATGGGAAGGAAGAACAGGGTGGTCTCTGCGAGCCTGTGCCTGGAACTGTGGAGGCTTGTGAGTCCCTGGGGGCTGCTACAGAGTCACTGGGGCTGAGGAGTCTCCCTGGATATCAGCAGAGATTTCTGGAAGGTTCAGAAGGAACTAGGAAGGCTCCCAAGGGCTCCTTTCTTCCACAGCCTGACTTTGACAACATCCGGACTTCCTCTGAACTGGGAAGCTCTGTTTTTAACGGTATTTATAGTTCTCTTTACCTTTTATAAGTAACCATGACTTCCTGTGTCCACAAACAGCTGCAGGATCCTGGCCATGAGCATTCTTCCATCCCCAGGGAGCAGCTACAAGGCTGCAGCAGACAGAAACTCTCAGAGGACAGGAAGTAAACGTAGTTGAAGGTTGTTTGGTTTTGATTTGATTTGATTTTTTTTTTTCAAAGGCAAGCTCTATTCACATGACCCAGAATAGCCTGGCTTTCCCCATGCAGTCTGAGACTGACTGGGACTCATGACCACCCTCATGCCTGAGCCTCTCAAAGGCTAGGATTATAGCACGTGCCACCCATGCCAAGTGCCAGTGAGTTCTGAAGATTAAATGGTTCTGTGGGAAGCAAAGCCTTAAAACCCTAGTTTCAATCAAAAGAGCAGTCGACTGTGTTCCAACGCACAGAGCTCCAGAACACTCTGTGGCTGTAATCTGGGGGCACAGTTCCAGGTGCTTGGAGGCTCCTCAAGCCCAGTGATTCTGGGGACACCAACTGCTAGGGGGCTGGCACAAGAACCCAGAGCATGCCTCCAAGGTCCCTTCTGTAGGAGGCAGCAGAGTCCAGGGCAGTGCTGGCTGTCTTTGGGAAGCAGAAGCCTTAGAAATGGAAACGTTCACCGTCCACCTGGCCTGAGCAGGCAGCTCATGGATACCCTGCAGGGAATCTATGAGCTCTGTAGATTTAGGCCTCTAAGTCCATTTTTGTGGGGAAGAGAACCTGACATTTCTGCCTCCTCTTGTCCTCTTCCTCCTCCTCCCCTTCCTTCTGCACAGGATTTCTCGGTGGCTATCCTGGAATGTGCTCTGTTGACCAGACTGGCCTCAAATTTCCTACCTCTATTTCTTCTGGGAATAAAGACATGAGCCAGTATGCCCAGCCACGTCCTGCCTTTTCAGACACATTTTGGTTTAAGAGCCTTGAGTATCTGTTGACAGTCTCACAGCCCTCGTTTGGCCACAACTATAGTCCCTGCAGTGATTTGTCCACGGTCACACACCTGGCCCACACCAGAGGAGTTTCTCAGTCTCTTCTACTCCTCTGACTCCATGAGAGCGTAAAATAAGGAACTATCTGTGACATTCTGATTGGGACTTCTAGACAGAAATGAAACACTGAAAAGACAACTTAGAGAGCTTCAAGTCATGAGCCCCAGCCTCCTCCTATCTGGCCTCCCCTGCATAGCCACCACCCACCTGTCAGGCTAGGTCAAGGGAGCATCTCTTGGTGATGTGCACGATTGCCGAAGCTGCCTCTTAATTATCCAGCACTGTCAAGATGGGCAGAGTTGGCAAGCTCTGGCCCAGGTGGCTGCGTACTTGAAAAAGAGCAGCTAGAAAATAAACTGGACCAAAAGTTCAGGGTGTGCCATTGCCTTCTGTTATTTCCCCCTCACTCATTTGGGTGACCGCTTGTCATCTTAAAATGATTGGCCAACTTCTCACCCTGGCTGTAATGACAAACAGCCCATATGGAGGCTGACAGCTTGGGACTAGGTCCCAGCTCTCTTACGCATCATTGGCTAACTTTTGGGCAAATTTCCTGTCTTTCTGCACTTTGGTTTTCCTATGTGTGAATACTAGGACTCTGCCATTGGCAGAGACTGGCATGTGACAGTTAAGACATTCCTGCCACACCACCAGACTGGTCCTCCCAGCCCAGCTTTCCCTGCAGTTAGGGTTGCTGTGTAGTTAGATTCCCTTGCCAATGGAATGTGATCCTTCACACTCTCTCTCTTAACCACCTGCTGGTCAAGGGTGTGTCAGATTCAGGGGCCTTGGAGAGGGATGGACAGAGCTTCTGGAAGGAGTCTAGAGCCTGAGTTACCATGTGGAAAGCTGGCTGCCAAAAATTTCCACTGAACACATAATTTAAAAAACAAATTAATAAAATAAAAATGAAAATTCATTAAGTTAAAAGGCTTACAATTTAGGGTGCTTTTGTAAAGGGTATTCTGCCTCACAAGGTTATTGGCTGACTTGAATAAATTAACATAGAAAAGTCTCTGTAACAATTCAATATATATAAATGATGTGTGAGAGCTATTGTGATATACGGCTAGATAAATAAATGAGAGAGGAAACAGAGAGAGAGTTTGCAAAGGTAGTTGACCACAGTTGTTTTTTATATTACTCTGTGTGTGTGTGTGTGTGTGTGTGTGTGTGTACTTGTAAAGTTTATATTTGAGGACAAAAATGAAATTATAAAAAATGTGTTAAGTCATTTATTAATTATTATTATTTATTAATATATTCTCACTGTCCTTACAGAAAAGTAAGTTCCTTCAGAGATCTATACCATTAGATGAGGTTGAACATTCATTTTCAACCAAATATAGTGTTAATGCAAAAATAATTTCTGTTTTTCCTCCTAAATAATCATTAACATACTTGCCTGTGTGGGGATAGGTGAGTAAACAAGGCTGGACTGCTTGTGTTGCTTCTGCAGCAGATGCTCTGGCTCCCCTTGTAGTGTTGTCTTTCTGTCCCCATGAACAAAGCATAGCATCCAAGTCATCTCTAGGCTTCTCTTCATCACCAGGAAGATGTGGCCAACCTGGCACCGTGTCCTCCTCGGCCCCAGTACATCCCCAAGTTCCCCTTTGCTACCAGCTCCTTCCTGTCCCACAACCTGCCTCTCACATAGAATCTCAGGCTTTTCTAGAGAAGGATCCAAGTGGCAGAATAAAACAAGCCAGTGACATTCGTTCTTTAATGATGGACTCAGCTCCTTCAAGCAGCATGCTTTGGGGGGTACTTGCTACGTTCTAGGAGATAATGTAGTGAATAAAGCAGGTAAAAATCTCTCTGGAGCTTACATTTTGATGAACGAGTTTAGAGAATAAAAAAGTGAAGTCATGATGTAATAAACATGGTAACCACAAGTGGAAAACAACCCAAGGACACATAAGAACTTCAGAATGCAATTAGAAGATGCCATTTTAATCCAGGTGATAAAAATGTGTGAACAAGTAGCATTTATGGCCAGACTGGAGAAAGGGATGGGGTGGACACATGAGGAATTAGGAGGGACACATGAACTGAGCGAGACCCTCAGGAGCTTCATCAGGGGTTCTCTTCGGCATTGAGCAAGGCAGAGGATGGCAGGGCCTGACATGTGTACTGACAGGATCATACCAGTTGCTAGACGGAGGATGGTCGAACACAGGCAAAGCACAAAGCCAGGAGACCAGGGCAGGAATCTTGGCAAGAGATGATAGAGCATGGCGACTCGAGCCAGGATGCGGACGGTATGAGGGAAAATCCTGCATGTATTTGAGGATGGAGCCAGACAATTTTCTGGCTGATTGGAGGTGCGAGTTTAATAGTAAAAGAGGAATCAAAAAAATGACTCCATGGTTTGAAGTCTAAAAATATGAAAGCTCAGACATTGAATGAGACAGGGCAGGAGCAGGCTTCCCGAGATGAGTTTCCTTTCTGGGTGTGTTAAGTCTGAGATGTATGTTTGCCATCCAAGTCGGGGGATGACAAGGATGCACTAGGAATTCAGGGGAAAGGTCCAGGCAGAGAAATAAATTTGGAAGTTGTCAGCATATAGATGGAATTTAAAGTTGGGAAGCTGGCTGGGATCATACGTCAGGACACACAGAGAAAGCAGACATCAAAGAAGCAATCCCCCTCATAATAAGGGGTCTGGAAGCTGAGAAGGACCCACAGAGGAGACTAAGCAGAGAAGAGGTGGCTAAATGGGAGCGACACCTGGCAGAGTGCAAGGTTCTGGGAGCCAAGCGAAGAAGAGCTTCCAGAAGAGGTGGAGAAACTACCACTGAGGTCAACAAACTGAGGGCTGAAAATGGAATGGACCACTGGAATTAGAAGCGTGGGATCTTGTAGAGACGTAACAAGAGCAAACTAGGAGACAATGAGTGACAGGAGCAGGCTGCAGAAAGATCAGGATACGGAGAAGTGGAGACAGAAACCCCAGGCACAACCCGTTCAGTGAGGGGATGCTGTAACGGAAGTAGCTAAGCCAGGCATGGCTGGAGGGGGAGCACCAGGTCAATAGGACTCTTCCTTCAGGGAAGACTCACCAGTTGCACCATAATTAGACACCTTGACCAAAGCCGCTGGACACGATAGTAAGTTTTCTGTAAACGCATATTCTCCCTTTTGATCTGAAGGTTGTTCGAATTTGTGAGTAATCTGATTTCTGCAGGTCCTTCAGTCAAATTAATCTGCGGCAAGAAACGCTATGCTTGTCTTGTTTCTCTGCAAATACTGGGCAGGGCATGTAAGACCCTCGTCGGAGAAGGAGAGTTTAAATGAAGCCTCAGGCTTGTCCAGCCTTCCTGGCCTCCACCCCACAGCACAACTGCTGGGTTGTTATTTCCTCCCTCAGGCCATGCCTGACAAGATTCAAGTAGCCTCCTGCCTTTCCAGGAAAATAGACCCACCAGGGAGGTGAATCTGTAGCCAACAGTAATGATCTTGTCTTTGTCCCTTAGAAAGCTCCAACCCTAGTAGGTTCTCAGATAAAAAATCATTTGGAGTGTCTCTTATTTTTTATTGTTCTCTTACACTCAATACCAACACTAAACAATCAAAAGACTTGGGCAAACCAAGGAACATAGAAGTTGGAGTGATGAAGTAATCCAACTGAGTCAGAAAGAGTGAGCGATACAGCTAGGAGGGCCACAGTCGTGACATCTAACCTATGTGGGGTGACTTGACTCTCACAGGCAGATATATGCTTTTCCTGAGTCCATGTGAGGCAGTTTGAATGAAAATAGGCCTCATAGGCCCATAGCAGCTGGCACTATGAGGAGCTGTGGTCTTGCTGGAGGAAGTGTGTCACCAGGAGTATAGAACTCTCAGCTCCTTCTCCACACCAGGTTTGCCTGCATGCTGCCATACTTCCTGCCATGGTTATAGTGGACCAAACCTCTGAGCTGTAAGCCAGCCCCAGTTAAATGTTTTCTTGTATAAGAGTACCCTAGGATCATATTCAGGGGGAGGAGGTCCCCCTCAGTCACAGTCATAGGGGAGGGGAATAGGGTGAAATCGAGAGGGAGAGAGGAATGGGAGGATACACAGGATGGGATAATAATTGAGATGCAACATGAATGAATTAATAAAAAATTATACTGCAAAAAAGAGAGAGAGAGAGAGAGAGAGAGAGAGAGAGAGAGAGAGAGAGAGAGAGGTTGCTGTGGTCCTGGGGTCTCTTCACAGCTATAGAAACTCTAAGATACCCTATTTCGTATGTCTGTCAGAATTCAACCTATGATTTAAGGCAGACGTTCAGAGTCACTAAACAAAAGTGAAGACTCACACGACAAAGATGCTCAGAAAGAATGAGTCACCTCCAGGCTGATCGATGGTACAACTGACGTCATTAACGATCCATCTCTTCTCTCTCCTGTGCTTCTTCGCGGTTTCTTAGAGGCAATAAAGCCTGGCAAGCGTTTGATAATCTTACGTCATAGCCTTTGAAATCCTGGGGCAGAAGCAGCCTCTTCCTGATAACTCTAATTAAGCCCTTGGAAGATGTTTGATTGGCCCTTTTGGGTCATGTGGAAGTGCCTGTGTCAGTCACTGGCCAATGAGATAGAGAAGGCTGACTAGCTGGAGCTGAGTCATAGCCTTAGATGGAGATGAGATCACAGGAAGCAGGTGCCCTAAAGAGAAATTAACATTCACTTGCCAAAGAAAAAAGGCAAGGCATGCTGCAGGAGCAATCAGAATATGGCGTGCAGTCCGCTACTGAGGCCAGTGTTCTTCTAAAAGAAAGGTTCTTATTCTAATGAAGGCTTCTTACTGCTGTTAAAGATCACCCAGGGAGCGAGGGTGGCGGGAGAAGAGTGCTGGAGCCCTGGAAGCTCATCTTTGCCAACCTCTTTCATTTTTGAAACTGAACTCTTAAAAAGGAAGTGAACCAGAAGAAACCAGGGAGGTTAAATGAATAAAGACAAAATATAAAAAAGACAATATAATAAAAAAGTAAACTGATCCAAAGTTGAACTATTTGAAAAGCCTAATAAATAGAACATAAGACCTCATCTGTTGAGGATAAAAGAAATCATAGAGCTAGGGTCTAGGGCAATGGTATATCTGGCCAGAATATGTGAGACCCCAGATTCAACTCCCAACACACACACACACACACACACACACACACACACACACACACACACACACAGTAAAGCACATAAGTTTGGAAATAAAAATGAAGGACAATCATACACAACAGAAATTAAGTCACAAAAGGCCCTCAATATTGATTAGAAATGTATAAAATATGCATATTCTGTAAGCAATATGTAAAATATCAAAATCTAATGAATGTAAGCGCAAGTTACTCTAGAGGATGTGAAAAGGGTGATACCACCACTGGAATGTTTTATGACCAGAAAGTTTCACAGTTGAGTGTTAACTGTTTAACATAGATGGTTAAAATATAACCTGAAAAACTTTAGGCCACAAAGAAACCTAAGTGCTTTTATAATTTGATTTTTTTTTAAACTCAATAAAAAAAATGAAAAAATTAAATCACTCAATAACAACCTAACCATTATTCAAAATCAGTAAGTAAAGGATAAATAATAATTACATGATTTGGGATTATTTTAAAATTCAAGGATTGCTCAGATCAGAAAAATCTCTTGCCTAATTAATTCAATTACATATTAACTATTTAGTAAAATGTTTTCTAAATAGAAAACAAATTATTGCATGAAGTCATGAAATAAATATTTGTATGAACAAAAAAGAAAGAAAGAAATAAAAAAACTGTTGCCATGATTCATTATTATAACCACCTCCCAGGGATGTGTTCTTTGTTATAAATGACATTTAAATCAGTGGTTCTCAACCTTTCTAGTGCTGTGACCCTTTAATACCATTCCTCATGTTGTGGTGACCCACAATCATAAAACTATTTTTTATTGCTAAATCATAACTGTAATTTTGCTACAGTTAATGAATTGTAATTGAAATGCCTGCCGGTCAGGCTATCTGATATGTGACCCGCGTGAAAGGGTTGTTTGACCCCAAAGGGGTCGCAACCCACAGGTTGAGAACTACTGATTTAAATGAAAGTTAACAGCCATATGTTACTCTTTGTGATTCCATGGTTTAGCTGGACTCAGGTGAGCAGGTCTGTTCTATGTGTGACTTATGTAATTGTCTGTGAATGGGACCAGACAGCTTGTCATTCATAGACAAGCCCGTTCTTTCACACAGCCCTGTACAGGATTCTAAGTGCGGACCTCTTCCAAGAGCCCCAATTCTATTGTGCAATTGCTTATCCGGTTCTGATTGCATCATGCCTGCCCAAGTGCAGTTGGCCGTAGCCACACGCATGTGTCAATGTGGGAAAGAAGAGCACAGAGTCAGGAAACACATCACATGCAAGCACAGTAGTTCTAGGTCATACTCTACCACGACCAGTGTACCATGCATTTGGAAGAGTGTGGAAGCAATTTCAAATAAATATCTGAAATCATCGTGGAAGTGAAGAAATAACACTTGTAGTGAATCATAGGAAACCACAATGTCCAGTTCTTCTAGACCTATAAGGAAGCAATCTCTCAGCCGGATATTAACCATAATAAAAATATATTAGAACCACCCCCATTGAAACCAGGAACTTGAAAATGAAGTTACAATTATTATCAATACTTATTAATTATTAATTATCTTAGTAATTTTATTATATATACTATAACTATTAATATAATATACTAAATATATTTTATGCAAATAAATATATAATTAAAAATAACTATAATAAATATTATTACAATTATTAATTGTTATTAACTATACAATTATTAACAATTGTCCTTGGGATCTAAGAAATTCATTAAAAATATGAAATAACTGTTGTAAATATAGAAATAACTCGTCTAAGTTGAGAATGTGGCTATAGGCGCTGAAAGCAGTATGACTTGGAGATGCAACAATAGGTCAGTGGGTACAAGCACTGACTTCTTGCTCTTCCAGGGAACGCAGGTTCAACTCCCAGCCCCTCTGTGGCAGCTCACGACCACCTGTAACTCCAGTTTCAGAGGTTGTGGTGGCATCCTGTGGCTTCTGTGGGCACTAGGCACACATGTGGTGCACAGCCACACAAGTAGGCAAAACACCCACATAGAAAAAAAATTTAAATTAAAAAAGATTATTTATCAACAATGCAGGAATTGGATGAGAAACTTGAAACAGTCTCTCTCTGCCAACCAGCACCTAGAAAAAATAATGGGAAACGTATTTCAATTATAATAATGATACTTGTATTAGAAGTAAATTCAACATGAAGGGTGTGAGGTTATCAACGTCTTATCAAGCATCTGAGCCAAGATTTTAATAGATAGGGGAAATACTTCAGTCTTGGTTGTGAATATATATAAAAGTTCATCTCACCAAAATCAATAAACAAATGTGATCGATTACTGCTGGAGAAGATAGAAATTAGACTAAATTGTCTCAAAACATATGGAAGGATGAGAGCCCAAGACTAAGAGAAAGTATGCGAATAGCTAAGAAAGTAATATAAAATTAAATTCTAAGAAAGCATATAGTGAAAACATTTCTCCCTTCTGTGTCTCACGTCTGCCAAATTCTATCTAATGCCTTACCAGATAGATCCTTCTAGATGTTTTTATATAGATAAATAATGTTGATTTTTTTCCCTTGTGGTGTTTTACACAAACAATAGAATGTTCAAATACACAATCATGCCTGTGCTTAAGTCTATAAGATATTTGTAAGCATGCAAATAGGTCTCCTGTCATTTACTCTTCAGTTGCTCTAATTTCCATTTGATTAAGTTACACGAACTTGGTCCCCTATTACTGAATATTAGGGGTTACTTTTACCATTTGGTCAATACAAGTCATGTCCTAAAATACATACTACTTCCCCTGGCAAATGCATTTGTATAATCATTTTGCTAAACCGCAACTGCTGGGAATATGCATTTGGACTTTCGCCAGATTGCCCTCCCTGGGGGTCGTCCCAGGGGCCATGGTCTTACTAGCAATGAATAAGAATGTCTTTGCTCGAAACTTCATCCTTGCAGTGTATTACAAAGCTTTTGAATTACTGCCAAGTCAAGAGGCACAAAATCTTTCTTCACATACTTTTCATTTGTATTTTTTCTCATTAGGAAGGAGTAATTTTGAATATTTCTGATTTTTAAAAAATATGTATTAGAACTTTATTAAAAAGAACTTGCAAAAAAAAAAAAAAAAAAAAAAAACCAACCAAACAAAAACTACACATCAACGTTAACCATACCCCAAGTCTGTCATCTTTTGTGCAGTAGAATAGGCATTCTGAAGTTGTGAAGGTTCACGCTGGATTTTATATTTTCATTATTAAATATATTTCTAGGCGCTTATCCACCACCAAAAAACAAAAAACACATGTCATAGTTAAACAAGAAAACCAATTAGCTTTATAGCCTCTTTCACGACTCTTGTGTCCATGACCTGCAGTCAGGCCTTTGTTGTCATCTTATAATCATCCCTGGCTGGTCCCCTTCTTGCATGTACTCCTGTACCCAAAGTATAGTTGCTTACAGATACTATACACATACAGAATATACATTGTTTCCACATGTATGATAGGCTAGGATCTACCTGGGAGGAAGAACATGCAGGCTTCTTCTTTCTCAGACTGTGTGATGTTTCTTATACTAAAAGTTCTAAGCCTGTTCACTGGAGCATCTTTTTTTTTTTTTTTTTCCATTTTATAAAGTGACTTTATTTATTTTTTTTTATTTACATATTACATCTCAATAGTTATCCCATCCCTTGTATCCTCCCATTCCTCCCTCCCTCCCATTTTCCCCTTACTCCCCTCCCCTATGACTGTGACTAAGGGGACCTCCTCCCCCTGTATATGCTCATGGGGTATCATCTTTTAAGAGTTTATCCCGGTAAGTAAAAAATCACTTGTAGGTGAGCCAAAGACATACGTGTAAACAGTTACACAACACCGGTACTAGGACACACACACAAACACAAGGGTGAGTGAGAGCACTCTGTTCTGGAAGCCTTAGAAGGACAGATACGTGTGGTGGGATGGAGAAAGATGAAGAGCCTTTTGTGGAAAATTAAGTCCTAAGGCCATAATGTTTGTTTCTTCTAATGAGGGCGTATGTTGAAACCCGACTTTACGCAAGGGAATGGCACTAAGAGATGGGGTGTTTAGGGAAAGCCCTAGTTGTGCGGGTGAGGTCCTCACACGACTGTGATTAGTGTGTTTGTGAGATACCTGAGAGAGCTGAGTTATACCTTCTGCTTTGTAAAAGTGTGAGGCTGCAGAAGCATCTGTGAGGCTCAGGCCCTCACGAGACGTGGGATCTGCTCTTGGCTTCATCTTGGACCTCTCAGCCTCCAGTACAGTTCGGTTGTTTATAAACTGCCCATGGGGCTCTTTTGTTACAACCTCTGGAACAGTCTAAGATACTGTTAGGAACAGAAGCTCAGAGATCACAAAGAGCAAATGGCTCAAACACATGAAACTTACAAAACAGGTAACACAGCAATCATCACAGGAGTAAACCAAGCCAAGATCTAAAACCCAAAGTCACTGTGTCAGCGCACACAGGAAGAGACTTGCTTCACGTGCAGTCTTGACAATACAGCTCACTGTTACAATGATGCCTCAGTTTACTCTGTTTACTGTGGTGGAAAATATCAAAGAGACTTATAATTCATGTTGCTGAAGGATAAACATCGGAAAGGAGGGGACACCTTTGTCCATTTCTGATTGGCAAGCTATACCAAAGTAATTTTGGAAAGTGACTTGGCTACGCTTGTTATGACTGGAACACACAAAGGTTTGACCCAGATGTCTCTCTCCCTCCTAGAAGAAGCAAAGCTATGGGTACTGTTACATAACAGTGGCAAAAACTAGAAACAGTGTCACCCTGGGGAAGGCTGACTGTCTGACTTAGCTGCACCCTGCTACATTCAGCCACACACACAAAGAAAAAAAAAAAAAAAAGAAAAAGAAAGAATAGAAAAGACTAATGTGGAAGTGAAGCAACTAAATTGTCCCTCCCCCTACCCCCTACCCCCTACCCCCGTCTCTCTCTCTCTCTCTCTCTCTCTCTCTCTCTCTCTCTCTCTCTCTCTCTCTCTCTGTCTGTCTCTCTTCACGGCAAACTTACATACTGATCTTTCTAGAAGTGAGTTGATGTTGATAATCATATGAATATGGAGGAAAACACAGCGGCAGGAGTTTTGAATACTACCTCTTAGGGTCCTAGGGCTTCTGTTTGTAGGCTGGGGGTGGGTATATCAACATTTGCGTTACGGTAGACCTGGACTAAGTTCTCACCTGTTCCTTGTATGCCAAGGCTGTGCAGAAGGGGCTCCCACAGGGGAGAAGAAATAAGTCAAAATGCTTATAACAGCCGATTCCAATACATCTGACAAGCAGCTCTGGCACACTTGAAGATTCTTCATCATTTTCACAATGGAGGGAGACAGGCTGGGGCCCCACAGTCAGGCAATTACTGAACCATAAATATCCAAGCCTCTTGACTTTCCCATGGCTTGAATCCGAACCATTCCCAGATAAATATAACTAAGTCACGGGCGTAAAATTGATGTGCGCAAATGGATAAATGACAAAGGCTTGGCTTATGTGAGCTTGGAATTTGGAACTGACCCTGTGACTAAAGGGTTCTTACGTGTCACTCTGCTGGTGGAATGAAGGTGGCTCCCTCGCTGGCCATGAGCAAGAACGAACACATGAGTGACTGGAGCCACGCGTCTGCCCCATAGTTTCACCCCAGTTGTCTCCTGCCCATTTGTGGCAAACAGTGCGCTCAGAGGATTAGTGCAGAATAGGATGGGTGAACAGATGCAACAGCCTAGAGAGGAAGTCTGTTCCTGGGTGGCTCTGGCAATCTGGCAGGCTCTGACAGAAGAGGGGGAAGAGAGGATGGCTGGGGAAAGGGGAGTAAGGAAAAGCCTCTTCATGTTGAATTTTGCAATCTATTCTGAACATTCCTGTTGGTGTGCCTGCTAAGGTCTTCCTAAATTATAAGCAAAAGGAACAGGGGAGTGGGGACTAAGATGGGACAGACAGATTTTCTGGAAACCAAGTGGGCCGACTGACTTATTGTTTTCAATTCTTCAGTTTCTGAACCCATCTCTGAGGGTCTGAGGGTCCAACTCCTAGGGGTGAAGGAACAGAATCATGATTTTGTTTTCCCAAGATGCTGATAGAAACAGATGCAGAGAGCCACAGCCAATCAATAGGCTGAGCTCAGGGAGTTCTGTGGAAGAGTGGGAGGAAGCAGGGAAGGAGCTGCAGGCATCAAGGACACCACAAGGAGACCTACAGAGTAAACTAACCTTGGCTCATGGGGCTCACAGAGACTGGACCACCAACCAAAGAACTTGCATGGGATGGAGCTAGACCTCTTACACATATGTAGCCGATGTGCAGCATGGTCAACATGTGGTTCCCCTATCAACAGGAACAGGGCCTGTCTCTGACGCTGTTGCCTGCCTTTGGATCCCTTTCCCCTAGCTGGGCTGCCTTGTCTGGCCTCAGTGGGAGAAGATGCACTTAGCCCTGCTGTGACTTGAAGTGCCAGGGCTGGTCAGTACCCCTAAAGACCTCTCCTTCTCTAAGAAGAAGGAGGGGGGATCTAGGAGGAGGGGCCTTGAGGAGGGCACGACTGGGAGGAGAGGAGCAAAGTGGGCTGGGGTTGGGCTGTAAAGTGATTAAATAAATAAATGTTTAAAAATAAATTTTTAAAAAGGAGCTAGCTGTGTGGTCTTGTTATTTTTAAAGGTCCTTTGCTTGTGATATCCTAGCCTGGAAGTCAATCAGGAAGGCGGCACACCCTCTGACCCAAGAGAAGCAGGGAAACTTCGGCCAAGGGACACAGGCAGCAAGCAGAGAGGATCTGGTTTCTGTGCAGGTGCTCTAGCTGTGGCAAACCCAGAAAACCATGCACAGCAAGGCTGCAGAGCCCAGGCCAGGTGGCCCGGCAGCAGTGGAAGAGACATTCTTGCTGGGGGGGATTTCCTTTCTTCCTCCACCACACATCAGCAAGCTGTCAGCCCCACGTTGCCCACACTCATCCTGGGCACCTTACCCATAGCTCTCTCTCTCAGATGTGTGGGACGCTGCAGACACAGTCCAGAAGGCAAGGCTTATTTTTTTTATTTAGAAAGGCTGAAGAGGAGAAGTGTAAAGTTGGCTTAAATAGTTAAGTAAAGAGGAAGATGGACTGGTGCTGAAACAGGGTAACCTAGAAAGAGACACATCCAAGATCAGCAGGAGGCAGGAGAGGTTGTCTTGTGGCTCAGGGGCTCAGCGGCATCCACTTACAGCTCCAAACTGCAGGCCATGGTCTTTTCTTGCAGAGGTCAGCACGGGACTCCAGCAAGTCACTGGGCTTGTCTGAGTCTTAGTATTTTTTTTACCTGTAACTGGAGACGTTCCTACTTCACAGAATTTTATTTTTTAATTGTGGCAAAGTATTGACATAGAAGTTGCTTTGGAAGTGGGAGCTATTACTACTTTATAGAAGTCCTATGAAAACAAGAGGATAATGGACACTCTTGTATGAAAAAATCGTAAGAGTCCTATGTTCCCAGACAAAGGCCAGGATTCTGCACTTGGGAACATGCTGCCTAGGGCTTTCGACTGAGCAGCTAGGTCAGGAACTAGGATCCTGTACTCCCATGTCACACTGACTAGAAGAACTCTCACCCTAGGCTGCCTTGGCAGGATTGAAACCATAGCTTATGAAACCAGTGGATGCCCAACAGGTGAGTCTCATCCCTTCCTCCACCACCACTCTATTCACGCCATGTTCCACACCATCCTCTGTGTATCCTGGGCGTAATCCTCCATCTGCCCCTCTGCCTCAGAGTGGTTGCCATTTATTTTTCTTCTAATTTTTTACACCCATCATCAAGTGCCACCAGCAACACCATGAGCCCAACCTTTGTCCCCACCTCTGACCAAACCTACTGCTATTTATCCTTCACGTAACCCTCCATCCACAGGCAGAGAGACCTTGGGAGGGATACATCAAACCCCAGCCCCCATGGTTACAAGGATGAGAAGTCTAAAAGTAACAAATTCCCATCCCTTCGAGTGTGCCTAAGGGCTCTCCCTCTCTGACCTTATCTGGCTCCCAGCAGCACTCCCTAGGCTCAGAGGTTTCACTGTTTTAAAGCATGTGCAGCTTTTGACTGACTCAGCATTGGCAGAGGTCTTGCTTCTGCCTGGAACCCTGTCTTCACCCCACATGCTCCCAGCCTCGGCAGAGTTGCTGTCCTCTCTCCTTGGATATTAGCTCCACAGCAAGCCAGGCACAACTTCTGCTGCCAAAGTTAAAACCCTGGGACCACCCCCTCCCCAGTGGTTCCTCATGCTCTCCACAGCTCAGTCTCCTCACCTGTGGGGAGTAGGGAGAATGACAAGAGTGTCCTGGGTGGGTTGCTAAGAGGATTATATGTACATTGCTTTAAATAGTGCCAGGCACTCGCTAAGTGCCAACTCAATGTATGATGTTACCACATACTTATCTTGTGGAATCAAGGCGATTTATTCGCATGTCTATCTTCTCTGGGAACTCTGAGGCCATAGGGGGGATCTTACTCAGCTTGTATGCAGGCCAACTGGCGGGGTGCCTGGTACGAAGAAGTCACCTGTACTGAGTTCAGCAGTACCCCTCCCACCAAACGCATGTCCTCACAGAATCTCGACGTGTGTCCTTACTTGGGAATCGCTTCGGCAAATGCAGCTAAAGAGAGGCCATGTGCAGTCAGATCAGGCCTAAAACCTTATAGAAGACCGTGCGAGACACAGTACAGACACAGTCCCAAAGGAAAGAAGCCTGTGACGAAAGAGGTAGAGACTGGACTGGGCCACTTTGAGCCAAGGAGCCACAGGAGCGGTGGCAGAGTGGTCCTGGGAGCCTGTGGAGAGAGGCCAGCTCTCTCAACAAATTGAATTTGAATTTCTGTCCTGTGAATGTCTGAATCAGTGAGAGAATGAATGACGTAATCAGACCTCTCCCCCAGGGTTCTGACCTCCATGGCTGGGTGAACGTCTTCCGTGTCTCTGGGTTCTACAAGACAGGGCTCTCTCAGGATTGAGTCAGGACTCAGGGTTCTCCCTACCACCTTGCCACAGACCAGCTCAGTTCAACCTTACCCAAGATGTCAGGGCCACCACCTGCCACCCAGACAGTCTTCTGCCCAGGAGGAAGGATATTCTTTCACAACGTAAGTCACTTAAAGCTGTCCATTGTGTGGAAAATCCCAAGAGCCTGCCAGTGTCTGGTGCTGGGCTCACACTATGTGCCCCAGCTCCTGCTCCGCCCTCTCCAGGAAAACCTGTCACTTCCTCTCTCAAACCTTGAAAGGTTATTTTCACACACACACACACACACACACACACACACAGACACACACAGAGAGAGACACACAGAGAGAGAGAGAGAGAGACAGACAGACAGACAGACAGACAGACAGACAGACAGACAGAGGGGCCCAGAGAGAAGGGGGAGGCAGGAGGGAGAACTCTATTTCCCAAGGGAGCCATTTGGCAAAGCCAAAAATAGCTCAGAGAAACCACAGAGGAAATTATGCTTTTGGCAAGAGTCTTCGCCCCTCAATGTGCCACTTGCTTGGCCAGTTCATTTTGTCCCACCCACATGTAGCATCATTCACCCAAGGCATACAAGCACCTAGCCACCGCTCCTCACTGCCCCCTCTTCTTCTCTCCTCTTCCCACACTTCTTGGCCTCTCCAGGTGAACCCCTGTATTCTGTATGGCCAGCTTTGGGATGAAGGCATTTCTCTACAAAATTATTGGGTGAATAGGCCAATGTTGACTAACACAAATGATCACATTTGGTTTTTTTTTTTTTTTTTTTTAATCAAGTTTCAACTCCATTCCAGGACCATTAACTTCACTTAGTGTTTCTTATACGCAACCAGTGGCCATTCATTCTAACTTGGTGACAGGGAAACTGAATCACAGGGGAAATCAGCTTTCCCAAGATTGTACAGTGGGCACCGGCTCAAAAGCCAGTAGCTGATGCCAGGTGGTATGGCCTGAGAGCCCAGTGGTAACCATTAGGCAGAAGTCATATAACTGCAAGAGGCGTCCCCACCCTATCACTGAAGGCTCTAACGTGATGCCACGGAGAATGCTTATCCTTCCTGTTGTGTTTCTAGAAACACTGTGATTTTCTGACCAATAGTCCATCAGAAACCTACATTGAAATAGAGGATTGTGACATGGAGTCACAGTGAACATCTATGGTGTTCCTGGATCCACTCAATCTAGCTCTGTAAGCTTTTCACAAGGTACCATCCCTGCCATCTCCCACCCCCACCCTTAACCCACCCCCACCCCCTGTCTCTGGATCCTGATCTGTCTGCGTGTGGAATGCTAGTACATGTGCAGATGGGACTCAGCAACTGAACTTTCATCAGCCTCTTCTACCCAGGGAGACTTGTGTGAAGTTCTGGCAAAGGACGTAAGGTACTCTTACCTTAGGTCCCATCTAAAGTTACACCTTAACTCAGGTCATTGCCCAAATTTGGAAATTTAAAGCTGAAAGTTATCTGTGGAAATCAAGCATTTTTGGCTTCTGACTCCAAAGGCCAACTGGGCTATCGGGATATTAGGGTGTATTGAATAGACCACGCACTGCCAAGCAGTAATCACTTCCTGTTTGTTGGGAAGATATGATGTACTGAAGTGAACACGTGACTTTGATTACAGAGATCGATAAGGTTTGGGCCCTGGCTCAGTTGACAATGGCTATGATCATCTTCTCTGCCCAGATGACCAGGTTATGTTGAGTCTGATGGAGACTAAATGGTTAAAAATGCACAGACAGAAGGTTCTGTTGGGTAACTCGGTGCTTTCATGAAGTTGCGAGGTTTCTGACACATGTCTGGACAGGGAACGTTAAAGAGACCCACGCTGGTGTGAAATAAAGGTGTTGCCAAGTGTCTTCTCCATGTCCCCCCCCCCCCCCCCCGCGCGCCCGCTCTGTGCCCCAGGAGATGCTTCTCTTGGACCAAGCATGTCCTGGGGCTTCTTTGTCCTCTGGCTCTTAGTACCCATGGCTGAGGAACCGGACAAGAAAAGGCACACAGTGTTTTTGCCTTCAGCTTCCTGCCACACAAGCTGTAACTTGGCAGAGCTGCACTTTTCTATCGAAAGCGACACCCCTATTGAGCAACGGCTTTCCCTGCTCTCGCCACGATCCACCAAGCAGGTTAACTGGGAGGTGAGTCTGCGAAGGTGTAGAGGAGGCGGGGAGTGGGCCGGGGGAAGGAGGGCAGCATTACAAGGCATGCGGAGCAGCACGGTGAGCAGCCGGGCTCGGGGTTATCACCCCCGCCCCCAGCAGAGAGAAGGTGGGGCTCTGGCCTCTTCGTCTGTGGCAGCAGGGCAGCAGCGCTAATGCTGACTGACCTCCCACTGGTGTTAATTTATGGGGCAGCCCCAGCGTACCTACGCCTCTGCAAATCGTCTCTTCATCGTATTCTCTTCCAGGGTCCTTCCTGCCCTGACTCATTACAAGAGTGAAGGCCCAAAAACCCTTCATAGTTCCCTGGATATAGTAGATATTTGTGTCCTACCCACACCCCTATCACTAGCCAAGGCTTCTTCAAGTATCTCTGTCTGTCTGTCTGTCTGTCTGTCTGTCTGTCTAAAGGGTTTTCTCCTGAGTGTCTCACACAGAACAGGTTACAGTGATGGACTGCCCATAAGAACAGCTCTCAATGGAAAGCTAAGGGGACCTGGTGAATGATTTGGGGGGGGAGGTTGTTTCTGGGGAATGATGACTCCAGAGCACTCCCACAGGTTTTCAGAGCTCTGACTTGAGCTGCTCATGGCAACAAGCTACTTCCTGGTGTATCTTGAGTTGCCAGCCTGTCAGTGAGCCAGCATGTCAGTGAGCCAGAGAGAGAAGAAAACAATGAAGTTTCACAGTTCACACCTCCATTGGCTTTTAGGGCCTCCCACCAGGCTCTTCAAGGGACAATTCGAGCCTTTGCATACAGAAGACACACACCCAAACCATAGCAAGCCTGGCCCAGACAGCTCTTCACAGGATCACCTCCTAAAGAAACTACCTGCCTTTGAAACTTTTTTTTTTCTCAGACTCTGCTTCATGAGATCTCAAACCAAGATCCCTAGGACATAAATGACCAACCCATTCAAACAGGCTACACAGGCACCGGGAACGAATTGAATTCCTTAGCATGGTCCATAAAACCCTAGATGACCAGGCCTCCACTCACTGCCCATTTCCCCCACCTGGCCTCCAGAACACCCTCCAGCTTGCCTTCTTTCTGTCCACCAGCACACTTAATTACAGGCAGTTCTTGCGTCTGCTCGTCAGGTTTTCTGGCCCCTCTGTCATGCTGTTCTCTTTGCTGGGAACAGCCTTCCTTCCCTGACCACCTTCAACCAGTAGACACCAAAACAGAGAGTGTGGATCCTGTTTTGATGGGGCCTGTTTTCTTCCACTGGAGTGTAAACTCCTGAATACTCAAATTCCTAACATAGCACTGTGTACACAAGGCAGGTTTTTAAATAAGTGATTAATGGGTAAGACAATTTAGGAAATGAATAAAACATCTAATTCTGTAGAAGGAATAAAAGGGTTCCTCTTATGGAATAGACTACATTGGATGTTCTGAGGAGATTGTAAATACTTTGTGGTCTGGTAGAGTGGAGAAATGGCAGCAGTTACTTCCTTGGGAAGAGAAAAGCATTGATTTTTGCAGGTTATAAAGGAAGTGAAGGCTAAGTAGAAAGACTGGAGTTGATGAGGAGCAGGGAGAGGTAGCTTCCAGCAACAAGGACCCTGAGGACATGTCTGAGCCAGCCTGGGAAAGGAATAACCCAGGCCAGCAAGAAAGAGGATGCTGAGCCAGAGCTTCTGGACCAGTAGGGCATAGAAGTGGGGTGTGTCCTTGACCACATAGAGTTCCAAGGCTGTGACTTCATTCATTGTTTAATCTGACACCCCTCCCCCAGCACTGCCATCTTTCCTTCCTTCCTCAGCTTCCTCTGCTACTGGGTGAGGCTTCCTGTTAAGTCGTTCTGAGAACTGGAGTTTTCAGAGCTCCAGAGGGTGAGAATGCTTGCCAGTGAAACTGCTACCAAAGGTTCTCATTGACTTCTAAGAAGCCGTGGCTCGCGGTGCAACACGGGAGTTTCAGAGAGGACCAACGCTTCTGAAGACGGAGACCTGGAGGGGCCCTCTTCACTTTCACGGTGCCCTTTTACAAGAGCTTTCACAGCTACTCAGGACAACTCTGCTCTTCTGTTCCCAGGCCAAAGGCATCACCAGCATGCTGGCTCTCTAAAAGAACCCTTGGTGTCATGCGTCTGGAATGGAGTCCTATTGTAAAGTGAATTGCCCTGACCTTTTCTCTTTTGACTCAAAATTTTTTGAAAACTTTAGAAGGTAAATTCCCATTTTATAGAATCCAGGAATGGATAAAAATGTGTGTCTATTTAAAAATTGGTAGCAAAGGAAGCTTTTTTTTTTTTTAAAGGACAAGCAGCATTAATGAAGATGACCGCAAAAGGCCACAAGTCCTGGGAGGTTAAAACACTTCTCAGTGATCTTTCATTCACAATCCCAAGTCCTAAAAGCTCTGGGTCTAATTTAATGGTTAATTTCAGCATTAAAATGTATGTGGTAGCAAACACTGACCTGAACTAATAGGAACTTATGCATAGTCAGTATTTATCTCCAAGTAACTATACATAGATTTGTCATCAAAATACCAATGTATTCTATTACAGAGTTCTACCCTATACCCTGATGAGAAGCAGTATATAATAGAAAGTTTAAGTCCGCTGTTAGGCGGGTGTTTGTATTGTTCTATAATTAAAAATATTCTGAATTCTGGAACACATCGGACTCAGAGGACCCATAACAGATTATGAGGCAAGCCTGTCTAAAGTATGCTCAAATTAATTTTAGAACTAGACATTTTTAGGAGATTGCCATTTAATGAAAGCTGGAGTGTATAGCCATTACCACTTCTGACTGTGCAGCCCCTTCTCCACTTCCTTCTACATCTGTACTCCATCACTTTGCTATCAACAGGAGTCGATGAATGGGAGGCCGGAGTGCCCTTGAAATGCACGGGGCTCAGATCAAGAGATGGGCCTTGAAGGGTTGGCAGCCTTTGGGTGAGTCACTTAAGTTTTCTATTCCACAGTTTTTCTATCTGGAAGAGGTCAGTCTTGCCTTTTTCAGAGTAAGCTGCAATGACAAAACCCAATGGGTATGTGTGAAAATGTCCTAGAAAGTATCCAGGAATGCAAAAGCTCTAAAGAAAGCAGACTGCACTGTTATTCCAGAGAGCCTACAGGGGCGTGAACTTTGTTAAAAGCAAAGCATACTGATACTCTGCTGAGACCCAAGCAGACAACAGGATGGCTGGAAAAGCCCAGGCAGGCTTCTCTCCTTAGTGCTTGCCCATCTTTGGAATGCTGTGGTCCTTCGGTGCCTGTGTTTGGTTTCTATCATCCTCTTGGGTGTGTCTGAGGCCTAAGCCTCTGTGCTTCCGCCTTTGCGTCTCTCATGACATGTTATCATCTGGTGCCTGGCCACTTTTAAACATATTTCACTCCCTCATGTCAACACGATGCCTAAGAAGGAATGCCCTGCATGTGGCTCCCACCAAAAAGCAACTATTGCTCTGAGTTTAGACAAACTGGAGAGATGGCTCAGAGGTTAAGAGCATTGACTGCTCTTCCAGAGGTCCTGAGTTCAACTTCCAGCAACCACATGGTGGCTCACAACCATCTATAATGTGATCTGATGCCCTCTTCTGTCATGCAGGGGTATGTGCAGACAGAGCAGTATATACATAAATAAATAAATAAGTCTTAAAAAAAGAAAGAAAGAGAACTGGAGATCAACAGTCATTTAACACTCTCTTCCATTTGAACCACATAAGACTGGCCCTAGAGTCAGGTCTTTTCCTGGGGAGGCAGCGAACACACATGGGTGTGTCTCACACAAGAGAACAATCAACAAGATTAAGTTACTGTGCGTTCCTAATTGATTTTCCAGACCGCCTTCCTCCCATCACAAAATACGGCTTTCTGAGCAACTCATTCAGTGTAGTCTAATGCTACCAGGTGGTTGGGGCTGGGGGTGGGGATGCTTTAGGAAGCCAGGCACATTCTGGAAATAAAAAAGGCTTTCACGTGTAAATGAATAATCAATACATCTAGCCTCCCAATAACCCTATTGTTTGCCTTGACCAAACCCAATGCCAAGACAGATTTTTGTGTTTATGCTACATGAACTTGGAGAGTTGCTCAAATTCTTTTCATCCCTGGAGTTTTTTTTTGTATTGAATGTGTGCGAGAACGAAAAAGGATATTTTTACAAGGCCTTGGCGTTATTTTAAAATACAAATTTGGTCAGGCTAATTATAACAATTGTTTCAATTATTATAACTTGGTGTGATTGGTTTTCTTTATTTTTGATAGTGTATAGTTATACCTTTTATTAAAAAAAAATTAACCTCTTTCTTTGCTTGTTTGAGGTGGTTTTAATTGTTTTCTTTTTCAAGACGTCTCCCTATGGATCTCTGGCTGGCTTGGTCCTTAACTAGCTCAGACTAGCTTCAAATTCAAGACAGTCTTTCTGTCTCATCATTACAAGGAGTTTATGGCTTTTAAATAAGAGAAGACATGACTGTCCTCTGTAGTGTGTACAGTAGCCTATTGTTAGAATCTAGTTCAGCACACTGGACTCTTTTTCAAGTCCTCTAGATGTGAATTAAACAGAACTCATCAGGTCTCTCTCTATGGCCCTTTACCCAGTTTCAGCCCCCATTTTTTTTTTTGCAAAGGCTAAGGAGCAATTATGTTAGGAGTTGTAGGTCATTTAGTTTAGTTGCATCTTCCCAACTAACTGCATAGTACAAAAGCAGCCAGTCACTGGCAACAAGGAAGTCAACACCTGGGCATGACTGTGTTCTAGTAAAACTTCATCGACAAAGACAGGTGTTGTGCTAGATTTACCCAGAAGCTCGTGGCTGGTTTGTTTTAACAGAGTGGTTGCTGCGTTGTACTATAATTAGCCTCAAGTTGCTGGTCTTCTCCATAAAGTCTTGTGTTTCTTCTAGCAAAGACTCCTCAGTCAATCATTTTCAAAAAAGAAAAGTCCAACCATTAAATAACTCATCAGAAAAATAACAGATTTAGGCAAAAGTCATTTGTAGATAGTGATACAAGTGGGGAAAACTAGTGAAAATGAAATATTTTACATAATCTGCAAATACTAATAATCCTTCATTACACACTTATTAACTGCAAAGAAGAGACTGACTTTACAAGGGCACTTTTATAGGGTTGAAACCCCCTCACTCAAGTGATCAAAGCTAATTAATTACCTAACAATGAGGTAAATTGACCCCAGTACATAAGCATTTGTGCGCTCTCTACTGAAACTAAGTAATCTGGCTCCAACCACGAAAACTACCAAGCAAACACTGACAAAGGCCATTGTAGATAAAGTTAAACCCATACTCTTTTCAAGTACCAATGTTATGAAAAATAAGGATTGGGGAACTGGATCAGAATGGGGAAAATATGGTAGAAAACATGGTCCATAAATGCATGTATACAAGATTCTATGCTTATAAAGGCCATTAGTGAGAAAACTGGCAAAAATCTAAACTAGACCTAGAGATTGAAAACAATGAAGCTTCCTGATACAGGACTTTTGAGGACTTGGTCACATAAATGGCAATGAATTCTCAAAAGGTTCACTACCAAAATGTGTCATATTTGTGTGTACATGGGTACAAAACAAATTTAGTAAATGTTCACGCTTGATACATAGTAAAATATCCATACTGTTTTAGTAGCTTGTGCATATCTGAAATTATACTAAAAATATAAACAGACTGAAAAGAGCTCAATACTATCTCAGGAAATGCCCTCCAAAGCTGGTAAAGAAAATGTGCTTTTTGCATCATAGCAGTCAGCAGCCATAAAAAGAGCCGCACTGAAGTCCATCCCTGCAATGTGAAGCATTGCTCAAATACCGAATATCCTCCACCCTGCAAGCCACACCCTGCATAAGCTCAAATGAGAGAGCCTTGTTTCAGAAAACCATATTTTTAGACCTCAAAGTAAGAGACTAGACATAATATGACTGACAATCAACCATTAGTTAACCACCTTGGGAGAAAAACACCCAATTTTCACTACTACCAGCCATGTAGAGACAAGTTAATAACCTCCTAGAAGAGAAGGGGAAAAACAAGTCATAAGGACGTTACAGCAGTTAGCCCAGGGTAGGCAGCTGCAGCGTGTGCAGGGTCACAAACCAGCTCCAAACAGTGGAAGGCAACACAAATGGCCATCACTGGGGACAGTGGAACGTTGCGTCCTCCCCTACAGCTGCAGATCAAGGAGATGTCCAGGAGGTAGAGCCAACGCTGCCAATGACAGATTGTTGAGTCAAAACAGCCAAGCTCCACCGAGTCTGTGCTCTCTGAATTCCTCTGTGCCTGAGTCATGTTTAATTTCCATAAATGTGTGTACACAAGTAAATGCATGCACACAGTTTTGCATTAACAGAGAGATCAAGGACAAAGTGTCTTAAACTTTACAGTATATAAGAAAGATTTGGTAAAATGGCAGTGGTAGTAGTGGTGGTGGTGGTGGTGGTGATGATAAAACAAAAATTGTGTATTTAATGTCAGGTGCCTTGAGCACTTAGTATCTTGTAATACCCGTAAAGCATGCTACATCAGGTAGTTTTGTCTTTAGACAGCAGGAATGCCACCTTGAAAGTGTTTTAAGTTTTTTAAAATATCATCCCTAATGTTTAGAAAAGCAAGCTAGAAGGTAAGTACCTCAAGGCAAGTCCGGCAGGAAAACATCCTCCTCCTGGATGTCAGACACACCGGAGGTAGGTGAGGCTCCAGGCTTGCCTCACTTGCATACAATGCATCTAGAAGAGTGGCTAAGGGTGTCTGGGAAGATATGAACGCCAGGTAGAGAGACTCTGGACCTGCAAAGTCAGGGTGTGGCCTCCTCAGACAGCCACTGGCAACAAGGACATAAAGATCTGCCATAACTTGCTGGCTCCTAAGACAAGAGGGGAGCTAGCACTTTCTCCTTTTGTGAGCAGCTTGCGTCCTTCACTCTATCTGCATGACTTCTCCCAAGCCAGCTGGCTCCAGGTATCAGGCATGCCCTAGGTGGGAGACAGAAGGTCTCCTCATCTGAACCTTGTGTTGCAGTCACAAAATCCTTGTTAGCCTGGCAATCAGGTCATGTGTCACCTTGGTCTCTAGTGATGTTCTCTTCTCACAGAATTCTCAGCTCCTTTCAGTGCCTGGCTCATGACGACACTGGCTTGCCCAGTCTTCTCCCCACCTCTGATGATGTCCTCTCATCCCTGATCACTACTCTGCTGCGTTAAGTCCCCTGCCCTGCCCTCTAGCTGCTGCTCAGACTCCTAAATGTGTCATGGCTCAGGGCCTCTGTGCCTTCCCTTCTCTCCCTGGAATGCCCCACCCATCTCACATACCTACATGACTTTCCTCTTCAGCTGTAATCTTTTGCACAATGAGGATGCTTTGGTCCAAAATGGCAATCCTCAACATTTCCCCTTTCTCGGCTTTGCTTTGATCTCAGTTCTAACTCCACCTGGCATAGTGAGTGTAGACTTATTTGGTGCTGGCATTTGCCCTGTTGAACCACAAGCACCATCAGTTCTGGGATCTATTTGTTTTTACAGTTGTATTTTCAGTGCCCAGAGGAACTCCTGGAATTTAGCCGACATGTGAAGCTCTGTTTACTGTACATGAACTGGGATCCTTCTACTTAGGGCTCTGTGAGTCCAGCCTCTGCATTGCACTTGTGTAGCCATGCATGGAGTCCCAATGTGGTACATAAAGAAAGGACTTTTGCCAGGAAATAGAGCCACCCTTGCTGTCCATTAACAGATGAATGGCTAAAGAAAATGTGCTACATGCATGCAATGGGATTTTCAGCTATAAAGGAGGAAAAAAAAGTGTGACATTTGTGAGAAAAATAGATGAAACTAGCAAAGTAAGCCAGCCTGAAAAAGACAAATACTTCATGTTTTATCTCATATAAGGAAATGGCGTGTGTGTGTGTGTGTGTGTGTGTGTGTGTGTGTGTGTGTGTGTGTGTATCATAGACCAGGGGTCATGAGAGGGGAATAAGAGATCTAAAAGAGGGGAAAGAGAGGATAGTAAAATGTATGTGACATGAGAGCAGAAGTGGAGGTTATCTGGGCAAACAGTAGAAACAACCAGAAAGGCACAGGTGTATGTTGCACACCGGGGGAAGCAAACAAACCCAAACAGTGTACAGTGACATCCATGTATGAAAAGCCATAATGAAACCCATTCGTTTGTATGCTAACTTTAAAGTCCATAATCACATGCCTGAGAGTTTAAAATTCCATATATTCAACATATGAGACAAAATGTTCACTCAAATCTTTTAAAGCTTGTCTTGGGAGATGGCCCAGCAGGAAAGAGCTCTTAGCTCAGTAAGCATCAGGGCATGGCTCCTGCTCCTGTAACCCCAAGTGCCTTGGTGTCTGCGTGGCAGGAGGCTCACTGAGGCTTACTGGCTGCCAACCCAGCTCCAGGTCCAGTGAGAGACCAAGGGAGGAAAGAGAAAAGTGACAAAGAGAACTGACTTCCTCCTCTGGCCTCTGGTTAGTGCATGGACAAATGCACACACAGCACAGGCACACACCACACACGCGCGTGTGCACACACACGCACACACACATGCACGAACGCACACATGCCTGCATGCACATACACACATGGAAATCTTTTAAAATCTTTTTAAAAGTGCATAATGAAAATTTGAAATCATTTAATTTAGTTTTTTTCATTTAATTTAGTTTTAAATAAACAAAAGAAGTCTACAGTTTCAGGTGGTGTAGATGTCATGTCCTTGTCACTCTTCCTTTTTGAAGGTGTCTCCTTGTGTCTTAGCAAAGACACTTAAATGTTTACCCTCCACATGAAACATAATTTTGGCTGAAGCCCTTTTCAAAGAACTAGCTCTGCTTTGAAATCACTTGGCAGTGAGCAGTGTGACTCATTTAATTTACATTGGCTCTGACTCTCGGCAGTCATCAATTCTTTTTAAGTGACCTAAAAATCCAACCTAAAAATTGTTTCAAATGCAGTTAAATTCTTATGAGCAATCATTTAATTTGCTCTGTGCTATGTGCCCATCTAGTTAAGTGCTTGTGAACTTGAATTTCACTGCTCCGTGTGTAATTTAAAACAGCCACTGCTTTCTTTAGAGAGCTGGCCATGTTTACGGGCTGCTGTTTTTTCATCAGGCCTCAGTCCTGAACCCACTAAATCTACCGGATCAACGTTCCTTGTGGGAGTCTGAAAAATTTACTGAGTGTTAATACAGGTCCTGGATTTGTAGAGGAACTGCTATGACGCTCTGTGACTGTGCAAAGAAGTTACAAAGTCAAGGCATGGTTCACCGCAGTGCTGCGGAAGCTGGCATCCCTACCCACTCCTTCTGTGCAGCCCAACCTGAGTCCTGGATATTGGTGATGATGCCCTTTATGACCAGGCGGACTGGTCCCCTTGGTTCTCCACTTCCGCCACCGTCGTGTCCTGGACCCTGATGGCAGATACGTATTCCTGGCATTTCCTGACACTTTGGTAGAGTTCTGTGGATTCGTGTGAGGCGGGATGGGGGAGTGCTCTCGGTAGCAGAGGCAACAGGGGAAATAAAACAGACCAATCAGTCACATCATATGCCAAGGCCTACTCTTGACTGCAGAGCAGGTTTTAATCACGCAAAGCTGTCTCTCGTTTGTAATGGCGTTAGCCTTGGTGGTTTGTGCTCCACTTAAGCTGTCAGTTCCTGAGGTTTTCTTGAGCTCTGGCACCGGCCGATTTATTTACCAAGAAGGCTTCACTTTATACGGCTCTTGTCAAACCACGTCCTGGATGCAGAAGAAACACATTTTAGTCCTAGCTAGTGTTATCTACCGAAAACCTTACAAAACCAAAAGCTAGTAGCTGTCCTAGAGGACAGATGTCACCCAGAGCCACCGGATCATTTTGTTTGTTTTTCTTGCTAACCCAGCACGACTTTGAACCCACACTGTAAATAAAAGAGACACATCCGAGTTCCTCTCAAGGTGTTGACATTTCCAATCACCATATGTTTTTCTAAACAAAGTTTCATGAAGATATATTTATTTAAAAAATAAATAAACCCTCCCCCCCAAAAAAAACCCTGTTTTTAAGAATTTGGCATCATGACACACTCCTCTAATGCCATCAGCTCTCAACAGAAGCCAAAGGATTGAGAGTTTGAGGCCAGCTTGTGCTACAAAGCAAGACACTCTCTAAAGGTCGAACAAACGGCAGCCAAGGCAAATGAACAACAACAAAAAAAAAACCTTCACAAACTTGTGTTCAGGTTATTAGAACCCTAAAGGAGAGAGGCTGCCTGTGGGCTCAGGAGGGGCCCTTGCAGGATATGCTGGCTCCACCTTTTTGTAAGAGCAGCCCACTTGGAAGAAGAGAAAATCGAGAAGTGTGGGTGGCCATTTATTCCTACCAGTCAGCAATAACCCGCAACAAACAAGCAGTTTTAATAGACACTTACCACCAATAAAAAGGGGAGTTGATGGCATCTTTTAAAAAATATTTATTACATATACAGTGCTCTGCCTGCAGGTACATCTGTAGGCCAGAGGAGGGCATCAGATCACATTACAGAAGGTTGTGAGCCACCATGTGGTTGCTAGGAATTGAACTCAGGACCTCTGGAGGAGCAGTCAGTGCTCTTAACCACTGAGCTATCTCTCCAGCCCCCAGTCATGACATTTAAAGCATGCCTCACTCGTCTGGGTTTATGACCCAGCCCTTATGTACTCCTTTCCTTCTGCTGCCCCATGGCCCTCTTTTATGTGGCTGTCCCTTGGGAATATAACTAAGCCTCTTCAGTTCTCACTGGTCATCTGAACGGACTGGCCCCAGTCAGGGAAAGGCTTTCCCATCTCAAGCCAGTCAACACGTCTTCCTGTGTTGCAACAACTGGGTGGTTGGCATTGAGCCAGTCATCCAATTTGGACTAATAAGAGAGGTGGTGATTATAGGCTCTTGGGGACCAAACAAGGCACGCTTTGGGACTGTCCCCTGCAGAGTGTCCAGGAGAGTTGTGTGGTGAGAGTCCAGAACTGCCAATTGCCACTTCAGAAATAAGAAACGTCAAATCCTGTATGGCTTGGACTCACTTGGGGTCTGCTTTACCACTAGACTTTCAGTTATTTGAGCAAATAATTTCCCCTGTTTTCTATCACTTGTATCTGCAAGAGATCTACACGATTCAAGGCTATGGGTTCTCTTCCCAGCCAGGTGAACACCTAAAGCAGCGGTTCTCAACCTTCCTAATGCTGCAGCCCTTTAATACAGTTCCTCACGCTGTGATGACCCCAACCAAAACGTTATTTTCATTGCTACTCTATTACTATAATTGTGCTACCATTCTGAATCATAATGTAAGTATCTGTGTTTTACAATATTTACATTTGGTAATCCCCATGAAAGGGTTGCTCTGCCCTCAAAGGGTTAAGAACCACTCTTGCGGTCAGTGTTTTTCTTTCTTTGTTGCTAGCATTACTTCCTCTGTCTTTTCTTATAGAACAGCCAGGAAACTTAGGCAGCTAGCCCTTTGGGCATCTGACTCCTTGACATCCTAGTTGACCCCCAACTCCTTGCTCCAATGATGGGCACATGGCCCAGGCACATCCAGTTAGGGAAATCTCTTTATGGGGCCATTTGAATAGATCAGGAAAAGGTCCATGCTTTCATGATGGTCTATGAAAATAGAAACCCACAACACTACATTGAAAAAGATGTAGTTTCTACATCACGTCCATGGTATACGCCGGCACTACAGCTTAGTTGAATTAATTTCCTCTTTTTAAAAACTGATGTCATAGTTTTCCTTCCCCTCCCTCCCTTCTTGCTACTCTCCTTTCCGCCTTCTTTCCTTACTCCTGTCCTCCCTTCCCCACCCCTGTTGTTCACGCGCTGTTATCATGAACACCTGTGTGGATGATTCTTTGCATACACACAGTCATTCTTCACAATGGTTTCATGTGCCCACGCATATGCTAAAGTTCTCTTTTATTTACAGTTTTTAATTTCTTGGGTTTTTTTTTTTCTGAGACAGGGTTTCTCTGTGTATCTTTGGCTGCCTTGGACTCACTTTGTAGACCACCCTGGCCTCAAACTCACAGTGATCCACCTGCCTCTGCCTCCCAGAGTGCTGGGGTTACAGGCGTTCACCACCACACCCAGCTTGGCTTTTAATTTTTTAAAGTAAGCATGCTTCTATATCATTTGATATGGGATAAACTCCTAGAAGCAGAACTGCTGAACAGAGGCAGTGCCTGTCCAGGCTCTTGGTTTACTTTGTGGAATTACTATGCAGTAGGCCACTTCAATGTCTTTGGTGACTCATCTATGACCTCTGGATATTACTGCCCAACTCAAGAGGAACATGTTCTTATTTTAATGTTATTAATTTGCCCCTTCATAACTAAACAGTATTTTTATTTTCTTTTTTTTAAAGACTTATTTATGTAATTTATGCATATGGAATGCTCCATTTGCATGTGTACTTGTATGGCAGAACAGAACATCAGATCCCATTATAGATGGTTGTGAGCCACCATGTGGGTGCTGGGAATTGACCTCAGGTCCTCTGGAAGAGCAGCCAGTGCCTTTAACTGCTGAGCCGTCTCTCCAGCCTCCCTTTTAATTTTCATGTAGGCGGCACTAAGCAGATAAGGGTATGGCTTATGCGTTTCTTGTTTTGTTTTTTATTGGCATCAGTTAAAAAACAGTTGATGACTATTGTTTTGAGGTTTTGCTATAACCCTGACCTGACCTGACATAAATTAAATAAAATAACTGGAGAAGTGTTGAGTTCTTGCAACAGCTAACAAAAGAGGTTTAGCCCAGACTTTGTGGACTCACATCCCAGTGCTAGTAGAAATGTCATGGCTTGACGGTAACACATTCCTACCAGTTCGTGCCTTTGAACACGGGGTCCCCAGCTGCTGATACTGCTGGGGGGAAGTTGTGGAGCCTTTCCCAAGTGTGGAAGAGGTGGGGCCTCACTGGAGGAAGTCGGCCACTCAAGGACTGGCCTTGTAAGTTGGAGCTTGGCCAGCTTCTTTCCTGAGTTCGCTCTACTTCCCAGTTTGCTGAGATATGAGGAGTTCCAGACACACACCCCTGCTGCAGTGACCTTTGCCACGCCTTCCGCACTGCAGTGGACCTGAACGTCTAAAACCCTGAGCCAAGGCAAACGCTTCTTTGCTGAAGCTGCTTCTACCAGGTGTTCTGTCTCAGTAACAAATGCAGGAAGTCACTAGTACAAGCACCCGCTTTCTAGGATTGGTACAATACTAATGAGAATAGCAGCCCAAGTCCGGCGTGATGGTGCACACCCTTAATCTTGGGGAGGCAGAGGCAGGCAGTTCGCTGTGAGTTTGCCGCCAGCCTGATCTACAAAGCAAGTCCAGGACAGCCAAGGGTACACAGAGAAACCCTGTCTCAAAACAAACAAACAAACAAACAAAAAAACCCCAAAACAAAACAAAACAAACAGACAAACAAAAAAGAATAGCATCCCATAGCAGGGCATGGTGCAAATTTAGCTTTCACTGGGTATCAGCTATTAGTAACAAATGTATGTAACAACAACCAGCCGATTGGAGTATGTACTGTGATGCAACCAAGAGGAACATCCGCTTTTCTCCAGCTATCCGTATCCCTTGCTGTCTTCAAGTAAATATTATGGAGGAGAAAGAAACACAGTGTATTGTTTTGAACCCAATCACTTTACAGCCTGATACCAGCCCCCTCACCCCTCTCCACCCAGTCCAGCCCTCACACCACCTCCTCCCATTCCTCCCTCTACTTCTTTTCAGAAAGGGGGGGGGTCTCTAAGCGGTACCTTAGGGAGACCTGGCACCTCAAGTTACAGCAGGACTAAGCACATCCTCTCTCACTTAGGCCAGACAAGACAGGCTAGTGAGGGGTAAGGGATCCAGAGGTAGGCAACAAGTCAGAGACATCCCTTACTCCCATTGTTAGGAGATCCACATGATGACGGTGCTACACATCTGTAACATGTGTGTAGGGTGCCGAGGTTCAGCCCATGTATGCGCTTTGGTTGGTGGTTCAGTCTCTGTAAGCCCCCGTGGGCGCAGGTTAGTTGACTCTGTAGGTCTTCTTGTGAAGTCCTTGACCCCTCTGGCTCCCTCTATCCTTCCTCTCCCTCTTCCACAAAATCTGGATATTATACAGGAGAAAGAAACACATAGTTTTGTTTTGTTTTTTAATTCCATACTTTGAATTCCAAAGAACCTCTACTGATGGGGGTACTGGAGCTGTTATGATTATAAAAACTTCTCTCAATGTGCCTTTCAAAATTTTCAAATTGAGTCATTGTCACGGTCGACGACGCTAACATGAACCTGGTTAGATGGGATTTAGTTGCATAGTCAGTGGCCCTAACAACACATCCAGGGAAGGCTGACCGATGGTGTTTATACAGTTTATAACCCTGTTGGGAAGCAGAGAAGGCTACTGCTCTCTCCTCATGAAAATTAGTGCCCCGTGCTGGAGAGATGGGTGTTTACAGTGGTTCTGGGTGTGTGCAGTGACGTCGATGGAGGGAACGGAGGAGAGTAAATTATAATTAGCAATAAAAGATAAATCCTTCCTGGGAAATAATAATCATTACAACACAGGAAGGAACCTCCCAGCCATGTAGCCCAACCCCCCACCGAGATGAGGGAGGAGGCAGGCTCCTCTAAATGGGTTACCTAGTATTTCCCCCCACCATGAGGTTTCACAACCTCTTTTTTTTTTTTATTATGAACTATTAATGTGCTCATGCATTCATATCATGGGGAAAGGTAACTAATTTTTAACTTTTAACCACAATAGACTGGCCTTCCCATGATGCTTCTGGTTCTCTGACGCCAACTGGTTTCATGGCCTGGCTCCTACATCTCATCACAGATTCAAACAAGTCGCTCACAGGCCTAGGAGGTACTTGGTTTCACTTTCCCTAAATTAAAATGCTCACCTATAAAAATGCTTCTATCTCAAGGATCTCACCTGAGTCACCAAACCCATCGGCAAAGGCTAAACCCTTAGGTTAGAGCCCACCTGCCCTGCTGTAAACCAAGCAAACATCTTCCAGGGTGGAACTCAGAGAGTAAGGAAGGATGCCCCAGCAAACCTGTCCCTGAAGATTCTGATTCGAAAGACAGCTTCTCCAAGGTTTTGATGGACAGATGTGCTGATAAGGGGGAGATGCCAAGTGTCTACGTGGCAGGCTGGAATTCCCCAGCACTAGTCTTAGCCCTGGCTCCCTTCAGGCATGTGGTCCCCAGAAGAGGCATCAGCTACCCTGCACCTCCGGTTCCTGTGCCTGCTTTATGAAACAGGCTGGCAGGGGACCAAAGGCTGTGTGTGTGCACACGAGTGCCGCGCATTCTGATTACTGCTCCTGGGTTGACAATGTACGTCAGTTGGGGACATTAATTTTGGACTCCTGGAATGTAGCCTCAGCCACCTTAAATGGAGGCCACCTGACCGTTGAACTACAGCCTGCCCTGAAGTACTTTGTGCTGAAAGATTGTCAAACGTGAACAAGTTTGCCAGTTTCAAGTCATCTTTGGACTAGCCTATTTCCTGGATGGCAAATTCTGGATGAAATGATACTTTTAAACATGTATTGCGATGTGGCTTCCCACATGTGTGCCTGACCAGGAACAATGCAGGAAAGCCATGAGCTCTGGGGTGCATTACCTCCAAATTCTGTTTCTGTTCTTACTAATTAGGTGACCTTGGACAAGTGGCTTAGTTCCTCTGTACGTCAGGCTCCTCACTGGTAAGTAGAGATAATGAAAGTACTGGCCTTATAGGAATTGAGGGATACTTGATAAATTAGTGAGTATAAGTGACTGAGAAAAGTGACTGGGATGGGATATGGGCCATCCTTAGCCTCACGCCCTGGAACAGTGCAGGCCATGGGGAGGCCCTGAGTCAGTGTTCCACTGTTACAATGGAACACAACTGTTACAAATGCAGGTCACTATGATGCAGGACAATGGGGTGAGCCCAAGAAGAAAAATCAAGACACATTCCTTAGTTTATATCCTTTTTGTTACTCTGTCTACAACTTTTCTAAGGATAAGTATCTTTCTTGGGCCTGGAGAGATGACCCAGTAGGCAGAAACACTTAACCATGCAAGCGCTATGACCTAAGGTTGATCATGGTAACTGACACAAAAGCCAGATAGGGTGTGATCTTCTGTAATCACTGCTCTCCTGTAGGATGAGAGGAAAAGAAAGGAGAGCCACTGCCCATAGGCCAGGTAGCCTAGAGGACTGCGCACCAGAAACAAGAGACACCTTGCCACAGGGTGATAAAAGAGAACTCATCCATTCATTCTTTCTCTTTCTCTCCTTTTCCCTCCCTCCCTCCCTCTCCCCTCCACCCCATTCCTGTTTTTGTTGTTGTTTGTTTTGCTTTTTTTCAAGACACAGTCTCACCATGTAGCCTTGGCTGTCGTGGAACTCACTTTGTAGGCCAGGTTGACTTCAAACACACAGAGATCTGCCTGCTCAGCTTCCCAAGTGCTGGGATTAAAGTCATGTGCCACCACATCCTCAAGAACTGATTCCCGAAAGCTGTTTTCTGCCCCCCCCCCATGTGTCATCCAAGCTTTCTGTCCTGCCACCACCACCACCACCACCACTCAAGAGCAAGAATCTTTTTGAGAGCTGTGAATTTTTCCTGGGTATCCATAGATGCCTAGACCTCTAGACTGGAAACAAACACACAAAGCTAAGAGAGCAAACAACTAGAAGGTGCTCATTTCAAAAAAAGAAATGTTTGTTTGCTTGTTTGTTTATGGTTAGAGAGATGGTTTTGTGGCCAAGAGCACTTGCTGTTCTTGAAAAGGCAATGAGTTCAGTTCCTAGTACCCGTATCAGGTAGCTCATAACAGCTATAACTCCAGGTCCAGAAGAGTCAAAGCCTCCGGCCTCTATGGGCGTCTGCACTCACTTAAACAAACCCCTACACGACACACTAGTAAAAATAAACAATCAAGAGAGCTGTTAATGGGGCCCAGAGAAGTTTATCAAATGCTTGCCTACGCCAAAGGCCTTGATGGAAAACTCCACTGCCACTCTCTTCTTTCTGTTTTTACTGTGTGAGTCAAAGTACTGCCCTAAAGTACTGCAAAACAGCCACCGAATCATCCTATCCTAACCATGTTCTCTCTCTCCCCCTCTCCTTCTCCCTCCTGTTCTCTTTCTCTGTCTCCCTTTTTCCTGTCTGTCTGTCTCTGTCTCTCGATCTGCCCCTGCCTCCCTCCCCCCCCCGTGTGTGTGTGTGTGTGTGTGTGTGTGTGTGTGTCTGTCTGTCTGTCTGTCTGTGAGGCATTCTGAAGATCCTACTCAGCTCCGTGTGCTTGCTAGGCAAGCCATTCACTGGCTGAGCTAGCTCCCAGCCCCTTGATACTTGCTTTCTCCAGCTGAAAGAGGTTAAAGGAGTTCAGTGATTTGCCTGAGGCCACCTAGCAACTGTCTGGGCTGAAATGAATACTGTCCAAGTTCTAGATTTAAAGCCAATGCCTTTTCTGTAACTCATCTTCAGGGTCACAGTGAGTGAGTCCGTGTGTGTGTGTGTGTGTGTGTGTGTGTGTGTGTGTGTGTGGGTGTGTGTGGTGAAGGTGAAGACAAGAGGACTAGGAGGGGGGCAAAGGAAGCTTCTACACCCAGTTGTGAAATTTTCTGTTTTTCCTGAGTCATATACACAAAAAAGGGGTAGGTAATCCGACCACATATAAGTGATCGACATCAGCAAGTGTATTTATTTCTATAGAAAGTCAAACCTCCAGAGGAGCACTCTGTGCCATATTTGAATTTGGAGAGGAAATTACATAACTGCTTACTCAACCTGATAAATCTTTGCAAGTCACCTTTCCCTTTCGTGTCTGAATAAACAAGCCCATTGGCAAATGCAAATGTCCTTGTTTGACCAGGACTCAGGGACAGTGCACTAGGTCTCAGCACAACTCTAAGCAGCCATCCCCAGATCGTATCAGGTTTTTTTTTTTTAACTTTTGTTTATCTATTCACTTATTTATTTTAACAGTATGGAGATGAAATCTAGGGTTTGAGTATGCTAGGCAAGCACTCTACCACCAAGCTATCCCCAAAGCCTTTATTGTAATTTTATTTTCTTTATTTTAGACAGGGTCTTGTAAACAGGCTCAGGCTGGCCTTGGACTTGCTGCCTAACAGTGACTGACCTGAAAGTGCTCCTACCTCATCTTGCTTATTGCAGACATTACAGTCCTGTCCAGCCATACCTTCGCCCCCTCTTCTTTTGATAAATGCATGTGACATTCTACTTCTGTAGACCAGACATTCCTCTCAAACTACTAACTTCCACCCCACACCATACAGGCCCTGTAGTTTGGTGTGGGTCTCAGAGAATTCCCCAGCTGCTCATTCTTTACATATGTCTAGGTTATTAATCGATTGTGACTTCTGGCGTCATCTCCCGCAACTGGGCATTCCTGAATCATCTGTTGTAGCTTCTTTACCAGGTCTCGAATGTATCCATGTTGTGCCTAAGATCACACAGAAACAGAAAGCCAAGCTCCTTCATTCTTAAAACCACTTAAGATGTCAGGTTTATAAAGCAGAATGACCACTTATGAAATATCTTTGCACAGGTGCTGGAGAGGACACATCTAAGTTCTGACTCCCACAATGCATTTCTCAAACTGGCTTGTTTGTTTCTTTTTGTTTATGGGTTTTTGTTTGTTTGTTTTTGTGAGGCTGGGATGGAATTCAGAGCCTCCTACATGGTAGAAAAGTGTTCTACCACTGAGCTATCTTCTCAACCTGCCCCCAGGGTTTGGCCTATGAAGACCCTTCTTGCTGAAAAGGAATCACCTGCAAGGTTAGCTTATACCTCTGTGAACTTGGCACAGTGCATATGCCCATTTTTAGCCCGGAAGAAGAGACCATTTTGTCTATTCAGGTGCTTAAAAGGGTCTATCTCCCATCATAATTTTCCCATCATAATTTAAGGATAGTTTCTTCTATACTTATTGTTAATGATTTACTATTAAGACACAACACACACACACACACACACACACACACACACACACACACACACAAGCTGTATGTCATAAAGAGGGCAATGGAAACATTACCTAAGATTTTTTTGATAACAGAAATAAATTCTGATGAGAGACTATCACACATCAGATTTATTTTTCCATTCTTGCCTTCAAAAATGAGGTTGTCTGAGCGCAGGCATGGCGGACCTTCTGAAGCAGATTCTGGAAAAGGTGATCTCTTAGAACAGGAGGCATTATGCCCTTTGAGATAAGGGCTACATAATCAAAACTCTCAGCTACACAGGTCTGCCCTTGTGGTGAAAGGCGGCTTTAGATAATACATAGGCCTGGAGCCTTTCCGGCAAAACCTTATTTACAAAAGCACATGTAGAAAGCCTGATTTTGTCCTTGCACTAGTTGCTGAACTCTGTCTTAAAAGGTTTCTTTTTTCTTTCTTTCTTTCTTTCTTTCTTTCTTTCTTTCTTCCTTCCTTCCTTCCTTCCTTCCTTTCTTTCTTTCTTTCTTTTAATCACTTTACAGCCTGATCCCAGGCCCCTCCCTTTTCTCCTCCCAGTCCCACCCTTACCTCTCCCCCACTTCCCCTTCTCCTCAGAGACCCAGAGGCCCCCCCAAGGGGTACCAACCCATTCCTACACCTCAAGTCCCAGCAGGGTTAAGCATATCTTCTCCCACTGAGGCCTGACAAGACAGCCCAGCTAGGGGAAAGAGCTCCAGTGGCGGGCAACAGAGTTGGAGACAGCCCCTACTCTTATTGGTAGGGGCTCCACATGTTGACCAGGCTGCACATCTGCTACATATATGTAGGGGGTCTCGGTCCAGCACAGGCATGCTTTTTGGTTGGTGGTTCAGTCTCTGTGAGCTTCCATGAGCCCTGGTTAGTTGACTCTGTAGGTCTTCTTGTGGTGTCCTTGACCCCTCCGGTTCCTTCTAACCTTCCTCCCATTCTTCCACAGACTTCCCCTAGCTTGGCCTAATGTTTGTCTGGGGGGCGGGGGCAGTCTCTGCATCTATTTCCATCAGCTGCTGGATGAAGCCTCTCAGAACACAGTTGTGCTAGGCTCCTGTCTGTAAGCATAGCTAGTGATAGGGATTGGCTCCCTCCCCTAGGGTGAGTCTCTAGTTGGGCCAGTCACTGACTGGCTATTCCTTCAATCTCTGCTCCATCTTGACCCTTATACTTCTCATAGGCAAGACAAATTTTGAGTCAAAGGTTTTGGGGGGGGGGCTAGTGCCCTCTTCCCTCTACAAGGAGTGCTGCCTGGCTACAGGAGGTGACTAGTTCAGGCTCCTTAGCCTCCAATGCTCGGAGTCTCGGCTCGGTTCTGTCTTAAAGGTTGGAAGATACTATTGCGTAAGAACAATAAGGTTCCCATATTGGTCATATCTACAAAATGTGGCAGATATGTGACACTCAAGCAGCTTCAGAAACACAAAATGCCTGCTCTGTATTGGTGGTGGCTGTTGTGTTGAAAGGAAGACAAATTCCAACAAAGATTTCTACATCCCAGATAAGGTCAGTGTGGCATTAACACTTAACAGTAAAACTCAAGAACTCCCCGGGCTAGATTCTTTCAAGGCACAAGATAAATATAACACTGGGTTCTTTAAGCTCTGACTTATCTTTCTGTGCAACCCAAGGAAATCGGATTGTTGGCAAGTGACTGTGGTAAGACTATCTTCTCGCCCTGAGGCCTCACTTCAGTTGGGAAACCCCTCCCTGATCCTCCCCAGGTAGGGCTCTGCTTTTTCTAGAAACCTGAGATCCTCAGAACCACAGGCTCAGGCACCGTGGGCAAGAGGGTGGTGCCTGCTGGGCTCAGGCTGTGGCTTGTCCAACTAGAGATAGAAAACAAAACAAAACAAAAACCCCAAGAACTCCTTAAGCCTACCATTCTTTTCCTTCCCCAAGGCCAACCAGTAAGGACTCAGTTCCTCTTCCCACCCTCACTCCCAAAAAGGAGAGGAGTTTGGTAGATTTTTTTTCCTCCTTCTTTTATTCCCCAAGAGTCAGGGCGATCAAGACATTACTGCAGAGAAAAATCACCCCTTCTCTCTGTACAGTCATACAAGGTTTGACAGGGAATCATATTTCCCTCATGCCCCTTTGCAGTTGGCTGTCCCGGCCACTCCTCGTCCTTGGCAACTGCTATTCTCCTAGTTTTATTTTTTCCAGAATGGTGGATAACCATAATCATACAGAGTGGCAGAAGAAATAAGAGTCTCACCTCCAAGGGGGAACTTTTAGAGATCAAATGTCTTCACAGAAACTTAACAGCAGATAGTGTAGTTGGCAGAGAGCTATTTAAAAGTGCCATAGATAATGGATGTTGTGTAGGTGTGTAACTTCTATATTAAATGTCAGTCATTCTGTGGTCTATTGGTGGCCAGGCAGGCACTTTCCCAGACCTCTTAGACAACAAGTGCCCATACCCTGCTCTCATTCACCATCATCACTTGGATGTGCCTTAGTCTCCAATTCCACATATGCAAAATTGAACTGATATTTGTGCCTTCATTCCCCGTAGTGGACAGAACAAGGAGCTCCAGGGACCTATGACCCTATTTATCTGTCTGTCTATCTATCTATCTATCTATCTATCTATCTATCTATCTATCTGTGGCAAAATGGACTTTGAAGATGTGAGGCAAGGATCTTGAAATGAGAAGATCCTGGATTATGTGGGTGGACCCATTACAATCATGGGGTCCTTGCAAGAGCCAGAGAGTGGGATTTAAAGTGGCTTTGAAGGTGGAGGAGGGGACCAGAAACAAAGGGATTATGATGGCCTGTAGAAGCTGGAGAAGGAAAAAAAAAAAAAAAAATCGCCTCTATGCTAGAGGCTCCCAATGAAGTGCAGCCCTCATGGCGTTATAGTTCAACCCAGCGAGACCCACACAGGCTTCTGACATCAAGACTTACAAGGTAGTAAATTGTATGATTATGAATTTCAAAGTTTGTGACAATTTTTTTCACAGCAGCAATACACTCTCCAAATATCACTCTCTTGTATTTTTTAAATTTCAAAGGCAAGGCTCATGAAAGACCTGTCTTTGACTTCCTACCTCCTACCTACTCAACTCTATTTTCTAAATACCTCTCAAAGAGCACTCATTCATTTCCAATGTTGTAACCTTCCCTCTGCCACTATTTTTGTGTTCTCTGACAGCTTCCTAGTTGGTCGCCCTGTCTCCACTCAATGTGTTCTCTGCCTCAAACTCAATACAAGTCTCCTAAAACTAATCATGTCATACCCCTGTTAACAACCTTCAATAGTTTCCCATTGTCCCAAAGGCCTTTACTGACTTACAAGCCAGACCTTGTATTCTATGGCACCCACTGTTTTCTCAAGCTCTCTTGCTCCCCATTCCCCCAATAGAAAATTCTCTCTTCTGCTATGTGTGGACCTTTGCGTACGCCTTTTTCTATTGAAAGTATTCCCCTCCACCTCCCCCGGCCTCTACCTATTTGGCTTTAGACTTTGGCCTCCTTTGGAAGTACCGGTGTGTAGTTCAACAGTTTCACCTCCTCTGTTTTAGTGTTTAGCCAACTACATTGTGGTCACACGTCAAAGCTGTGTCTTCTCCAACCACACCTTCAAACCCATGGAACTTTGGAGGACTGGAAGCCAGGCTTGCCCCCACAGCTGTATTTTTAGCACAGATCAAAGTATCTGGAGTGGTGTTTGTTTCTCAACAAATATACTTAAAAATCCTGTCAAGGATGCCTAGGGTCGGAATTCAGAAAAGAGAGGCATCCTTAGCTGGCACGTTGAGAGGCAGCAGGAAGAGGCGGGGCACCGGGAGACTCTTTAGGAAGCCTGGGTTATTTGTATTGGCCGCGCTCCAAGAGGGTCATTTACTGTTTCTCACCCCCCCACCTACCCTTCTGCTAGGTAGAGGTGGAGCTGGGTGTCTGAAAACTGGACTTCCTATACTCCCTTGTCAGCTGCGACCAGGGCGGAATCGAGAGCTCAAAAAGAGCTCGGGCTCTGAGGCAGAGTGAGGGTAACTGCTGACGCCTCTCAGAGGGGCAGCCACTAGACTACGGCAACCAAGGCAGAACAACAGACAGTGTAGGCCCACTTCAGGCCACACCTCTCTGTTATATCTACAACTGACAAGCAGGAGGTGTCAATTTAGGGCCTTCAACCTATGAATGCTGAGGCGCAGCCTCTTTTTTTGTTCCTCAACCCTCTCCCCCCCACCCCGCCTTTTCCTTCTTTCAAGCACCCTAGAACTCAATTGCCTACCTAGATCGAAGTTCCTTAGTTTGAAACCCTTCAGTCCTTTCTACACTCCTGCCTAGACCAGACTAAATACACCCATCAGAGGCAGGGAAGGGGCAGAGAGAGAGAGAAAGGAATTCTGTAGACTGGATCATGATAAGAAGAAGTCCACAGGTATAAGTGTTTGGGGGGGGGGGGAGGAGAGGTTGGAAAAGTAGAAAATCTTTCAATTTGGCCCCAGCATGATGGCTGAAGAGAAGTAGAACAAAAAGCTAAAGAAGAAGAAGAAAGAAGAAGAAGAAGAAGAAGAAGAAGAAGAAGAAGAAGAGAAGAAGAAGAAGAAGAAGAAGAAGAAGAAGGTCTGTGTTGCAGAAAGAGTCAAACTCCTGGTCCAAAAGTTGGTGCTGGTTTTGCCTAACACTGGAGACTCACTGAGGTCTTGAATTAAGCATTAAGATTGGAAGTGTGCATGAGGAGATATTTCTGATTGTGCTTAAATGTCAGAAGAAAAAAAAAAAAACCAGCATACCAAAAACTGTCAGAAAAGTGGTATTCACAGGCTATGGTGCTTTGTTGGGAGTAATCAGTAGAACGAAAACCTAAGAGGACAGCACAATTTCCTCTGTTTAATGGGAAGGCGGGGTCATGCAGCGATGTCAGGAAAAGGCTAAGTGGAAATGGCTGGCAAGCCGTGGAAGGCAGAAAAGGCATTTGTACTGAGCACTTTGAGTCTCTCTCCGTGTGATCTCATTCAGTTTGAATTCCAACTTCTCAGCTTTTTCCACTGGTCGGCAAAGAGGTTAACTGCACATGCCACGATCTGATCATCATACACAGAGAAGAAAGATCCAAGCCATAACAGCAGATGAGATCACCAAGGGCGAGAGGAGAGAAGTCAGACCTACAGGGCTGCATGGCACAGGGAGGCCAGCGGAGGGAAGAAGCGAAGAAGAAAGGGCTGGTTAGCAAGGCTGGTTAGCAGTAAGACAGTTTGCATAAGGGCCTACACAGCACTGTACTGTATAACAAAAGGGAGAGAGATCGGGAGAAAACAAGAATTGCCCATGCTGCCCATGTTCCGGTAAGATGTTAAGGAGATTTGTGTTTGAAGGAAAAAAAAAAAAAAAAAACCCTACTGGATTTGCAGGTAGTTTTTTCAGTGATTTGCTGGAGAGTCCCTTTTTCTTAGGGCTGAAAAGCAGCCAAGTAGGAAGAAAGACAACGAAGGTGGCCTCTCTCTTCTCCCTGTTGGTTTCTTCGCCTTGCCCACCACCCATCCCCTCAGAAGATCCAGTTACACATTGCATGATTACCGCTTGACTTAGGCCTAAGCCAGGCCAACTGCTGGTCTTATTTACATGGAGCTAGCTTACTGACCTGTAAACTTGAATTTCAACAGATACAGTCTGTGTGACAAACTTCGGCTAAAGGATTAACGGCGAAGACTGTTGGTGTTCCCAGTGTTAGACTCAACCTCAGAGTTCTGAGGGGGGGGGGATTCTAGCATTTTCTAAATGAAGGCTGCCTGACTTCATAACATAACGAAACACTGGTACAACAGAGTGCGAAAGTCTTTCCCCCTTTTCCGCAGAGGGGCAGCTTTGTGTTGTGTTTTACATGCCCTTGAAGCCTCGGAGTCCCACTGGCAGACAGCACTAATAAGTCCTGAGTACCTCAAAGATCCCAGTGCACTCTGCAGAGCACAGTCCCCTGTCGGCCACAGGAGGACTTTGACAAACTTGCTGCTTTGACAAACTTGCTGAACCAGAGTGAAATTTGATGACTTCACAAGGGTTCCAAAACCCAACTTTAATCACTTCTTGAGATCCTAACCCAAACCAGAGCCTTCCCAGTCACTTCTAGAAAGAGGCATGAAGCCCTCATACTTCCACTAAGGTCCACTTCAGGCCCAGATCCACTTAATCAAGACAAACTTCATAAGATGCAGAGCCGGGTAAATCCAAATCTAAATATGTTCATAATGAAATATCAGCCTTTCCAGTTTCATTCTTACGAACAAACAAGCCCTTTAAACATCCAAACATCAGTGCCGTAGGTGGAAACAGATGTCATCGTTTATTTAAAGATTAGTTTATTCAACAATCAAACAGAGTGGGGGGAGGGGGAGCGCACGAAGGAGATGTTGCCTGTTCAACAGAGCGTCTTAGAACAGTAGTAGTTGTGTTTCAGACGTTACATTGTTTTCTGGGATTTTTTCAGAGTACACCAGCAGCAACCAACACAGTCAGGCTCTATCTTCTCGTTATCATCACAGTCATAGATTCAGTCTAGGATCAGAAATGCCTTGGGGCGGGTGGTGCGGGGGGGACACGTACGGACTTTTGTTCACATTATTCGAGAAGCAATATGGCATAACAACTAATTTTCCTAGTATTTGCATTGCATTAGAGTACATTAAAGATACTCTGAAGAAGTTGGGATACTGCAGAACTTTATGTAAAGAACTTGACTGTCCGAGAGACTGATAAAAGCTTTGAATGTGACCCTTTACAGGAAATAGTTAAAAGCCCAGTTAGTTTCCACTTCCGGTCTGGAATTGATTATTTTTCAGAAGTGCAAAATTTCAAACAGAGATCTTGCTTCATTCCACGTCGCTTTCCTTCTTTATTTAGTCGGAGAGGGTGTGTGGGAAGGAGCATGAGGGAGGAACAGGGATAGCTGGGTGGGTTCAATCTACTTTTCCATCACTCTCTTTTATGTTAAAAAAAAAAAAAAAAAACCTTGAAAAATTGGTCTGTACCCTTCCTGTCTCAACTTCATCGCCTCCCATTCACTTCTCAACCCACCACCATCTGGCTTCCAACCCTGCATCCTACTGATACTACTCTCATGAAGACTGCTGCCATCTTCTAACATGCCCAAGCCGCTGACCTATTTTTAGGTCCCCTCCTAGGTGAACTTTCTGCAGCATTGGATATGAGTGCAGGCCCAAGTTCCAAGCACACGTGCTGAGTGGCTGCAACCCTCATAATGGAAGTGCATCCAGCGAGCCTGTCGGGGCAGACACTGGTGAGTCATAAACAGTCTAATGCTGGAGTGTGTGTGTGTGTGTGTGTGTGTGTGTGTGCTTGTGTCTTCCACATATGCAGCTGCTCCTCCTCTATGGCTTGTGTTGGTCATGGGGGAATGTGGACCTTATTGGGTCTTCTGATTTATTTTTGTCGTTGTTGTAAGCAGTCTACTTCTTATGGGATGGTTTCCAGTTTCTAAACATGGCCTCATTTTTTTTTCTTTTTAATATTCATGGGACAATACACATATCTCTAGACCTTGAAGACAGGCCTCTGGTGTTGATGGTTCCTGGCTTCTTGCGGTTTCTGGGCCCAGTTCTCTCCCCCCCCACCCCATTTGCATATTCGTTTCAGTCTTTTATAGCACCCTTCACTCCCATGCTGTGGGTCTCCAGCATTTCTCCTTGGTCCCCTTTGATTTTCTAATCCTCTTGGGTCATGTCATAGAACAGGGCAAGCTTTCTGGGCTTTCAACCAGTGCAGTTGTCCAGGGCCTCACATGCAGAAGGCTTTGTGCCTCGTTTAATGCTCTGCAGCTGCTGTCATGAAATTCCTATAATACTGGCTTCAATCTGCGTGAGAGGTCCGTGGGATAGCAGCACATGTGCTGGCACTTGCCATTTCGGCTCAAGTGCAACCCACCTCCTCCCTAGGAAAGGGTCTGGCCACCTGTTCTTCCTCCCTTTCCCTCCTGGGTCCTGCCTGCCCCTTTCTTCTACCCATCACCCAAAGACTGCTGTTTCCCTCCACCCCGGCAGGGATCTGGGTTCAGGGACAAGAGGATTGGGATCCTTGTGCCTATACTCAGTGGTATTTGGGGACAAGGCATGTCAGCAGTGGTCATCCCCACCCTCACTGGAATACCATGAATTATTGGAGGGCATCTGGTGGGACCATCATCATCATCATCACTATCCCACTGTAAACAACAGGCATCTTCTGAGGCAAGTGTTCCAGCATTTTTGGTGATTGCCCAACCATCTGCCACCAGTTTGACTGACTCATGGAAGGGACCCTTTTTGCCCCTTATTGAGATGTGGTATATGGTTTGTGAGAGGAGCAATGCATCATCTACCAGGCCTGAGTTCACATAGACCTTCAGGTACCCAGACTGGAGTCTAAAGTTGCACTTAGAGCGTCCTGAGATCCTTTGGGTCAACCCATGCCTGATGACCCTTTCCTGGTTTCCCCTAGTCTATCTCATATTAATGAGTTCTGATCAGATGGACGCACCTCCTGCGACAGGCTATGAGGGATGAATTGCATGATTGTAATGGTTCTACACAGGAATAAAATGTTCTGGTATTTATATTTAACATTGCCACTTCACAATATAAAAATGACAATAAAATTAATGCCAATAATAATGCCATTTCAGTACTTAGAACATTAAATAGCAGATTTTAAAAAGCATCATAAAGTGTTGAGAGCCAGACCATGGGCGAATGGAAACATTAATGCTTAGCAGTCTAGTCCTTTAGCAACTTCAATTGCACTCTCCCCTGCTTTCACGGGGCCTCAGTTTCACTCTTGGCCAGGCCCTACCCATTGCGTAATTGACTCTTCCCAGGTCTCCATTGGTATCAGGCTCTCCTATATCTATAGACTGGACCCAGCTCTTCCTCACCAGACCTATATCTGAGGGTGTGCTCTGCAAGGCTGCCCAATGGGAGGGTTGTAGGCAACCTTGATATAGCCTGCTCATCACATCTCATCCCCATGCTAGCTTTTTACCTTGTAGTTCCTCTTTCTCTAATTAAACATCACCTAAGTACTCTCTTGTAATGAACTAAATGCTGAGTTGTTGAAGGAAGGAAGGAAGGAAAGGAAGGAAGAGAAGAATCATGTCCCATACTCGAGTTGCCACTGTGTTCTAGCATTTCCTTTGCTCTTAGATTCCCATGCTCAAAATGAATCTCTTGCCACCCAAATACAGGGCCTGCCTTTGATTTGCCCATAGTCATCTTGGAGAAGTAGATACATAAATGAGTAATTACAATATAGCATGAAAAAAATGTTGTAATAGCAAGCTGTAAGGTAACAGAATGAAAGATGAGTAATTCTGCCTGTGCACTCATGAAAGGGCTTCTGGGAAGAGGCAATGTGTGAACTGGACTTTGAACAATGAATAAATATTTGAGGCATTGTATATAGTATATTATGGTATATTTGAACAATGAATGTCTGTTTGAGTCACTGTGTATAGTATATTATAGTGTATTTCTAGGAGTTTCTAAAGGGCTAGAGGGTCATATTCAGCACAGATACCAGGAAGAAGAAACCAAAAAGGGAAAGTGGGGCAGGTTTTTACCTACAGAAGCATGGTATAGTGGAAGTTTATGAGTGGTGGGATCATTCTTACTATTAAAATGTTTAGCAGGCCATGTTAACATGGTATTTGCTAAAGTTTCATGGCTGTTTGGTAAAGCTTCACTCAGACCTATTTCCTAAGCATTTTAATGCCACACATCCAGGTAAAAGCTGGTCATGACAGTTGATTTCTTTTCTTTTTCTTTTCTTTTTTTCTGGGGGGGGGGCAGTGGGGTCAGGTGGGGTAGTTGAGACAGGGTTTCACTGTGTAGCTTTGGCTGTCATGGAACTCACTCTGTAGACCAGGCTGGCCTCAAACTCACAGAGATCTATCTGCCTGTCTCTGCCTGTTGAGTGCTGGGATTAAAGGCATGCGCACGCACCCCTCCCCTCAGCATGATGGTTTATTTAAACCACCAGTCTCATTGGATTAGGGAACACCTAGAGTGTTAATCAGCCATGCCTTTGAGTATATTCATGTAGGCTTTTCCAGAGAAGAATTATAAAAGAGGGAAGACATACTGAAGCCATCTCATAGGCTAGGATATACAAGACAGAACCAGAAAGCTGTGGAAATGATACAGGCACCTGCATCCCTTTCTGGGTTTTGGGCCTGCTGACTCTTGAGCAAACAGCTCTATGTTCGCTCCACCAGCCACAAGCTGCTCCTGCGTGTCATGCCTCCTCACCGTGATAGACTCTATCCGCAAACCATGAGTCAAAATAAGTCCCTTCCTCCCAATAGCTTCTGGTCAGCTATTTGGTTAGGACAAGAAAAGTCGCCAGTGCTCACGCTCTGTTTCCTCAATGCTCTCCTAAGTGTCTTACAAATAACCCAGCCTCCATTGAAGTGTCAGATGCAAGAATTCGACATCTTAAGGAGCCAAAGAAGAGAGCTGCTGTCAAAGCACCCAGCACTCATGGGCTGTCATGCTGATACAAGGTACCAATAACGTCAGACCCTTTATTATCATTCAATCAGAATTAAAGATAAACCTGAGGTAGAGTTGTCAACCCCATTTTTTTTGTGGGGGGGGGATTTTATTAATATCAGAGCAGAATTTAAAGGCTCACAAACCCCTGGTAGAGTCAGGCCTGAGATGATCCTTGCCCACTTTGGGAATCTGGAGGTTCTTTGGGGTAAGTTAGTATTTTCCTTTAATGTCTTTCCTTTAATGAGCTTGAGGATTAGAAAAACAGAGCACTCTCTAGAAATTTCTAAATGAAGTCCGATTAGTTCAGTTGCATGGTTTCAGAACATCTAGACTCACCCATTCCAGATACTTGGCATCTGTGGGCAACAGCAGTCCTAAAGCTCTATGTCAGATCCACCACAGTTTTGAAGGGAAAAGAGAAGAAAGCTGCATTTCACCTGAGCCCTCGGCTCTATCCAAGCACGTCTACTTTGCATTTCCAAGCGTAGGAAAACCCAGCTGGCAGCAATAAATTCAAGAACCTTAGATTGCCAAGCAAAGTCGTTTTGTTTTGTGTACCTTAAGCAAACGTTCGGAAAAGAGGCGATCCAGTTGAGTGAAGTTACCGGAACTTAAGCTTGCATGCTTACTGTTAGAGATTTTAAACATTTTACTGAACACCCTTGTGAACTATGTTACATAAGGCACCATCCTCTCAAATGAAACACATCACGCAGTTGAACTTTCCATTGGTGACGCAGGATCATTATTGCAAATATCTATCATTATAAGAATAGCTTAAAAAGTTTCTTACCCTGTAAAGCTGTCAGATCCTACACTAAACTGCTTCTTGCAGCTACATTTTATGGTGCTATAGCTGTTTCATGCATCGACTGAATAATTTTCTTTTTTTCCCCTTTTGTGGCAGGTAACTTTTATTAGTGACCCCCCACCACCTCCGTTGGCTTACTTGTTTGTTCTAAACTTTCTGCTTTTCCTCATTAATAAGCTTTGGGAAAAGCATGAGGAGCTCTTTATGAGTGGAGTCCTTGTGTGGGTGGGAGGATTAGCTAGCAAGCTTTCAGATGTAATAAGCCATAACTCAAGATCGGCTTGAACAATAAGGGAATTCATTATTTTGCTTAATGAGAACCCTTGTTTTACATGGTTGAAGTGAAACGACACAAGTTTTAGCCTGCATTTTTTTTCACATACTATTATCAAACCATTTTCCTATGTCATTAAAGTCCTTTGTACCATCGCTTCACCATGTTAATTAGTTCAGCAATGTCCACTGAGTGTTTTCTGCATTCCAACCAGAGGAAGGAGGTGCAGATAAAATGCAGATAAGAAGACACAAGGTCTCTGTTGTCCTGTGGCTGCCAGCTTAGTGGGAGTATTCCACAATTATTTGACCATTTATTTTGTTTGCAAGAGTTTGTTTCGCAATTATAAATAATGTTTTTTGATAAGGATCTTTGCTCAAATTCTGGTTCATTTTTACAGGAGTAATGTCTAAAAGAAATTCTGAGTCATTTTCAAGATCTTGTTGGTTACCAAGATTTTTCAAAAATTCTGCCATAATAAAATCCACACCATGTAACCCTGCCATCTTAACCATACTGACGTCTATAATTGAATACATTGATATAGGTATATCCACCGTGTTGTGCGCCCATCACCACTACCCATCTCCAAATGTTGAAGCTCTGCTTATTTAATAGGAGTGCCTTGTTCCTCCCTCTTCTGGATTTTGAAAGCCAGCACTCCACTTTCTTCCTGAATAAATCTGACTATTGCAGATCCTTTGTACAGATGGAATAATACAGCATCTGTCCATGTCTGGATTATCTCCTTTATTATAACACCGAGTTCATCCATGTTATAGCATGCTTCAGAATTCCATTCCTTTTAAAGTTTTCATAATAAGTTGCTGTGTGTAAAACACCATTTTTTGTCTATTTGTTCATGTACTGATAGATATTTGATGGGTTCCACTGTTTGGCTATTGCAGACTCATGTTTTTAGTTACTTTCTGAAATGGGTTATAGTTCCTTTAGTTACTATCTGAAATGGATTATAGTTCCTAGGTGTATTGATGGCATACATAGAATCTTATCTCAGTTGTCATAATTATATTTTTAAAATTTTGTTAATGGGAGAAAAAAATCTAATGACCTTAAATCACCCCTTTCATTTGTTAGTCAACTAGATCCGTTGTCACTTGCTTATAGTTTTAGTTTTCTTTAACCAAAATCTTGATTTTTCTTATTGCAATTATTACTATAAAATTTCTCCCATTGTCAAATTTATTACACATAGTTTTTCCAATTTTCTTTGTTAATTTTATTTCCCTTGAGTATCTTTTTGATAAAAAGAATAATTTTCATTTTAATGTAGTCAGATATAGCAGAATGGGAGGACAATTTGCATGTATAATTTAAACTTAAAAATTCTTTCCTATATTAAAATAGAACTCTTCTCTGAATGTTTGGATACAGTACTTAACTCATCTGGAGTTAGGATATATAGTGTAAGATTACCTACACCTTTTAAAACAACTGAGAAATATCTATGAACACTGTTAAGTGTTATTTTTAACTTTCTTGCTACATTTGACCCTGCTAACCATTCTCTTTCAAAGTAGTATAGTTGTTCATCAGTATACACTGGGTATTGGTTCCAGTACTCTTTTGGATACCAAAATCCATAAGTCCTGAAATCTCTAATATAAAATTCTGCAGTAAGTCTTTGAACTTTGCTTATGCCCACCATATACTTTATATCACCTCTGGGTACTTATAACTACTGAATATAATGAAGATATTATGTAAATGGCTATTATACAATATTGTTTAGGGAGTCATGAAAGAAAAAGAAGCCTATACCTGTTCAGACTCTACAAAGTATTTTACTTGTATTTTTGTGGTTTTTCCTTTGGTTGAATCTGTGGATGTGCAACCCACCAAATGCATAGATCACAGTTACACGCCTACCTTCTGTGCTTTTTCTTTTGGTTGTTTTTCCTTTTTTTTTTTGAGACATAATTTCTCTGTGTAGCCCTGGCTGTCCTGGACCTGCTTTGTAGACCAGATTGGCCTTGAACTCACTGAGATCCACCCGCCTCTGCTGGGCTGGTTGGTTTTTGTTTAACATTTTCTTGGCTAACTTTCGCCGGCTTCCTCTTTCCACTCTTGTTTTCTGAGTACTGTTCCTCTGCTTTCTTTCAGATTGATTTCTTTGTATCGTTCATTCCATCCTTTATATGCCTTCTCTTAGTTAGCTGACCCAATCAAAACTCTCACTCCCACTCCTTTGGGAATGACATTTAAAAATGAGGCAAAGTGATGTCTGGTTTGTTCCAGGAACAGTGAGGAGACTGACAGGCTCCGGCAACTGAAGGGGCAGGAAAGCAACAGGAGATGAGATCAGAATGGCAGGTAGAGCCAGATCATGGCAGATCCCATGAACCATTCTATTGCAATTGAAGGGGTGGAGAGGATCCTCTTTTGTTCTGTTTTTGTTTGTTGGTTTGAGTGGGGTGGGGGTGGGGGGGTCTCACTACATTGCCTCGTTGGCCTGAAACTTGCTATGCAGACTAACCTCAGAGCTGCAAACCTTTCTGCCTGAGACTCTGGGGTGCTGAGATGATGGAAACATGCCACCACACCCACCTGAGTAGGAGAGTTCAAGACAGATGTGTCAGGACAGGAACTCAAGCAAGGCAGGAACCTGGAGGCAGGAGCAGAATGCAGAGGTCATGAGGGAGAGCTGCTTACTGGCTTCCACACCATGGCATGCTCAACCTGTTTTCTCATAGCACCCAGAGCCACCAGCCTAGGGGTGGTTCCACCCACAATGGCCTGGGCCCTCCCCCATCAATCCCTGATTATGAAAATGCCTCACAGCAGTGGTTCTCAACCCACAGGCTTGCCTGCAGCCTGATCTTGTGCAGGGTGGTTTTTTTTGTTTTTGTTTTTGTTTTTCTTTTTCAGTTTAGGCTCCCTCTTTTCTGATGACTTAGCTCCTGTCAAGTTGACATAAAAGTAACCCGAACATATGGATTTACACTCCGACGTGACTATTAATTAGCAAGTTCAGCTCTGATCTCCTTGATAGCACAAGAATGGATGCTCCTTCCAGATTTAGCCTTGCTGCCACTGATGGCTTCTTTGACCTCACAAACGTCTCATCCTGCTCATTTCTGCTCCTGTGAGTGTACACTGCATGATCAAAAATGATCAATAGTATTACTTTGGACCTCTAAGCTTCATGCCTGCAAGGGCCCATGATTTTGCTTATGAGTAAAATGCCTTCACTTCCTCTTTGACTAGTTAACCTTTAACTTAGCAACAGCTTCCTCTGGTCATCTGAGTCTTCCTTAGGCCTTCAGCTGGACTGTGGTTATGTAGCACGCTATTTCATCTCTGTCTTAACTTTTTCAAACTCTCTCTGTGTATGTGTATGTGCATCTGTCTCTATCACTAAATGGAAAGTTTATTTATTTATTTAATTTATATATTTTTTTTGCAGGGTGCATGTGATCAGTCCCTTTAGCTTCAGATGCTAGCCAGCAGCACAGTGACTGTCCTTAATAATGGGGATACATCTATGTGCATTCATGCCTTTTGTGAATGAAATAGACCAACTATCCCCAAGCCAAATTAATACTCCCTAGCTGTCAGGTGGTCCTCTAAATTCCTTTTATGTCATTTTAAATTCTAAATTATTTTCCAGGTTAAATTTAGGGTCATCAAAAAACAAAACACCTTTTGATTTGGTGGGCCTTCAGGAGAATGGCATTTTCACTATTTTCATAGCCCATTAATGTCAGTGTGAGGTTTTCTTCGGATTGTGTGTAGATTGTTATTTTACCAAGCCATGCTATTTATTGGTCTACAATGTGATTGCCTACTCTTTCCAGGTACTACCAAGTGCATAAATTTAAGTGCCCCCATACTGTTATAGGTTTAATTGTGTCTCTTCTAAATTCATATGTTAAAGTCCTAACCTTATTTGATGGATGTTACTTCCCTTTCCATTTACAAAAACAACAAGAAAGAAAGAAAGAAAGAAAGAAAGGAAGAAAAAAGATAGTAAGTGGGGGAGGGAACACTGGAGAGATGGCTCGTCAGATAAAGGGGCTTGCCCACCAGGACTGATGACCTGAGTTCAATCCTAGCACTTAATGTTTGAAAGAGAGAACTGACTCCCAAAAGCTGTCCGCTGACTACACACACACACACACACACACACACACACACGTACACACACACGTACACACACACACGTACACACACACACACACGTACATTTATGGCATAATTGGAAAATAGGTTGAAGTCATTAAGTGCATCTATAATTCAATATGATATGATGTCGCCCTTCCTTAAATTTAGAGAGAGAGTCACGAATGAGGGAAAGGTGCAGGGCTTGGGGAAATGGCTCAACAGATAAAGGGCTTTGCCTTGCAAGCACCAAGATATACGTTTAATTCCTCAGAGGCCATGCCAAAAAAATCTTAGCGTGATGGTGTGCGAATTTTGCCTTGAGGAATGACACCCGAGGCTGTCCTCTGGCCTCTGCATACACGTGCACAGACATAAGCTTACATACAGGGACACATACACCGAAAGAAAAGTAGGGACAATGGTGTGTAGAGATGTATAGAGAAGGAGCTTATCTACACTGTGAACAGAGGTCTGGGACAGACCTTTTCGTCAGCCCTCAGAAGCATCCAACGATGCCGCCTTTTTGACATTGCACTAATAACCTCTAGATTCTGAACCTGTAGCCCCCAGCAGTGTAATACAATCGATCTCTGTCTTTTTTAAAAAATGTATTATAATTTATTCAGATTACATCTCAAATGTTATTCCCTCGCTTGCTTGAATCTTCCAGTTCCCACCCTCCCTCCCTCTTCCACCCGTATTCCCTCCCCTAGACCTCTGATAGAAGGGGGGCCTCATCCCCCACCATATGACCATAGCCTATCAGGTCTCATCTAGATAGCCTGTTTCCTCTTCCTCTGTGTCCCACCAAGGGGACATGATCAAATGGGGGGGGGGGCACGCCAGAGCTCATTTCAGAGGCAGGCCTCACTCTCCCCACAACCTTGGAGATCTAGCCAATGGATCTCTTTTTTGTTTTTGTTTTGTTTGCTTGTTTGTTTTGAGACAGGGTTTCTCTGTGTAGCTTTGGCTGTCCTGGACTCTCTTTGTAGACCAGGCTAGCCTTGAACTCACATCGTCCCACCTGCCTCTGCCTGGGATTAAAGGCGTGCCACCACCAACCACGCTCAGCGGATCTCTGTCTTTTAAGTCACCCGGTGTGTGGTACTTTTCCTGCAGCCTATGAAAACTATTTCCAAGTGCCAGTTTGACTAGAATAAAAAGCTCCCAAGGTAGCTGGTAAAGTCTTCTGAAGTCCCAGGTGTGTCTGTGTGGGAGTTTCTGCAAATTTGGCAGGTGACCCAGTATACTACTCCGGAAGAGCCAGTACCGAATGGAGACGGGCACACCTACAATGGCAGAGAGAGGCGATTTGCTTCTTGGAATCCTGACTTTCCAATATCAGGAGTCTTGTTTTCCCAACCTTTGGACGCTGAGACTGGCTTGCATGGTCCCCAGGTTCTTAGGCTTCAGGGTGAGATATACATACACCCTGAGTCATCTTGCCAGACACAGAGGCCCTCCTCACACTTGAGCTGAGCCATGTAGAAGGCCTCCTTGGGCTTCTAGCTTGCAGATGGTCAGTCGTAGGACTTTCTGGCCTCCATAATCATGGAAGCCAATTTCTTTAAGGTCTGTCTGCCAGCCTATCTATAATCTATCTATCTATCCATCTATCTATTATCTATCTATTAACTATCTACCTATTATCTATCTATCTATCTATCTATCTATCTATCTATCTATCTATCTACCTACCTATCTATCTATCTACCTACCTATCTATTGTCTACTTGGTCTCTCACCAATTCTTTCTCTCCTAATAGTTCATAGTTCTAGCAGACTACTATAAACACTTAATTTATGATCAGTGATGGAAAATGGACTGATTCTAAGGTTAACTTATTCCAAACATTTCTATTTATCATTAGATGTTCTCAGCATCTCACACTGTAGTGCAAGCTACTTGATTTCCCTTAATAAACCTACTCTGGATTGTTTTAAGTAAACTAAGCTGTCTTTCCTGTTACTCAAATATTTATTTAATGACACTTCTATGAATAGTGAAGCCTATAAATTTGTTCCTTGCTGGGATAAGTACTGTTTGCTTCATGTGCACCTGTTCAAGCGTACGGAGAACAAGACAGGAAGGGTATGTTTGGGACAAGTATGAATAATCTCGCGGCTGTGAATACAGTCTGTATGCTAATGGACTCCTAAATTTAAATCTCCAGCTTGGGTTATTTTCCTCTGGACTCCAGGCCTGAGTGTCTGAGTGTTCATGTGGTTTCCTTCGGGCATCTCAAATTGCACATATCTCAAGCTGAGCGGCCAGTGTTCTTCTTTCACCACCTGCCCTGGTTCTCAGCTTGCTCGCTCTTCTTATGGTCTTCCCTAGCGGATGACAACTTTATGCTACTAGCCATTCAAGATAGAAGTTTAGCTTTATGTTTTACCTTCTTCTGTCATACACTGTATTCAGTTGATGCCCATGCCTTATTCATTTTACCTTCAACATTTACCCAACAGTTCCACCGTTGGTCATCATTGCTTCTGTCACGAATCTAGACCAGCTGCTTTCACTTGCCTGTAAAGCAAGTAGCCTCTATCTGCCTCTCCTAATTCCTGCCGTGAAGTAAGAATTTTGTTTGTAGGAAAGCACCTGTCACATCACTCTACTCAGTGGTTTCCAGACTGCTCGATGGAAGATGCTATCATTCTTATTCCCTTTAAGATCCCGAGTCTTCAGGTCTCTGTTGCTTTCCCTGTAGTGCTCGCTCTTCTTCCCTCAAGTGCGCTTCATTTTTGGTGTTACTGAATACAACCTATGTACCTTCCTTCTAGAACCTTTGATTGTTGGGATCCGCCCTCCATGGATATCTGTGCAATTATCTTATTTTGTGCAGCTATCTTTAATTAAAAAAAAAAAATCACTTACCTTGTCATCTCCTTCATTTAGCATTTATCACTGTCTAACACACTTACTTTACTTATGTATTCTCAGCTTCCCCATCTTTAAATTCCATGAAAGCAAGATATTTTTCTCCAAAAATAACTCACTCTATAAATCCTCTGGCCTGGAACGTGTTATGTAGACTGGGCTGGTCTTGAACTCATAAAGCTCTGCTTGCCTCTGCCTCCCAAGTAATAAGGCTAAAGGTATGTGCCACAACGTACCAGCACTATTATGATCTGAACATAAAATGCCTCCTACAAGCCCGTGTGCTGAAGGCTTGGTCCCCAACTATTTCGTGAGGTGCTAGAAGGTTTAGGAGGTGAAGCTTGCCTGGGGAAAGGAGGTCTGATTCTGCTTCTCAAGCACCATGAGGTAAGTAGCCTCCTCCGTCACATGCTTCCACCACCATGGTGAGTCTACGCTGAGGCAGGCCCTAGTTGAAAGTGCTAGCTCCTGGAACTGTGAGCCAATTAAATCTTTTCTCCTTTAAATGATTTCCTCCAGGCATTTGTTACAGCGATGGGAAGTCTAACCTAGGAAATTGGTAGGGGTAGCAAATGGGTGTGGCTATTCTGAGTGATGGGAAAGGAATTTGGAAACATTTACAGATACGGGCTAGAGAACCACTAGCATGTCCTGAGCAGAGCTTCATGATTCCGGAGGAGCTCAGAAGCTCTGGATGCTGATAGGGCTGCAGATAACAAAACACAGTGTCTGCGAGGTTTCACAAGGCAATGAGGACTCTCCTGGGAACGGAACCAGAGGCACTCGTTATCAAACCGTGGCAAGGAGCTTGTCTACATTTTGCCTATGCCCTGAGATGCTATGGGATGCTGAATTAAAATATGATGGACCGATCCAATGCATGAACTTTCAAGGCAGCCAGCATTCAGGCTCTAGCAGGGCATAGTTGACTGACTTTATCCAGGCTTATAGTGAGAACAAGGAACAGCAAGTAGAACATAAAGATTTTAAAAGTTCGATCAGAAAAAGAGTCTATTTAAATTTGAATCAAGGAGGGTAGAGTTTTTAAAGAGTTTGGTGACATTCTAAAGAAGCAAATCCTTCACATTTGGACAATAGGTCTCGAGACTACTTCAAGAATAAGAGGCATCACCTACCCCAGAGCCAGGGTTATTAAAGTGCAGGCTTATCTGAAAGACTTTCTTTCGTCCAAGACAAAGTACCCCTAGGGCACCATGCTCACCAAAGGTTGTTAAGGAAGTGTTCCCTAAGACTAATGTCACAGTGCTCATTTGCCCAAACTGGGGGTCGACCTTGCTATTGCCTATGCAATGCTGGTTTTACAGGCATGGAGAATTCAAGAATTATAGGGTTATGGGAGCTTCCACTGAGCTTTCAAAGGAAAATCTGAGAGGCCAGAAATTCCTGTAGGAAGTCCCTGAAAGATGGTACTTGAAGCCATCAGAATGAATTCTAAGAAACCACAAAGACTCCAGAAAACTGCAGATAGCAAGTGTAGTGGAAGTAAACATGTTTTTGTTTTGATCCCAAGTGTGGGATGGGAAAACACACTTGTTCGAGAGATCAGGTGATATTTATCCACTAGAAGACGAACCACCTCGTGCAGGGGCTCGGTTTTTGCCAGCTGAGACACATCTTAGTACAGACTCTGAGAACCCCAAACATGAGGCGGGGGCTTTTTGGGTCTTGGTATTGTTTGACTGTTCATCACACACCTAGCGATGCTCCTAGAGAGAACTGCTCCAGAGAATGAATGCTTCAGGGCTCATGTACCCCATTCCACTGTATGTCTGAAGTACGTAATGTTTCTTCTGTATTTACAGAAGTACTCCGTGAGAGTTTGCCTTAAGTCTCAGCAGATTTTCAACATTTCTTTCTTTCTTTTTTGGAAATGGCGGAGCTTTTGAGACCCTGAGAGCCTTGGGAGTGGATTAAATGCGTTGAGGGATTATCTTAGAGTTACTATTGCTATAATGAAAAACCATGACCAAAAGCAACTTGGAGAGGAAAAGGATTATTAGACTTACCCTTCCTTATCACTGGTCATTAGGGAAGGAAGTGAGGACAGGAACTTAAACAGGGCAAGAACCTGGAGGCAGGAGCTGATGCAGAGGCTGTGGCTGGATGCTGCTTACTGGCTTGCTTCTCTCTCATAGCTTGCTCAGTCTGATTTCTCACAGAACCCAGGACCATCAGCCCAGGATGGCACCACCACAGTGATCCTCCCCGATCTGTCACTAGTTAAGAAATGCCCTACAGTCTGATCTTATGGAGGCATTTCTTTTTCTTTTAATTGAAATTCCCTTCTCTCAGATCTGACTAATTCATGTCAAATGGACATAAAAGAAGCCAATGCAAGGATAGACAGATGTTTTCACGGATCACCTGCTATTAGATACACATATATGCGAGTTTATGTCATGTGTTACCTCTTTCATATTTGCCCCAGCTACCTTCTGAAGTGCTGGTATTGTAGCCTGCAACCACCATTCAAATGGTCGTTTTCAGCTGTGACAGTTTTGCTTTTCTTTTCATGAGTTCCGCTTGTACAGGAAACGTCAATATTACTCCTACCACAGGCAGCAGTATTTATCAGAGAAAACAACTCTCACATAACTCTTCAAATTAAGCAATAACAGACAACTTTAGTAACAAATTATGCCACAAAATACTGATGCACTTGGCTGTGGTGAGTAAATTTGGCTTTCTTTCTTTCTTTCTTTCTTTCTTTCTTTCTTTCTTTCTTTCTTTCTTTCTTTCTTTCTTTCTGTTCTTCGAGACAGGGTTTCTCTGTAGCCTTGACTGTCCTAGACCAGGCTGGCCTCGAACTCACAGCAATCCTCCTGCCTCTGCCTCCTCAGTGCTGGGATTAAAGGTGTGCGCCACCACCGTCTGGCAAATTTGGCTTCTTCTGTGGAGTGTTGTTGTTGTTTTTTTTTAAACCTTCCTTCCTACACTCGCAGAGAAAGATGCAAAAGTATTCCACCTTCATTAAACAGGGAATAGCCTGTTCTTACTAGGCTTAAGTAGCAAGGGGCTTGCTAGCGAACAACTTTTATTACCTTTCCCCCTTCCTTTAATGCTTTAATGTACGCCATAACTTGAAGACCATACTCATAAACGGACACTTTCATTGCTTCTATCTTGAAACCGTATAAACTACGATCACTGAATCTTTCCAAAGTCTCAGGACTTTAATTTCCTAGGAAGCTATGGAAGTGGCCCAGTTCATAAATGGGTTTCCGCCGAAGAGGACTTTTTTTTTGTTGTTGTTTTGTTTTTTCATTTCCCCAGGAGCAAACAAGGGCAAGGAAAGAGCACTTGCACAAGATGCTCCTCTACCCTGAAGTGGCAGGAACCCCTACACCCTAGGGTCACAGTCAGGCCGGGGGAAGCTGTGGGTAGGCAAGACCTCAGCCGGAATTCCCCTGGGTGCTACTTCCATCCAGCCCCACGCCCACAGAGCTCCCTCCTGGAGCCACTGCGTCCGCCCACGTAGTGATGTCATTACCCGAGTGTCGGGCGCGAGCGGACCGTCCGCCCACGGAACCCGGGCGGGCGCGCTCAGTGCCGGAGTCGCGCACCTGTGATGGCTGCGGGCAGGCGTGTTGCAGCGTGGAGGCTCTGGCGCCTGGCTGTGCTCCCCAGCGGAGATCCGGTTCTCCAAGTTGGAACCCAATGCAGGCTGTGTAGGCTGGGGTGCGGGGAGGGGGAGGGGGGGGAATGATTAAGGGTAAAGAATGGGGAGGAGCCAGTGCAGTGCTTCTGCTTTGGGCGCGGGCCTAGAGTTGGGCGCTTCTGGAGGAAGATGAAATCCAGCAGCCTAGGCAGAAGTGCGATGCGTTTTAAACCTAACACAGCAGCACGTTTAGAATACACGCTCAGAGCCTGAGGCCAGAGTCACTAAGTACAAAGCACCTGGGTGCCAGGCACCCAAGAAAGGATTTGTTACAATTTTCCCCCACTCCACTGCAACCACCAATAACTCTGCGGTGTTGGTATAATTGGATTCCTAATTAACTTGCCTACGGGTCACTCTGAGAAGATCGAGTTGAGGTTTCTACGAGGTTGGTCTGATAACAAAGTTCAAGGCTGCCCATCAGACGCTGGAAGTCAAAACTGTGTTAAAAACAAGCCAATGAACGCATTCTGCAAATACATGGCAAGTTGTGAGATTTAACCGGAGGAGGCTGGGCTGTAGGAGTAGGGTAGCCACCAAGGGAAAGGGGTTTCCGGTAGTTTTTGAATGAAATTTGGCAAGAGAAGCGGCATGCAGGAAGCCCTAAGTTACAAGGGAAAAGAAAGGGAACGCGAGAAGATAACGAGATTGCAGATAAGCAGCTTGCAAGTGTAATTATGTATCTGTAATTCCACAAATGGGAATTTTCTTGCAAAGTAATGGACTTGCTTTCGCTTGTTACCTAGGCCTACGCTTTAATGCACCGGGACACTGTACCCCTCTTACGTGTAACAGTGTGCACCAAGGCTGCTCAATTTAAGTCAGAAACTTTGGTTCCCATGAAAAAGATAGATAAGGTAGAGGATTCATTTCTAGCCGGTGTCCTTCTGGGGCAGACCTCTATGGTGAATGCTGGTTCCTTACCTGTGGCCCCAGTAGAGAGAAATAAACATTTATGACTGAATCCAGTATCTTTTCAGCGCCCTGCACCCTGTCTTTGAAAAGAAATGGCATGGCATCTTGTTTAAAGAAACGTGAGCCCAGCAAATTGCTAATTGTTCCTGGTTTTATATTATTGCTATAACAGTTTTCCCTACCCACTTTAATAATTGATTCTTACCTTGCATAAAAATAAATTATAATTACTTAATAGAGATACATTTTATCTCTCATGCAAGATGGTAAAGGCCCCCAGGAAAGGACAGTTAGCAGTCTTATAGCTTCAACTTCTGACTTATTTGGTTTGTTCAAGTGTGTTTTAGTCTGCTGAATCTCCACCATATAATACTTTGCTTGGCATATATTATGTGCTCAGTAAATATTGATAAATTAGATGATGCCTCCTGGAGAGCAGGAGACGAACTTGTTTGCTGCATGGTTTCCTGGTGCCCTAGTAAGACTCAGCAAACATGACTTCATTGCTGTTCCTTTCAGCAAGCAAAATAGACTCTTCCTGTTGGCCCTTGAGGAATTGCCCCACCCTCCAACTCAATGCCCCCAAGCAGTATGTGAAGAAGTAATTGTGGATGGGTTGATTAGCCTCAAGATTACTCCTGACTCTTTTCTGCAGTGTGTCTCTGTCTTTTCCACTGCAAGTGATACCCAACGTTCTTTTGGACAGGCTTCCTAAGAAATTATTTTGGAGGCTGTCAATTTTGACTTCTGAAACAAAATAATCTAAACTCCAAGCCAACATCAGAAACCAACAGCAGCCAGACCTATGTTCTTAACAATCCTACTTTTAAGATCATGTGTGTGTGTGTGTGTGTTTGTGTGTGTGTGTTTGTGTGTAGTTCAGCACCTTTTACATTTTAAAGGTTTCCTGAAGAAATGCTTTGATATGAATCGCCAAGGTGTAGTTCGGATGTAGCTGAGTGCCATTCTTATTCTGAGCAGCCCTGTCACAAGTAAAACAAAACAAAACAAAAACAAAGAAACAAAAACAAAACAACAAAAACCCAACCAACCAACCAACCCAAAATCCCCAAACAACAACAACAACAACATATTTCCAATGCAATGAAGGCAATTGCTTGGATGAACTGGATTCTGGTTCTTTCCCTTTTAAAATCAATTAAATCTATCCCCAGCAGAATTTGCAAGAGAATGTACAAAACTTTTGCTTTATTGCAGACAAGCAAAATGGTCAAGTCTATGTTGTAGTTCCTGCAACCTGTTCAGCTGGCAGAGCCTATAGGAGGGGGTGGAATGGGAGCAGGGAGGCGATGACTGCAGGTAATGTCAGCACGGAGAATAGTAAAAAGCTAATGCAAATTATATGAAAATTTCCATTCAGTGGTTGCTAAATCGGGCCATGTCCATTTACTACCTGTGGGCCGGTGGTTTAAGCGATTTTAACAATTCAAGGCTTTGATTTCGTCACTTGTAAAATGGAGATGAGAAGGATGCTTTACATTATGTCGCTGTAAATTGCTTAGAGAAATTCCTTGCACGCTGGCACAGAGCAAGCGCTTTGCCGAATGTTTGTCAAGTAAATTCAATGCTTGGCTGGGTTACCCTCCACTTCTACACAGCTGACAACCGGTAAGCCCCACCTACAACCAAGTTAGGGGAGGCCTCTGTTTCCTACTGCAAGGTTTTCCTAACCCACGCGGTGAAGCACTCAGAGGATCTGCGACGTCGACAGGCTTTCCAGGCTGCCCATCACCCGATCGCAGCAGCGTGGGCGACACACACACACACACACACACACACACACACACACACACACACACACACACACAAACACACACACACACACACACAGAGCTCCTGAAGCACTGGACTAGGCAGCCTTTTCCCGCACTCCGCCCACCAGTCTGGGAACGCCCTGGGGGCGGGGCCCAGGCGCCGCGCACGCGCAGTGCCACCGCGTCGCGCCTGCGCCGTGGTGGGGCCGAGGGAGGCGGGGGATTGGTGTGAGAGCTAGTGTGTGAGGGGAGGGAGGTGTCCCGGCCGAGCGTGGTACTACGGCGGGCGCGGGCCGGAGGGGGCGGGGGGATGCGCCGCGGTGGCGGCGCGGGCGCTGGGCTGGGGCTTGGCCGCGCCAGAGCAGCGGATCCCGGTGTCGCCGCGGCAGCTGCGCGGGTGTCGTGCCGGGTCGGAAGACGCCGTACCACAGCGCTCCCCCACTTTTTTTTTTTTTTAAATAACCGGAACCAATGAACGCGGCGGGGAGCCGAGCTCCGCGGGCCGCCGGTAAAGGGAGCAGGCTAGCACCCGGCGGGAGTCCGCTTCCCAGGCGGCGGGGCCCGGGGCAGCTGGCGGCCAGCGAGTGCCCGGCGGCTCCGGGGAGCGCTTTTCTCTCTGCGGCACTCGGCCGGGCCTCAGGCCACCCTCCCCGGCGGCGCTGGACTGCTCTGCTGCTTTTCGGGCTGTTGGTGGCCGGCGCGGCAGACGGATGCGACCTGGTGCCCCGGCACCTCCCCGGGCGGCGCCCGTCGGGATCGGCCGGAGCGGCCGCGTCTCCTTCGGCAGCGGCTGCGGGCGAGCGCCAGGCGCTGCTGACAGGTGAGGCCCGCGCGGCGGCGGCGGGCAGGCTTGGCGGGATCCCCCATCCCCATCCCCCCATTCCCAGCCGGGACCCCATCCCCGAGGGGGCGCCTGGCGGTTGCCTTGGCGCCGGCCGTCGCACTTCGGACGCCTTCCTAATCCACGGGACTGGCGCCTCGAATGCGGCTTCTCCGCCCTTCCGTGGGGCTTCTGCGAGCTCCCCAGCTGAGCAATGCAGTGGTTTCTCTTTGGTGCCGCCACTGGGGTCTGTAGGGGACTGGGCTCATTTTCTCTCTTCCTAAAGCTGCTAGAGAAAGTAGGCGGCGGCGGCGGCGGCAGCAGCAGCAATGCGGTATGGAGTCGGCCTCAGCTGCCTTTTCAAAAGGCAGCTGGCGGCGTCTTACCGGTTGGAAGCCCGGCTGAGCGAGCGCCGTGTCCCAGGGGAAGCTGCTGAAGAGATTCTTTGAGAGCCACAGCACCTAGTGGCATTAGTGGTTCCGCGTTAGTATGAAGAAACGTCAAAGTCTGGTGTGTTTTTGTGGGGGTAGGAGGCCCTTTGAAGGGATGGAAAAAGTATAGGCTGTTTGAGAGCATCACTGGGAGATGAAGGGTGCTGAAAGAGCATCAGGTATCCAGAAACACCTAAAATTTATCAAGTGCAGGACATTTGTGACGTGGATTTGTGCAGCATAGTTCTGATGGAGTGCACCAGTATCTTTTCAATACAAAACGTTTAAGCAGTTACTGAAAACTTGCAAATATGTTTGGTAAGATTAGAAAATTGTATGCTTTTTAAAGCCTGCATTGTCTTACATAACTGATCTGGTGTGCTTTAAGCAATGATGTAAAGGTCCTGAAATGATTTCCTGGGGCAAAGTGGTGAAGCCGGAGTAACTTACTTTTCTTCCCGCTGTGTTTATTTTTAAGGTAGACCTCTAGGTTTTCTGGAGGATAGCAAGATTAAGGAAGAGTAGATGACCCACTGTTAATTTAAGTATCGCGATAGCCCAACAGGCGTCTGGTAGTCACTAACAGCTGCTCTGGGAAGTGTTAGCACTGTTTAGATCTAAGCAGCTTTTCTGTGAGTTCTGTGACAGGCTATTTCCTGTTGTAGAGAGGAGGAGGATGTTGGTAAACGGTGTCGGGCGCTTTGGAAGTTGGAGGGTGGAGAGCGTACTGATCAGCTTATTTACAGTACTCAAAAAACTTACCAGATCCTGTTCAGCCGAAACAGGGAACCCATCACTGGCCGCCTTGGATAAATGGCTATAGAATCTTTAGGGGCACAGTACTGTGAGGGAAGGATGGATAGGATGGTTTCATGCTCAAATAGCTGTTTTCTAATAAAAATGTGGCAAGTGTAGAAGGGAACAGTGATAAAGTAGTTAAGTAGGACTGTAGGCTGCGGGCTTATTGTCTTGTCTCCCTTGGGAATGGAACAGCGTTACTTTGGCTTTTAAGAGCTTTGGAATGCTTCTCTCCCCGCCCCCCCCCCCCCCGCCCCCTTGGCAGAAATGTTTGATTAGTAGTTGTATAATGCCTTAGCGAATGTAATTGGCAGAAAGGCAAATGATTTGGAATTTTGGTGTTTATTGACTATTTTAACAAGTATGTTATACTGAAGAACAGATAATCGCAGATGGAATTTTAATAAGCTGTAACCCTTTTAATTTTCTCAACAGTTATTTATGGCACAGTGGAAAAGACAAGGTGATTCTTAGTGGGGAAAACCAGACCAGTCGCACAAAATGAATTTGTGCTGTAGTGCTTTTAACTAAATTTACTGAAATGTCAACGTTGGAGTTATTTCTGTTGATCTCAAGGTTTTTTCCTTATTTTCGAATATTAATCTTTAAAGCTAAACATTTCCATTTAAAGTTTCAGATTATAAAACTACACAGTGTCCAAGTTGAATCATTGTAATTTTAATAACTTTATGTAAATACAGCCAGTAGGGCTGGCACTTGGGGAAATGTTATATTGAAAAATTACTTGTGAATTAGAATATATTGAAATTGCTTCTTTAGGGCGCTTTCTCATTTAATAATTTTTGTGGCTAGTTCTCTCTTATGGCTCTGTTTGTTTTATTAAGCTTGGGACATAAATGGTGATATGTCACACTTTGGGACGTAGAGCCACAGACAGACCCAAGGTACTGCCCCGTCATACTGTGTCAGTGATAGATGCAGACAGTGAACACCAGTTCTAAGGCAAGTGGATTTAATGTGGATTTAGAAATATGAAACCTTTTTAAAGAATTATGAGAGAAATTTTCTCTAGGGTTGTCAAGTAAAGCTGTCATTTCACTGTTGGTCCTTTTAATAGTTTTGTAAATTGATAGCCAAACCACTCTGTTTTCTTCTCCAGATTAGTTTTTAAATATGTAACTGTTAGGAACTCCTGAGGAGTTTGTCTTTTATTAATACAATCCAGACACACTTTTCATTGACGCTTACCTCTTAAGGGTTTAATGTTGGTGTGTTTTAAGAATAAATAGTTTTTAAGTCTGGCTTGTTCTTAGTTTTGAACAAAAAAAGTATTCTTTTCAGAGGTAGGCAGTGACACCATTAAAACCAATAGATCCATCGTCTTAAATGTTTTAGTAATGTAGAACCAATATTTATAATATTACATAGTAAAAATTCAAATTGTATGTGTGCATATGCATGTATGTATACACATATATTAGTTAAAAATAATTCACATGATTGAAATCTAATTTAGATTAAGGATTGATGAATGGTAGCTGGCAGATTATAGCCTATGACTTTTAGATATATTAAAATCTCAACAAAACTTTAAATTATTCTTAGGTCGAAATATAATACCATTTTGAAGGTCCACTTTATCCAGAAGTGCTAAAAAATACTTACACTGTGGGGCTTTCACTAATTTAGTTGTCAATTTTTCAAGTTATCATTGGAAAAATATTAATCCAAACTTTCAGTTGTCACTCACCTTGCATTCCCAAGACTTACCCAGTACACACAGCTTTATTAATGTCTTTTTTGAGTGTCTGGTTGGCTGGAATGTGCTGTATGTATGCCTCATGCTGGTGTTTACATTGTGACAGGAGAGTGTGTTTTCCAGAACCTTCTTTTGATGCTCTCCTACTGCTTTGTTTTCTTCTCCAGTCTTTGGCCATTGCTATGTTTATGTTGTGTTGTCAGCCACAGAACTGAAGAACTTGCTTCTATCTATTTGAATTTCATCTATTTTGCATGTTTAACATTAGCTGTAAGTTTGTTTAGAAGCATCCCATTCCTTGCTAGTCTTTTTTTAAGACTCTTAAAAATCCCATTGGTCACTGTTGATGATCTCACTGTGATGATCTCAGAAGTGCCAGTTGGAAATGAGGGTTTAAGATTTAGCTTACTTTGATATAAAAAGGATAAACAGGGATAATTTGCTGATGACTCAATTTGTAGTTGGGTTAATGGTAATGTTTTTAGGTTAATTTAGACTCATGAGTAACTGTGTCAACCATTTTGGATTTTTGGGTAGTCATGTTAGTATGATAGGAATACTTTCAGAGTTATCCTTGCAGATATGTATTTAGGCATATAGTAATTAATGTATAGACTGGCTAAGTGAATGTTAAAATTAGCAACTAGTAGTGATTAACAAGCTACTTTTGATATTGATTAGCGTTTGGACTAAGTTAGGAACTAACTAGGAGATTATTTTTAATTTGATAAGTTTTATCAACCAATTATTAAATAAATACATGCAAGAAATAGAAAACTAGGAATATGAACGAATACAAACAAGAGTAAGACCCGAATCTGTCCATTGGGATCTCAGACTAGCACAGGCTGGGGAGTAACAGGTATTTAAGTAAACTATTACTGGGTTTCTTACTGTGCTAACTGCTTCCAGTGCATCAGTGTGTTTAGATCTGAAACTAAACCCGTCAGGGCATACGTTTCATACAAGACATGAAAAAATTGGATGCCTTACGATCTCGGGCTTCTTACCCAAGATTTCATGTTAGATGGTGACTGGAGTTTCTTTGATTCCAAAACTTGGCTTTTTTAAAAGCCTGTGTGTCATATATGCTAATACATCCGAACACCCTGAGGCCAACACGGAGCAGCATGATAGTGACTGGGAAGCGCTGGGGAAAGAAGGAGGCTCCTGCAGAATGTGAGGTGGACCCAGGTGCGCATAGTTCACGCACAGGTGAGGGAAGGGCCTTCCAAGAGGAGGCAAATAGAACAATAAGGAGGAAGTTAATTGTCCTCAGAGCTAAGCCCTGAGTGTATGGGGAGGAAATCGTCATCTAAAATTGAGTTTCTCAGCCATGTGCTAGGGAATAAGGGGAGTCCCCAGAAAAATAGGATAAAATTTCTTGGCACATTGATTTTGCTAGCTAAACTTGCTTGGGAAACTAAAATGAAAAATTTATTTCAAAATTGAAAACATTTAAAATACTGTGTACATACTCTAGATAGTGGAAGTTTACTTTTATTATTTAGGGCAAATCTTTCATAAACTCTTGAGTCTTCTAACGTGTCATCAAGAGGGAGAGGAACTGAGCCTGAGAGGGACCTGTGTTTGAGAAAGTGGGTTTTGAGTGGGCGGAAATAGGAAGACGAAGGTGATAAGGAGGCAGTTAGCATACAGGACAGTAGGAGAGGACTTGAGGACTTCAGTTATACAGTGAGTGGCTCTGAAAGCAAGTTGTAGAAAGTTTGTTTTATTCTTGGGTTAGACAGGAGCCTGTCTGGTTGTTATTTTTTTAATGTTGGTTAGAGTTTCTGGAATGACTTAAATTAGTACAAACTTTAAAACCCCCAGAAGAAACACAGTATCTTTTTTACTTCAAGTATGCCTATTTATCAGGTATTTATTAGGTATTTGGATGTCTGATTCGCTTTCTGTGATGATTTTCAGAGTAGTTCACAAGTCATCATAAATATACTTGCTAACTGTCTGGTAAACCGAAACACTGATAGCTAAAGATAATATATTTGTGTGTTTACATAAAGCCTTTAATTCTATATTTCACAAGGTATGTTTATTCTATATTAAAGAGTGACCGTGTCCAGGTTGAGCTTATATTGTATATTAGCATGTACTCTCCCATCTAGAGGTCTCCAGTTTCCTTTGTGAAAAAGTCTTCTGAGTACTGACTAGCCTTTTACTTGTTTCAAAATTAACTGTTGAGTTTCCTGCGTGAGGCCCAAGCCTGGTTTGTAGCTGATAATTTCTAACATAAAGGGCAAATGGGTTGCTTTTGCCTTCTCCGGCTCCATGTTAGTATCTGTAGGTTTTTTTATACTCAGTCTCTCTTGACACTTTCCAGTCTGACTTCCAGTAAACATTTCCCTTGACTGGCTTCTTTGTCACTGGCTTTAAGGGTGGTTCTCTGCTAAATCGCAGTTCCCAATCTTGTGTTCTTGAGCTGAACATTTCCTCCTCGGAGAAATTCATTACTAGGAAAGTTCTGCTGGGTTAGGGAACCCCAGGCCAATGACTGGTTGGACATTTGGCTTTGTTTCACCTGGCCCTTGCTGTGCTCCTGCAGAGCCATCATGGCTACCGCCCCCAGAATACTTTTCTTCCAGCTAGGCTTTGTCAATCATGTAATTTTCAGAGAGCTAACTTGGATTAAGGCTAAAGGGAGTTGTGGGATGTTAGTAGTGAGGATTGAGTGTTCTTTTCTTAAAGATAGGGGTAACCTCCTCTCCCCATTCCAGCCTTTCCCACAGGCCCAGGGACCCTCCAAGCCTCACAGGAAGTGTACTGGATGGGCCTGTCCATGCCACTGCTTGCATGTGAGCTGGTCTTCATGTGCGCCGCAGATCCTGGCCTCTGTGCAACTGTTTTGCCTCTAGTTATTTTCACTTTCTCTGCCTCTCTCTGATCTTCTTGAAGTTGCCATTGTGTAAGTGAAACACTTCAAAAACTCTTACTGAATTAAGTGCTGTGTTTTTAATTAAAAAAATATTAGCAGTGATTCTCTTTATTTACATGATTTCTGACTATTAAGCAATCTCATTAAAAACAAATCTTTAGAGTAAGAACAATGATTTGTATTTGTCAAGTGATTCTCAGGAAGTGAAATAGGTTTTCAGTGCTTGACTTGCCTTTTTGTTCTTTTTTTTTGACAAGGTCTTACTATGTAGCTTAGTCTAGTCTTTTTTTCATTTTCTTTAGGCTAGTCTTGAACTCCAGATGCTTCTCCTCATCCTCCTGTTTCCACTTCCCAAGTGCTGGGATTACAGCCATGTGGGACCATGCCCATACCACCCCTTTTTATGTAGATTTCATCTGCTATTCAATACACTTTACATTTTACAGATCCATGTTTTCTTTCCTTTACTATTTCTCTTCCCTTTTAAATACATCTGATGCTGAGTCCCAAGATGATCTTGATCCACTTCCTTTATTTTTCTTCTTTACAGCAAACATCTGACTTGTTCTATTAAAGACATGTCTAAATTTCCCCGGTTCTCTACTCTGGTCATCTTGACCTCTTCTGCTTTGTATTCATTGCATTAATCTTTGCTAATTTCTTCTTAGTACTAATTTAAATTTATATTTGTGTTTTTTAAATTGCAGTGATAGATACCTTGTATTTTTGGAATTTGCATTTATGAATTTGCTCTCTGATGTGCTTTCAGGCCTTAGGTTTGTGAAAATGGGTGTGAGGAAGAACCAAGGGAGATAAAAGGAAAAAGTCATATTTTAGTGAGTATGTGTGTCTGCATATAATTCTAAACATTATTTAACTACTGTTGTATCGTAGCCATGACTTGAGGCACTGGGCTTAGGAAGGTGTTGCAGTTTGACTTTAAAAAAATTGTTGTAGGAACAATAAACTTGAAACTTGCTTTGGAATTTATTTGCACAATATAAGAAAACGTTAACTTTGTAGCTTTACCTGTTCACATTGCTACGCTTACTAGAAATACACTTTAGAGAGCTAAGATGTGGAAACAACTTAAAGGTCTGTTGGTGAGGAATGGATAAAGAAAATATGACATACACACAGACAGTGGGGTTTTATTCAGCCATTGAAAGAAGAAAATTCTGGTATTTGTGGCAGTGTAGGTAAACCTGCTAAATAAAACAACCTAGACACAGACAAATACTGCATGGTCTCACTTGTGTGGCATCTAAAAATGTCAAATGTAGTAGAATGGAGGTCACCAGGTTACTTGAGATTCTGTAAGAGACTACACCATAAATAGTCATATCTCATACCAAAACTAAAGGTAAAGATATGAGCTATTGATACATTGACCAGCGTGATAATGATGATTATTTTACAGTTATACCCTTATTAAATCAAATAGTACACCCAATACACACACACACACACACACACACACACACACACACACTTCAGTAGCCAAGGGTACCTCATTCATATTTTTAAAAACATAGAGTATTTAGTAGAAGTTTTTTGTTTTGTTTTGTTGCTTCTGTTGTACATTTCCAGTGCTGAAGATAAATTGTGTATGCTCTCCCCACCCCAATTTTGGAAACTGGGATCTAGCGAGGATCTTGCCGGTGCTAGGCAAGCTCTTTACTGAGGAGCTGCACTTCTGGCCCTCTTTGGAATAAGATGTGATGTAAGCAAACACAAGCTTCAGTGGTTTAGTAAGCATCAGATTTCAGTAAGATGTTCAGCCTTTCAAGATCAGTAAGATACTGAGGTCTGCTAGAGCTGTACTCACTTAAAGGCTGATGATACGGTATGATAAAGGCATGCAGATTTACCGTTTCCTGACTTGGACGGTTTTTTGGATAAGTTCTGGTTTCCAGAGTCGGCTAGAGCAACTAGGGGAGGGCACACAGTAGGGGAGTAGGAAGCTGAGAAGGGATATGCTGGCCCATGAGAATGCAAGATGTGATTGTGGATGGCAGATATCCAGGAAGACTTAACAGTGCTGAGCCTGTGTACAGCAAACCAACATTTAAATTTACATGTGCAGCTCAGACTTGGCAGCAATTTTGCACGTCCCAGTTGATACTCAGAGCATCCTTGTGAGGTTCTTACTGCTTTTTCCCATACTACGTGTTATGTATAATAGGGATTTAGTTACCTTAAAATCTTCAGTGCCAAGGCTCTTAAGGTCAATGTAGAGAGTATAATTGAAGTTAAATCAGGGAATAAGGCTGGAGAAGCATTAGATATTCTAAGTAGTGTGAAACTAGGTCTTTATTGCTCGTTAGCCTTTCAATTGCATCATCATTTTCTTTGTTAATAATGAACATTTGCTGTGAAATGTTCTGAAGTTTTGAAGGTTGTTCTTATCCACTATACAGATTCTCAATTCTGGTGATACATCTGCAGAGTGCTGTAAAAAGTCAGTCGCTTCAGAAGGTGTGCGTTTGTGTTTGTGCTTTGTTTTTGTGACTCTTCCTCATGGGATGGAATTGATTTTAAGACTAATAGAACTTTTATATGGGATGTAAGTTCGTTCATCATTTATGTAATGTGATTTGATTAAGACTATGGTTTGTAGAATCCCAGTCTGATGGTGTTTTATAGTTATAGGTAGGGGACTTAAATTGTTGGTGTCTAAATGTCCATGTCCTGGGGCTGGAGAGATGGCTTAGGGGTTAAGAACTCTGTCTGTTCTTCCAGAGGTCCTGAGTTCATTTCCCAGCAACCATATGGTGGCTCACAATCATCTATAATGTGACCTGGTACCCTCTTCTGGCCTGCAGGTGTACATGCAGATAGAGCTCTCATATATACATAAAATAAATAAATAATTTTTAAAAAGTCCATGTCTTTAGAATGGGGTTTGAAGAACAAATGAGTTAATAGCCTGCAAAAAATGCTTAACGTAGAGCCTGGTAAGTGTAAGCACTCAGTAATTGCTAACGCTGTTTCCCCTTTTGTCTGTAGATGCAGATGTGGGATAGAAATGTGCTGAAGTTTGCTGAGGATTAGTAATGTGCCGTCTGTTACTTTCATGCATTTATCTATGCAGATTAGATACCTGGCCTTGCAAGCTACTACAGAACTGTATTCCCAGCCCTGTTTGTGTTATTAAAAATAAGTCTGAAGCTGGGGTAATAGCTCAGACTATAGGAAGTTGCTTGTAAGCAGGAATTCAACCACCGGAACTGGCATGTACTTGTTAGCCCTGGGAGGTAGAGCCCAGTGAGGATCCCTGGGGTTAGCTGGCTTACCAGCCCAGGCTGGCTAGTTCACTGACAGATACTATCTCAAAAAAGTAGGTAGATGGAGCCTGTGGAACAGTGGCAACATTAACCTCTGATGTACATGCATGCTCACACATGCACTAGGACAGACACGCACATGCACACCTACCCAGAATAAATGACAGTGTCTTTGAAGACACTTTTGTGACCTGAATAACTAGATCATTAATGGCCTGAGACAGAACCTGCACTATATTAAAGCATTTAAAATTACAACATGGATCAGGGAGAGGCTCATGCCCACTCTAGCTGAGGAGCTATTGGCAGATGGTAGCTGGGAAGGACAGGCAGCTAGTAGGATGCCCTTGCAGCAGTGAATGCCCCTTGAGAATGTGGGCAGCACTAACCAGATGCTGTGGGATATTAAAAAACATGGCAATGGGAGGAGGAGTTGTTAGAAGTTGGAGAAGCTGGAGAAAATGATCATAATGCATTGTACACACTATAGAATTCTCAAAGAGTAAGTTACACTAGTATAGAAAAGTGAAGATATTTATAGTGAAACTGGAAAGTACTGGAATATTTTAAAAGAAATTAGTTGGCTCTTTAGCCAAGTTATTTTGTGTGTATTTTCTTCTATTGTTTGTGGTGCTGAGGTTTGAACCCAGGACCTTACACATGGTAGGCAAGCACTGTATCACTGAATTACATCCCTAGTTTACCTTTGTTATTTAATCTAACCAAAAGACTACAATATTTTATAGCTGAATAGTCAGCAAGAAAAATGTAGTTTCTGACCTTAAAAGCTTATTACAGAAAATTTAAAACAAGAAGGATTAAACTAGAAAACACATTTACTTTAACAACTGGCATCATTCTTCAGACAGTTTTTTTTAATACTTAAAATGTATATTTTTGTTTGTATTTACTAATAACCTCAAGGAATGATTTAGAAAAAGACTGTTTTTGGAGTTGTAAATTGGTCCAAGGGCCTTTTCATGTTAATTAAGTATGTACTCAAGAGTAATTTTAAATGTGAAATCAATGAATACATGGGTGTCATGTATATTACAGACTTATAGAAATATTGGGAACACTGATGAATAACATTATAAGGCTCTTGTTTTCTTAGAACTTATATTAATATTTAAATTGAGAAGATAATTAATATTTTAAAATTATGAGATGTACCTATTAAGGAACAAAAGAGAATATATGAAATAGAAAATAATGTGGATGAAATGGTGTGGAGACACCTGTAAATTTAGTTTGCTGGGCTAGTTGGGGAAGCTTCCAAGAAATTCATATTAAAACAATTTACATTCTCTCCCCTAGCTCTCTCTTGGTACATGTTTATGGATGTTCCCCCCTCTCTCAGTACATGTTTATGGATGTTCCCCCCTCTCTCAGTGCATGTTTATGGATGTTTCCCCCTCTCTCAGTGCATGTTTATGGATGTTCCCCCCCTCTCAGTGCATGTTTATGGATGTTCCCCCCTCTCTCAGTACATGTTTATGGATGTTCCCCCTCTCTCAGTACATGTTTATGGATGTTCCCCCCTCTCTCAGTACATGTTTATGGATGTTCCCCCCTCTCTCAGTGCATGTTTATGGATGTTCCCCCCTCTCTCAGTGCATGTTTATGGATGTTCCCCCCTCTCTCAGTGCATGTTTATGGATGTTCCCCCCTCTCTCAGTACATGTTTATGGATGTTCCCTCCTCTCTCAGTACATGTTTATGGATGTTCCCCCCTCTCTCAGTGCATGTTTATGGATGTTCCCCCCTCTCTCAGTGCATGTTTATGGATGTTCCCCCCTCTCTCAGTGCATGTTTATGGATGTTCCCCCCTCTCTCAGTGCATGTTTATGGATGTTCCCCCCTCTCTCAGTGCATGTTTATGGATGTTCCCCCCTCTCTCAGTGCATGTTTATGGATGTTCCCCCCTCTCTCAGTACATGTTTATGGATGTTCCCCCCTCTCTCAGTGCATGTTTATGGATGTTCCCCCCTCTCTCAGTACATGTTTATGGATGTTCCCCCCTCTCTCAGTGCATGTTTATGGATGTTCCCCCCTCTCTCAGTGCATGTTTATGGATGTTCCCCCCTCTCTCAGTACATGTTTATGGATGTTCCCCCCTCTCTCAGTACATGTTTATGGATGTTCCCCCCTCTCTCAGTGCATGTTTATGGATATTCCCCCCTCTCTCAGTGCATGTTTATGGATGTTCCCCCCTCTCTCAGTGCATGTTTATGGATGTTCCCCCCTCTCTCAGTGCATGTTTATGGATGTTCCCCTTTCTCTCAGTATATGTTTATGGATGTTCCCCCCTCTCTCAGTACTTGTTTATGGATGTTCCCCCCTCTCTCAGTGCATGTTTATGGATGTTCCCCCTCTCTCAGTGCATGTTTATGGATGTTCCCCTCTCTCTCAGTACATGTTTATGGATGTTCCCCCCTCTCTCGGTGCATGTTTATGGATGTTCCCCCCTCTCTCGGTACATGTTTATGTATGTTCCCCCCTCTCTCAGTGCATGTTTATGGATGTTCCCCCCCTCAGTGCATGTTTATGGACATTCCCCCCTCTCTCAGTGCATGTTTATGGACGTTTCCCCCCTCCAATTGCAGGGATTGAACCTGAAATTGTCAGGCTTAGCAGCAAGCAATCTTACTGACTAGAAAGTTATATTTTTAGTGTAATATTTGCATTCAGTTTTTAATATTTTTGGTGTGTGTGTGTGTGTGTGTGTGTGTGTGTGTGTGTGTGTGTGTATGTGTGTGTGAATGTGGGTACAGTGCCCATGGAAGGCCAGAAAGGGTTTCAGATCCCCTGGAGCTGGAGTTACTTGCACTTGTGAGCTTTCCCGTGAGGGAACTAAACACAAGCTCTTTGCATGTTTGTACTGTTAACTGCTTATCCATCTTTACAGCTCCCTGAGGAGCATATATATTCTTTTTGTTTTGTTTCCTACTTTAGAGTCAGGTTCTCACAGTGTAGCTCTGACTATCCTGCAGCTCACTGTGTAGCCCAGGCTGATCCACCTGCATTTGCTTTTTGAGTGCTGGGATTAAAGGCCTGCACTTTTGTTGTTGTTGGTGCTTTCTTGTTTTTCCGACACAGGTTCTCACTCTGTAACTCAGGCTGTTCTGAACTCACTCTGTGTAGACTAGGCTGACCTCAAACGCACAGAGATCCGCCTGCCCCTGCCTCTCCAGTGCTGGGATTAAAGGCGTGTGCCATCACCGCCTGGCCTAAGTTCATACTTTAAAAAAAAAGACCATTTTCAATTTTCTTTTGCATTTTATTTTATTTAAATTTTAATTTATTATAATTTATTCAGATTACATCTGAATGTTATCTTCTTGCTTGTATCTTCCTGTCCTCATCTTCCCTACCTCAAGACCCAGCTGTACCACTCCTGGGCATATACATGAAAGATGATCCACCATACAACAAGGACATTTGCTCAACCATGTTCATAGCAGCCTTCTGTGTAACAGCCAGAATCTGGAAACAATCTAGATGTCCTTCAGCCAAAGAATGGGTAAAGAAACTGTGGTACATTTACACAATGGAATACTACTTAGCTATGAAAAACAAAGAAATCTTGAAATTTTCAGGCAAATGGATGGAACTAGAAATGGTCATTTTGAGTGAGGTGACTCAGACCCAGAAAGACATGCATTGTGTCTTATAAGTAGATATTAGCCCAAAATAGAACTCCTCTGAGAGACTCCACCCAGTGGGGGGATCAGGACAGGTGCTGGACTCGATGCTGGACTCTAGCTGAGAGTGGTGTGGAAGAATGGGAGGATGGAAGGACCCAGAGGGTTCAGGAGCTCCACAAGGAGACCATCAAGGCCAGTGGATCTGGACCTAGGGGGCCGGCACAAAGTGTTGCACCAACCAAGGACAATGAATGCAGCAAGCCTAGACCCCCTGTTCAGATCTAGCCAATGGACAGCTCATTCTCCACGGTTGTGGGGAGAGCAGGGACTGCCTCTGACATGAACTCTGGTGCCCCCAATTTGATCACTTCCCCTAGCTGAGGAGAGTCGGGGGTCACTCAGAGAAAGAGGTAGCAGGCTATCTGGATGAGATCTGATAGGCTGTGGTCATATGATGGTGGAGGAGGTCCCCTTCTGTCAAAGGTCTAGGGGAGGAGAATACAGCTAAGATTATATTTTTAATGATAGTATTTGAAGAACCAGTCAGTGCTGAGTTGGGCGATAACATTCCACACAGAGGTAATAATAGTTTAGTTAGAGATCCAAGGCAAGAAAAAATTTGAATTACTTGATTTAATTGTCCGATTTTGGGTTAGAGAGATTGTTTAGTCCGTAAAGAGCAGATGTGGGCATGTGCTGGGCATGACAACATGAGTACAGTCCCAGATCTGAGGAGGTGGAGGTAGGCAGATTCCTGGAGTTCATTGGCAAGGCAGACTAGCTGAATCCATGGGCCCCTGGTTCAGGGAGAGACCCTGTCTCAAAAAATAACCAATGCCTGCCAGCCTGTGGACTCTGTATGTCAGGGACGGGGACACACACACACACACACACACACACACACACACACACACACACACACACACACACACACCTTCATTTGTGACTGCCAGCTCCTAGAAGAGAAATGTTATGGGATCAACTTTCAGTTTTCACTTATATAAACTGAATGGCTATGACTAATATATTACTCATTTGTCTTAAGTCATGAACTTGGATAATCTCCTTTTTTTTTTTTTTAAATAAGAGTTAGGGTAATTATATTGATGTGATTATTTAAAAGCCAAGAGTTTTATTCACCTTGTAGTGTTACAGACTTTAAAAGACATTTTATTAAGTGGTGGTTAAGATGCTGGAGAGATGGCTCAACAGTTAAGAGCACTTATTACCCAGGTTTGGTTTCCCAGCACTCATATCAGGCAGCCCACAAATGCCCGGGCCTTCATTTCAGGGGATTTGATGCCCTCTGGCATCGTCAGGAATGTGTAAGCACCTGGTGCCCATAAACTTACCCATGAATACACACATGTACATCACAATAAAAGAATATAGTAATACTTAATGTAACATAAAAAGTGCTAGTCAATGTGAATTTAGGGGTTAGAAGCTCACTATTGGGCATCAACGTCAAAGTTACATTGTGCTTCTTAGTTTAAGAATATGCTTAACAAACAATGCTGTGTGCTAGCTTTTCAGTTTTAGGACCCTAGTAGAAAGAGAAAGTCATAGACCCCTCTCATGATTTCTTCTTTAATATTCTAATTATTGTTGTCTGACTATACTTAGAATAAATTGGCACTTCACTCATTTATGATTGCCAGTGATCTCAGGGTTCAGTGACTAGACTCCTTTAATGGAAGCCATGCAGCATAGTGCTTTTTATTTATTGGTATTTTTACTTATTATATAAACTATACAGGCCACAGTGATTAATCTCTTGAGTTTTGTAAAAAGTATATACACGTGGTAAAGCGTATTAGGGTCAACTTTAGGATCCTACACAAACCATCACTAGAGCCCTGATCTGTTACTTTGACTCTTACAATGTTCTCTCTGTTTCATGCTATGTTCATTTGAGATGGTATGTTGCTGGGTTGTCTAGGCTGCCCTTAGACTCCTGGGCTCAGATGACCCCCCTGCCTGTACATCCTGAGTGGCTGGGACCTCAGATGGTGTGCCGATCACTGTACTGGATGCTGCAACATAGTTCCATACTCAGTTTTGAGACAGGATCTCTCTGGGGTCCGGCCTGGCCTTGAGGTGAGGATTCTTTCACCTTAGTTTAGCAAGTGTGCATGACCATGTCTCTGTGTACATTAGGATGCATTTTAAAACCTTGCAGAAAATGCAAAGAAGTTGGTCCTTTCAATTTTATACATATGAATAGTGTGTTTATATATTTTCTTATAAAATTGTCTGGTAGCTTTTGTAGTGTACTGAAAGCTTAGCTTTACATTTTAAGTCTTTTAAGTTTGATTTTCAGGTAAGAAGCTGGTAGTCATGATAGATTCATTATCTATCTTGAATATTAAGCTTCTAAAAAACTAGGATTATTTTTCTTAATGGTCTAAATTAGAAAAGAAGTAAAATATATTAAGGATATCCTAGGATGTTCTACTTACAATGTGACAGTATGAAAATGGACTCAGTTCACTAAATAGCAGATAAGAAGCCTGCATTCAGTCCATCTTTGATTTCTAGATACATAGCAGCTGTTTTCACTTAAATGCCAATTTTAAAACGAGTGTGTTTAGATAGTCTCTTTCTTCCCAATTACAATGAAGAGCCACTTCACAACGAAGTTTGAAATTTAATAGCGAAGATCTTTTGGGGTACGTGGCCCTCATAGTGAGGATTTACAAACCACAGGAGCTCTCCTTTTTGTATTTGTTAAAAGAAAATGCCATTGTAAAGAATAATTTGCATGTTTTAAAAAAATTTATTAATTTATTCAGATTACAACTCAATTGTTATCCTATCACTTGTAGCCTTCCATTCCTCCCTCTCTCCCGCTTTTATCCTATTCCCCTCCCCTAGGTCTAAGACAGAGGGGATCTCCTCCCCCACTATATGGTCATGGGCTATGAAGTCTCATCTTGGTAGCCTGCTTAGTCTTTCTTTGAGTGCCACCAGGCCTCCCACCAAGGGGGGGTGGTCAAATATGGAGCACCAGAGTCCATGTCAAAGTCAGTCGCCGCTCTCCACGTAACTGTGGAGAATGTCCTGTCCATTGGGTAGATCAGAGTATGGGTTCAAGGTTTACTATTGCATTGTCCTTGGTTAGTGCAATAGTTTGAGCAGACCCCCCTGGGCCCTGATCCACCCATCATGATGTTCTTCTTGTAGGTTTCTAGGACCCTCTGGGTCCTTCTATTTCCCCATCTCCTATATTTCTCACTTATAGTTGGGCACTAGCCCAAAAGGCATGTCCCATGAAAGTCTTCACTTACCAGGAGATTGGGATAGATGTGAGGACAATTTGCATGTTCTTAATCTGTAATTTAGAAAAGTTAATTTTCACTTACTGTCCTTTTTTTTTTTTTTTTTTAAATTGTTTCAAGACAGGATTTCTCTGTGTAGGCCTGGCTGTCCTGAAACTTCACTCTGTAGACCAGGCTCGCCTTGAACTCACATCCACCTGTCCCTTCCTTCTGAGTGGTGGGATGAAAAGTTTGTGCCATCACTGCCTGGCTTATTATTCTTTTATAACAAGGATGTGTTTGAAAATGCTACATTGGGTCAAATTTGAAATGAGTGAAAACTCCTTTTTAGTTTACATATTAGATGGTATGTTCACTAAATAATATATTATGGAAACGTTCAGTTTATAATCTATTGAAAGTTAGGAAACTTTTTTCTTACCTGGTATTGTTGATTCCTACTTCTCAGACTGAGCAGTAGCCTTGGGTCTTGCTGTTATTTTGGCTGAAGAAAATGCTAAAGCTTTAGCTTTGGTTCTTTCCTTCTTTTCTTTCTCTCTTTTAAAAATCATTTTTCCTAGAATTAAATTTTTGAGATTTTTAATCTTTCAGTATTTTAGGGGTTTGATCATTTGATTTCCAGCATTTTAGAGGGACAGGGGCTCTTAGGAGCAGGAAGAGGCTTAGCAGGGGAGGGATTGGGGGCCTAGGGGAGAGGTTGACCGGGGGAAAACAGTATGTAGGAAAAGGCCGCGGCAGAACTCATTGTGCTGACTAAAAACAAATACGAATAGATTTCAACATTTGTGATTATGATGTCTTTTGGCATTTTATAACTCTAATGTAAGAGTTGCCTGCATATTTACTAGAGGTTCATGTCTACTTCTGGTGCTCTGTTCTCCTTAGGCTGACAGCCTACTCCTGCATTTGGCCATGTCTTACTGCGTGCGTCTTTCAGGGTTATGCTCTGTTCTCCTTTCCTGACACTCACTCTTGCCCTCTATCTAGCCCTTTGGTTGTTCTCTGCTGCCTGTTGTCTGCTGGTTTAACTAATTTCTAAGACACATGCTTTCTTCACATTGCATTTTGATTGACTCATCGACCTGAATAGGCTAGTAAGCCGTTTCAAATTTTTTTAATGATTTAGGAATTATGTATTATTTTAGTTAATGGACTTAACTCCGTTAAATGCTGAACCCTTAAGACCTTGGATTATGATATCTACTTGCTTCCTAAGAGCCTGTTAATATTCCATAGTTCTCTTTGAGTTGATTTCATAATGTAAGGACATTCACTCACCTTTTCTCTTTCTGGGGAAGATAATCCTTCTGTGGAAGGATTATGTAATCAAATCAGAAGACCTGAGCTGTTTTGTCATTTTATGTTTTATATGCTGACTTACCCACAGACTATGTATTGAGCGCTTTCTCTGTTCTGACTGCCAACATAACACACTGTGACTTACTGTAGCTTTAATTTATTTTTGAGCACAATGACTATATTTAGTGGTTTTTAAAGCATCATGTTTAATCTTCCCTAAAATTCTATGACAACAGCAGATACTGAGGGAGCTGAAAGCTTAAACCGTTAGTCTAGTATACTGCCCATTATCTCATGGATAGTGACAGAGGTAAACCTTACATGAACTCCTCACTAGGACTTGGTAGGTACATCCCAGTACACTTGCCCAGGCTTCCATCACAATAAAGCACTTTAAGGCTCAGCTTTGTAAACTGTGGTTCAGCCAGGATTTCAAGAGAGTATGTGATTGTTTCAGTCCCAAGGCTCACAACCTGACCATTGTCCATAGAATGGACTCTTAACAACTGTGAACACTAGGTTTCTCCACTTTTTTTTTTTTTTTAAACTTGTTCTGAAGGCCAGCACTACTTCTTTCTTCAAGGGTTCTTGTAGCAGCTTCCTCTTTGTTACTGCTTTGCTTTCGGGAGCTTAGCCGCTCAGAATCCTTTTAACACTATCTAGAATTCTCTGTGCTCCTTCCTACTTCTAGTGGCTTGTTTTCCTAATATAGAATAGAAACACCGTACCCTGTATGTGTGAATCACAGCATGGTCTGACCTGTCTTTGGTTTTCTTTGTGTGCCTTGTCTTCTTAGCTTCCTCTTTGCTCCCTGAGTATGCCAAACCTGTGCCCTCTTTCTGAGCCTTGCCACTTGATGGTTTTCTCTTGATTTCCTCCTTAGCTTTTGGCATGGCTGGCTGTTACTTGACTTTCAGTTTTATATTTTTCTCAAGACATTTTTTGATGATTTCCTGTAGGAATAGTTTCCTTCCTTGTTTGCTTGAGAATATCAGAAATCATTTAGTTCTTTTATAATGCTTACAATTAGAAATTAAGTTTTTATACATTTGTGTCATGTTGTTTGTACCCGCCCATGTGAATCTGAGCTGTGAAAGGACTGGACCCTTGCTCTACTTGATCGTGTAGTATGGAGATTGTACCACTATGTATTATGCCCCTTCTAAAACTTAGGATAGTAAATTTCTTAATTCACACATTATGTACATAAACTTTTTACTGTATTTTATTTTTTTCTCTCAGTTTCCATGAATGTTGAAGTGGAAGAAATAATCTATTTTAACTATGTGTGCTAAACATTTAAACTGATTTTGAATATATCTTATGATTTTTAAAATAACTGATATGCTTTTAAATTTTCATTTTTTATCATATAGTCTCTCTTACTCTGAACTTGGAAAAGGAAAGTATGACAAGTATGACAAACAGTTAAATAAACTGCATTTTTCAGAATGATTATTTTAGAATTATCTTTATGTACATCAGGGATTGGTTTAGGTGCTATGGTTTAAATGAATCCCTCTCCCCAGCTACATAGAGTGAACCCTAACTACTCAGGTGACTGTGGTAAGGGTTGCTCCTTGGTGAGGTATCAGACCACATAGCATCCCTTTATACACAGTATAGGTTCTTTATACAGGATGCTTCTGAGAACTGATTATACCCTTTGCTCTTCTGTCATGCGAGGACATAGTAACAAAGCAACTTCATTATTGTTGGCCCCAGATCTTGAGGTTTTTAGCCTTTAGAATTGTGAGCAGCGATTTCTGGTGTGAAATAACTTAGTCTAAGGTATTTTTGTTATAGTATCTGAATGGATGAGACAAAATAGGAACTATTGTAGTTGCTATTTTGTTTGCTTTTTAAAATCTTGAGCTTTTTCATTAAATAGGAAGATATAAATTATTCATTTTTTATTGTATAGATTCCTATTAGATGATTTTTTCCACTTTTGTGATATTGTTATGAGCAATGTGTACTTACTGGAGTTCTAGGCCTTAAATTTACTTTATTTTTAGTTTTTGAGACTTTCATAGAGGAGTGCACTATATTTATGTAATTCCCAGCCTTCCCCCTTTCACCGCCAATGCCTCCTGTTTCCCTCAACCCCACTTGCTGTGGGATTCCTGACCTTTCCATACTGTTTAGTGTGTTCACCACCACCCACAGACACCCTCCCGCACTACTGAGTCCATTTAGTGTTACTTTTATGCATATGTGTTTAACACTGACTACCTGGGGTTGACTAAGCTATCAGGGAGCTTGTGCATGTAGAAAACTGATTTTCCTTTCCTCAGCAGGGATACTCTTCATTATTTTTTGCAATTTTTTATTACATTTCTTTTTTGCATACACATTTATATTATTACACGTAAGTAAAATAAACTACATACAGTAAGAAGAAGCACGAAACAATCAGAAATTATATAAATGTTACATTCATAATGATTTGGCTATTTTTATTTGGCACACTTGAAGAAAATATCTTTGCTATCTTGGTGAGTCTAAAATTCTGAATGAAAGCCAATATCTATCATATCTCTATCAACTTAACACATTACAATACAGAGACTCATGTGCCAACCAAGGTCCATGTATGATGTGGACAGCCCCTCTGCTCAGATGTAGTAGATAGGCAGCACAGTCTCCCTGTGGGTCTCACAATATGGGGAGTAGGCACTACTTCTGACATGGACTCTGGCCTCCCAATGAAGATACTCATATTTTAAGTTTTAATATGTACATCTGTATATCGATTTACTGCAGACCTGCTTTTTGGAAGAATTTTGGTTTTGGGGTATTCATTGGTATTTTCTTGAAAAATAATTGCTATTCTGGGTAGATTTTTTAAATTTAAAATTATTTTATTATTTTTTCTTTTTATGAGCATTTTGCCTGCATGTATGTCTGTGTACCATGAACATGCCTTGTGCCTGCAGAGGCCAGGGAGAGTATCAGGTTCTTTGGAACTGCAGGTACAAACAGTTTTATGGGTATTGGGACTAGCACCTGGGTCCTTTAGAAGAACAGCTAGTGCTCTCTTGACTGCTGAATGATGCCCAGGAATATGCTTTTATTTCTTTGATCTTTGACTATTAAAGACTTTGAATATCTTCTTTTTTGTGTAGTATTATTTTTGTTATTGTTATTTTGAGATAAGATTTTACTATATTGTCCTGGCTGGCCTGCACTTACTCTGTGACCCCTGTAGGCTGGTCTTGAACTGTGGCAATCCTACTTTAAATCAGATTTAGAGTGCTGGGATTGTAAGTGTGCACTACCCCGCCTAATTTCTCCTTTGGGTGTTACTGGACAGATTGCCTCTTGAGATGGAGGGAGGTCCTGGTAGAAAATTCTTCAGTGACAATGAGAGACACTCAAGACTGGTTTTTCTCTGACATTTCTGTTAATTCAATGACTACTGTGAAAATGAGAGTTTATTGAAACGGTTGAGTACCATTTTTCTTTCCTCCCTTCCCCTCCGCTTCCTACTGTATGCTTAGCAGGCACTCTACTACTTAGCAACATACACAACCCTTGAATTTCTTAACAGTGTGGATTTCTGTTACCACAATGTAGCAATGTCATCCTTTCTTTTGTCAGTTCCTCTTGTATATGGCCCTTTTTTGCACATGTTAGTTCATTTTAAATAGTTTCATATTTGTTCTGCAGTTTGCCATTAACATTAGAATGACTTTAAAATGTAAGTACAGGTGTATTCCTCCTTTACCATATGAACTAGTGCTCATGGAGAACATGTTGGGAGGGAAATATAGAAAGGAATAATGGAACAAATTGATCTTTAAAGTAACATAACCATTCATTCATTCATTCGTTCATTTCTAGTATTGAGGATTGAACGTAGGGATAAGTACAGGATCTCTGAGCCACATCCTCAGCCACATAGCTTAGCCCAAGGGCTCTTGTGCTTCAGATTTTCCTTGGTGGAGCATAATTCCTATCACAGGAAGGATTAAATCTTGTGTGTGTATACACATGTATCTCTGTACAGCCTACAATTTGGTGTTCAGTAAATTAACTTACCCCCACCCCTCTGGACAATAAGGTTGTCCTAATACTCAGGAAGACTGTGACATAGGAGTGCCGTGGACTGGTGTATATCCTAGGACATCGTCTGAGCTACTGAAGATGGACAGTAAGTTATACTGTGTGGGGCAAAGTTTTGTAATAGATTCATTTTCTATAACAAAGCTATAGTTGGAAGCAGAATTGTACAATGAAAATGCAATATGAAAAATACTGATAAATTTAAAATGAAAACCTCTTCCTATATTTATTTATTTAAACGAGACAATGTTATATTAACTAATTTAGCCTTAATGGTTGGCAGGGAAAACATGTAAAGGTTTTGGAATGTGATACTAAGTGGTTCACATAAATCTTCAAGGGTGTATGTTTTACTATGACATTGATAATTTTATAATATGGACATCAAATGGATCTGGAACATCATGTTTTCTGGAAAGTTCTTGTTAACATTCAGTTTATCAAAACATTCAGTTTATCAAATTGTCACATGGATTAACACCTGGCAAATGGAGGAACATTACCTCCAGCAGGATTGAAATAATGGGATTAAAGCTCTTCATGTCCCCTGGCCAACAAGATGCTGTTGGAAAAACGCAGTGGAACAGAGGTTGGACTGGAGAGCTCTTGACTCTGTTATGATCTGATTTCTGCACGGAGATCCTTACTATCTGCTAGCTTAGGGGAAGGAATGTATGACATAGAATGTACTCTTAATAAAACGGGCTTATACCATTTTAGCAGGCATATTAAATACATCTATTTAATAGGATTGTTGTGAATATAGGAAAAAATGTTGAGCACAGCAGTCAGCACGTATCTCCTTAAAAGCATGCCATTGCTTTATGCTGATACAGTGCTTCAGATGTTCATTTAATTTTTTTTTTCATTTAATTTTTAAAAGTGTTTCAGGTCTTAGCTGTAATAAAGGATTAAAAGCCAGAATGAGACTAGAGCATGATTGCTTGCGAGTACGGCAACTGCTTTGATAGCCTTAAACACAAAGAAAACACAACAGCCAATGAGACTGCTTTCATATGTGGAGTAAGTACAGATATTCTAAGAGGACGCCATTTTAGTACTCATCTCCTCTGGCTAGCCTAGAAACACTGTTTGTGTAGCAACAGTGGTAGATTAGGTGTCCCCCATGAGCAAACCCCAATATGTATTCAGGGCTTACTGTGCATTAGCACTGCTTTCAATGCGTTGTATGAAATGACTCATTTGGTCCTCATGGCAGTCTGAAGAGAAGAGCCTCATTTTTATAGGAGAGGTAGCAGAGACTTGGAGAAGCTAAGTGCATTTCCCAGGGCGGCCAGGTACAGTCTTCACCATAAATGACTCTCTTCTGCCTGTTGAATATTAATACATTTGAATTATAAAACTTGTTTCATTTTAGAAACCAATATTTCTAAAATGTGCTGTTTCCTTTCTTAGTTAGAAAGCACTTTGTACAGAAAACAGGAATAAGGTTACTGTTAGCATATATGCAAATGTACAGATATTCTTAATGATTTGTGCTGATCTATTCCCCATTGTCTTTAATGGGCTTGAACTATTTTGGTATTTACTTTTCACAGGGTTTTACACAGTTATCAATATATAGCTTATCTGCTTTTTTCGAAGCAAATACTTGCTAGTCAACACTCATCAAGAAATACGGTGACATCACCCTGGAAATTCTTTTGAATCACTGTGCACCTTTGCCTAAGGTGAACCACTGTCCTTGGGTTTATTTCCTTGTTTTTGATTAAAATGTAAATGGAACCCTGAGCATATGATTCTGCCACATTTATTTACTGTGAAGCTGTATATATATATTTTTTTAAAGATTTTATTTATTTTGTATACAGTGTTTTGTCTGAACGTACACCTGCAAGCCAGAAGAGGGCACAAGATCTCATTATAGATGGTTGCAAACCACCATGTGGTTGCTGGGAATTGAACTCAGGACCTTTGGAAGAGCAGTCAGTGCTCTTAACCTCTGAGCCATCTCTCCAGCCCCGAAGCTGTATATTTTATGTTTAGTAAATGCTGAGATAGGTATCATAGCTTGAGTTGTAAATCAGAGTCTCCTTTGAGGAAGAGTATTGAGTCTTAATGTATGGTGTGTGTGACGAAGTCTCTAAGTTCTTTTTCTGTGTTTGGACTAAGTAACATCAGACGATAACTTTTGTATGAATGGTGCTTATCACACTAAAGGGTCTAGGAGTATTGAAAATTTATAACAGAGTCCAGTGCTATTTGCGTTTGGAGAATGACGTGAAATTAAGCACCTAAGTTTACATGTAGGCACTGTGAGTGCATGAGTATGTGTTTACTCACACACTGTTGATACATCTTAAGTCTCATGATGGCTAGTTGAAAGTGTTATGTAAACATTGCCTCACATTTAAAGTCTAGGGAATAGATTTTTAACAAGCTGATTACCATGACCAGTTCCTCTTATTTGCTGAATGAGGATGTTGGGACTGTGGATCTCATCATCTGTGGTTAAGTAGATGAGAACAGAACTCTGACAGGTAGAACATTGACTATCATTTCAAAATCTGTGAGAAGAATAGAGATGGCCAAGTCACCAAATGACAGTTTCTGTCATAGTCACATAGGGAGAAAGTTTGCTTAGTATTTTAATGTAAGGCCAGTGTTTTATTTCAATTTATGCCTACTGGGCACATGTTCTGAGTCCTAGAATAGTGAATGAAGCAAAGCAGGGATCAAACATTGAAGTAGGAAAATGGTAAACAGCTGGGCAAGTATACCTGCATATCAGAGGTGGTAAGAGCTACAGATGAAGAATAGGAGAAGGGTGGGGGGGGGGAGGAGGGAGAGTGAGAGGGAGGGTGGGGAGGAGAGGAGAAAGAATGTCAGGGACAATTTGTGTTGTGCATGCACATTTGCTAGTTTATATACTGTGGTCTGTGCAAGCATCTTAGGAAATATTTGACAAGAAGTACACAGAGGCAGGTGTGATGCCTTTCCCTTTTTCCTTAGGTGGAGAGGGTCTTATGGTTGCACTTTGGACAGGGTGCCATGGTTGCACTTTGCAGAAACTTTCAGTAAACTCTGAGACTGTCAAGCTAGTTGCATCATAGTGATGGGGGAACTTGGTAAGACCAGAGAACTTCACGAGCATGGGTCCATTGCTATGCTCCATGTGCTTTTAGGTGATTTGTTATCAGAAGCATATCAGAAGCAATGCTGTGTGAAATAACTAGATGGTAGATAAGGCATCTGTAAGCCTGTGGATGGTAGGTTTGGCAAAAACATTGTCTACAGGTAAGGCAAATCCATATCCAGAGTGTCTACTCTAGTAAGAACAAAATACTTCCCTGTCTATGATGAAAATGGCTCAGTTTCCTTAACCTGCTACTGGATAGCTGGCTGATCATCTTGTGGATCGGTACCATAGTAAAGAATCACTGTTGGCAGATTAGTTGCTCTAGCTGGGTCTGCTGTGGTTGAGTAAATGTTCATGTTCCTGAACACATGCATAGTATTCTTCCTTCCCATGGCCTCTTGGCTCATATTGGCCATCCCATCAGGTAACGATAGGAATGGTTAGGGAAAGAGTTACTGGTGTTTATACAATGGGTTTTCTTACCTATGCGGTTCTTGAAATACTCCTTTACTGATACTACCCTTTGGTGAACATTTATGTTGCGCACATTCCTCTCCACCTCCCATTCAGAGAGGCATGTTAGTATACTTTCTTTAGACTTCCATCATAGCTGTTTTCTGATCATGCCCTTTCAAGTCTGTGACCACGGAGCTAAAGTATGGGCATATTCTGTGAGTTTATATATACTTAGTGCCTCTTAATTAACCACTCTTCCAAGTAATAGAAGAACTAAAGCATAGCCCTTTTCTTCTCTAGTCAGCTCTGAGTGCTTGATCCCATGCAGCCATAGGTGTGAGCTAGAGAGAGAAAATAATATAGCAGGAATGGGAATCATGGGCGTTAGGGCTACTTGTTCATGAAGCACTTGAACTTTTAGGGTTTACTTTGTTCCCCATCTTTTTGTTGCCTGTCTTCCTTCCTTCCTTCCTTCCTTTCTTCCTTCCTTTTTTCGAACAGTTTCTCTGTGTAGCCGTGGCTGTCGTGGCACTTGCTCTGTAGACCAGACTGGCCTTGAGTTCATAGATCTACTTGTCTCTGCCTCCCAAGTGCTAGGATTAAAGGTGCATGCTACCACCAGCTGGCTTGATTAACTTCTTGCATAAAGCATTTTTATTAGTTGGCAGTACTGCAGTATCTGCCCACTACCTTGAATTTGGTTCAGTTAACACTACTTCATGATGGAGTTCCGATTGCACAGGAACTTAGTAACTTATTATTCAGTCTCTAATAAAGCCCAGGAACAACCAGCATCTGTTTCTCAGAAGGAAAGTTAACTTTCCATGAAGGATGGCAGAGCTCTCGTCCAAGTTCCCGAGGGTCTGTCCTCTGATTTACCTACACAGTAGCTTTCCAATGGATTCAGACAGTATATCTGCCATTGCCACTTCAAGCATCTCCTGGATCAGGTGGCTCAAGTTGCAGAAAATCTTGCATGGCAGTCCAGCTTTTTGTTATTATGGGCAACATTTGGAACTTAGGCCAAGAAAGTTGATGCAACCCTGAGATAAAAGACACTGAAAGTATAGTTCAAATACAACTTTGCTTTCAGAAAGCAAACTGTACCTGATTGCCTTCATTAACAGATGTTTGAAAAATAAGATTATATTTCAGATCAGTATTTGCATAGCAGGTACCAAGGAATGACTTGTGTGTAAGGAGAGACTCCACATCTCCTACAGTAGGATTTACTGAAGGTCTTGACTCTTGTTCTGGTGATTCACAGTGACTTTGGTTCCCTTGACTTGGATCTTTCGGCTATCCAGATCAAATCAGAAGTTTTTCCTATGTGCATTAATTGGTCTGCATGTATCAGAGGAGTCTGATTACTGTCTGCAGTTGCTACTGGCTGTCTCTTAGGCCACTGTGTTCACCTTGTGTTTGGTAGTTAAGTATTGCTAACTGACCCCCGCTTTCCTAGTGTCTAAGTATCCTCATTGCGTCTAAGGGCCCCATATCAGTGATAGAGGTTCCCGTGGTAATTTGTGACGTAGGCAACAACTCTAGAGTTCTTTAACTATGCTGAGACTCTCCTCACAATTTATTTCTTGTAATTGTGAAAGCTGAGTAATCTGGATGTTCCCAAATTAGGTAGACAGATTTTATGTGATAAAGCACTCTTTTATTCTGACTGGCCTAGTAAGCCTTTGGATAATGTCTGTTCTAGCAGTTCTGGCCCTGCAGCTTTATTTGATAAAGGGTTAATTTTGATTTATATTTATCAACGAAGTAGCTAGCTAGGCTGTGTAAAGAGAAGATGTTTTTTATGCTATAGTTCTTGCAGTTTAAGGTCATGGTGTTGATACTGTTTGAGCTCTCATGAGCCCTTGGTGCTGGATGGCTTCATGACAGTACATTTAAAGATGTACTGTAAGGCAGGGTGACAGCAAGGAGGGACTGATCTTGCTTTCTTATAGTAACTGAGGACCAGCTGGAACCACACAAAAACAGTGCTGATCCCTTCCTAGTGCTGAATTCCCAGTGACATCTTCACTAGGCTCGGTCTCTTAGAGATGCCATCAGCTCTCATACTGTCACACTGAGGAACAAACTTTGAATATACAAACCCTTTGGGGCTGTGTTCAAATGATAGCAGCCAAGTTCACCGCAGGTGGTCGAAAGTGTGCTTTACTACCAAAGTCCAGGCTCAGTTAGATATTTGATGTACACAGCAGCACAGACTGCTTAATCCCTATTCCATTTCTCAGAATCCTGTTATCCAAACCAGTGCTTTCGATTTAATACAAAGCTTTCTGTGAGGCTGAGAATTCAGTTTGTTTTGTCATAAAGGTACTCAGAATGAGACTGTAGTTATGGTGTTCAGAAATTGGCTTTTAGCTACAGTGGATAAAGTTTCTTTCAGGCATGGACATAGAAAACTGTACGTCATTTATGCAGTTCTTGAATTAGGCATACAATGCGTTGGATTTTCACTTTTGTTCTCCCACTTCAGGTAGCAATAAGGAGTCAGCCACCAGCTAATCTCATTATCTTTGAAAGATGCTCTGAGCTATCAAAATACATGGTCATACAGAACCTTGGTTTAACAGTATTTCATTAGGAATATTCAATTGTTATATTCTGTGTATTTTTATTGATACACTGTGCTGTGGACTGTTCCTCTTTATCAATAGAAAGCCTATTGTTTCCTAAATCTAATAAGAGTAGAGAACCAATTCAGAAAATTCATTAAAAAATTTCTTCCCTCGAGAACTCTTAGTACTCAAATCAACTTCTATTAGAGAAAAATAGACAGTAGAATGAGTGGAGGCAAATATGAAATCATTAAAGATATTCACTGGTGTGGTTGTGAAATTTAGTTTGAAGTTTGTAGGACAGGTAGCAAAGCTCCGCAGCTTTTGTCTGAAATCTTTGGGCAGAATTTCTTTTCTCAGAGATCCCTGTGTTTCACTTTTGTTGTCTTCCAGATGATGGCATCGGGCCTACCTATACTACCAAGACTGGGTCAGGCTTGCCCGTACCACCAGATCTTAGTAGTTTTGTACAAAGTAACCTTTTCAGTAACACTAAGTTGTGTGTGTAGTTGACTGCTTAGGTACTGTTCCTAACCAAGTTGGTACATGACATCACTATGGCAGACAGCAAGTGGCTCTTCACCTAACTTCTAGATGAACAATTTGAAATGCTTGTATACATGTCTGTCCTTCATAATAAACTTGCCTATTAATTCCCTTCATTTTAGTCAGCAGCAACTCTTTTAGTATAAACACTAAGTAGATTTTATTTGTGAAATATGTGTACCTGTATTGTTTCAGCGTGAAACAATTTTTTTTAGGATTTAGTTACTTTTGTGATTAAGTATGTGTACAAGTGTCTGTGTGTGGTTATGTGCAAATGAGTACAGATGCCCACATAGGTCAAGGTAGCATCAGGTTTCTCGAATGGGAGCTACAGGCAGTTTCGAGTTGCCTAAAATGGGAGCTGGGAACTCAGCTCAGCTCCTGTGCAAGAGCAGTGTGTATGCACTCTAAACCGTTGACCCACATCTCTACCCCTCCAAAATGTAGCAGTTTTGAAGTGACACGCTCATGGAATGCTGTTGCCCACATTCGGGGTAGATCATCTTCCTTCAACCAAAATTCTCTGGAAATGCTTGCGCAGACATGCCTGAGGGATGACTCCTTGGCAATTCTAAATCCCATCTTGGTAATCAAGATCAACAACCAACCTTGTGATGTTTCACTTAGAAATACATCACTGTTTATTGCTGTTTTAAAAAGGGAGTTTTAAGTCCAGGTTACATGACACAATTTTTTATTTTTATTTATTTTATTTTGTTTTTTTTTGAGACAGGGTCTCTTTGTGTTAGCTGTCCTAGACTTGCTTTGTAGACCAGGCTGGCCTCGAACTCACAGCGATCTGCCTGACTCTGCCTCCCGAGTGCTGGGATTAAAGGTGTGGCACCCAATCTTTTAAAGGAAAACAAAAAACACAAAACCAAACAAAACAACAACAACAACAACAAATACAACTTCAAAAGCAAAGAAAAGAGGAGTGAGTATAGGAAAGAGAGAAAAATTATAAAAATGAATGTGTCACTAAATGTGGTTTTGAAATATAACCTTGAGTGTATTTAATAAATGTATTTAATAAATACATATTTAATATTCATTCTTTAATGAAAGTTATTCACATTATAGATTTACATTTTTATTTTTTCTAAAGTTGTACTTTAAAAATCGTTGGTCTCACATAACCATACAATGGCATACCTAAGAGCTATTGTATAGTTATGTCTGTACTTCCCCCTTCTCCCTACCCTGAGTGCTAAGGATTGAATCCACACTGCAGTGTGGTAGGCAAGTACTCTACCACTGAGCTACACATACATGCCTCAGCACTCTGGGCTGGCTGGCTGCCTCTCCTTCCCCTTCCTTCCTTCCTTCCTTCCTTCCTTCCTTCCTTCCTTCCTTCCTGACAGATTTCCCCCCCATGGGCAGTTTAAGTGTCAGAGAAACTGGGTCATATGTCCTGTGGACTAATTTGGATTTGGCTGGTTTCTTTCCATATTGTGCCATTTGCCTGGTTCTAATGTTTCCTCCATATTGATAGCAAGATTTAATAACTTGGCTAGCTCTATCATAATGTTTTAGATGTCAGTGCTTCCTAGAGGTACCTGTATTTCCATGGTCCCCACCATGAGTCACTCCTGTCCCTTGAACCACACGGTTAGTTGTTCCACTGTTCTCCTTCCTGCTTCTCTGTTGGATCAGAGGATTTATCCTTAGCCCTGTCCTAGCCTTGTCTTTAAAAAGTCTTTAACCTAATGCAGATGATTTACCCTTATTCATTCCCCTAATGTTAAGCACTGATGATTATTGCCTATATCTGTTAACTGAAGTTATAAACTGTATTTTTTCAGTTTAGTTATTCTATCAACTTATTTATTAGCTGAGCTGTCAAGAACTTTAATCAGTTCCCCCCCCCCCCCCCTAAAATATAGTCCTTATAGAGAAGGCGGGGAAAGTGTTCATTCCCCGCTCCCAGGACTTGGTAATTGACTTGACACTGCTGAGTTCTTTTTCCTTTCATTTTCTTTGTGTGTCATTGTAAATTTGTGGATTTTAGGGAACGTTTGATGCTTAGGACATTTTATTAACATTTTGCAATTAAATTTTGTGTGTATGTATTCAAATCAAGCATGCTTCCTAAATTCTCCTTACTTTTATATATTATTTCCTTAACCTTTGAAATATTTTCTTCTGGAAAATTGTTTCCCCCTTTTTTTTCTTGTTATAGTTCTAGACTCCTGATAGTACTTGTGATGTACCACAGCCCTTCTCTTGCTTTTCACCAGTAAAGATAGGTTGTTTCTAAAGGCTTCCTGTCCTATCAGAATTCTCCAGCTTTCTGTATGTTTTGTTTTATTATTCAGTTTGATGGGATACTTTTCTCTGTTTGTTCCCATAATCATGTGAGTTTCCTACTTTTAATCTCTTAAATGCTAATTGATTTTTTAATGTTAGTTTTTAGTTCCTGCAGTTAACTCAGCTGTGTCTTGAGTTGTATCTTTTTTTTTTTTGTTGTTGAATTTAATATTCTTACATTTTTAGAATTCTGTATTATGTGTTATGAGTTATGCTATTTCTTTTTTCTGTTTGTTGGAAAAGCTTGCAAGGTGGTGGAATTCTTTTTCTCTTGACCATTGCTGGAACTCAGGAATGAAACTTTCTATCCTTGAACAGTTCATATAAGTTTACCTTTTTTTTTTTTCTGTTAAGGATTAAGGTAAGAGAATCTTCCTGGGATGCTAAGCTTATTACTAATTCTTTAATGTTATCTCATGTACATTCTGGATTTACCTTTTCTTCTTTCTCAAGTGTATATTTAAAAAAATGGCTAATTGGACATAACCATACAGTGGTTCACATAAGAGCTGTTCATCTGGCTAATATTTTTGTAGAATAGCCTGTGTTCATCCCCCCTCTTTCTTCCCTCTCTCCTCTCTCTTTCTGTCCCCTCTTTCTCCTTCTCTTCCCCTCTCTCTAAGGTATGTGCAAGGCCAGCCTGGGATATATGATATCTGACTCAAAGAATGTCTTTGAATACAGTTACATTTAAAAGTAAGCTGTAGAGTATACTATTTTATTATATCTTATTTTTCTTATATTTTAAACTGTTTAAATTTGTATGGATTCTAAATCGTGAAACTTTCTGGCATCTTTGAACTAGGTAGGTTCTACATTTGGCTCAAACAGTATTTCTTTCTGAGCCTCAATACTTCATTTGTAATACAGATATCTGCTTCATGTAGTACCCAACAGAGTGTATTTCTGAATTGTTAACTGTGTAAGTGAAGGTTTTAAAATTAACAAAAAAGCTCAGAATTTTTAAGTAAAGTTGGAGTGAGAAGGAGCCGTTGAGTCCACATCCCCAGCTTGTAGAAAATTGAGGCCAAGGAAGCTAGAGAGATGGCCCAGCTTTTCTGTGACCAGTGAGTGTGCAGAACTGACAGTTCAGGTATAGCCCAGGCTTCCAGCTGCTCAGATCGTCGGACTTGCCTGTCTGCCTTCTTCTCATGAAGTATTGGGTCAGTGAGAGGAACTCTGGCTCTTTAGTGACCTAGTTGAGTGTATCTTTCTCACAAGAGTGACATGTGACATCAAAAGGAGAAAGGAATCTTAAGCTTTAGTTTCTTAAGTTACCAGTAATTAAAATTGCAGTCAAAGTAGTTACTGGATCTCCCCCCACCCCACGTCATCTGCACAAAGGAAGCCTTGTTACAGTATTTGAGGATTAAAATTCACTTAATGTAGTGAGGAATAAAGTCTTGTGTGATTGCACAAAATGCACTTGGAATTTACTTGAAATTTTACTTGAAAAAAATCATCGCTCTGGAATAGTTTTACTAAAGGCCTCCCTCCACCCCCCAGACAATGTTTCTTGTAGTCTTGCCTGTCCTGTACTCACTTTGTAGACCAGCCTGGCCTCGAACTCACAGAGATCCCCCTGCATCTGCCTTCCAGAGTGCAGGCATTACAGGAGTGTGCCACCACACCTGGCTTTAGTAAAATCTTCATTTATTATTGTTTGGGAAAATTCACACCAATGGAGATATTTTTTTCCTAGTCAGTTCCTTAGTTTCTCTAGATTCATGTACTACAGATAATTTAATTTTTTCTTCAAATCCTTCAACTTGATACCACTTATGGAAAGGTTTCTTACTAATTGAGCTTTTGAACTATGATGACTTCTTAGCTAGCCAGGAACTCATCCCCCAAATTTCTCTTTATGAACTTTTTCCTCCTTATTTCCCATAAGAATGTCTTTTTTTCCTTTCAAACTCCTCCTTCCAGGAAGCTTGCTGCTTATGAAATCATAAGATTTCTAAGGTCACATTAAAAGTTTTATTGAGGTGACTTTAAAATCACACTGTACAAAATATAAGTAGCATTTTAAAATAAGTTCTGAAAGTTATCTTTAGTCCTATTCCATACATACTCCTTTAAATGAGAGAGAAAATAACATCAAATGCTATTTGTGAATAGTTTGAGTGAAAAGTTTCTTTTTCAATATTTATTTCCATGAGGATTCAGTAAGTCTTTAACAGTATTTTATTGAGACAGGTGTTGAGGGAAAGGTGGATGTCAATTTATATTATATATATTTCTCCAGTTTCCTCTATGAAAATCAGCATTTTCTTTAAAAGACAGTTATTACAGGTGTCACTATAAGGATAGCTTATGCTACTGAAGAGGAGAGCCAGTCTTTTTGTAATGAATGTTCCCTTTCAGGTGTTACAGATGTTAGGTACTGTGCAATCTAACGTGTTTTCTCTGTGTATTACTATTTATTTATATCCTTCCTGTTGTTGTCCATAGAAACCCCTCAGAGTAAATATTGTATGCTAACTTTGTGTTTGAGGATGTTAAATATCATGATAACCTTAAGAGATTAGATGGAGATGACATTCTAGTAAACAGTGAAAGTGAGATTTGAGAACAGTTTTGGCTCCCGAGTTGGTGGTCTTTGTAGTGAAATTCCGCTATCCCTTTGAGGAACTGATGTTGAGGTGACAGGGAAACAGTTGTAAATCTAATAGACATAAATGCTAAGTGAGTAGAGAATAAACAGTATCTGTTAGGGAAGTCAGGAGGCCTTAAAAGATAGAAACGGTACTTTTTCCCCCTTAAGACAGGATAACATTATGTATCCCTGCCTGGCCTGGAATTCTGTAGATCAGGCCAGCCTCGAACTTCTGATCATCTTTTGATTACTGATATGGGAAGAACACTGGTTTGAATTGCTGAGGACATAAAGTACATTTCTTGCTGACAAAGCTCTTTGTGGTAGATGAAAGCTTAAGTGTTTAGATTATGGTAATAGAAGTGGGACTTTAGGTATGTCCACCTACATAGCGGCAGTCCTGAAGCAAAGCTAAGATGACCTCCACATGCTCAGCGCTGTTTTACAAAGGACTTCATTCTAGAGCATTGGAAACCATTTTATGGACATTTGTGATTGAGTTCTGCAGGTAAGAACAATGCAGTGTCGACCTTTTTAACAACTTGTCTTCCCAGGCAAGATCTGCTGATCTAATGTCACCTCGCATCCTGCCCTGTCCATATAGCCTTCTGGAAGGGTGGCTTTTGCACTGTTCCAAGGTGTCGTATGGTAGGTAGAGTTTTTTTGAATTTCCTGTTAAGTGTTATCTGTTGGTAAGAGGTCCAGAAATAAAAGACCATGATAGTATGAATTTAGCAAGCTATAGTAGACTATCATTTAAAATATGCTTTTTACTTCTGATGTTTTTGAATAATAAAATTTATAAAATTTTACTTTATGTACCAAGGTATATCTCTTTATAAAATTGTAAAATGCAAAAGAAAATGGTATCTTTATTTTTATTTTTATTTTTATTTTTGGTTTTTCAAGACAGGGTCTCTCTGTGGGGCTTTGGCTGTCCTGCACTCGCTTTGTAGACCAAGCTGTCCTCAAACTCACAGCTATCTGCCTGCCTCTGCCTCCTGAGTGCTGGGGTTAAGGGTGTGCGTACCACACGCGGCTAATGGTAGCTATTTTTATGCTTGGTAATGAGTGAAGTCTTTTCCTTTTGGGTGAGGTGCTTCTATTATGGAGGTGGTGTACCAGAGTGGAAATAGTGGGAGTTGTGTGAATTAGTAAACTTTAGGGTGTAATTTTTATTTTTGTTGCATTGTAGCACTGTCTTAGTTCATCTTCTCATTGCTTCTGAGGCTAGACAACTTCTGCCCTCCACTAAAATCTACATCCTGAAATTTTGAGTATTCTGTGCTAAACGCAGACCCAGACTGTCCACTCGTGCCTCCATGATTCTTTATTGTCAATGTGTTTTGTTAAATGCTTAGAGTTGTGGCATAAGCAAACAGAAACAGGCTTCCTGGTCATTTTGTTCCTAATTCTTCCTGTATGTTTTAGGAAGTATGTTACTGAATAGTATTTAATGAAATGCCTATTGCAAATTGGTGTTAGTTGAGATGGTATAAAATTATTCAGAGACAGGAAATCAGAGATCTAACAGTAAGTAAGAAAGTGGCGCAGATCTTGACAATGCCTTTATGATGATTAAGGCTAAATTCAACTGAGGCTTCTAAAGAGCACTAAGAATAATAAAAGGCATTTTCACAAATGTTATGCTTGGAGGAAAAACTAGGAAGGTAGCGGGTTATTTCTGAAACTGTAATGATAGTGCTTGCCGAGAAGAATGTCACATTTCCCATCATGTGATCGGTTTTTTATTAAGAAAGTAAGTGTTTAATTAAAAATAGTAGACCCAAGTTATTGAGAGAGAATTAGATGAGAAAGGAACAACTATTTTCAGTGGTCCAGGTAGATTCTACCTCCCCCCGCCCCCCACCATGCCAGTCCTAGGGTTAAAAAAAAAAGTTTTGTATCCATCCCTTGTTCCAGCTCTCTAATCAGTCCTGAAAGACTGACAAGTTGCTTTTTCAAAGTTCTTTGACATGTAGCTGGCATTCAATAAAAAGTTCACACTTGAAAGTATGCAACTTGGTAGATATACATATACATATGTATATACATATACATAATCAATAATCAATATAGCCATGAGCCTCAGAAGTCTGCTCATGCTTTCTGTAAGAAGGGTCTAAAGAACAGTGAGGAGAATGAGGATGCTCTGTTGTCCTGGAGGCAGCATGAAGAAAATGGGCAGCTGTGGCAAATGCTCACTGATCGGCAAAGTGGGTCTAGGAATGAGATAGCTCACTAGATTTAGTAATGTGGAGGTTACTTGTGATTTCGAACAAGCAGATTTGAAGTTATTTTAAAGGAGAAATGGAGAGCAATTCGAGATTGTTAGAAATGTTTTTAGGAGGAGAAAATAAACAGTGAGAGTGAAATAGGGTTGAATATCTTTTATTGTTAAGAGGAGGAAAAACTAGCCAGTGACAACAGTTCATCAAAGCACAAAATGTTCCCATGAATTTCTGAAGTGTTGAGGTACTAAGTGGGGTGAGATTTAGTTGACAAATGTGTGGATTGGCTTGTATAAACCTAATTGGTGCCTAAGCAGTGACAATAGCCACCTGAAAATGTGGACTAGGGAGGTGCTCCTGTGGCCATGGGAGCTTATGGAAGTTGTTTTCTCACATAGCTTCGCTTAATTCTTTTGCTTGGAGTGAGACACAGAAAGTAGAGCCCTTGCTGTAAGGACAAGAGGTGGCTTGAGGTTGAGGTGAGGATCAAGGTGTGAAGTAGAGTGGGAGCTTGGGTGTACCTGGGAGTTGTATGTTTCCCCTGGCAGCATTAAGGGTGCAGGTAAGATCTCTGGTTATGTATGGATTAAAGACACACTCAGCCACATTCAGATGCCAGGTATAAAGAGAGGTGGCAGAGAATTGCACCTAGCCAGGGCTATGGCTTGACTAGCCAAGCATGATGAAACAAACAGACAAGGAGGCTGAAGTGGTTTGCAGGGGAGTGACTATGAATGGCTGTGGGTCAGGCTGAGAGGAGAGGGAAGAAATTTAAAGGCAAAGGCCCTCTGTGTAAGAGATGACTGTGGCTCAGAAAAGGGAGGGAGAGCTTCCAGATTCCCCGGATGCTGGATGTTTCGAAAAGAGGAGTGACTTTCAAGCTTTTTGCCTAGCAGTTGTAAAAGACAGTTGCTGTATGTCCTGTGGCTTACTTATACCTGGCTGATTGTGGCATAGAAAAAGAAAAATTTTAGCAAAATTAAGCCAACCAAGTGTAAATGAAAATCAGCTAAATATTGCTGGGTGTAGTGGTGCATGCAGGGACAAGAGGATCTCTGTGAGTTTGAGACCAGTCTGGCCTACAAGGCTAGTCCAGGGCAGCCAGGGCTGCCTAGTGACACTGTCTAAAACGGGAAGAAGGAGAAAAAGTAAAGTACGGAAAAGAAAAAGTCAGCCAGATCCTTGATGTATTTCCCTTCCTCCTTCCCTTCTTCCCTCCCTCCCTCCTTTCTCTTTCTCTTCCGCCCCCTCTTTCCCCCTTTCTTCAATTATTCAACTCTTTTTTTTTTTTTTATTCAATAAATAAAGACTGAATCCCATGCTTGCTTGTGATCCAGGTGGTACTCCAGGTGACAGAAACTGTACTGAACAAGACTCCTGAGTAACTTGCACTTGGTGCGCACGCGCGCGCGCACACACACACACGCATGTGTGTATATGTAGCTACTGGGAACTAGTTCAGTTGATTGTATACATTTCATAGTTTTAATACTACTTGCCCAGAAAATTACATTATTATGTATGCCACTGTTGAAAAATATTCCAAAAATATTAGAAGTAGGTTTAAGGGGATGGTGAATTAGGATCTGTTTCCTTTTCTGGGCTAGAAACGGTGTTCTGCAGACGGATTATGGAACAGCTTCTAACGCTTAGCGCACATGGAGTGGAAGACATTACTCTCTTGTACACCAGTGTCATGACCTTTAGGTAGTGGTTGAGTATCTGCTCCTCGATCCTCCTCCCCTTGCCTTCCCTTCTACACCTTTCCCTTCCTTCTACCTCTCTTTGAGTCAAGGTCTCAGGTAATCCAGTCTGACCACAAACTCACTGTGTGGCTGAGGTTGCCCTTTAAGTCCTGTTCCATCTCCCAAATTCTGGGATTATAGGCTGCCCTACTGCACTAGGCTCAAATTGTATCATTTTATAAACTTTGATGCTGTCTTCTGCAAAATCTGGAGTAAAACATTTCCTAAGAGAAAAAATTATCGGGGATATTTGGGTTTACATTACTGATAATGAACTAATACGTGGTATGTGAAGAGTCATTAGTGATTAATTATGAACTGCCTTCACTTCTGCCTACTATTTTGAAGCAAAAAATAGGTGTTAGAACTGCATGCATTTAATATCATGTGGAAATGATAGAAAATGTTGTATTAGCAAATGCAGTTATTTCTTAGAGTTCAGTGTCAGCTGTGTTAAGTGTACTTTTTCAGTGTTTCTGCGTGGAAGCTTTGCAGTGCTGTGCCTGCCCTCTTCTGTTTCTCTTCTGTGTGAGTGACTTACACAGGTTAGCAACATTCTAGGAGACGTGTGGAAAGGTCACAAGCTACATTAAAAGTGTTTGCTGTGATATTTTTAATTATTAATAATGATTTTTAGTAAGCTTTGTAGCTCCGCATGTTAGAACTGACTGTGTAAAGCTGTAACATGCTAGGACTTTATGAAACTTCCCCTTTCAGAACACAGACCAAAAATACTTCGTGTTTTTGTGTGCTGGCTGACTTCCTATAGACTGTGCCTGCAGTCTCAGCATACATTCCCCAGATGCCACTGGCTGGGAGTGCATTCTCCTGCAGCTGTACACACGCCCGGCTCCCCCCTCTCTGCTTTTGACAGTAAGATAACTTTGCTGCATAGCACAACTATGTTGTCAGAGAGTGTTCCTCCAACATCAAATAGCTAGCTAGCTAAATGAACACTTACCTTTACAAAACAGTACCTTGTGAAATTGTGCACTTTTGTTCAGTGGCATTTTGAACGAAACTGCTTTTAAAGTTTCTGATTTGAACAGAGGGGAGGACATCCTACTGGGACTCTAAATGAGAGAAGCATGGGAGAATAGCAAAGTAGAAGGATCCAGAGGGTCCTAGAAACCTACAAGTAGAACAATATGATAGGCAGATTTGGGCCCAGGGGTCCTGCTCAAACTAAGGCACCAGACAAGGACAATACAGGAGGTAAACTTTAACCCCCTACCCAGATCTAGCCAATGATCAGAATATTCTCCACAGTTGAGTGGAGAGTGTGATACGACTTTCTCACGAACTCTGGTGCCTCACATTTGACTCTGTCCCCTGGAGGGGGAGACCTGGTGGCACTCAGAGGAAGGACAGCAGGTTACCAAGAAGACTTGATACCCTATGAGCATATACAGGGGGAGGAAATCCCCCTCAGTCACAGTCATAGGGGAGGGGAGTAAGGGGAAAATGGGAGGGAGGGAAGAATGGGAGGATACAAGGGATGGGATAACCATTGAGATGTAACAAGAATAAATTAAAAAAAAAAATTCTGATGTGAAACTTGCTTTCAGAATATTCCTTTGGGGGAATGGGAATATAATTTACTGGTAGGGCACCTGCCTACAATACAGAGGCCCTGAGTTTGAGTGCCAGTATCACACAAAACAGATAAATGAATTTAAATGAATACATTTTTTCCATAATATTCTCTCTTGGTTAAGATTAGGAAACCTGAGTCTTTAAACAGCTCAGGAAATGGAGGGAAAGACATGCTGTAGGTTTGGACAGACTTGGGCTGAATTACAGCTCACTAGCTAAGTAGCCGTTTGCCTTTGGAGAATGCTGTGAGAACCTTGGTTTATTCCTCATGGGAGGAAGTGTGTGCTGACACCAGTTGATAGGAACATCCAAATTAGTCAATAGAAAACCTATTTATGTCACAGCCACACAGTAAGTGCTACATTACTTTTGTTTCTATTGGGTCTCTTTGTAGTTGAGGCCTGTTTGGGTTGGGGAAGATCAAAAGCTATTTGAGTTAGATCTACATAACGTTTTATTTTGATGATTTTTTTCTCAACAATAGTATAAAAGGAAAATTGAATTAGTGGAGATTTAGTATGTTTCTATTGTGGCATTGATAGCTAGTCATAGTGGGCACCTTACCATTCTTGACAATAATAAGTATCTACAATTATCAAGTCATTGTATGCTAGTATGTATAATATGACATGAGCTTTCTAAAATTTGCTGTTACTCTATGGATGAAAAAAAACTAAGGAAAGGAGGCTAAATAATTTTCCTAAAGTTAAGTAACAGTATAAGAATGAATTGAATATTTCATTTTTCCCTTAGAACATCCAATTTTATCTATATTACAGATGATACTAATTTAATTTTATATATCTTTAGATCCTTGGATGACAGAGAAATAAAACAATGAATTGTTCTTGGATTATAACTTGACAGTTACAACAGGTTCTCTTTATGGTATTAGTCATTGCTTGTTTTCATAGTGCCCTTTCCAATTACCGTCATTGTCGTCGTCATCATCATCATCATCATCATCATCATCATCATCATCATCATGGTGTGTGTGTGTGTGTGTGTGTGTGTGTGTACACCCTTGTGCAATAGGATTTCAAGTAGCACTTGCCTTAGATACAGTATAAGAAGAGCAAGTGCCGCTTGCGATCCTACTTCTCAATTATCTTGATTATGTTGCATTGAGTCAGTGAGATTTTTTTATTTTTGGAGGGAAGTTAGAAAGTGATTTGTGTGTTCAAACTATTTTTTGTTAAATTTTTATAACATCTTTGGAAACCATGAGTCAGTGAGTACGTATGTACATGCACCTGGTTGCTTTCTTTTTTATTTTCTTTGCACCTAGTCAACAATATTTCCCATTTAACAGATGGCTCAGTGCTGTAGACAAATACAGTATTATATTCTGGGAGCACTTGCAGCATAAAAGTAAATGAAAAAGAGTGACTGTCTGCATGAATAACTAAATATGGCTAATATGAAGAGCTCCCTTATTTACATACAGTACAGGAACATGTTGGGTAACCAAGAATTAAGTTGTAAAGAGGACTGTACTAGGAAATGAGTCATATTCATATTAAGAGTGTTGAGGTAGAAGCAACAATTCTAGCAACAACGGAAAAGATTAGCAGAGACCTAAGAAGTAGCTTCGGGTGGACGGGGATAAATGGGAAGTGGCTTTGTGTTGCTAGAGTGGGAGTGAAAGAATCAGATAAGAAATTCTAATTTTAAAATGCCATGGAGGTGGGAAGGGGCTGAGTATGCATCTCACAGTTCAATAAAAAACTACTAATCCCAGCACGCGGGAGGCAGCGGCAGGCGGATCGCTGTGAGTTCGAGGCCAGCCTGGTCTACAAAGCGAGTCCAGGACAGCCAAGGCTACACAGAGAAACCCTGTCTCAAAAACAAACAAACAAACAAACAAACAAAACCCCAAAAACTACAACATGTTGAAAAATTATATTGTTAGGGGAACTTTTAACTTAGAGTGAGGAGACACTGTGTTTTTACTGCTAGGGTCAGGGTAAAATAATGGGCACCTTTTATGCCATGTAGTGATCATAGATTTAAAGTTCCAAGAGACAGGCAGTTGGAAGGGGCTGTTAGCAAAGGGTTCTTATTCTTCCTTCAGAATAACACATCACTGTAATTAGATGTAGCTGCATGTGGCTGCTAGGGCCTTTATTCACAAGATCTGTCTTGTTGACTGTCTGACACTCTTAGGTGCTAGGGAATCTGGAGTTCTTCACTGTGTTTGGATAGCACTGTAATACAGCACAGGACTGATGACAGGGCTCTCATTGTCCTTTGTCTTCTGCTGTGTAATGTGTCGCAGTACATCTTGTAAAAGGCCTGGTTTCCATCTGATAATACAGTATGTAGTATATTGCAATGAATACATAGCACTTAAAACTTTTTTTTTTTTTTTTTTTTTTTTTGTGAAGTATCTATTAGTCCTACTACAGGTTGGGTGTCTCATGCTAGATGTAGGGAGAGTTGAGAAAATTCTAGGAATTAAGACTGATGCTGACCTAGGCAGGATATCATGTCATTCATTCCTGTGAGTTTGAATCTGGTGTTTGGGTATATTAGAAAGTGATGTTGGAAAATTGTCCCTGATGATATTAAAATTTGCTGCAAAAGTATTTAGATTGAAATATTTGATTTGATAAATGTTTGGACTGTTCGTGGATTCAATAAATCCAAGGTATTTTTTTTTTTTTTTCTTTCAGGGGTAGTAATTAAGCAAATCCTAACCATGAGATTCTTAAGTAGTCGCCAAGATGCTTAGCTGAGCTCTTGGCCGGGTGTGATGTTGTACATGGTTAGTGGCTCTGTTTCTTATTCATTTCTGCATCAAGTTTACTGACTCCACTTGTATTACAAGAGGGAAATTAAAGGCTGCATTTACTGTTTTAGCACCCTGCCTCCATTTCTTAGGTTTCTAAGGCATGTTCTCTGTGTATATGAATAGACTGGTGACAAAGTGAAGAGTATGATACATACTTTTCTTTAATAGAATCTTTAAGACATTTATCTATTTTTATTTTGTATGCATTGATGTACATTGATTTGCCTACATGTATGTCTGTGTGAAGGTGTTGGATCCTGGAGTTACAGACAGTTGTGAGCCCAGGTTCTGGCAGAGCAGTCAGTGCTCTTAACCGCAGAGCCATCTCTCCAGCCCCTCTTCAGTGGAGTCTTTTTGGCATTATATTTGATGTTTTTCGGGAGCTTTGTATGGTCTGGCTTAGCCAAACAGAGGTGAAACATATCTTTGTGTAGATGGCTTTCAGGCCTGGGATGCCAGCCCTGCCTCTGTCCTTTTCCTCACAAGATTGCCTGAAGATTTCAGTGTGTGATTTTTTCTCTTTATTTCCACTACCATACATGTAGTTTATAGACTTTGTTTGTAGTTTTCTGTGGTGCTGCCGATAGAACCTAGGACTTTGTGCTTACTGCTAGGAAAGCCCTGTCCTAGTGAGTCACATCCTTAGCCTGTAATTTATATTCTGTAATTTACTGTGTTAAATTGTGACTGACATTCTGGGTGGCAAATATGTATCTCTAGATGAAAATAAAACCAACATATCTTATCAAGTAGCTTCAGATAAGTATTAGGAAAACACACTCCCACATTATGTTAGTGGGAAATGCATGTGAAAACAGTGAGATATGCTATGCCCCTCATAGTTTGGCAGACCTTGAGCACTGACAGTACCAACTGTTGATGAAGTGTGGAATACCAGAGACTCATACACTGCTGGTGGACTGGACAGTGGTGTAAATAATGTTAGGAAACAGTTTGGCTTTTTGTTTGTTTGTGTATTTTAAAAAAAGTTTTCCATGAAGTCCAGTTGGTATTTATCCAGAAGAGTTGGAAAATTATTAAGAAAAAAAAAAAAAAAAGCCTACACACAGTTTCATAGCAGCTTTCTTTGTTCACAATAGCAACACTCTGCAGCCAACATGTCTTCCAGCAGGGAGTGGACAGATAAACTGTGCTTGGCTCATCCACACAGAGTGAAACATTTAGCATAAAAGGAAATAAGTTAGTGTGAAAAAACACAAAGCTATGCTCCTATGCATGTGCTTTGTGTGTGTGTGTGTGTGTGTGTGTGTGTGTGTACACAAGTATGTGCCTGAGTTAATATGAGTGCATGCTAGACCTGCAGTGGATGTCAGTGTCTTTCTTAGTCATTATTACATTTTGAGGCTGGGGCTCTCATGAACGTGATGCTTCCGGGAGCCACTGTACTGGCTGGTCAGCAAGCTCCCAGGTCTTCTTATATTTGTCTAACTAGTTCGGATAATAGGTGCATCCTTCTGCTGGGCCCTCATTTTTTTTTTTTTTTTAAAGCAGGGTGCTTAGTCTATGCTTATGCAGCTTACACATTACACATTATTGACTGAGCCATCTCCCTAGTCTCCAGAGTGGAGTTTTAAGTCCATCTTATAGTCAAAAGAAGCCAAACTTTAAAGGTTATGTAATAAGAATCTAAACTATGATAGAAAACAAAACTAAAAAGATCAGCAGTTGCAGGAGTTGCGAGTAACGGATGAGCAAGGTAGAACACTGACTCTGGGAGACAGTCATACTGCCCCATATGTTTTAAGTGTTTCAGTGAATTTGTTCAAACCCATAAAGTGTACAACAATTAAGAGTGAGCTACATAAAGTATGGCCTTTGGATGATAACGTCTTGTCACAGTCTATATATTCATCAATTATATGTGGAGTATTAGAAAATAAAATTGACTAGAGTGAGGATTTGTACTAAATTAGATAATAAGCTGAGTTCTCAAAAAGTTTGTTTTTTTTTTTTGCCATTTTTCTGCAACATTTCCACCCCTAACCTTGAGCTACCCTAGTGTGGAAATGGAACTCAGTGTAGGCAGGTGTCTTACACCCCCCACTCCCCCCCCACCAGCCAGTCCCTTCAGACCCATAGTTCTGACTTTGCTGTGCTTCAGTGATGATAGCCCCAGCTGTCTCCACAGATTCACTTCCTGTTGCTGCACCAACTACACTTGTTAGCATTTCCTTCCTCTAAGTCGGGGAGTAATACTAGCTTATTGGAGAACAAACTGAGTAGTTTCTTAAAAGACTTCTCCAAACATTTATATTTAAAAGCCAATTAATAAGCAATTAAGTAAACAAATAATTTTGAATGCTCCTTGTGAGTCAGATACTGTTCTAGGCAGTGTGGAGAGGAATGATCAAAACAAAGCCTGTGGTTTCATGGCTGCATCTTAGTGTGGGAGTTAGTAAGGAAATAAAGCCATACATAATGCAGTGCATTGTGACCAAAAAGGGCTGTGGCGAAAAGGGAAGCCTGTGGAGAACACAGGGGAGGCTGTGGAGAACACAGGGGAGGCTGTTTGAGATAAGGAAGTGGGGAGGAACGTGTGCCCCGGGATGAAGGGAGTTCCTCAGCCATGGGTATGTCAGGGAGAAAGCCCGTTGCTGGCAGAGGAAACTGCACACATGAGCTTCCTTGCCAGTGAGGGATTATTTATTTTTCCTTTATTTAAAATAGTCTATAGATTTTTTTCTACTAGCTCATCTTCACTTTTTTCCCTGAAAGCTAACAATGCCTATTTTTTAGGCAAGATGAAATACATAATTTTAATTTATTATGTATACTTTATAATATGGTAGGCATTTCTTATTTCTCCTATCATTTTGTTAGTGTAACTATTCGACTCATCTGTTCTTGCCTATATGTCTTCATAGAGAACTTTGAAGAATCGATGCAATGGCGTTTTCACCTTGAAGACTTTATTCCCATGGGCATAAACATGACTTTCTCCTTAGCTGTATACTAAATACAGATGCCTGCCATTGCATGATTATCGAGCTAACTTTGTTTTCACTTATCGTGCATATGTCTCTTGACCTAGAATCAAGCATTTATGTATTTTCTAGATAAATACTTTGTAGTTAGTATTTAGCTTTTAATGTTTATATACATTTAAACCATTTAACAAACGTGGCACCCATTGAGGTAGCTAGTGACAACAAAAGAATAATATGTGTTCACAGTCAAATCTAGGGTAAACTTTTGATACAAACTATTTATCTGTGGCTGTCTCTCATAGTTATGACCAAATACCTGACAGAGGCAACTTAAGGGCTTATTTTGGCTAAGTGTTTTCAGAGGTTTGTTAGTCTGCCACAGTGGAGGAGACATGGTAAGCTGCTCAGGGCATAGTGGCAGGGACTTGGGCAGTGGCTCTTTACTAGCAGCGGCTTGGAAGCAGCGAGCAGGACTAGGGGTAAGGTGTGGATAACTTTTGGTGGCCATTCCTACTGACACAGTCTACCAGCCAGGCCTCACCTTGTGAAGGCTCTGTAGTGTCTCCATAGCTTGCCACCTGTGTGGGAATAAGAGTCCAAATTTAAGCATGTGGGACAAAGTTCTTACTTAAAGTGTGAATTGACGTGTGGTACACGGTCCAAAAGGAAAGTAAGATATGAAAATGTAGGTGTATGTTAGACAGTGGGGATGCCCGTTTCCCACGAGATGTGTGTGCTTTTTGGATCCTTCAGTGGCTTTTTCAGGAAGACACCATCAGTGGTAGAATACTTCTTTTCTGACTCTAGGAATATTTCTGTATTTTGTACTGACACTTGGATTTGGTGTCTTGAAGATCTGGTTAAAATTCCAGATGATATGTCTAGGTAGGTATGATCTTATTAAGCAGTTACTGATGAGTCATTTCCTCTGAAACGTAGGAAACACAGGGTTAGAGATAGCATATTACATTTATAGAATGACATTGGCTTCTAGTAGTGGATAATTCTACCTAGAGGAAATAATTTTAATTCAGATGAAACTCAATGATTTTATTTTTCTTCACAACAATTTAATGCTTCAGATGGAACATTTGGCATTGAATACAGGAAAACAAGGTGGGATTTAATGCTGTTGTTGATCGAGTAGGCTGTCTTATTCTGTTGAAGCTGATTCCATTTTCCTCGATGCCAAGTGCTATAGGCGCAGAGAAAAGAAAAGAATGTTGAGTGTATGAAACTGAAAGGATATATTGTGCTGTCCTGTGTTTAACAGAAGCCGAAGGCTCCATGGAGAGAGCATTTTTCTTGTGGTATTGAGTGCCCAGCACCAGGCAGAGCCTAGCTATTGTGGGCCTTGTTTAAATGAACAAGTGACTCTCTTTAGATAAGAAACATATTCCAGGTATTGAGTACGCCATTTTCACTAGTGCGATTTGGGAGCTAAGGTCTGTGAAATACTGGCAGAGAAGAAGGATTTCAGCTGTCATGTTTGAAACCATTGCACTGTAGTCATTGTAGCCATGGATCTTATATAGCAGACTATGTATTTTAAAATAAATTAAGTCAGCTAGTCTGCTAAGTTACCTGGAAACAACTGAGAAATATAAAAAGAGTCCTTAGAGATGGCAGTCGAATGAAGAGCTCATGACTGTTTCATTTGCAGGTTTTAAGCAATACTTGAAAGTAATGGTATTCTCTTAAAACACAATACTGCACATCAGAGAGTCCACAGTGTGTGTTGGGAAAGGCACATATGCCATGGTGTTATGCATTGTCAAGGTCAGAAGAAAACTTGGTGGAGTTGGTTCTCTTTCATATTTTAGGGATCAAAGCCAAGTTGAGGATAGACTTTGGGGTGCCAGAGGTTCAAAATCAGGGCACTGGGTTTGTTCAGTGAGTGTGCTTACTCACTGAACTGTCCCATCTACTCTAAAGGAAATAGTTATTCTATGTGGAAAAGTGAATCACTTCTGTCATATTACAGCTCTATCTTTCATAACCCTCATACACAAGAGCTGTCTTCATTATGTACCTGCTCCGTTTTAATTCCTGTGGTTTTGCTGTGGCAGTTTTCTACTACCATGTCTCGCAGCCTTGACTTCATTCCATTTATTTTACCTTGTCACCGGAGTGACCTTTTATGAGTCTGATTGTGCTTGTCCCTTATTCAATCCCCTTACTGGCTTCGCTTAGTCCTTAGGATAAGGTCCAAATACCCTAGTACAGAAACTGAGAGGTTTGGACATCTAACATCTTGACAGCTTCCTGCCAGTGCCTCACCTCTTTTCCTATGCTCTGTCCTCCACACCCAGGAACCCACTTGCATGTCTGATGTCACTGAGCATTTTCTTCCAGCATGCTTTTCTTTCCTCTCAAGGCAATCAGCTATAGGGCATTTTGTCTTTGCTAAGTGCACTTCTAGAAAAATAGGATGACTTTCTTTTGTAGTCTGGAGTAGACTATCCACTTTTCCATAACCTACTATTTTAATGCACTTTGCACTGTTGCTGTAACAGAATGCCATAGAACTGGCCATGTATAAACAATAGAAATTAATTTCTTACAGTTTTGGAGGCTAGAAACATGTGATCAGGGAGCTGGCATGTAGGTACAAGAGATCTATTACATCGAATTGTTATGGTGGAAGAAGAAAGGGTAAGAGAGCATGAGATAGGAAATGGAAGGTGGGCAAGTGATGGCAAAAGAGCAAAGTCACCCTCAATTGTTAGCATTAATCTTTTCCTGAGGGTGTGCTTTCATAACCTAACACCCCTGGGTAGGCCCCATCCTCGGTACTTGTTACACTGGGGAATATGTTTCAAATGCAAGGCTTTTTTGGGAGGGCATATTCAAATCATGACACCATATAGCAAATGTTCCAACAGTTCATAATGTAGGAATCCACATGCCTTTCTTACTAGATTACAAATTTTAAAAAGTCTATGACATGGGCTGGAGAGATGGCTCAGTGGTAAACTGTTCTGCTCTTCCAGAATCTTGAGTTCAATTCCCAGCAACCACATGGTGGCTCACAACCATCTATAGTGAGGTCTGGTGCCCTTTTCTGGTGTGCAAGCATACATGTATATGTAATAAATAAATAAATAAGTAAATCTTTTTTAAAAAGTATACAACACTTTTTAATTTCTAATGACTGCATTGTCTTTTTAATTTCTTTTTCTTTCTTTTTTTTTGAGACAGGGTTTCTTTATGTTATCTTGGCTGTTCTGGACTCACGTTGTAGAACTAGGCTGGCCTCTAACTCACAGCAATCTATCTGCCTCTGCCACCTGAGTGCTCGGATTAAAGGTGCATGCCACCACGCCCGACTTGTCTTTTTATTTTCTAACGTATACGTTTCTTTTTATGGCATAGAAGTTTGTGATCTAAAGTATGAAGCATCAGAATGAATCAGATCTAAGATATACTCACGACAGTCCTAGCTATTGTGAACTTGTGATAGATGAAGAACAGTCTCTGCTCTGATTGCGTGCTTAGCAATGTGGGCAGAGTGATATATAAAGCAGCCAGAGATTAGATGAGTGCAGCATAAAGTGAGGTTTTAGGTACATTTCTGAAAATATAGATGAAAAATTTCAAAAATTTTAACATAGCCGCTTTTTGCTTTCTTTTTTCTAACTGCTTGGCATTGCTAGAATGTCTGTAGCCTTTACCTACTCATCTTCTATTTTGCTAGAATATTCTAGGATGTTTTTCTCTTGTTCATGGTGACATTTCCAGTGCCTAGCACAATAGGTACATAATGGTTGACATTTTTTAAATTGATAAACTGGAGTTTGGAGATGGAAATGTGTATTACATAGTACTTTTTAATGAAATACATTCAAATAAATAATAAATCTTAATTATAATCAGTCAAGTAATTGATTCTGAGATAGGATCTTGCTCTGTAGCACTGGTTGTCCTGGTGTTAGTTAGCTGTGTAACCCTGAATCATACCAGTTCTGCCTGTATGACCATGCCTGGTACAATTTTATCTGTGCGTGCATTTTCCAGGTTATATGTTACTCTTGATTATTTTTGATTACCACCCCCTCACTCTTCCCCCAATTATTAGATTTTTAGCAAATCTTAGTATTTTAAATATTTGACAGTTTGGTGGTCAACCCAACTTTTGATGGCTAAACCATCTTTCCAGCCCTGATTTTATTTTGATAGAGTCTCACTATCTGGCTGCCATGGAGCTCACTGTATAGAACAGGCTGGCTTTTTTTAAAATTTAATTTTTATTAATTTTTTAAATGTTCATTTATATTATTACACATATACAATAAACTACCTACAGCAAGAAGAACCAATGAACAGTCAGGAATTATATAAATGTTATATTCTTAGTGTTTTGGCTATTTGTATTTGGCAGCCTTGAAGAAAATATCTTTCCTATCTTGGTGCGTCTAAAATTCTGAATGTAAATCAATAACCATCATATCTCACCATTATCAACTTAAAACATTGATCTAGACCTAAAACCATGTTAACTCCTAGAAAATTAACAGGCTGGCTTTCAAGTCACAGAAATCCACCTGTCTCTGCCTCCTGAGTGCTGGGATTAAAGATGTGCCCCACCACAGCTGGTTTTTAGCGTGTACTGTTTTTTTTTTTTTTTTTTTCCCTCTCTAATTAAAAAAAAAAAAAAAAAAGTGTGGATGTTTTGCCTGCCTGTTCTCTGGACATCACTTGTGTGCTTGGTTCCTGCAGAGGTCAAAGAGGGCTCTAGGTCCTCTGCAGTTGGTGTTACTGATGCATATGAGCTATCGTGTCAGTGCTGCGAATTGAGCCCAGGTTCTCTGGAAAAGCAACAAGTACTCTTAACCACTGAGCCACATGTGACTTGTAATTGTGCTTCTCATTTTCTAGTTTTCTTTTCTCTCCTCTTTTCTTACAATATTAAAGAAAGTAAAACTCTACTTTGAATTAAAACTACAAAAATATTAAATTACTAGGGTATTTTTTCAGATTATAAGTTGGAACATGTAGATATCTGGATTTGAATTATCATTTTAATAACTTGTGCGTTTCAGGTACTTCTCTATAATTATTTTTTCTAAAAATACCAAAGTAAATATTCTATTACTACAGTAGACTTTGGTAAGCATCTGGCCTATTTGCTTTATTTTACAGATGAATGAGATAGCTAAGACCATTGACAAGTGACTTGTTCAAGCAGGACCAGATTCTAACAGTTAGTGAGATAACCATACTATGGCAATCTTACAACTGATACTAAACCTTCAAGTCACTGATTGCTAGGAATACCTCAGATTCTACTGATATTATAGTTTAAAATACAATTTTAATGATTTAGTAAAATAATAGCAATAAGTCTACCAATTTTACAGTCTCCTGATAAGTCACATAGGATGTGAGTTAAAAATACAGTGCTGTCCTATCTTGGATTATAGGCTTTTATTAGTCATATCATCAGAAGAGACCTTTCATCTACCTGGCCTTAAGTCTTAGAAGGCTCTCATAAGGTGTATGCCCTCTAAATAGTGCTTCATAGTTTATTACATTATTTTATTTTATTTTTCAGACTGGGGATGAAATCCAATGCCTCATGCATACCAGGGTTTATGTAGCCTTTGATCTTTAATTTTTGACAACTTGAATATGATGCTCTATTTATTTGCTCTTGGAAGGGATTTAGCCAACAAATGGATATTGAAGAAAGCATGAGAAATAAGATTTGAAGAAAGTCTCTTAAAAATCTTGTTGACAGTAAAATGTATACATTTGAAAAGCCAGATAGACATACTCTTGGATTATCATAAATTGAAAACTGTTCTACAGTTCCCTTCCTTACTTGTTTTGAATGTTTCTGGAACCTTTTATTTTAATTAAACAGGGTTGTACAAAAGTAACACTATCTAGTCCATGTTAATTTTTCTTTTTAATATGAGGAAATATTTTTCTTCAAAAATATTGGATACAAATTGGATACAAATATTAGATACAAAGATGAGGAAATGTTAGCTAACCAAGATGTCTGTGCCTATTATTAATTATATTACTTTCATTCAAGCTTGTTTATTTTTATTTATTTATTTATTTTATGAATTTATTCATATTACATCTCTATTGTTAGCCCTTCCCCTGTTTCCTCCCATTCTTCCCTCCCTCCCACTTCTCTCCTTCTCCCCTCCCCTATGTCTGTGATTGAGGGAGACCTCCTCCTCCTATATATGCTTTTAGAATATCGAGTCTCTTCTTGGTAACTTGTTATCCTTCCTCTGAGTGCCACCAGGTCTCCCCATCCAGGGGACGTGGTCAGAAAAGGGGCACCAGAGTTCGTGTGAGAGTCAGATCTCACTCTCCACTCAACGGTGGAGAATATCATGTTCGTCGGCTAGGTCTTGGTAGGGGTTCGAAGCTCACTGCCTATATTCTCCTTGGCTGGTGCCTTAGTTTGAGGAGGACCCCAGGACCCAGATCTGCCTGTCATAAAGTTCTTCTTGTAGGTTTCCAGGACCCTGTGGGTCCTACTATTTCCCCATTCTTCCATGCTACTCTCGCCTAAAGTCTCAATAGGACGTCCTCTCCTCTGACCCACTTTCTTGGTAAGTAAAGTTTTTCATAGTACGTATCCCTTGGACTAGTGTTTTGATATAAGTGAGTATATACCATTTGTCTGTTTTTGCTTCTGGGTGAACTCACTCATTATGATAATTTCTAGATCAATCCATTTGATCACAAATTTCGGGAATTCCTTGTTTTTAATAGCTGAGTAGTATTCCATAGTGTAAATGTACCACAGTTTCTTGGTCCATTCTTCTACTGAGAGACACTTAGGCTGTTTCCATGTTCTGGCTATTATGTATAAAGCCAAGCTTGTTTATTTATTATCATGTTAGAATATATTCTGGTGAGGCAGAAGTTCTTGGTCTTAGTCTGAAGTCTGACGTTTTTCCTTTTTAATTCTATCTAGCTGTAGCCTGTGCTCTAGCACGGTGCGTTAGTCATTGCCCTCTGCTCTGTTTCAGATCCCTGTATGGCGCTGAGCCCGCCATGCTTCACGGAGGAAGACAGGCTCAGCCTGGAGGCACTTCAGACAATACACAAGCAGATGGATGACGACAAGGACGGAGGGATAGAAGTGGACGAGAGTGACGAAGTAGGTGGAGCTCCTCGCCCAGGAGTTGTCTTCAGCCTCCAGTTCTTCCCTAATTCTTACAGCACTTAGTTCCGCTTACAGTAGTCTTTAGTGCCTTTAGCTTCTGTTTGCTTTAAAAAAACTTTTAAAAACTGTACCTTTGCTTGCTGTATTTACATGGCTTTTCTCACTTTCTTTGCTTGCTTTGCTCACTACCCCTCGTCCTCCTTTCTGTTTCCTTCCTGTTGTGATTGTGACTTCACAGATTGGTAGTTGTGGATTTTTTTTTTTTTAATTTTTAAGATTAGGGTATGAAATATAACTTCTGGGTTCTAAATCTTTAACCATAGCTAGGTCTCTAAACATGTGGATTGCCTTGTGCTTCCTGGTTACATAAACATCTTGTCATAGTTGTAGGTTTCTCAAATACAAGTCCTTCTCTGACCGTGTCACTACCCAGTGTTGTTCTGTTAGCGACAAATAGTTACCTTTCATGATTTCTCTTTCTGTATGCCTATCCTCTGGATAGCCCTGCCCATCCAGGAGGGAGTTATTACTGCCTGGCAGCTGGTTTCCAAGTGGTAGCACTCCAGGAGGTTCTTGTGTGGGTACTTATCATGCCTCTAGTTGACAGTACAAGCTAGTATCAGATTGACAAAGGCAAGCCATGTGGGTTAGCACAGGTTTAGGTGGGAAAGGATTATGGCTGCCTCACAGTGCCAATCTCTGAAGATATTACATAGTTTCGTTCTTCCTTTTTCTCCCTCTAAACTCTCCCAAGTACCTGCTTTTTCAAATTCATGACCTCTTTCTTTAATTGTTATGTTTGTGTGTGTTTGTATCATATATGTATGTGATGTGTGTTTGTGTGTATTTGTGAATACATAATACAACTTGATTACTCTATATGAAGTGTCTTGTATGTATGTTTTCAGGGCTACCTATTACGTAGTGATGGCCTTCCCTTGAGAAGACTGTTTCTCCTGCTCTCAGTTTTCCTGTTGGTCTTTGTCTAGGATTGAGGCCTCATGGACTTGTTAGCCTGACAGCATGATTATTGCTTTCCTTGTTCATCTTACGTTTGGGCAGTCATGTTGGTGAGACTTCATGAGTGTACCTTCTGACATTTCCAGGAGATGTGGTTTCACAGCAGACTCACCATTCCTGTGGAGTAGTATAGTCCTCACCCTTCAGCAAGGAAACTACATTACAGAAAACCACAGTGGATCAAAATGCAGTTTTATAATTATTTTTTTAATTAAAGTATCTCATTGAAAAAGTAAATAATTCTGTAATAGGCCTCTATTAGCCATAATTAGGGTATTTCATGAGTTTAATAAGAAATCATAGTAAAGTATTTTAATTTCTTGTAATTTGGGAATTGTAATAGTACATTTAAAAATTCAGAAATAGCATTTAAAAATTCTGATAAAAAACTTTTTCTCTTTCTTGTTTTGTAGTTGGTCTTATGAGAAAGCATTGATCAGTATAGTTTCTATTCATTCATTTAATTTGGACCTAATATTTGAGGGCCTTCTGTATATCAGATGTCCAAATAGATTCTTGGAATAATGGATGGGTAACAAAACAGATGAAATCTGTGCCTTTGAGCTAACAGGGCTCTTGCAGGGCTGTGGGAAGACACATTTAAGAAACTCGGTGCTTAACTGGGGAGAAGGGATCAGGGCAGGAAGATGGGGGAGGCTGTATGTAACTCAGGCTCTTCTTCACGAGCATCAAGTGCTCCTGACTGCTGAGCCATCTCTCCAGCCCATTTGCATTTCATCTTGGAAGTGATGTTCCATTGTCTTTCTTTTAGCCTGCTTGCTGGAACTTAGATACTGTCCAGCTGACCCTCGCAGTCGTGGTCAGGACATGAATGGGAAGATTCTGGACTACCGGGGGCACCTTGGGTGCTGCTTACCACAGCTTGTTCCTGTCTTCTGCTGAGTAGAGACATTCAGTAGGAAGTTTCTCCACATGATTATAAAGCGTTGAAGTAGTAAAATTGTCACTTCTTTCAAAAGGCTTCATTTTAAAAATGATACATAATCACACTTTTCAAGGTCAACTCTTTAATAGGATATGTTTAGAATTTTAAGGCATGATGTGTAGTGTTTTGCAGTGAATGATGGCTTTAAATTACATGTGGAAATATGTTAGAATACTTTGAGGATTACCTGGCATTCTTCTAAAAGGAAAAGCAGGGCAAAGATGAGGTGAATAAAGTAGATAAATGAGAAATTTTGCTTCCTGTTTAGAAATTACTGGTCGTTACGCTGGGTTCGTGTATTTCTGTTATTGTGGTACTGGGCTTACTCATGAAGTGCAATGTCAATTGAACATTTACTGTTTGTTTTAGAGTGTAAAGACTTTATCTTACTAAAGGATGGGACACTCCTAGAGGCACTAAGAATGAAGAACATGCTATTATTATCTGATTAGATATATCATAGAGGTTGGTCCATATGGCAAGGTCACCAGCTACAAGTAATAGAATGAGGGTTTGTAGTTCAACCTGAGCATTTAATTCATGTTACTGGCTCACAGTCTGTGTTGTTTTTCTGTGATGATGTGTATTATTTTTTTTCTAAAAGGATGCCATTTCATGAATCGGCATGACAAGGAACTTTCTTTAATTCAGAGTATTTTATGAGTCTAGTGTATTGAAGCTCTATTTTTAGCATAAGCAGCCAAAAACTGCTTGTCTAGTGAATAGAGTTTTTTAAAGGTAGGCTCAGTGATATTGTTAGTGTGATACTAACCTGCTGTAGTATCTGTGGTAGTTCAAGGGCAAAGTGATTGTTTAGTGAGTGACAGCATTGTTGTTTGTTTGGTTTGGTTTTACTTTGCATTTATTGAACTTTTCCTGGTGGGAAATCTTGGCTATCACTGTTAAACAGAGTACCTAATATGCATTTCATGGTGTTTTCTTTTTTTAAATGCATCAAAATTGAGAAGTCAGATTGTGGCCTGGACCCATATGTAATCACAGTGGCCTATGGTCCTAGGATTTGGGACTGCCTCCCGGAAGCAGCCAGCAGCAATGTATACCTTCCTGCAGCAGGACAGCAAGACCTGAAAACAAAACTTAGTTTAGCAATACATTCTTAAAATGGATTTTATTCTTTTTAACTTTAATTTCTTTCTTTTTTAGGATTTCATACTCAGGTACTGTATGTACATCATCTTAAGCTTTTTTCTCAACCTGTACCTCTTCTCATCCTCCCAGTCTCTTTCAAATTAAAGACTTCATCTTTAATCTTTAATATTTCTTTAATATTGTTTTACACACACACACACACACACACACACACACTTGCTGAGTCCATTTAATATTGTCTGTGTATATCTACTGGGGGAGCTGCAGAGTGCAGGATAATGACATTGTAAAGATAATGACATTGTAAAAAAAAAAAAAAGCATTTTGTGCCTATAGCCCGTTCATATTTAAAAGAAAATGTTACCATGTCCTGAAAGACGTTAGACACAAGAAATGACACACAGAAGCAGCAGTTAGACCTAAGTGGCCCTTGGGTATCAAGTGAGGTGTCATGGAAACTAGAAAAAGCTGGTCCACCATCACATCAAAGTCAGCAGAGCTCTGTGCCTCAGGTGGATGGTACAAAAGCCAAAGGGTTATTAGCCTCTAGAAGCCTTCAGGTTTTTTTTCCATATTTGTTCTTTAAAACAAAAAGTCTTATTGACTATAAATATTAAGAGAGCTTAGAATAATATTGATAAATCACTCAGTGCCCCTGATAGCAGTGCAGTAAAGAACCCGAGGCTGACGGCCGCTTTGCCACCTGTACATCACCAAACTACTTTGTTGTTGCACCTCTGCTGTTATAGTAAGGAATGTCTGCGTATGCACTCTCAGATACATTTTAAAGAAAGATTTATTTATTTATTGTCATACATACAGTGTTTTGCCTGCACTGTAGAAGAGAGCACCCGATCTCACTATAGATGGTTGTGAGCCATTATGTGGTTGCCAAGAATTGAACTCAGGACTTTTGGGAGAGTAAGCCGTGCTCTTAACCTCTGAACTATCTCTCTAGCCCCCAGATGCAGTTTTAAATACCTGTATTTAAATAACATTGCATATATTAGATATTAAAATACGAGATACAAGTAAACTTCTTCTCAGCTGCATTAGATTGTGTGCCCCTTTGTACACTCTGAATAACTCTATTTGGAGGTGTCTGCACTAATAAGCTGTGAAAACAAGTTCACACTCTGTGCCACATGGCCTGCTCTGCATTTTTGTAAGAACAGACAAGTCTGAGCATTTTTACTGAAGTGCATTCAGAGGTACTGCTGTGAGTGCATATTTCCTAACCACATAACACATGAGCTTCTGATGCTGATATCTATCTATGGTACCTGCAAGGAATGGCAGGGCTCAGTTATCTCTGTGCAGATTTAGAAAAGCAGGAGATGTGTGCGCCTGAAAATTTAGATAGTTTTCTAAGGGAGGATGTAACTTTTTCTTCTAACATTTAATGTGTCTGGTTTTATGTTGCAATCTTTATCCACTTGGACCTTAGTTTTGTGCAGGGTGATAAGGGTCTTTCTGTCATCTTAAGCAGTGCTTCCAGCTCACTATTATGAAAGTCTGACAAACGATGCTGCTTCCTGTTGTGATTTTTGGTTTTTTGTCAGATTGCACCATGAATTTTTCTTTGTATTTTCTATGAAAATATGGATGTAGAATTAATGCAGAGAAGAGCTAGGTTTATATTTTTCTGGGGAAAAACCTTTGCTGTTTTTGAAGTAAGATGGTTGAAAACCTAGATGATGAAAAGCCATTATGTAAATTACTGACTCAGATTTTAATGAATTGTTCTACTGTTTTTATAGTTGTATCTAAACATTTTAATTTAAATTGTAAAATTTCTACCCCGCTCCAGTATTTAGTTGCGTATCCAGCGTTTTAATGTGTTATCGTGACAGTTGTAGCACTCACCCACTTACTGGACTTTCTCCTGTATCTTTGGGATTCCAGCTCATTTGCCAACTATCTCTGAGTAAATGGCATGAAAAGAACTGATGCTCTGGCAGTTTTCTTCAGGGAAGCAGGTTTTAGAGTCTGTCTATGCTCCAGTGCAGGGCCTCGCACCCACGCACTTACTGGTTTCATAGCGCGGAACCAGTGGCTTAAAAAAAGCCTTCATGAGGTTGAGGTTGGGAGAGAAGAGTGGTGGGAGACATATGGAAGGGATTGGAGTGCATTAGATCAAGCTTGTGTGTGAGTGTGTGTGTTTGTGCAATTCTCAAATAATATATTTAAAAAGAGAAAGAACTGATTTTCCCAGAGCTTTTCATACTATATGTATGTTCTTGAAAGCGATTTCTGTAGGAGTGAAAAGATTCTGTGTCACCCAACCATTTGTTTCCGTTTATGCTATCTTAATCTCTAGCAGAATTCTGATTTATTCCAGCAGGCTCTTTCTTGAAGCTGCATTAGTTATCGGCTATTTGAGAAGCTCCTTTAGTATTTCATCATTGAGTTTCCCGTAGACTAAGTTGGCCCTTCTGGTTACGATGGAACTTAGCCACCATTGTATGTATAATTTTTGTGAAACAATGGACTTAAAATGGCTACATATAAACTCAGAAAGAGTGGATATGAGATCTGTCAAAGAATCAAGAGCTTCCAGACTCATTTTTCATGGCAGAGAAGAGTAAACATTCAACTCAGTACATTTACCTCTTTCTAGGCATGACAACCTTGCTTTAAACTAGGAAATCGTTTTTGTTGCCTCTCAGGTTCTTTCAATTTAAATCAAACCACCTACTGATTATACAGTTTCATTTAAAAAAATCTCATATTTCTGTTCCATTAATTTTTAATTTCCCTCACTTTCGCACCCGACATGTTACAGCCTGGCAGGGGCAGAGCAGTGGGAGTGAGTTGGGGCTGTGCATCTGGCCGTGACAGTTGCAGCCTGTCTGTACTGCTGGTCCTGTTCCTCTCCTCCCCCTGAGGATGCTCAGGACCACAGCATGGCATTGCACTTACATAATACAGCTCTGGAGAGTTTAGCACACTTTTACATATTGTTTCATTTTCTAGAAGATGTCAGAATCTCAGTGTTTACAGACCATATTCCACAAATGAAGCCCAAAGATGCCTTGGTGTAGCATGGTCACCGTTAGTCTTGTATTGTTGTTATTATAGAGTGGCAATAGAGGTCTTCGTTCAAACTTGGGTACTTCTAAGAGCGAGGAACAGTACTATTAATAATTATACCAAGACAGCAGGTGTAAATGTAGCCTCTCTAGATGTAAACATAGCCAGGGCCATGTTATTACATGTACCATACAGATAGTTGTAATTCTGCTTTCTGTTGTACTTAATTTAATTCATCAGTGTTTACTCCCTTCCTAAGTTGTTATAAGTTCATCTAAATATCGAGCCATACTTTGTACTATTAGGATTTATATGATTACTCGGAACCTTTTCATATGGTTCAGTTTTCTTTAGTAACATGAAAAACCTATGCAGGAATTTAAGTGTGTGTGTGTGTGTGTGTGTGTGTGTGTAGGTCTGTCTGTGCATGTCTGCAGACATACATGCATCTGTGTGAGCATATGTTTAGCGGTCAGAGGAAATTTAATTCTAAGGAGCCATCCTCTTTGTTTTTTATTTTGAAACAAAATGCGCTATTGGACTAGAGCTCACCAAGTAGGCTAGGCTAGCACCAGAGGTCCACTTATTTCTTCCGTCCCTGCATCAGGATCACAATTGCAAGCTACCATATGTGGCTTTTGTTATGTGGGTTCTGGGGATCAAACTCAGAAAGTTTAAATTTGTTTTCCCTTCCTAAAGTTGCCACTTTTGAATTCTTTAGAAGTGATATAGCTACATAATGTTTTGTGTAGCAAAACACTATTCATTAACCCTTTCATAGATTTTATAATTTTGTAGTTTCTTAGATTTCCCAAATGTATTTTTGTTCTTTCTAAAAATGTCTCTTCTTTATTGAGGTCTAATTGGTGTATGTGCCGTGTGTGTGTGTGTGTGTGTGTGTGTGTGTGTGTGTGTGTGTGTGTATGCATATATATATTCATGCTAATATGCAGCATGATTTGATGCACCTTATACATATGTCCTAACACTTCACTTAAATACTGTTTGGAATAGTATCGTGATTATTTTTAACGTTTTGATTTTTGTTTTATTCTCATTGTTTTAAACTTTATTTTCTTGGCCCTATAAGAGTTTAGTAAATGTGCCTGATATTTGATCATTCAGTTAAACATAATACCCCTAATACTTTGAAGTTCCTGTGTTACATGTGGTAGGGGATCACCATCTAGGTGGTCATATGATGTTATAACTGTTTAATAAAAGGTACATTCTGGCACATTACATACTAGGAATGTGAATGAATCATGGAAATGGCCTGTGTCTTAGAGAAGATAATATCTGCCTGTTTAGGGCGTGCCACGCAAAGCTTGCTGTAGAGCCTGTGCTGGGCCTTATGAAATAAATGGCCGTAGTGTTCACAGGCTTGGCTGACACGCAGGACATTCTATGATGTGGAATCAGGATGCAGACATAGCAGTCAAGGAAGAGTGATGTGCCGAGTTTTCCCAGGGAAAGACCAGAACTGCAGAGTGCTGGATGTCACCTCTTCATTCTTTCAACCTGCTTTAGTTTTTTGCACCTTCAGTGTAGGTACTCTGTAGGATGTTTGTTGTTAGGCCTCTTTCCCTTTTTAGTTTCTAGAAGTTTCATGCTGGCTCCTGGATTTAATTATCACTTCCATGTATATTAGATTTGGACATCTCTCTAGAACAGTGTTCTCAGTCTTCCTAATGCTGCGACCCTTTAGTAATGTTCCTCGTGTTGCAGTGACCCCCAGCCATAAAATTAATTTTGTTGGTACTTCGTAGCTGTAATTTGATTGTGTTATTGCATTCTAATGTAAATGTCTTACATGCAGGATAACTGTGAAAGGGTCATTTGACCCCCAGAGGGGTTGCAACCCATAAGATGAGAAACACTGATTTAGAATTTTCCTCATACATTTGATCTGGTATAATTTCCAGCTCTTTTGCTTAGATGCCAGCAAAGCACATGTTTTCACTTGTTTTCTTTCCTAGAAGTCTTAGGCTGATTGAATCACTGGCTTAAAGAAAACATTTCTTATATTTTGGTTGTGAGTCTAGCCTTTAATGGCTGAACCATCTCTCCAGCTAACCTTGTCTACATACAGATTGAGTTCTAGAACAGCCAGGGCAGGGCTACACAGAGAAACCCTGTCTCGAAAAAGGGGGAAAAAAAAAGAAAAAAAGAAAAGAAAACAAATTCTTTATCCTCTTTTAGTTGGCTGTTCTTCTCATCCATTTATCAGCTGACTTAGTTTTGCTCTCATGTCACAGTGTCATCCCTGCCTTCTAACTTCTCAGGGCTACTGAGATGATTATTATGTTGTTTGTAGCTGGCATGGCCATTGCAGTCTTCCATTTAAATCTATCTTAATAAAAACACATAGAGTGTAATACATGGTTGTTTTCTCTCCTGTTTAAAACTTACATCAGACCATATCTTGGGTGGTCTCAAATTTCCATGCATGTCACAATTGCCAGAGGACTTTTTCCAGCACAGATGGTTCGGCCCACACTGTTTCGTATTCAATAGGTCTGATTGAGGTTCTAGTAAGTTCTCTGGTGATACTGATCCTGCTGGTCTAATAGACATGCTGAGACCCACAGCTGTAGTCTTCCAATATAGTTTAGGCTTCCTAGCTTGGCGTTCATGGCCTTTTATAGTTAGCACAGTCTGCCTGTCTGTCTAGTTGTGGTCAGTTACTATACAGCTTCCTCCACACTCTTTTTGCCTTAACCAAGGTGAAGTATTAAGAGCTTTTTGTATACAGCTTTTATTCTTAAGCCCTGTGCTAGATAGTTTTATGTCAACTTGACACAAGCTAAAGCCCCCTGAGGAGGAGGGAGCAGCCTGGACTACAGAGCAAGTACTAGGACAGCCAGAGATGCACAGAGAAAGTCAGTCTCAAAAAACCAGGAAATAAAATAAAATAAAATAAAATGCCTCCTTAGGATCAACTATATGCAAGTGTTTAGAGCATTTTCTTTTCTTTTCTTTCTTTCTTTCTGTTTTTGTTTTTGTTTTGTTTGTTTTGTTTTGTTTTGTTTTGTTTTGAGACAGGGTCTCTCTGTGTAGCCTTGGCTGTCCTGGACTCACTTTGTAGACCAAGCTGGCCTCGAACTCAAAGTGATCCACTGGCCTCTGCCTCCCGAGTGCTGGGATTAAAGGCGTGCGCCACCTCTGCCCGGCTAGAGTATTTTCTTAATTAGTGATTGATATTTGAGAGCCCCGCCCGTTGTGCTGGAGGTCCTGGGCCCTGTAAGAAAGCAGGCTGAGCAAGCCCCAGGAAGCACGCATTCCTCCATGCCTTCTGTGTCAGCTCCTGTCTCCAGGTCCCTGCCTTACTTGAGTTCCTGCCCTCACTGCTTCTTTTTGATGCTGAACTGTGGTGTGGTAGCATAAGCCAAGCAATTTGTCTTCCCCAAGTTTCTTTGGTCTTGATGTTTCCTCACAGCAGTAGTAGCCCTGACTAAGACAAGCCCGCAGAGGCATTTTATGTGTGCTTTCTTATGTTTGCTGTTTAACTTTGCTTATTAAAAGTACAGTCATGTTAGGACTCAGGATATAGTTTGGTTGTAGCTTTAGCCTAGAGTGAAGGCATCTTGTAAGGTTGATGCTAGTTGGCAGATTCAGTACAAGTAGAAACTCAATATAAATCCTTCTTTTTCTCTATTTTTTTTTTTTTTTTTTTTTTTTTTTGCCATCACTGTTCTTCCAACTCAGTGGTCTCTTGTTTTGTATTATATTACTGATATTTTTAGGTTTGTAATTTAGTTTGATCTGATTTCCAATCTAATTTCTTTTATCATGTTTTCTCCTTTTGATTTTAACTAGCTCACATTACATAGTTGCATGTAATGATTGATGAAAATTGATCTCTTTCTTTAGGGTATAACAAAGATGTCTTAAATAAACAAACAGACAAACAAACAAAACCCCCAACAGTCCCTCGGTATTACTGATTTTCATATTTGAAGAATTGGCCTATGGCTACTACCCTAAACCGCAATGATAGAGCTCTGTTTGAATCTCACTCCCAAAAACCAAGTGGTAAAGACACCAACTATTGCACTTTGTTGTAAATTAATGCAGTGTTTTAAAGATTTTCTTGAAGATCCTGGGGGAAAGAAATATCTTTTTAGTAGATACACTTCTGTCTTTATGAGGAATTTTTTCTATTTTTTTAAACGTGTGTGTGTGTGTGTGTGTGTGTGTGTGTGTGTGTGTGTATGCATGCGCATACACCACTGCATGTGTATGGACGTCAGAAGGCAATTTGCAAGAGCTAGTTCTTTCCTTTCAACATGTGGGCTTCAGGGATCGTGATAATCAGTTCGAGATTAGTGACAATTGCCTTTTCTCAAGGAGCTGTCTTGCTGGCTTCAAGTTTCTTCAAATCTTGATGACTTAGGTCCCTTTAAAAAGTGTATTCTTTGAAAATTTCATAATATAATGTTTTGATCTTATACTACTACCTCCCTCCAAGTCCCCCGATATCACTTGCATTTTTGATGCATATTTTATATACAACTTAATACAGAGATTTTTAGCTCAATAGTTTTTGAGTTTTGATAAGCAGACACACCTTTTTATGCACAACATAATGGCGTAGATTTAGGTATACATGTTGGTTTTGAAAAATGTACAGTTCTATGTGTCTGCCACGTGAATTTGAGGTACAGAACATTTTGATCTTCACATTCTTATGTAGATGACAATAGTGATAAAATTTTCTGTTATGCAATCTTATATGTATAATTGGGTAGTAATTTTTCTTTAGACTCTGTATTCAGATTTTATTTCCCATACACTGGGATGTGTTTAAAACCTGGCGGTGATCTAATTCTGACCAGTGAGGTTAGGATTGTCTCATTGCCAGAGGCCATATAGCTATTAAGATCACAAGCTGTATTTGTGCACATAAACTGTCTTCTCCCTGTGTGTTGTGAAATCCGTTTGTGTCCTTGGAAAAGCAACACCTCTCTTCACGTACTCACCTCCTCTCTCGCTGTTCCAGGGCAGCTCTTTAGGCCATTTCTTCTCTCCGCAGCTGTCTTTCCCATTTTCTCCTGAAACCTTTCCATCTGTCTGAAACCTGCCATTCCTTCTTCTTTGTAAACACACAAAATAAAAACTTTGTTGAATCAAAGTTTTCCTTTTTTCTCTTTGCCTCGTCTCTCCTTTGAGTACAACAGAATCCCTCCAGGAGGACCTGTGTATTATTTCTGCTGTGTTTTGTTTCGAATACCTAGGTTTCTGTCTTTGTTACTCAGTGCAGCCCCTTCTCATGATGCTTGCTGGTGTTGCTATGCAGGGGTAGTATTCAGTCTTCACTTTCCAGCATCATGTCCAAAATGCCTTCATATTAATCAATATGATTATATTAATCAGTTTCACTTGGCTCTCCCAACTTTCCGTCTATTGGGTTACTTCTTTTCAGTTTCTTTGCTGATTTCTTTGTTATTTTCCTGTTCTTACACTTCTTTGCCCATTGCTGCCACCTCTTGGAGAGCTTTCCTAGCCTCAAAGCTTTCACCTGCCCTCTGTTATTGGCACCCTGACCGTGAGAGTTTTGTGTTCAAATTCAGCAATATCTCCATCATGACATGTAAACGTCTTCTAAGTATTTAAAATCCTGTCCTGATTTCTGCATCATTGGCTATTCTCCTCATTGACCTTGTTTAAAATTCTCTCTCTCTCTCTCTCTCTCTCTCTCTCTCTCTCTCTCTCTCTCTCTCTCTCTCCACATTACTTTCTCGGTGACAGGAACTCGCAGTAACTTGCAGGACCTTGCTTGTTCAGAGAAAGAATGTGATCTACTCCCACCACTGGTGCTCTGTAACTTAGAGTCCCAGTATCAAAGTAAAGCAGTATTAGTCCCTTCATATTGTAAGTTTTCATACTAATTGTAGTCCACATTTTCATGACAAGAAGCAAATTTAGTTTCACAGAAAATAGGAACTTCTTAACTTAAATATCTTACTGATACTCTCATCTATAAAACCATATAGCTATAGTTCAGTTTATAAAAGGCACTTCAAGTTAGAAATGTAAATTTCCACTTAAACCATCAATTTATTTATTTATTTTTGTTTTGGTATAGTATACATTTTTTTTTATTTATAGTATACATTTTTTTCCTTTGGGATATTATATTTTCTCTGTTTTAGAATTACAGATATGTATTTACTTTAAAAATTTTTTTTTATTAATTTATTCATATTACATCTCAATTGTTAGCCCTTCCCCTGTTTCCTCCCATTCCTCCCTCCCTCCCACTTCCCCCCTTCTCCCCTCCCCTATGTCTGTGATTGAGGGAGACCTCCTCCCCCTATATATGCTCTTAGAATATCGAGTCTCTTCTTGGTAACTTGCTATCCTTCCTCTGAGTGCCGCCAGGCCTCCCCATCCAGGGGATGTGGTCAGAAAAGGGGCACCAGAGTTCGTGTGAGAGTCAAATCTCACTCTCCACTCAATGGTGGAGAATATCATGTTCGTTGGCTAGGTCTTGGTCGGGGTTCGTAGTTTACTGCCTATATTCTCCTTGGCTAGTGCCTTATAAACCATCAATTTAATTTGGGAAGAAATGATATGATGTAATGAAATCTGTCTAATTTCTAAATTTCAGTTTTTATGTGTATGCATGAGTGTGGTGTATTAAGTGTGTGGGGTTATCGTGAGCATGCTCGTACATGTGAGAACATGCATCAGTGCCAACCATCTTCCTCTGTGTGAAAGATACCTATTTAATCATTTATGCTTATAGCTGAAACTCAGGGAGCTCAACATTCACACCCTTGCCCATGAGCTTCTTACATCCACCAGAAGATGTTCCAACCTTGTATTCTACCTATCTGACTTGTGTCTTTGTCCTCCACCCCAACCTCCTCCGTGAGCTCTGTCTAAATGAACTTTTATGAGCCAGCTGCCGTCCACTTTTACTTAGATCCTCTTGCCCACAATTTCACCCGAGAAGACCCACTCTTTTTTTTTTATGTGTGTGTGGATTTTATTTATTTTTTATTTTTTAAATTTTATTAATTTATTCAGAGTACAACTCAATTGTTATCCCATCACTTGTATCCTCCCATTCCTCCGTCCCTCCCACTTTAACCCTATTCCCCTTCCCTAGGTCTATGACCGAGGGGGACCTTCCCCCCCCCCCCCCCCCCGTATGGTCATAGGCTATCACGTCTCATCTTGGTAGCCTGCTCATTCTTTCTTTGAGTGCCACCAGGCCTCCCCAGCAAGGGGAGCTGGTCAAATATGGGGCACCAGAGTTCATGTCAGAGTCAGTCCCTGCTCTCCACATAACTGTGGAGAATGTCCTGTCCATTGGGTAGATCAGAGCAGGGGTTCAGTGTTTACTATTTTCCTTGGTTAGTGTAGTAGTTTGAGCAGACCCCCTGGGCCCTGGTCCACCCGTCATGATGTTCGAGAAGACCCACTCGTAAGGATGCCGCTCTGCATAAGCGTTAGGGTATGGCCTCTGGGGTCATTTTGCTTAGTTTCCTCTTGCCTTTTTGAGTTAGCTTAGAAAGATAATCTTCTGAGCAATAATGAGTACTTGCTGCCCACTGAAGTTTTTCTCCAGTTCATGAAGGTTAAGCTCGGATTTCAGGAAAGATTTCAGTTGAGGAGCTGGTACAAAAAGTATGATAGCATTAGGATCTCCACCACCTTCGGGTTTCTCAGGTACTTGACGTTTAGTTCTCACAGCTGCGCCTTGAGGTCTGAGTTTATCTGCTGCTGAGGCATGGCTAGCAGGTGCCTAGGTACAGCTTGGCTTCCTGCTCACTGATACGCTCCACTGTCTTGTAGAGCTGGCTTAGGAAGAGGCTCGGGGCTCCAAGGACTCAGAAAGGAAAGAGGTTCTCAATGAATGTGGAGCTCAGCTTCCCAGCTGAGCACTCTGGATGCACTGTGTCCCACCTCCTGTCCTCGTCTCTTTACCCTGCACTGGATTACAAATGTCTGTTAGAGTGCTTGGCTTTTGGTAGATGCTGCGAATCCTAACTTAGGTCCTTATACTTATCCAGCAAGCATTTTATCTTCTGAGCCATCTCCCTAGCCTCTCCCTAACTTCATGTGCTAGAAATTTAACCTGGCCTGGAAGTGTTGGGAGGCCATACATAATTACTGTTAATTTAGGTCACAAAGACCACTTTCTGCTACATGTATTAGTCTAGGTGAGCAACAGGACATGGGCAGGCCCCCCCCCCAAGCCATAGGAGGATGTAGTGAAAAGGCCCTCATCAGATTGCTCTTAGACTTGATCTTAGACTACCTAGCCTCTACAAATATGAGAAAAGTCTATCTTTATCATTATCGAAAAATCTTTAAATTACTATTCCTAGGTACTTGGATATGCTAGTAGAAAATGGACTAAAACCTCTGTTCATTGGATGGAAACTCTTTTCTGTTTCTTGGAGACCCTGGGTAGTACCTGATTTAGTTCTGTGGCTTTCTTGGGATTATAAAGACACTGCTACTGAATCCAGGTAATAGCTCTCTCCATTAGAAGTTAAGAGAGAGTATGGAAATGTATACCATGGGCTTTATAACTTTGTTATTCCATTAAAAAATTAATATATGACAACTATCTAGACCTTGCACTGAAAATATCCTAAAGTTATGTCATACTAAATTGATGTAATTTCATTAAATGTTACATAACTTTTGACAAGTTCTCTTTTTTTAAAAATTAAGTGTAAAGAGATGTATGTTACATTTAATTTTGCATTGATTTGCCTAATGAATTCTGGTGAGGAGCATTTGGCATAATTACAAGCCTTACTTTTATAATATTATAGTGGAGGCTTTTGAACATGTTATGTAGTTTTGTCTTGCTATGTGATAAGTTCTAAGAAGTTAAAGATCTTGGTAAAGGCAACGATGACTTCACCTTCTTGGTTGCTGTTACTAAGGCTGAAATCTAAAACGGTCCTGCCAGTTATATTCCCACAGATGTATGAATATTCAGTATTGTACAAAATGGATAAATCACACCTTTTTCTCAACAGCTTTGTAAAATATCATTGACTTAGGATAATTACACATATTTCCCTATGTATTTAATTTATCTATAATCATAAATCCATCATGAAGATTGAGAGTTCATCTGTGCCCTCTTCTTCTGTCTACAGTTGGGTTAAAACCAAAATGTTCCTTGTAGTTCAGCCCTCCTGATGTTGAATTCTTCTAGTGTTTGATTTCCTTGACAATGTTTTTTCCTGGGTAAGATTTCTAAGTTGGCAGGCTTGTTTGTTTGTTTGTTTGTTTTTAATCTCGTATGTTACATGTGCTACTGTTGTATTTTCTACATTGCACTGTGTCTGATGCAACACCTGTTGTCTTCTTGATCGCTTTCCTCTGAGACGTATGCCTGTCCAATCTCTGGTTTCCTTTAAGACTTGACGTTTCTGTTTTAGGTTATTGACTAGTGTGGTTCATTTAAGGTACTCTACAACTTTTTACTAAATTTGCTATCCTTTTGTCTGCTGTATTCAGCCATACATCTCAGTGTTTTTCTTCCACTATCTTGTGTCTAAAATATTGGCTTGGGTTTTGTTTTGTTTTTTAACTTTAATTGTTATGCTTCTATTTAACATGCTTAGTATGTGTCTTAGCTTGTTGGATATGTTGACTATAGCTGCAAAATATTTATTTTATTTTAAATTATGTGCATGTTTGGGGGGGGGTGAGTACATAAATGCAGATATCTTTGTAGAGGCCAAAAGAGAGCATCAGATTCTCTGGAGCTGAAGTTATAGGTGGTTGTGACCTGCCATGTACTGGGACCTGAACCCAGGTGCTCTGGAAGGAGCTGTGTGTGCTTAACCTCTGCGTCACCTCTCCAGCCCTTGGGCTGTATATTGTTAATATTTTTTAAAAGCCCTAATTCTCAACTATTTCACTTTTGATTGCTCTTTGCTTTTGGTTGCTGTTTTCCTGTATCTTAGTGTGCTCAGTAATTTGACTGATTGAGTGCCACACATTTTAAGCATTGTCATCTTGGGTAAAGAGTATTTTGTAATTTATAAATGTTCTCAAGCTTTCTTTTTGAACTGGGCAAAGTACTTTGAGAAAGTTTAATGGGGTGAGGGCCATTCATACTTAGAACATTTTAAGTAGGATCATTGTAGAGTTCATTTCAGGGTTAATATTCTCCAGTAATGAAGCAAAGCCAATCATAGTGTTCTCTCTGGTTAGTTCTGTATTTGGAGGTTTTCCACTCTGAAATAGGCACAGTGCCCTCCTTGTGTGAGCATGAGGATTGCTTTCTCCAATGTTCTTAGATCAATTTGTTTCCTTGTCTTGAGTTTATTCCTCACGTGTGTGTGTGTGTGTGTGTGTGTGTGTGTGTGTGTGTGTGTAAGTCAGCTCAAGGCACAAAGACTACTTTTTAAATGTCCAGGCTCACACTTACAAATAGTCCTGTAGTCTCTTGCACCCCTGGATCCCCCAGACTCCCACTGCATTTCTTCCTTTGAGAGCAGTGGCTTGATGCTTATAGCTTCTTTCTTCTTATAACATATTCTAGAAATCATGTCTCTAAATTTAGAACAACACTTAGCCCATTTCCTGAGCTATCAAAATTATTGATTCTGGTCTGTCTAGGATCCTTTGCTCCTTTGTATCTAGTGTCTTGAAAATTGGTGTCCACATAGTTTGCCTGGTATTTTAGTTGCTGTGTAGGAGGATGCTAAATCTAATCTTTGTAACTTCATCTATACTGGAAATGAACATTCTGGCTTACCAGAATTTTAGTAAGTAGAACATGGAGACTTAAATATGTAACCTCTCCTTAAATAGCCACACATTTCTTCTGAGCAATTTGACATGTTGATGCTATGTTAATTGGACATAATATTGACTCATAATATTGCATAGGTATTTGTTTGTATAAATTCTTGGATGGCAAAAATATAGTGAAGTTAATAATTTGGTAGTTAAAGAATACTGGAACGTGGAGCCAAAGCCTAATGGTAGGCTTTGATAAGCTCCAAATGATGAAGACTGTGGTACATTTCTCGTTGTCATGACAACCATTTATTGTAGTCTTAATACAGCAACAGCCCCATCCACTTGCTGCAGGGGACATGTCCCAAGACCTCCCAATGGATGTCTAAAACAGCAGGTAGCATCGAATTCTATATATAGTATATTTTTCCTGAACATATAGACCTATTATAGTATTAATTTGGGTAATTAGGGTAAGGAATTAGTAACTCATAATAGATTTCATCAGCATCATAGAAGTTTTTCCTCTCAAGGGAAGTGGACATACTTTTGTCATATCTGACTTGTTGGTATTGCTAGTCTTCTCTTTGGGCTATTATCAAGTGAAATTAGGTTTATTTGAACACAAGAGAGTAGATTGATTACTGAGATGGCGTCTGAGTAATTCTTGGGTAAGCATTATATACAGTGTGGCTACTCATACAGCTGGGAATAGTTAGAGCCTGGACAGAAGAGGAACATGATGGTGAGCTTATATTGAAGTACTCAGACCAGAGGACACAGTTTAAATCTGATATATAATTAATGAAACTATAGAAAGCATAACTTGAGAAAAGAGGATCCACTTGAATAGTAACAGTTTCTCAACATGCCACAGGTACTCTTCAGCTAATAAACCCATTGTATTAAAATATTTAAGAAAGTCACTTAATACTGATAAAAACTCATCATAAAGTAGGAATATCTGAATTAAGTCACTGTTAGGTGTTCTCTGTGTTAAAATCTCCCTGCTTCTGTCTGTGTTGTTGTATCTTCATAGGTAACTTTTTGTTTTTTGTTTTTTTTTAAAAATAAGAACCCAGATTTTGTCAATCTTCTGTCTATATATTTGGATTATAACTTGATGAGTTTCTAATGTCACTGACTAGTACAATTTTTTTAATTAATAGGCAAACTAGTGGAATGATAGTCAATTTTTAAAAGATATTTTGACTTGTAATTATAATATCGAGGAGGAGTCATTGATGTAGACTATATCATCCTGATAGATTCCAACTCAAAAACATTGTTTCTCTTGCTGGACAGTGGTGACACATGCCTTTAGTCCCAGTACTCAGGAGGGAGAATCGGTGAGTCTGAGTTTGAGGCCTACAGAGCGAATTCCAGAACAGCCAGGGCTACACAGGAAAGCAAGCAAGCAAGCAAGCAAGCAAGCAAACAAACAAACAAACCTGTCTTTAACCTCCCCAAAACAACAACAGCAGCAGCAGCAGCAACAACAACAACACCCATGTGTTTCTGAAGTTTCTTTGTAAATTAATCGCTTGAATCATCTATCTGTTGTCCATTGACTGGCCTGTTTGAAGCAGTATTATAAATAACGGTTAAGGTCTGACCTACCGTTACTAGTATTGACAAGTAATTATGAGGCCTGTCGGGCCTGAACTCTTCTGAGAATGGATTTTAACAAGGCATTCTCATGCATTTATTACAGGTAAGCTGTGCTTTGTCAGATAGGTTTTGAATTTTGGTAGCTCAGGGAATAGGGATAAGTGTTCTGAGTTGGTGCCAGAGCAACAGGGAGTTAGTTTGTAACTAACTGGGTAGAGTAAAGTTATGCTTGTAGTAAAGTATAAACTTCCCAAATGATTTTCAGGTTTTTATTAGCACTGGGTTTAAATACCTGAACTTAGGAACTGAAGACATTTGTTTTCGTATTATAAGTAATGCACCTTTTGCTATTATGTGAGAACATAGTATAATTTGTGTTCTTTTATATTTTTAAATTACACATATTGAGTGATTGATTGGTATGAGGCACATTTGTGCTGTAGCACTCCTGTGGAGATCATAGGACAACTTAGAGGAATTGGTTCTCTCTTTTTACCTGGTGGTTTCTGGGTGTTGAGCTGAGGTCACCAGGCTTGGTGGCAAGTGCTTGTGCTTGGTCTTTAGAAGTGAGAATGTGGTGAGGCGGATCAGCAGGTAAAAGCACTTGCCACCAAACTTCATCACTTGATCCAGAACCCAAGTGCTGGAAGGAGAAACTCCTTCAAGATGTCCTGAAATTCTACATTCATGCTGTGTCATGTGCATGAGCATACACATAAATTAAATAAATATAAAATAAAATAAAGTGGGCACTGATAATTTTTTCTTGTCTATTCTTTCTTGAAAGATCCTATACTAAGCTATTTTTATGCTCTTTTCAAGACAGGAAGACCCTGCAGTTGTTTATAAGAAACCCATCTGCTATAAGTGACTCAATTATCAGATTTTGGACATTGCGTTATTTTGATGACATGTGTCCTTTGGGAACTTCTCTCTACTTCCATCGTCAGTGAAGAGGCTGTAGTTTTCTTCCATATCTCAATCTCATGTGTTTTGTTTTAGAATATCTGAAGTGGAACTCTGTAATACTGGGAAGTGGGAGACTAAAGAGACGCTAAGTAGCCTGCAAATGTTGGACAGTTAGTGGTAGTCAGATTTTGAGTGTCTGTCAGAGTCCAGCGCCTTGAGTGCTTAGCTGTGGTGATAAATCATGGCTCTTGAGTATTGAGGCTTCAAGAGGATCCAATTTGTATAGTGGAAATAAAAACCCTGTGCAGCCCAGAAATACAAGTAGGAAGTCCTGGAGCACTGGGGCAGCGATGTGCTTCTGTGCTTCTCGCTCGCTCTTTGTGCTGACCTCTGCTGTTGCCATTACTTGCTCTCTGCATGCTTATTGGCTTCATTTCTTCCACCTTACCTGGCCCATTGTGACTACTTGCATCATGGTACTTTCAAAATAAGAGTATCTCCTTGAAGATCTAGAAACATGGCCAAGGAATCCATCCTCTGAGCAAATAGCTATGGAGTGGGTAACAGAGTTGGGGAGGACTGAGTGAATATAAGCATGGGCCTTTACTAATGTAGTAGTTCCCAGGGGAAAGGGCTAGAACTAACTATAACATCCAGTTAATAGTTTTAATGTGTATTAGGTTTTATTACAGCAGAGTCACAAAACAATACAAATATCTGATGTATATTACAGATGCAAAAACTGAAATGAGTATATGACATGACTTCCTAAAAAAGATAGGTAAAGCAATATATTTTATTTTTACTTAGTGGAGTCATCTGTTGAGTCATTTTGAAAAGCATATTCAGTCAGCACTTATTCATGGGTCAGTCCTTTGTTAGTGTTGTCATCTTAGGATTTCTTGGAGTAGGTTTGTATATGATTGAATTTCAGATTCTGCTTTCAGATTTCCCAACTCATAGATTCCAGCAAGTTGTAAGATACTTTTTTTTTGCTTATGTATTTTTTAGTAATTTGTTGATTTTCAAAATCAAATTAGTACTTTCCTATAAAGCCTTAGAGAATTCTGAGCAGGTAGAATTGTGTATTCTATAGGACAGAGAAGAGAGTTTAATGGAACCGATGGGCTTTCATATACATGTTCAGTTTACTTTAACATTTTCCAACTTCATTTCTGCAGGAAATAACTTTTCCTTTGTTTTCTAGTCATGTTCTCTGGTAAGAACAGCAAAGAACTATACCGTGCAGAACGTGCCTTTGAGTTTTTGTTGCAAGTTTTATTATCCTGTGTTGTTGTTTTGGTTTTTTGAGACTGGGTTTCTCTGTGCAATCCTGGCTGTCCTGAAACTCGCTTTATAGTCCAGGCTGGCCTTGAACTCAGAGATCGACTCTACCTCCCAAGTGCTGGGATTAAAGGCTTGCTCCACCACTGCCCAGCCTATGACAAAATTTTAAAGGCAAAATTATTTTTGAACACTTCTAGGAAAAGTATAATTCTACCTGTTTAATTTTTACTTAGCTTTCCTTAAAATGATTATTTTATTGTTTTGGGAGTTTCTGGGACACCCCAAACAACTCCAGGTGAGGTATCCTACACTTGGCAGTAGGATTTTTATTTGGCACCCTATTGTTTCTTGGAGGAGCATTTTATCTATCGTTTGTAGGGGAACTCTGATTAAACTCTCTACATGAAAAAAAAAATACGAAGTTTATAAAATCGTAGGTTTCCAAATGACCTTTCCAGACATTCTTAGTGTTCTTATCAGTCTTCCCACCCGCTCCTCTGCCATGCTCTTCTGTCCCTCTTTGCAGGCAGTTCTTCCTCTCCATTGTTTCCCTGTTCCCTCCGTATCACCAGTGTTCTACACCTCCACACCCTTTGATTTGTTAGGTACACGCTTAATATATACCCATAAACTCATTCTGTAATTTCTGAAATATTAACAAGTACCCATCTCATCTACATGGAAATTAGCTTATTTCTGAAGCCACAGAACTGTCCTTTTCAGTTATTAGTGATCACACAGTGAAGAGAATTTCCTCGGACGTTCTTTTTGATGTGTGTCCCATAAATGGAACAGTTGTTGTTTGTTCCAGCTGACTGGACTGTTTCCAAGACTGACTTCCTCTCTGCTCAATCTATCATCAGGTTTTCAGTCTTGATTTTCTCTTCGGCTCTTGGACCTCTTCCAAAGTGAGCAGTTCGCAGCATCTTAGGTATAGTGATCCCACCTCCCCAAAATATTTTAACTAGATTCTAAAGATAATAATAGTGTGAAGTGTAGGAAAAGTGGATAGGTATAGGCAGACAAGCCCCTTTACCTATATCTTTACAAAAAGAAGCTTGAAAAATAAGACACTAATTATAGCAACAGAATAAAAAATTCTAAGGCAAGTCTTTTAGATTAGTGCTTTTTAAGCTTTGAGTAGGGCCAGAGTTTTAATTTCCAGTCTCATAAGAACAGAGCCTATGCAACAAGCACATTACCACATGCTTGCCTCCGATGCTTTGAAAGCATTGCCCTAAGTAGCCACTGTCAATTTCTATACATGTAGTAGAACTGTATGAGTAAGCTGCCATGAGCCAGTCTGTTTGAGGCCAGTTTGAGTAGTAATGTTGGTCCTAAAATCTGAGCATTAAAGCCAGGGAAATTAAATGGCTTGCTTAATATAGATGTTAAGTAAATTAGTATAGAATTATTCTAGTCAAACCAAATTTTGTCATGTCTTATATTATGCTTATTGTTAGTGTATAGAGATAAGAACTTAGCTCCTGGGGTTGGAGTCTCTGGGGACTGTGACTTTCTACATTTTGAATTTCTGAAACAGTCTATGATCTACTTTTGAAGCCAGGAATAGTCAATACAGGTCCCAAGTAAAACAGCAAAAATAGAAAAAAATGGAATTAGAAAGCACAGCAATTAAAGTATTCTTTTTTTTTTTTTTTTTTTTTTTTTTTTTTTTTTTGTGGTATAATTAGAGTTGTGGGTTTATTTGGAGGAAGTTTGAAGAGATAAAACCGAAAACCTGAATTTCCAGGTACAGCACTGATGAGTGGTTTATAGGCTATGTAATAGAATTTGCTTTTTTATTTGTTGGACAGTGGAAAAGAAAATTTAAAGACTTGGTTATTTTCAGCAGAGATAATTTTGCTGATTTTTCCTCCAAATAGTTTAAGGTATGATTAATAAAGATATTCAAAGGTTTCCAAAATATGCTAGTTATCACATCGTAGCCAGCTTTCCTTTAAGTAATAGCTTAGACGGTAGAAAAACACAGAACTATGATAAAATGATTGAAATTAGTGTTAGTCTTGGTTGGAAATATGTCATTGCTGACTGTGTGTCAGAAATGTGCTATTGAGACAGTAGCTGAATTATGTAGCTGTGACTTTGGGCGGAGTCTCACAGTTGTCCTTTGTTTTAATCTTGGGCATGTTACTTACCCACCCTCCGCTTTGGCTTTCCATTTATAAAACAGAAGCAGTGCTTTCCTTACAGGGCCATCATGAAGTTTAGACTGTATGGCTTTCCGTGTCTTTGTGTGTGGGGACGTGTAGTCACACACGGTATAATTGTAGACTAATATCTCCTGAGTGATGAATGTTGAATAAAAACTTTCCTTCTTTCTCTTCCCATGATTAGAAGACATTTTGTTAAATGTGTTTAACAATCAAGAGAAAATGCTGTAAAAACCCTAGGAGTGTAGTAGTATTTGAAAAAATCAACCACATATAAAATTTTTTGTTTTGTTTTGTGTTTATTTTATCAGAACTAAAGGATTTTTACTCATGTTTAACTTACTGTTTTCTCTTTTATAGTTTATCAGAGAAGATATGAAATATAAAGATGCTACCAATAAACACAGCCATCTTCACAGGGAAGATAAGCACATAACTGTTGAGGATTTGTGGAAACAGTGGAAAACATCAGAAGGTAAAGCTTCAGCGGCCTGGAGCCCCGGCTTCTCTGCGTCTGCCCCGCGTGCCATCGGCAGACCTACTCATTGCCTATAAGTATGGAGAAGCACTGTAAGGTTATGTTTCTGTGAGAATGTTTACACTAAAAAACCTTTCTTAGTTCTACTAAGGTACAGGTTATTTTAGATAATTTGATTTCTTAACACTAGACTGAGTAAGATAATGTCTGTTTGAGTTCATTGTGTGAGATATTAAATGGTATTCTTATAAATGTTTTATCAAGTTAAAAAAAAAAAAAGGATGACTGGGGATGTTGAACATTTTTAAAGTGTTTCTCAGCCATTTGATATTCCTCTATTGAGAATTCTCTGTTTGGCTCTGTACCCCATTTCTCAAATTGGGTCATTTGGTTTGGTGGTGTTTTAATTTTTTGAGTTCTCTGTATATTTTGGATATTAGCCCTTTGTCGGATGTTGGTTGGTGAAGATCTTTTCCCAATCTGTAGGATGTTGTTTTGTTGTGTTGACGGTGTCTTTTGCCTCAAGATTTTTTTTTTTTTTTTTTTTTTTAAATAAAATTCTTGTCTTAAGCTGATGCTTGTTGACTGGAGAGATTTTTTTTTTTTTCTGACCGACTTTCAATTTCCTCAGAGTTGAGGCTTATGATACAGAGAAGAGGCTGAAAAATTAAAATCTGCTGTAATGAGGTAGATGAGTGAATGAGTAGACAGCCACTCTCTGAAGATTACATTGTCAACAGCCTTTGAGTTTTCTTTTAAACCTCTCAATTATGTGTAGATGTGGGTATCTGAATGCACAAATGTATTCCTTCAGTAATGGTGCCTGACTCACAGTCTAAATTTATTTCATGTAATATTATTTTTAATAATAATGTCTATTGAAGAAAGAAAGAAAGAAAGAAAGAAAGAAAGAAAGAAAGAAAGAAAGAAAGAAAGAAACTGAAGTTTTCTTTTCAGTTGTGAATGTCTAAAGTTTTCATGAGCCCAGAAATTTTAAGCTTTTCCTGACGTCCTCTGTGAACGTTGGTTCTGCCGTACTCTCTTGGGTACCAAGACTGTGTTCCAAGACCTCCGCTGGGCACACTCCATGCATGCTGTTTTTCTATGTATGCACCTCTTCAAAAAAGTGTACTCTATAAGTTAGCCACAGTAAGAGATTAACAGCAATAATAAATAACAAAGTAGAGCACTTATAACAATGAATTATAAACAAACGTTCTGTGATATGTTGATTTTTAATTGTCATCAGAGCAGGCAGTGTATACTGTGTGGATACTCTGGGCAGAGGAATAATTCTCTTCCTACTAGAAAAGTATGAGATTTTATTATACTACTTAGTATGCTCATTTAACACTTAATGAGTTGCTTATTTTTAGAATTTTCCATCAATATTTTTCTCACTGAAATTGACTGCGATTAGCTGAAACTACAAAAAAGTCACATTATTGTTGAAGGACTCCTGAACTTGCAGGATAAAATTTAGGAATTTGTATTTTATTCCATTTCTGCTTCTAAGTTGCCCAGCTATTTTGTGGACAATAATTTTGTACAGCACAAAAAGCTTGTGGCTAGGCTCAGACACTAATGCTACGGAGTTACTAATACTTAAGCAATTTCCAAAGTTCATTCAATTTATTTTCTTTTTCTTTTTCAGTATCAGCTAACTAAACTATCCCTTTTTTGACATTTCTGTTTTACAAATGCCAAACAATTGTTATGGCATTTTTTTTTTTTTTAAAGTTTGAATCATGAGACTAAAAGACTGAACAGACTTTTATAAAAACAAATAATTTACTAGTTTTTTTAATGATAACATCTGGAAGTGGCAGCATACAAAGGTAGGCGTGTAAGTGAAAAACTAGCTGGGGTCCTCTGGGAGGGGAGGGAAGCCTCACTGAGGTGCATTCTGCCAGGGCACAGACTGCATGACCGATTGTCACATCTGGAATCTCTTTTCCTTTGGGAAAAAACTTTTCAAGGTCAAAAGGAGATGTGAAAAATGCTTCTGTCTGTGTTTCTTATTTATTTTACCTACGTAGATTGTTGTAGGCTTGTAACCTTGGTTTTACAAAGGGACAGCATTTCATAACCTTTCTAGTAGAGATCTACAGTGTCTCTAAGTAACCGCCTTAAATGAAATAAGCCGAAGGAGTGTATCTGTGGCGAGAGCTTTATTGTTCCTCATTATAGTGTTGTGTCCTGTGTCTTCTGTTCTTCACCTAGCAGAATAGTTTACTTAAAATATAAATCTGAACTGTTCAGCACCCTAAAGTGGCTCAGAGTTTAAAAAAAAAAAAAAAAAAAAAGAAAGAAAGAAAAGGAAAGGAAAGGAAAGAAAAAAGCCAACTAAAGTCTTCACAGAGCACTTTAAGACAGTGGTCTGCACCCAAACCAATCCTCGGTCATGGTCACCTTTTTATCATTTCTATTGGCCTATCTACTCTACTTCCATCCAAATTAGACTGGCTACTCTTGTTTCACAGTGTGAAGACACAGAAGTCCCTTTGGCTAACTCCCTTGTCCCTTTCTACTCTTCCATTGTGGTCTACTTCCTTCTCTACTCTCTGGTTTTCTGACATTCATGATCTGTGTATCGTGTTGTTTTCATGTCACTTACGGTGTTCTAAAGTATTATCAAATGACTTTTAAAAATCTCACTTCCTCCTTACTCACAAGATAAGGCTCAGAATGAAGAATCTATTTTGTGTATTAATAAATCTCCACAGGAGAAGAACACTGTCCTCAGAAGTCTTCGTGCGTCGCAGCTAGTGACTTTGTTTTGAGCAGAGCATTTATAATCTATAAGAGCATGTCTGGTTTCTTTCCTTGTAGTTTAAGGCTTGGTAAACATCCCCTTCTTTTTTTCCTCAAGCTTTCACTCTAGTCCATCTCCTTATTTTATATTTTGACAGAGCAATGATTTGCTGTTAAGTCCAAATTGCTTCCCCAACTTATCTAACCCAAGTTGGTTGCTTTTTTTTTTTTTTTTAAAAAGAGAGCTTAACCTCCCCCCCCCCCCACTCTCTTAGGGGTAAAGTTGCCTGAGAGAAGTGGTGGCCAAGTCCTTCCTAGCACAGATACCCCAAGGGAAGGAAATGGAAAAATGAAAAGCTGTGTGGAGGATTCGGGCAATTAATTCTCAACTAAAAATTTACATAGATGGGGTTGAATCTCTCAACTCGTGGTTATTAAAGGGCAATGCAAGGCTGGGTATTGCCGAACCTGCAGAGTTATGGTTTGATTTGTTGTTATTTCTTTTTCTCTTAAGATTTCTGTTAGAAAGCAAGTGGTCTTTTGAAAAGCTTTGAAAACGACTGAAAGTAGATATTAGAATGAATGTAAAAAATACTAAGTTCAATATTGATGAGTTAAGTATATAAAAAGAAAGTGTGTGTGTGGCAAATATCCATGCACATTCATTCTCAGTGTGTGTTTTAGGTAGCTGTGGCTCGAGCAGTGGCCCTTCCAGCCTGATACTCAACAGTGTGTGACGAATGGCTAAAGTACAGTGCCTGTTGAAAACACCATGTTCCACATCCATTTCATCAAATACTTATGTCATGTTGTAATATATACATTTCTGAAAAACTCTTGCTTTGCAAGATTATGAACTTAAAATGACAGTTAATTGAAAACAGAAATGGATGAAATAGATGACTGTTTAACCTAATTGCCAACAATGCTGGTACTAATAAAACTTAATTTATAAGACTGTACACTGGAAATAATAAGTGAATGTAACTTTAGTGAAAGGGACTACCATGTTCAGTTGGTTGAGGTTGCTTAACATAAGAGAGGAAGGCAAAGCACAAAGATGAGATCTGAAAGGTAGGCATTTCTGAGGCAGCTGTGGCCAAGCGAGCTAAGCGGAAGAAAAGGAGGAGTTACAGCTGGGTGTGTTGGTGGGGCTGGATATATTTTGTATATTTTGCTGCCAAATGATACGAAATGCTAACTTATTTGAAAGTACCTCATTACATAAGGTACTGACATAATCTATAATTACCAGTTGTGCATATGATAATTCATGTTACATGTTATTCTATATTTTGTGCCAAGCAAGTATTGCACTCGATCCTCGGGATTAAAATTGAGTTAGGCATGGGTCTGGGCTACACCAAGTAAACTGTGTAGAGGAGACAAAGTGCTTACAGTAGAAGGTGATATGTACACAGTCTAGTTAAGGCTAGAGTATGGGGCTGGTTCACAGAAGGGAGTGGTTAGCTCATTACTAAGATTATTTACAGAAGGTGGTGTCTGGCACAGTCCGTGAAGATTGGCAAGTAGGTGTTAGAAAGGAAAGTGGACTGTGTGAGAAGAGCTGTTGGGGCTGCGTAGGATCAAGATACATTGTGTGTACACATATGACATTGTAATAAGAAAATCCAAAAACGAAAAGCAAAACTAAAAAGAAAAGGAAAATTTAAAGTATAGCACAAATGGGCCCATCTTTAATTATACTTGAATATTTGCTAAAATTGGAAGTAGATGTGGCATGCTACTGAAAGTATATGGACATCCAAGTGTTATAATTTAAGAGCTGGCTCACAGGGCTGGAGAGATGGCTCAGTGGTTAAGAGCACTAGCTGCTCTTCAGAGGACGCAGGTTTGATTCTCAGTGCCCACATGGCAGCTCACAACCATCTGATACTCCGGTTCTGGAGGATCCAATACCCTCTTGTCGACACGCATTTAATGCATAGATATGCATGCAGTAAAACACCTATACAAATAAAATAATTAAAAATTAAAATAATGAAAGTGACTCACAGAATGCGACTCTTGTATAATGTAAATGAAATGTTTCGTGACACAGCAGATGGGCTCTTAGCAAGTGCTGTCTCTTTAGTAGTTCTGTATAAACTAAAACGTTCAGCCATGCTTAAAGGTTTTTTTAATTAATTGAGTAGATATGTAAACATTTAGAAAAGTTTAACTTAAAGCAATTTCAAGAATCCTTAATTCAGAGAGTGGAGAGATTTAGGAATGTAATAATTGCTATTTTCTAGTGTAAATAAACCTAAACAGAAAAAATGATCTTGGGTGTTTTCTTTCTGTTATGACAGCAATTTTTAAAAAATATTGCATACAAGTGAAAAATTACTGGCCACAGCCCTTGAATTCCTAAAGTAAGACTCATTATAAATCTTTTCTCCATATGCATCCTCTTTATGGTGAGGTTTTTCTTCTGGGTGTGTTAGGGTGGGTGGATTTTTAAATATTGGTAGAAGTCACTGACCTTTTCTAGGTGACTGTGGGTTTTACATAGAGACTGAAATGGACAACATAGATGGGCCAAGTGCACACTGTTTGGCATTATTGTCAGAGCTACTCAAAACATAAAACTTGGAGATCCAGTAGCATTTTTGTGGTACCCAGCAACAGAATACTTTGTCTATTTACAGTAAACATGGCATTACTAAAAGGAAGTATCAAGCTTTTTTCCCTGAGGAGTGTTACCAGCATTTCTTTCTTTCTTTCTTTCTTTCTTTCTTTCTTTCTTTCTTTCTTTCTTTCTTTATTTCTTTCTTTCTTTTTTTCATATACACAGATGAAAAAGCTAAATGGCAACATAAAAATTCTTGGTTAAATACTACCTGAATGATGGTATTATAGGAGTTTGATAAAATGGACACACTTATCTAGGGAGCTAGTTTTGTTTTGTGGAAGCTCTACATTTTCTTAGAAATAAGAAAGCCAGAGATATACAGTTTAGCATACTTAACAGGAGTAAATGACTCTTTTAAAATGGCACCTTTAAGTGTTAAATTCTTTGAATAAGCACAATTTGTAAGCCAGACCTGTGATTTCTTTTAATGTATGTGATAGGTTACTGAATGTTTATTTCTGTGTTTTAGTTCTATGATAAGTTAAGGCTGTCAACCATATCTAGAAGGCTGAGCATTGAGAGCAGTGCTGAGCGCCAAGCATGCTCAGTGGATCTGTTCCTGTTATTGTTTCTGTGAGGCGAATGTGACCATGGTGGTTAAACAACTTTGGAATGCCAAGTGAGATTCTGCTCTTACACCTGTGCCAGTGAGCCTGGAAATTTCTGACTAAAGGAAGCTGTTGGTTTGTATGTGGTCTCAGTAGCAAAGAAAAGGTATTCTTGGAGTATGGCATTACAGTTATGAGTAGTAGTGTTTACCATGTGTGTAGGATATAGCAGTTCATGTGACACTTTTGTCAGCAACACTAAATATTAGACATTATTGAAGCCTCTAAGAAAGGCTTGTAATAGACAAGTGTTTGTAGAAAGATTTATTCACCATACCCTAACAAGAAGGTTATTGCTATTGTGTGGATAAAATGGGAAGAGTGGAACACTATGGGTTCTAGAAACATTTTACAAGAGGACTGGAAACTTAGCCCTTGTGTTTAGAGGGTGTTCAGAGTGTTTCGCTTGCACGTTTTTGTTTGCTTGCTTGCATATTGGGCTCAAGGGTGTTTATTGAACTGGTTCATGCAGAGGAGTCTTTGATTAGTGCTTATTAGGAACAATGCATTGTCCCAGACTAAGCTACTCAGATGGAGAATGCCTCTTTGTTCCTGCCCTACCCGTGGTCTGTTAGTGAAGATCTACTACCAGCTGCTTAAAGGATGGTCTACAGTCACTGCTGAGAGCGTATTGAAGGAACCGTGGGGTAGATAGGTAATAGAGGCCTGCCAGCATAGGTTAAGGAAGGTGAGGAGGACTGCATTCCATGACATTTACCTTGTCACGTTTCACTGGACAGTGTTGTGCTAGATTAATAGTTCTGAGGATATTAGTAATTATAATTAATACTGCACATTTAAAGAAAGAAAGTTCTTAATAAGCTGCTTAGCAAATCCTGCTTAGCAGATCAGGTTTTAGTATTTTTGATCCTGTGTGCAATGCTGCTAGTTTTAGAAAGCTGTTGTCAGTAAAAACCATCAATATAAGTTTGGGTTTTCATTGTGCCCCAAAAGTACATTAGGCAAGGAAGGCCTGTTCCCCAAGGCGGGGTCTAGTTTCAGAATTGACAGATGACATCGTTTATTTGTACTACTAACAAAAGGAATTCAATTATTAGTATTCAAAGCTGCTTCTGTGACACAAAGGTGTTGCTGGTTCACTCTGTCAGCTGTCATTTAGGGGATCGATGTACATTTTGCCAGGAAAGTAGGACACGTACTTCATAATCAATTCACATGCCAGGTAAGCACTTTGTTCTGGATATGGTGGTGCAGGACTCCGAGGACTGGGTAAGAGGAGCACAAGTTCCAGGTTTGGCTGTAATGGAAGAGTTTATCTTAAAAACAAAACAAAACTAATAAAACTAGCCATCACAGACCCCTGTATCTCATGTAAAGTATATCCTTTGTTTTATAGCCATACCTTTCCTTTTTATCCTAAAATCCTGAATTCAGAGCACCCTCTCAATCAGAAGTTTCTAATATTTATTTATGTAGACAAGATGTTATATAGTTCAGGCTGGCCTTGAATTTTCAGATCTTCTGCGCCAGCCTCCCAAGCACTTGCTAGCATTTTACTTCCTGTGTTTCTTCATCCCAGAACTTTTTAAAAAAACATTTTTTATTTTTTACATATACGTTTATATTATTATACATATATACAATAAGCTATCTATAGCAAGAAGAACCATGACACCATCAGGAATTATATAAATGTTACATGCTTAGTGTTTTGGCTATTTGTATTTGACAGCCCTGAAGAAAACACCTTTCCTATCTTGGTGCATCTAAAATTCTGAATGCAAATCAATCTTTATCACATCTTGTCATTATCAACTTAAAACATCTATCTAGACCTAAAAACATCTTAACCCCTAAGCAACTAAGCTTAACTGTAAAACTAAAATACCTGGTCTTCAACTCCTTCAGAGACTTGAGTAGGAATAAACTTGATTACCTGAGTATGCTGGGGGTGCAGGTTAGTAGCTTTCCAAATGAAAAGATAACAGAGACAGTTTTCTACCTGAATAGTCACCCAAAACTCTCTAATATGTTCTTCAGCCTTCTAGTCCAGTATATCTGACAGACATATTTGTGAGACAGGAACTATTGTGGATTTGCTTACCCTATCGACTATGCCTGCATCCAAGCTTGCTTTTTTTGGGCAGAATTCTGCGTATGGCAGAAACAAGGACCATTGCCCAGTGTCTGGTTTGCCACATTTGAAGTCATCTCCATAAGGAGGTTCTTTGATGCTCATCATCCTCTTTAAGGTAGGCTGAGTGTTGCCAGGAGTTAACCTGTCACATTGTCAGTGAATCTTTAAAATAATAAAAACATTTTAAAAATGACATATTCTGCATGCCTCTGAGGTTTTTGAAGACCTTATCTAACTATCCTACCGTATCTTTCTATAGAATCATATCTGTATGTTGCACCTAAAATGTATATTCTTGTGATAAAAGTAAACCAGCAATTGACATGACCATGATCTGATCAGCTAATAATCAACTTGTGTAACTTATTTATCCTAAATAGCCTGCAATAGTACTTCAAAATATTGGAAATATACCTTGTATTAAATTGAGTTATATGGGTATAATACCTCATATTAGAGTAGAAATATATATAAATAATGTGAAAAATAAACTTACATTTGAATTCTATACCACTGTATCGAATTAAACTTTTGCATCTATATACAAAATTCTATACCAGTGAATTAAAAATAACCTTGTGAGTGACAATTGAGGCATTGAGGAGTAGATTCACTAAGCTACTTTTTGTTCTATCTTCCCTATATATTTCTATATGCCCCCCTTCTTTCTTTTCAACCCCTATCTCCAAACCTAAGAATGTAAGATAAGGGAAAAGAGAGACATCGCTGAGTCTAACCTTGTTCTCTCTAAATAAGACCAATAATAACTTGTAACCAACTCCCATTGATAATAATCCTCTGTAGCCCAAGAAAGCAACCAAAACCCTACCCAACTCCCTTTAAAGGAAATGGAGCGTCATTCTCTTAAGGTTTCTTCTGGCTGATTGGGGGCGAATACTACCTAGTAGGGGCCCAAATAAAGTTAGGGAAATGGTTCAACAAGCTAGGAATAACATTTGTGGTCCAGTTTCTAAATGTTGAAAAATTCCAGACTTAATTAGAGTCCTGTGTGGAATGGTCTGAAATGCTGGACCAATTGGGACTGAAACCTTTCTTTGAAAGTGTCTTGGGAGCTGTCTTGTTCTGATGAGGAACAGCAATTGAAGCACTTGGTGCAGGAACATGAGGGATACAAGATGTCTGTGTCCAGCATGCTGAGAGGCATGAATCCTGTCAGGTCTGATCCAATGTCAGTGTCTGGTTCTTTTGTTCTGAAAACATATAATTTCTCATAAGCATTGTACAGTCCTAAAATTGTAAGTGTATAAAGTGTGAGTGATGCATAGATCAATTAAGGCTAGTTTTCTGCTCTTTATATGAGCAGAAAAAAAAAAAAAAGACGTCTGTAAATCTTCATTCATACCATATGAAGAATGGCTTCTAATAGTAATTCATAGGAGTTCTGTAGCCAACAAGAAACATTGTCTATGCGTAGACATTCATGTCTCAGCCAGTCTCAGAGCTATTTCCATATAGGGGGATTAGCAATATAAGTTACCTGCTTGTTCACATCCTGATTGTATACCCCACCCTCATTCCCTCCCAATAACCCGTCCCTCCATTTTCTCCTCTCCCTCCCTCCCTTAGTACTCAGAAAGGGGAGCCCTCCTTCCCTAACATCTGACCTCAACCTATCAAGTATCATCTGTACTACCTGTAACCTCTTCCTCTGTAGCTTGGCAAGGCTGCCTTGTCAGGGGGAAGTGATCTAAGTTTGGTGGCCAGAGTGCATGTCTGAAGTAGTCCCTGCTCTCCACACGTGGGATCCACAAGGAGACTGTGCTACTACATCGGAGCAGTGGGTCTAGGTCCACATCATAACTGGTCTTTGGTTGATGTGTCAGTCTCGGTGTTGTAGTGTAGTTATCCTGTATTATGTAATTCCAGAACTTTTTCTCAGGTCTGTTTTGGTTTTGTTATTTTTCTTATTTCCTGTTTCTCTTGACATGCTCTCTTTTACTTCATGGCCCTGGAGTTTGGAGACCTGGGCGTGCTGCATATGCTGACTTGTCAGGACTGCTTACCTTTTGAATTTGTAGATTAGATATAACTTTGGTATAGTTGTAGTCTTCTAATAGTTACAAAGGCCTCTCTCAGAAGGCACAGGGACCCGCTGCCTATCACATCCCTCTCCGTACTGTGGAAAGCTGATTATTTGTAGTCTATTGAAACACATGAACTGAATTTTTTTGAGGCTTGTTTTTTTCATATAACAAGTTTTCCAGTATAAAATTTGTTGAATGAAAAAATTGTTGTGGTGAAGAAGTGTTATTTTAAGATTGTGACTTATCCTTACTCTATCACTGTTTGCTTGAGTGAGCCTACATTTCCTGTGTTCATAAACTCGAGGGATACTCAGGCGTGGAGAACAGTGGCAGAATCTATTGAAGAAGGCAAAAAGTGAGCATTGTTCACGTTCACTGTTGGGGGTGGGTTAGCTGGGAAAACAACAGTTTTTTGGGCATCACATTTTTGTTTGCTTCCTTTTACCATTTCCCCAGCAGTTGGGAATCAGTTACATATAGAAATGTGATGAATTTTGCTTTACCAATATTGCTTTGGGAAGGGGATGGGTATGAGACTCTGTGAATATAGTTCTGATATTGACAGAATTTCACTATATTAAATTCTACTTTACATGGAATAAATATAGCTGTTTTTAAATAAGACAATTAAAAATAATCCTGTTTTCTCTCTAAAGATAGTCTACTGAAGAAAGCATTTTCTTTTCAAGTAAAGATTACCCTTACTTGAGCTCCCTATTCAACTGATTGCTAGCATTTTAAAATCAACTATAATGGACATAATATAAATTGGAAATGTAATGAAAAGCTTAAAGGTATTAGCCACATTTTCAGTTTATATGTGATTACACTGATTCATTTCTAAAAGCTTTTACATTTTTGTTATTCTGAAATGTATGTTGTATTTATAAAGTCATAGTTTAGAAGAATAGATAAAAAATAGGGGAAATCACACACACACACACACACACGTTATCTAGCTTTTTATTTACTTCCATGCCTTAAAGGTCAAGTTTTACTGGCCAGAAGGCCTTTAAATAATCATTTCATTAGATATTTACTGCAATTAATAATTTTAAGTTAAGACTCTAGATAAGTCTCACAAAAAGGATTGTTAGTACCTCTTTGAAAGTAATAGAAAGGAATTTAGTTTTTATTTCTACCTTCAACTCCTTTTTATTTTATGCAGTAAGTTTTTTAAGAGCATAAAACAAATGTTATCTCATTGCTTTTAAGTACTAATCAACACAATAAACTTATTACTTAAAAGAAATATGTAGTAGTTAAAAGGTAGGAACTGAGCAAGCCTGCTGACATAAGTCTTCAACCCCAGTTTTCACAAGTTCAAGGCCTGTCTGGGTCACAGAATAAGTTCAGTTTACCAAGACTTTATCTCAAAATGAAAAGACGCTGAATAGCCCAGTGGTGAACCTCCTGGAATCATGTGGAACGCCCTTCTTAATCCCTAGAACTGTTGTGTATGTCTGTAAAGGAGTGGCATAGGAACTGACAATTTTTGAAAGAAAGGGAAAGAGAAAACAGCCTTAGTGAATACTGGCAGGAAGACAAGGTCTGACTAATGAAATGGGTAGCAGCCTTCAGAGAGATACACGGCAAAGCAAAAAGGAGTGGAGGGCTGCAAAGATGGCTTAGCCCTTAAAGAACAAAAAGGATGGTGCCATCTAGAGAGGGGAATGTTTTCAGGAAGTGGGTGGATGGCTGTGTGAGCTGGCAGGGAACTCGACGTCCTTGTGAAGAATAGCTGCAGTTTTGGTCTTAATAAGCACGAAGGCACTCCAGCGTGGGCTTTGTGTGTATAGGACCAGTGACTAATTGTATTTTTTTTGCTTATTTGCATGTAGCTGTCCTTAAGGATATAGTGTATATTTTGCACATGTTCTTTTTTTTCTTCACGTTTAATTCTTTGTTTTTTAATTCCTGTGTGAGTAGATTAAACAGCTATTATTTCTGCAAACAGTCATTTAGAGATGTTAAGAAGCACCAGTAAGGTCCAGAGTAACATTCAGTAACCTCTTTGAATGCAACTTTAATCCTTATTATAAGCTAATTAGCATAATAATTTAATGTAGGAAGCTAAATACACACAAGGGCTACATATCCTGACTACAGAAATGGCTCGCATAGCCACATACTTATCTTCACAATGGAAGTCCTTACACTCACGGCAGTAGACCATCTCCAGAGGCGCCTGTCCCAACATCGCTTTTATATGCTTTGCCATTCCTATGCTATAGGCATTTGCTTTTAGCTTTACTGTCATTGGGGAAGATGAGGTCCACTAATACCTAGCAAATATCAGTTCCTTAAAAAAAGTGCACTCTAGAAAAGACTATAAAAACAAATGATTAAGACAAGTAAACATTCCTACAAGAACTTAGTTCCTTAAAAGAAACACAAACCAGTCCATTACCTTTAATAAGGTCTCCCGCCACTGTCATCTAAAAACTTGAGATACATAAAGCACACACCTTGGCTTCACAAACTTCAAAAGGACATTTATATTGCACGGCATGCAGTGAGCGATGTATCCAGCTTGGAATGCACATGTCTATCTAGAGCATAAACACTGCTTCCCCCTTTCAGATGGAACTGCATTGTTTGCAGTACTTTAAGTTAGGAGTCATGAAAACCCAGAAAGCAAGTCAGATACACTCAGATAAAGGCAGGCAATGAAGGGCTCAAGTTATATGTCTAAAATTGAAGACTTCTTTCATTGTATGCTTAGCCACCACAATATTTCTTCTGGGAACAATTATGGTGTATTGTTTCCATAGAAAACACGAAACATTTCAGAAATTACAACAGTGTCAAGATGCATAGTTAGCTTCATCAAAGGCTTTTCTAGCCTGTTTCAGTTCCTCACTCATAGTAAATCTTTAACACTAGCCAACCTCTTTGGGTCCTTTAGAATCAAGAAGAAAATATCTTCCACTTGCACTCGACCTTGTCTTGCAGTCGACATTGCCTTGTGAGTTATTTCAGTGGCAAACTCTATGACAAGGTCTTCAAGAATATCCATTGATTCGGTGTAAGGATTATGGTCGTCCCCAAACCCATACACCCTACACTAATTCCTCAGAGAAAAGTCTCTTTCTTTTCCCTTGTCCACCTTCTGCTCCTCCTCCAGTTTCTTCATTTTCCTCCTCAAAGGTTGGGTCTTCCTCCTCATCTGCCATCTTAGCCGCCGCCAACCTTCTGAGCTGCACATGTTCTTAACTCAGGTTTATTTTCATCTCCTGGCTCAGTGATATCATTCATCCATTATTCTCTTTACACTGCATGAATCTTTGTAAAGAATTTCTTTTTTCTTCTGGCACACCTCTCTCCCTATAGTGCAAGATAGAGAAAGACAAAAAGTGGTTAGTATTATAGTTGGATGTAGAGAAATATGATATAAAATATTCAACCTCAAAAACTTAGATTTGGCAAGGGGCAAATCATTAACTTTCAAGAAATTAATTTAAATGTTGCTATGGTAAGGGGACACACATGTGAGCATGCAAACACATAAAAGATTCAGTGTAATTAATTGATATGTGAATGGACAAACAAAACATGAAATATTAAATCAGTGAATTGTTTGGGTTTTGGGTTTGTTTTTGTTTTTTGTGCATTTTTTTTCTCTTTTTGTGGGTTTTTAGATAAAGTTTCTCTGTGTAGCCTTGGCTGTCCTGCACTCGCTTTGTAGACCAGGCTGGCTTCAAACTCACAGAGATCCACCTGCCTCTGCCTCCTGAGTGCTGGGATTACAGGTGTGGACCAGTGTGCCAGGCTGTTTATTCAAGCTATTAAAGGAGGAAAATTCTGACACTATGCCCAACATATTTCATTCTTGATGATACAATGCCTAGTGAAATAAATGCACCTACCAATAAAATACTGTATAATTTTGCAAATGTGAGATATTTACAGAGTAGTCAAAACTCAAGACGATAGAAGAACGGGTGGAAATAAGAGGAGAGAATTGTTGTATAATTGATACACACTGATTTCAGTTTCATGGGGTGAAAATTATTCTGGAAATAGATTTTGGTGATAGAAACACAGCCACATAAATGGACTTAACTGTACTGTAAAAAGGGTGAAGGTAGTAAATTCTACATTGTATGTATTTTGTCATAAATAAAAAAGTAACAAAGAACACGATAAGTAGGAACAGTGGGTTAACACCCTATTTAAGAGATAACCAGTATGAAAAGAAATTGAATGGTAGCTGCAAGTGAGTAATATGACCAAGCAAAGGGTTTTCTTGGGAACAAGTTGATAAAATTGTATTTAAAAGAAACAGGGAAGTGCTTGCTAGTTACAAGTACAAAAAGTGGGACAGAGCTAGTAGTACTTTTGAATAGCCATGTACGAGGGGTTGACTTTCTACAACTTTGCGTTCAACAGCAGCATCTATTTCCTTCAGAAATGACTGTGCTAGTGAGCTGATGAGATTTTGAGTTTGGCAAAGATAACTTTAAGCCCAGACAAGCAAGAAACTTCCTGGAACACAGTTTTCCATTGGAGTGCAGAGGATGATAGAGATTTTAGATCTGTTCATCAATTTTAAATCCTTTGAATTATTGCTTATGGAGAAGTAGATTAATAATCATTTTAAGCAATGACTTGAACTTTTTGGAAAAAGGGGTAGAGAGTAAAGAGGAGAAGCCTAAGACATTCTTTACTCTATAAATTGGCTTATGCATCTGTTTAGTTTCTCAATTACATATTGTAAGCATATAAAATGTTTTCCATGTTTTCACCAATTCTAAATATTTTGTGGCAGAGGTTGATGATAGTGCTACTTTAGCTCTCCCACAGTGAATAGCAGTAGGTTTCATGCATTATACTAGCTACATTCCCACTGGCCCTGAACCTGTGGCCTCAGCAAAGCTAAGCATATTTTACTTGTAGTGTGAGATAGTTGAAGACTCATCTGCTTTGGCAGTTGTCTAAATTTCTCTAGTATGTGTTTAATAAACATACTTAATTGCGTGAATCTGACTATGGCATTAGACTTCATTCTCTATTAGATGTGTAATTGGAAGCTTTTGAAAGAGGTAGGTTGGTTAGTGTCTTTTAAGGCTATGTCTAGATTCTTTGAATAATTTTTACAAATTCTCCCCAAATGTACTCTCTCTGATTTTTAATAAAACGTGTACCCTGCTAAATGCTGGAGGTTGATTTTTATCATACAACTAAATGCTAATTCCTGTGCATAACTGATTATTTACTGTGCTTTGACGATTGGCTTGAAATTGCAGTATAGTATATATCCATCCTTCCTTCCTTCCTTCCTTCCCTCCTTCCTTCTTTCTTTCCTCTCTTTCCTTGTAGAACTTTATTTTAAAATCTGAACACTATTTTAATAGTCTGCCTCTCTTTTCCCTCTTCTCCTCTCCTTCTCTTTCTTTCCTTTTTCTCTTTTTCACACGGAGACTCAACATGACCTCAAGTAATGAATACTTTCTGGTAAGGAAGCTTGGTCATCAACAGTGTCCTTGATTGCAATGGACAAAAGTCAAATTTACTTCTTTCCTTCATTGAATCAGTTACAAATAATTTATTCAATTCTTTCTTTGAGACATACATTATTCCAGACAGTGGGAATAGAATATTCAGTAAAGTGGATAACCACCCTCATGGAATCAACAATTTGAGGGAGAGAGTGAACACGTTTGAATGTTCATGTGTGTCTAGGCATATTTACAACTATGCAAATATGAATACATTTATGTGATAAACTATGACAGGTAACAACATAGCCAATAATCAGTGAAGGCAAGGGCTATTTAAATAATATAGCTAAGGAAGAACTGTCTCAAGAGTAATAGACCTGTTTGCTCGGTTTGTGAGTCAAGGACAGACCCCAGTGAAGTATATTCTGGAGGAGTAGGGGTCATAATAGATTAAGGTGTCCAAGGCTGGCATGAGTTCACATATTTAAGGAACAACAATAGGAAGGCTAGTATAACCAGGAGGTAATAAGGGGTAGTGTAAGTGAGATAGACATCTTCAGACTCCCTATTGGACTTTAAAAAAAAAAAGGGTCAAATATAGGTCTAGGATTTGCTATCAGGATATTTTAAGTATATTTCAAGCAAATTTTCATTTACCTTCTGTCGGCCTGTCTCTCTGCCTCTCTGCCCCACCTCTCTCTCACTGTCTGTCTGTCTGTGTCTGTCTGTCTGTCTGTCTGTCTGTCTGTCTGTCTGTCTGTCTGTCTCTCTCTCTCTCTCTCTCCTCTCTCTCTCTCTCTCTCTCTCTCTCTCTCTCTCTCTCTCTGTGTGTGTGTGTGTGTGTGTATGTGTTGCTCATGTACCTGGAAGCTCAAGGTTGATGGTGGGAATCTTTCTCACTTGTTCTTCCACCTTATTCCTTGAGGTATGGTCTCTGAATCAAACCTAAAGCTAGCCAGTTTGCTCTGGGACATTTCTGGCTCAGTCCCCAGAGGCTGAATTTACAGACAGATGGGCATACTTACCTGGCATTCCATGGGTCTGGGGACCTTAACTCTGCTTCTCTTATTTACAAGGTGGTGCTTTAATGCTGAGCTGTTTTTCCAGCTTTGTCTAGGATTTTGGACAAAGTATCTTGTCATTTCTTTGGAATGATTATTATAGTTGTGGTGTGGATATGAGTCGGGGTGGGGGTGGGGGGGCAAAAGGAGCTTCCTGTTGAGGGTCCAGGAGGAAACTTGAGCAGAGGTGATGATCTGGGATCTGGTGAGGACTAGGTGGCAGAGAGGTTAATAGTTTTCTAACTTGAAAGACTCGCTGGCAATATTTACTGTGGAGTTGCACTCAGGATATTGGTACAGAACAAGAGTAAGAATAAAGGTTTTGTGGTGCGGTGGTGGTGGAATTGGGAAGGATTGTAACGATTAGGAGAAATGTCTGAATAAGCATCTAGGTGAAGGCCAGTAATGAAAAGGGGGGGAAAAAAAAAGCGCTGATTGAACAAAAATAGTGCAGTGAGGTGGAGGACTGCAAGCTATGAGGTCAAGAATCAATAAGATCTGAGAGAGAACACTGAGAAGTGTCTAAAGAGAAAGAAAACCAAGAGAGTGCTAGCATCTGGAAACCTCAAAAACAACATGCATTAAGAATGGGTATGTCTTCCTTTATGGGAGCAGGAAGGGGTCAAGGACACCACAAGAAGACCTATGGAGTAACCTAAACTGGGCCCCTAGGGGCTCACAGTGACTAAACCACCAACTGAAGAGCATGCATGGGCTGGGCCTAGACCCCTTACATGTATGTGACAGCTGTGCAATGTGGTCAACATGTGGGTCCCCTAACAATGGGAGTAGGGCTGTCTCTGACTCTGCAGCCTGTCTCTTGATCCTTTCCCCCTAACTGGGCTGCCTTGACAGGCTCCAGTGGGAGAGAATGCACTTACTCCTGCTGCAACCTGAGGTACCAAGGTGCTGTTTGGTACTTCTTGGGGGCCTCCCCTTCTATGAGAAGGAGAGAGGGAAAGGGAGCAGTGGGTGTAAGGTTGGGACTTGGAGGGGAGAGGAGGGAGGGGGCTTGGATCAGGCTATAAAGAAAAAAGTAAATAAATAAGTGAGGGAAAAAATAATGACTCCAGAGAGGAGTTCAAGAGACAGGGCAGCAGGCTTCGCAGCTGGACTGACGTTGCGGCTGTCAGTGTTCTTCATAGGTGCAGGTTCATGCTGGCCCAGCGAAAGTGAACGGGTGCTTTAAACAGGAAGTGAGGACAGTAAGTATTGTTGGCTTCCTGAGAGTGGGGCTCTGATACCAGAAGGAAGAAACAGGGGAAGAAAGTTATTTTGCTGGGCTTGAGAGGAGCCTAGCTAGGTGTCTGACAACCACCTGTAACTCCAGCTCCGAGGGATCCAACACCTTCTTGCCTTTGTAAGCGTCCGTATTCATACGCTCAGACTTAGACACATAACCATGAATAAAAATGAAATGGTTTTAAAAGTTACTTGTATTTCAGAGGATGGAGGTTTCCCACTGTGTCCATGTATTAATAGAATGATCCAGTTCAGCAGTAATTGATATGGAGGAAGACTGAACTATCATAATTGAAAAAGTGGCCCTTACAGAGTTGGAAGGTGCAGGTATATAATTAGACTCCCCATACTAGCCTCACTGTCTCATCTGTTGGTATCTCGTCTGCTGTACTCTGGTGGCTAGTTCTGTGGATCTTGACCTCAGTAGGCTTGCCTTTTCAAGGATGACGACCAAAGGGAGGTCAGCATCTTCCTTGCCTGTACTAGTGAGAAAAATGTCAGGAAGTCAAACCCCAGCCTCTCCTGGCTGCATCCATGATGAGATTTTTGTGGTTGTTTCTTTCTGACTTCATTCCCTCAGATGATCAAAGGCAGAGATGGAGTACTTATAGCACCCAGCCCTACAGCCAGATTAGCAAGAGTTAGACTGACAAGAGCAGACAGGACAGCCCCAGAGGCTGCTCAAAATCCAGGGTGGATGCTGAGTGGGGCCTGGCAACATAGACCAAATGATAGAACTATCTGATAGGCTTTTGACTGCATATTATGTTTTTCTGGGGCCTCAAAACAACTAACCATTTTATTAAATCTTAATTTTATTGAAATGAGCTGATGCAGCTCTGGAAAATGAAAACAAGCAAACAAACCAAAAAACCCCAAAACAAACCAAATAAACAACAAAACAAAACAAAACCTCCCTACCCATTATAGCACAGTTTTCCTAGGTACTGCCTGATACTTTGTATTGTCACAGGTCAAAACTGACTGGGTTCACCTAAGCTCACTGGGCACATACAAGTTATGATAAACTTACTTTGAGAGAGGGTTTTACTGTGTAGCTGGGCTAGCCTTATGATAGCCTCCTGCATCAGCTCCGCATACTAAAATTGCAGGAATGTGCCACTTCTCCCAGCATCACTGCAGAAGGAAAAAAGCAAATTGAGGGTTCTATAAAACTCAGGGATACTGTGTACACAAGAGAGATGAATATGGAAGAAGAATAGATGTTTCTTTCCATGCCATGAAAACATTCATAGAGTACAAATTATTGCTTATCATACGCCAGTCATTACCAAGATTCCAGAACTGTTTTGATGTTAAAACATACAACTGCAGAAGGCTTGGTAGTGTTGTGTCTTCATTTATCTGAGAACTGGATCTGGGTGACTGTTGCACTTTATCCGTGAGGCTCCTTCAGAATGGACAATGGACGCTGCAGTCACTGAATACACCTGAAGTTTATCAGGGCTTCCATCAAATTATCTAGGTTAATATTACTTCATGAAATTTCCAATGGCAGACTCTTGCTGCTATCACAGCTAGGAGAAACAGGACTTTTATGTCCCACTGTGCTATACAATATTAGTTCACACAGTTTTTATTGTCTCTCTTCACTTTCTGTGTGATCTAGTGGAGGATCTGGTTAGCATTTTTTCAAAAGCCAGTTTGATGCCATTGTGGACAGATAGTCTTTTTTCTTTATGTTAATAGGAAAGAAGGGTCAGCATTCTCCGAAAGATGACCTTGTGCAGCTCTTACACTAGGAGCTTTTGTTCGGGCTAAACCTGCAGCTTTTATAGCTGCAACTGGGCCTTTATCTAGAACATAAACATTTATTTTGCAAGTAAACATGTTAAGCCATATTTAGAAATCAATTTTAATTTGTTGACAGTTACATTGCAACAAGCAATTCTTAGATAATAAAGTGGTTTCTTTGCATGGACCATCAAATACAAGAATGAATAGTTTATAACTATATAGGACTCTGAATTATATTTCATAGTTATATTGATTCAACTGCAACACTTTCAATAGAGAGAGCAGATTACTTTCTTCATTGCCATATCTGGAGGCCTGCAAAAAAAGAGAAAAATATATAGATCTAGACACAAGAAGACCAAGAAATACAGTGTAGATTTGGGAATCAGTAAGCAGCTAATTAGAACAGTGAAAATGCTGTGAAATAGGCAGAAAGAGATTGTTTTCAGCCCCAACCCATAAAATTGAAGGTAAATATGAGATGTTTTAGCAATTTTAACCACATGTAATCACTATGTTCCTAAAAAGACTTTTAAAATTATAGATTACCCCACTGCAGAGTCTTGAGTCAGCCTTTCTTTAAACTGTAGTTGTTAAAATTATCTCAGTTGCTTTTATAGTGATTGCTATTTTTACATAACTACCATAAACCTATAGTAAAAGATGTCCAGTGGTATATATTTTTATCTTATATCTTCTCAACTTATCTCTAAATGAATGCTGAAATAGAGTTTCTATAGGTTTGAGACCTTTTACTTTTTCTTTACTGAGTAAAGACCCTCCTCCTCCTTTGCTAAATAGACAAGATCAATATCCCAGAGTGAGTGAGAGTCTTGGCTTGACTTCCTGTTCTCAGATCTCCATATAATGCTCTCTAGATTTATGACTTGGGGTGAATGACTTAATTACTGGGTTCCCTGTGTTCCCACTTGTGAAATGTAGGTAGTAGCAATCACTCACCCAGACAGCTGTGCTGAGGGTCACTGAGAACAGGACTTGGGAGCTAACGGGCTCTGTGTTTATTATTATCATTGTCCTTGTTAAAGATTACCATTTGGGCTGAGCACTTCAGAAGCTGGGGAAGGCAGATCTCTGTGCATTGTAGGCCAGCCTAGTCTACATAGGGAGTTCCAGACCAGCCAAATAAACAAAAGCAAAAACAATTAGCATACATACCCTCTTCCATAAAATGACAAGCTGTAAATTTAATAATTTTTTATCTATATAATAAAAAGTTTCTTTTAAATTTTAATTATATACTTGAAGTAAATCAAACAGAGAAGAGTTGCCAGAACTAGAACAAAGAATTTTCATACACTGTTTATTCAGAGAACCCCACTGTCCTTTTCAGTTTGGACATTTGTTCCAATAATGACTTTTATAGCTGAAAAGTATGGGATTATGCATGATAACCAGTGTATGTCTACAATCTTCAGCTTGGAAGAGTTCCTTTGTACCCTATGCCCTGTTTACTTGCCTGGGTATCTCTTTAAAAAGTCATTCTGTACCATTTGTTGTTGTTGTTCTTACATTAGAGTTTGTTTGTTACATTTACACAGTCAGATTAAGCATTGTGGATGGATTGTCATGGAAACGATTTTTTTCATTAGAATTGTTTTCTTATGACACGTGTCAGTTTGTTTTAATGCCAGTGGTTTGTACCTTGGTCACTTACTGAAGGTAGTCTCTACTATATTTCTACAAGTTGATTTTCATATATCTGTTATGATATTTTTGTTTTTGTTTGGTACAGGTCTTTATGTAGTCCAGGCCTGCATCAAACTGACTATGTAGTTCAGTTGTGTACAACTACTCTCGGCTTTATGCAGTGCTGGGAGTTGAACTCAGGCCTTTTTGCATGCTAGGTAAGGACTCAACCATCTGAGCTATGCCTCCAGCCCCTGTCATGATACTTTTTGTGATACTGTAATTTCAAAACTGGGTAACAAAATATCATATCCTCATACCATTTCATCCACTTGTTTTAGTGTGCTTTGAATTTTTTTCTTGGATTAACTAGTATACGGATGCTTGCCAAATGGCAATTTTTCAGATTCCATCATTCTTCTGTTTATTAGTTGGCATCATACCGCAGGAGATTTAAACAGACTGTATTATTAACATCTTGTCATGTGGGGATGGTGGGTGATAACAGACACGTCTTGGAAGTAGCCCCTGGGGAAGGATCCAATCACAGCATCTTACTGAGTTGTAGAAGTTTCACCTGCATGTATTTGTTCTGTTACCATCAGTGCCAACTTCTCTTATTCTGTGCGTTTTCATTTGTTACTGTCAGCCTGATTTTCATGCTCAAATGCTCAGTGTTGGCAAGTGGTCTTGTACGCTGATTTTAGTAAAACCTTAAACAACTCCCATTGGTTTTGAATCCTTCCTTTTGACCTGAGAAGGTATACAGATGTATCATGTTATTTCTCAGTGCCAGGGTTAGAAACATTGGTAACTTTAGTTGATGCGGCATTTAGAAACCAAGATTTTAGCAAGACTGTTCATTCCTACTGTAATGTTATTCTTAGATATCTCAATGGTCAAACTTAAACATTATAGCTTGCATTTAATTCTTTATTAAAAAACACAGTTTAGCCTAGCATGGTGGCACATGCCCATAATCCCAGCACTTGGGGAAGGCAGAGGCAGGTGGATCTCTGTGAGTTCGAGGCCAGAATATTCTACAAAGTAAGTCTAGGGCAGCCAAGGCTACACAGAGATACCCTGTCTCATAAAATCCCCCCCAAAACACCCCACAATTTTACACTAATAATCTATACCTTCAATTTAAGTCCAACATGATTGAGTTGATTTTAACCTAACCTCTTTCACTATTTGTATCTCCCTCCACTGACAATAAATTGAATAGGCTGTTATCCCCAGCATGTTTGCTTAACTGATCCCCCAGTTTTTATAGTCCATTTCCTGACCCCATCCGACTACTGCTGCCATATTCTAGACCCTGCCCAGTGTGGGTTTCTGCCCTTGCCAGACTGCTGTCCCATTGCCACACCATGCAAGTGCTGGTCAGTAGCAACTTTCTTTCCATCCATTTATGGAATGTGGCTATTCCTGAGCATAGGAAGATTATTGAGATTTGGAGAGAACTTGGAGGAAGCTTATTCACTGCCTGTGGGTGAGTCCATCAGTGTGGATTTACTGAAGCACTTTATTCACAGTTTGTACTTCTTATGTAACTAACTCTTTAGCCATTGACAAAGGTCCCCTGTAAACGAACCTGTTTCTATTTATCCATTGCGCCAGTACTCAGAATTGAGGGGATTTTTCCTAAAAGTTGTTTTGCCACAACAGCACTAAACCACGACTATATACACCCAGCAAGATCTAAATTGGAAAACATCCCATACTAAGTATAGCTAATAATATTTATAAGCCAGTAGATTTTACAATACTAAATGTACTAAGGCAGTTAGAGATCAGACAGAAGTTTTATGGTTGTGAGCCTAGCCTTTAATGGCTGAGCCATCTCTCCAGTCCCAGACAGAAGTTTTGAGAGTAAAAATAACTTGAGAATGAATATTCTTGTCATTGGAATTGGTGGGATTTTCAATTTTTAAGGAAAACATGATTTTCAAGCCTTGAATGTTAGATGTGACAGTGAGCAGTGAAAGCTCTGTTTCTACTCCTTGAATTTACTGACCTTTACAAAGTTTTCTTTGTTTTTTCCTCCTCCTTTTTTGGGGGTGGGGCAGGGATGTTTGATTCCCTCCAAAAATGAATGTTTTATTATATCATGTTCTATGATAGTCTTGATAATTCTTGAATTCTAGTGTTTTACTTTATCGAACACCCAATATTAATTACTGTGTACCCGGTAAATATTTGCTATATGAAGAAATACCAATTTGACTATATACAAAATTTTTAAGCAGAGTCAGTTTACTTTTATGTGGTAGCCACAGCTGGAGCCTGGGTTCTCTGAACAGAGACGCTGGTATGGATTGTCACAAGACGGTCAGTGAATTTCTGATAAGGAGACTTGGTGAACACAGTCTTTTTCCAGAGGACGGGGCTCAGGAAGTTGTAGGTCTTACGGACAGTATCAGAAGTGGCTTGTGGGAAGTTTGCTAGGGTTCCAGTGCAGCCCCCGGCTGATGTGTGGCAGTCACCAATACCAGTTCTCATCATCAGCTTCTTGGGCATAGGAGCGGAGATAGTGGCAGTGCCTTTGGTGGCAGGGATACCACACACTTGCACACAGCCACAGCAGCCTGTCACCTTACACAGAGATGATGGAAAGCTTGGCCAAGCTGATGGCCCCTTGAGTGACAGTGGCTACCACTTGGAGCATGTAACACCAAGGCCAGCATGATCGTTGTAATCACTTAGGGGTTCTATTGCTGTGAAGAGACACCATGACCACAACAACTTTTAAAAAGGAAACATTGTTTTGGGGCTGGCTGTAGTTGAAGGTTTGTCCATTATCATCATGTTGGGAAGGCTGGCTGCACATAGTGGCTGCACACATGGTGCCTGAAAGGTAACTGAGAGTTCTCTATCCTGATCCTCAGGCAGCAGGAAGAGAGAGTGACATTGGACCTGGCTTGAGCTTCTGAAACCTCTAAGCCCACCCCCAGTGACAGACACACTTTCTCCAACAAGGCCACACCTCCTAATAGTGCCACTTCCTGTGGCCCACAGGGGCCATTTTGATTCAAATTGCCACACTCCAGTAGTGGTAAAATCCTGGAACCTGGTCTATTGGCCTGCCTAAGCAAATCCTTTGGAGACATTCCCAGGAACAAAAATCAGTAATGGGCAGGGAGAACAAGTAGGTTTTCTCCAGGGACTGGATCCTTATGTTCTTGACCAGGTAGCCCAGCCTGCTGATGGGGATCTACTCACTCACTGCCTTTGGCTTTACCTCCATGATTCAAATCCTCAGAGAAAGCTTCCTTGGCCTTCTAAGTCTGGGCTCTAGATACTCTGGGCCCTCCAGTGTCATCCACCAACTTTATTTTCTTGAAGACATTAAAAAACAAAAAACAAAAAAAAAAAACCTCTTAAGAATTAAAAAAAAATGGCAGAAAATAAAAGCAAACATTGTAAAGAAATTACTTAGAAATATAATTTTTGCTTAATATGTTTTTAGAAAATAGCATGTTTATTACACAGCCACACTGTAGAAGTGCTGCAAAAGTTAGTCAAGGCTGACTTTTTCCTGTTTGCCTTGTTTGTTTAACAGAATCATTTGTTATACTTTTATGTACCCGCAACTCCTCATTTATCAAGCACTTTGCAGTGGTGCCTGCAGCTCGCCGTTTATTTAGCACTTCACAGCTGGCGACATATTGAAAATATTCTGGCAAAGGAAACAATGCCCATCTCTAAAGAGATTGTTTCATTTGGAAGGAAATAGTCTTTTTTAAAAAGCCATATCATGCCAGTGCCTACAGAGGCCAGAAGAAAGCAGCAGACCCCCAGGAGCTGGAGTGCCTGGCCGCTGGTAGCCGCCTGATAGGGCTGCAGGAACTGACTTCTGGTTAGCTGGAAGAGTAGCAAGTGTTCGTAAATGTGAAGCAGCCTTACCACAGTCTGCATTCAGTATTAAAAGGAGAAATCAGGACATAAAGGGGCCATGCATAAACGATTTGCCCACTTTTATCTTGGGGTCACACATTTGTTCTCTGGCGCAGGCTTGGAGACATAAGCATTGAGATGTTTAAGAAAACGTGACTAAACATTTATTTCTCTCGCAGACATTGAATGTATTGCTGTTTTATCTCTTTCTAAAGAAAACACTCCTAGAATTCTCTTTCATGGTGTTTTAGTTCCTATATTATTTGTGATTATAAAATAAAACCAGTAATTTATGTTCATATGGTATATTTGAATGAATGAATAATTTATGCATTTTCTCCAAGTGTAATTCTTTATTTATGCCTTTGTTATCTCACCATTTTTATGGGAGTATTCATTGGTAATATACTAAGTTTAAATAATTGTAAGGTATCAGTTTAGAGCAGGAAAAAGCCTTGTATAGTGCTCCTGGAACTACTGTCGGGAACAGGCTACCCAGATTGTTTAAAGAATTTGACTACCCAGACATTTGTTAATGTCATTTTGTATTCTAAAAATTCTACAACATTCTTCGAATGATGATGCAAGGCAAGCAATACATGAATAGAAGTATTAACTCAACTACTGATATCTAAACATCCCAAGTTCAGGGCATGGCTTTAGGCGTCCAAATATAGCTTGATGCAGGGACTTAGTCCGTGTCACGGACATGTCTTGCTGACTGATGTGCTACTAGGAACTCATATTCTGGCCCTGTTCTAAAGATAAACCTTTCTCTGGCAGCTGGTTGCCACGGTGTCACTCACAAGTGACTGGTCTATGTAGTCAGTTCATGAAACCGAGAAAAGATGGGGTTGGTTTGCATTGTAACTTTTTCTACCTTTATATAAGAAGTTGCTTTCTCTCATGTTTGTATCATGCGTATTAAAATTTTATTATCAGAGCCTCGTCTTTTTACAGCTTACTTTAATTGAAGTTTCCTGTGAGAACTTGGGTCTGTCACTGTAAAGAGAACGCCTAAGGATTCGTAACTTGAAAGTCTCCATTTGAAATTTAATTTAATTGTGATACAGTCTGTATTGGTGCATTGTTTTAGAATAAAATATTTGTAAACATGCCAACATTTCAAACATTTTTGAAGCCATCACATCTTTAAACTTTTATAGAAATGTCTAAATATAAGAGTCCAGGACATTTTATACTGGGCAACATTAAATATCCTTTTGTAATTTTTCTTCCCTGGTGCCTTTACAAACGTTTTGCTATTTGATAAGGTTGCTTTCATGCTCTAATTGAAAACAGTGCACTTAGCTTTATAGCCTGACCCATTGTTCTAGCTAATGACAGCAGAAGTGGGTTTGTCTGCAATAACTCTTCTGTCAGTTGCCTTTTAACACTAAGAAGACAAACATGTAGCTGTTTATGGGGCAACAACTAGGCAGAAGTACATATCTGTGTGCTAGAGCTCTGCCACAGGCAGTGATGGACTAGGCTGTAGCTTGAGGTTTTCCCAGAATGAGAAGGGCTCGAGAAGGAGGGGGAAGGTGACAGGCAGCAGTCTGAGCTTTGAAGCCTACAGTAGTGTGGTTCCATATACACTGCCTACTTGGAGCAGGAATTTGGGAATTGTTTAAACTGTCTGAGCTACAACTTCCTAATGTACAAACCAAAAATTATAATATCACCTCTGGATATTATATGTATTAATATATTATACTATAATTACTGCATAGTATTATTGAATTTAAGCCATGGGACTCTTTTAGCATAGTTAAAACTGGCAATTGTCAGTATATCTTTATACACAGAAATACTTTATGATTAAAGGCAATTTTTTTATTAGTATGTGGTTGATTTTATGAATATCCTTAAGATTTGGAGGGCTAGCATTAATTAACATTAACTAAAATTTTAACTTAAAATTTATATAGCAAGACTTTAGAAACTTTTTTTAGGCCTATCATTTAATTCAAGTTCAAAGGATACTGACTGAGTAGGTTTTATAAGCTTGGCTTTTATGGATGACAGGACTAAGATATTTATATAGTTTACTCTTTTAAAGTTTGGATTTCACACTGATTTGTATGTCAGGTTTACATAAGTCAGAGAATGAACTAAAAGTACAATACTCCTGTCAACTGACAATTGTAAATTGGTGCCTCCTTTATGTTTAGGTCTCTGGTTTCTTTTCTAGAAACAAGTATTCTCCAAGGCTGCGTTAAACTGAGATACTCTGAGAGTAGTTTTGCTAAATTTTATTACAACTCCAAGATCACAAGTAGACAATTAAAAACGAAACTGGTTCTTTTAGTTCCTTCTTTTTTTTAAGATTTTATTTATTATTTATACAGTATTCTGTCACATGTGTGGCTGCCCTCCAGGAGAGGGCATCAGATCACATTACAGATGGGCATGAGCCACCACGTTGCTGGGAATTGAACTCAGGACCTTTGGAAGAGCAGATGATGCTCATAATCTCTGAGCCATCTCTCCAGCCCCTCAAAACTGGTTCTTTTTAAACAAACAATTGTTATATCTTTATCACATATTTAAATGGTAATTTTATGTTGGACTATAATAATATTTTGTGTAGTATGGAAACTCACAACATAGTAGGGCATGAAACGTTAGCAGGAAGGTAGCAAAATAAGACAACTCGTGCTGTGCCATTTTTTTAGAAATAGTAACTAAATACTGTATGAATTCTGAGGCAGAGATCACTGACAGCGAGAGCATTTCATGCAGTTCTGGCCTTGTTGTTTGCCTGGCTGTGTCCCTGTGGACGCCTCACGGCTTTCTTAGAAGGCTACTTCACTTGGGGATTTGTAGCCTCTCTGTTGACGGCTCTGTCCACCCCTTCCTGTCTCTTAATGCTCATTTCTTGCACCCCACTGCTTTCAAAAAGCTTTCACTTCTTAGGCCTAGTTTCCTCTTCTTCATGTGCTGTTCCAGAATAGCTACATTGTGGTAGGGCTGGGAAGTAGAGAGTAGGAGGGGACGGATGCAACATGCTTTTTTTTTATTTCAAACGGAGGAACCACATTTACGGTTACAGAAGTTGCTCTGTTCTATCACCATCCTCTCTCCTACCACCCTGCTCCCCAGAGCGCTCATAGAATGCAGTAAACATGCCCTTAACCCTAGTACCTAGAGGTAGAGGCAGGTACATCTCTCTAACCCTGAGGGCAGCCTGCTCTACATAGCAAGTTCTAGGACAGAGACACAGTGTGTGTGTGTGTGTGTGTGTGTGTGTGTGTGTGTGTGTGTGTGTGTGTACGTACATACACACACACACACACACACATATATATATATACACACACATACATTTATATGCACTTTGAAATATTATCTTTAGGTTGTTACAGTGTTTCTTCCAACTTACAAGCATATCTTCTATCATGAAAAATGAACTAACTCTACTGAAGTTTTACATTACCACCTTAACTTTTGTACCCCCAAGTATACCTGACATCTCTAAGTCACAAGTCCCCTTAGGCAACTACTTGTAGATTACTTGTTGGCAACATTTTACATTTGTATGCTGTTTGTACCAGGTCTCTAAGAGAAAATATCTCAAGTGTTAGTGAGCTGTTTTGAATTGAAACCACCTACATACAGTATAATGCACGTGGACCAGAGTTCATATTCTAGGTGCCGGTTGATAGCTATGTCTGTCCATATGTGTAAGCACTTGGCCAGGTGTCTATTTATAGACTCTAGAGATAACAGTTGCATTTCACTGTAGTCAAAGGGTACATATGAAAATGGATGCGTAAGGATATATATATATATCTGTCTGTCTGTCTGTCTGTCTGTCTGTCTATCTATCTATCTATCTATATAAAATCCCTTAATTAAAGGAATAGTGTTTTAATAAAAGAGTAAGTTCCTGGGATGACAAGATGCCTTAGCAAGTAAAGGGAATTACTACCAAGTCTTATTTTGATTCTTTAAACCCACAGGTGGAAGGAGATAACTGACTCTTGAAAATTTTCCTTTAACACATGTGTACACACACACACACACACACACACACACACACACACACACACACACACACACTTGTGTACACACATACACAAAATTAATGTAAATTCTTTCTTTATTCCCCAAGAAAGAATAGTTCCTGTTCTCTTAGCACTGCTCATCTAGATGTGTGCTTGGCTAGTCTCATGGTAGATCCATGTATAGATGATGAAAGAACACAAAGCAGACCCACAGTATTATTGAAATGGCTGATAGGGAAAATGTGTAGAGGAAGGAGTTCCTAGTTTGAGTGACGAGTAAGGACAAGGCAGGCAAATGGAAGAAAGGAAAGCCATCCTAAGTTGAAGAGGATACAGACACACACCTCACATTTAAAAAGCTTCAGATTATGAGGGTCTTGGGTTATGCTTCTGCGCAATGTCAGCAGTTCTAGAAACAGCTTGGTCTGAAACCTACTGTGGGCATTTACTAATTTGTTTATACTTAAGAGTTCTAACTTGAGAAAACTCTAGGCTCAGCATGGGGATAATCGGGCTCACTTCAGAGTTGCTGCAGTGTCCACATGAAATAACATTCATAAATCTGGTCTGTAGTAAATAGTTAATGTTTTCATCGGTGCCCTGGCCATTTTTAGAGTTCGATTTTTCCTTGTCAGCATCCTGTGATGAAGTGTTCTAGGTTGATTGTTCAGTTTGCAGTGCTTTACACACCAGCCCTCTTTTGTTATAATGGAATCAGAAAGACAGTTTTAAAGGTAGCTTAGCTCATTTCATTATTCAGCTTAGTTAGAAATCGAGCCTGAGTTAAAGAGCCTGGTGGTGATGGCACTATGACCTAGTGGTACAGTGTAACTTGACACAGATCTCTTCCCATTTTCTTTATCAGTGTTCTCTTTAGTAGTGTTGGAACTACTTGCTAAAAATCACAGAAACACCAACCTATAGCACTTGGCACAGTTTTGAGCAAAAATACTTGGTTAACAATTCCAAACTCTGAATAGATTGCTAAGTACCTTTAAAACATGCTATGTCCTTGTCCTGCCCCCTTGGTACAGGTGTTGCTGAGCAGCGCAGCCTGAAGCAGCTCATTACAGGTGGGCAGAAGGATGGAGTACTCTCAGGTCGCTCGTTGACACTGACAGTTGCTTATGCCAGTGAGCCTCCTTGTTAATTCCCTCACTGAACCATAAATAGGTTTTATAGTACTTACCCTTTAAGTCTGATATATTTCATTTATTAAGTAACACCCAACAAATACTTGTGCATGAGTATTTGGCATAGTGTGGTCAGCTAGGAACTTAATCATCCTTTGGTGGAATAAGCAGATGTTGAGAGAATTCTTTTTCTTATATATAATTGTAATTAATTAAATTCTGTGAGGAGGAAAGTCCAGAATAATGTACGATGAGTTAAGTTTCAGCTAAGAAAGGAAGATTCAACAAAATACAGGAGATGCTAGTATAAAATAGCCTTCAAAGCAGGCCCTGGAGGAGGGTAAACAGGAGCTGCTGCCGGAGCTGAAAGGCAGCAGGCAGAGTCCGCAGAGCAGAGGGAGCTAACACAAGAGCCAAGTCCTGCTCACGAGAAGAAAATAGATGCTGTTGGCAAGGCGTCTTCGAGGAAAGCAGGTAGCAAGTGGAAAAGTAAGTCCTCTCCCTCAAGCAACTCTGTCTTGTTTTAGGATTGATTGTATTGCTTTAAAGATGCACTCAAAAGGAAATTAGTTTTACAAAAAGAGCTACTTTAGAGCACAACTAAAGTAGCGTAGGATTAGGACTGGGCAGCGCCAGGCCCTTTTTGATTTTTCTTTTTCCTTTGAGTCTGGTTTCCTTGAAAATTGGGATATGCTGGATTGCGTGGATCAGGTTTTTACTATTGAAAAATCAAAAGCCAGAGAGAATCTTATTCTGTTTCCCTGGCTGAGAGCTTTGTGTGGGAGTGTGCAGTGCAGCTGTGCTGTGGGTTTCTTGGCAGTCAGACAGGGCAGTCCTCCATGTAGCTCACTGCAGGAGGAAGAAGCCTCCATGCAAAAGGGCTACTTTGACTGGATTAGATTCAGCAAGGCATCCAGGCCTGAGCTTCCGGGTGGTGGCAAGCAGGCTTTCTCTGGCTATGTGGATCCAGCGGCCTCTAGCCCATATACAGGTGTTATGATAGCTATGTATCTAAACGAAAACATGAGTTTGTCTCAGTATTAAATTGCCACTTAATTTTAAAATAAAGTTTTTATTAGTTAGTTATGATTTGTTCAAGTTTTTTTTCTGTAAATTCAAGTATTGAAAAAGGCAGACTGTGAAAACATTGCATACAAATGTGAATTCAGAATTATCTGTGGTTTGTGAGAATGCTCTTTTCCTGTACTGTGTACAGATGGATTGATTCCCAGTACTGCATTTGTCACTTCCTTGTTGTCTTCAGCCCTTTCGTGTAGTCGGTGAACACTTTATTTTCCCAAGTCCACGCATTAAGTGTGGACAAGATCACCTCTCCATTTTTGCCTTCCCTTGGAATCAGGCATTGTTGCCATTTATACATGATAAGCAGAGAAAGGCCTCTGACTTAATTCTCATGGTGGTTTTTTCCTTTGTGTCTTTGTTTGAGTCTTTGTGCTTAATTGTTGCTTTCAAAGTAGTGTAGAGTAAGATTCTGTGCTTAGTTTGCCTGAGTTCAAATCCAGTCTTTCCTAACATGGTCTCGCTCTATCTGCCTAATCCTCAAGAAAAGAAAAAAAGGGAAAAAACCAAAACCAAAACAAACAAACAAACAAACAAAACCCAGCAAGATTATCCAGTCATGAAGACTTTAACTAATAGTAGCTTTCCTCTCTGGTTAAGGTAGTTTTCTCTAGATCTTCAAAATTCTTTATTTTTCTATCAGATTTTCAGAGTTTTATGTTTTTTATTTTGGGTTCTGGTCGATGTAGTCAACTCAGAGGACCCTACACCCTCTCCCCCACTATGCCCCCCGCCACACGTTCATTAAAGACTATCATGATTTAAACTTTCTCTGCCCCCAATCTTTCTTTATTTCTAAGTTGCCCCACCTGAATCTTTGCCAGAGGCACTTGAGGTTCCACAGAGGCAAACATTTTCCTCATCCGTTCACTACTGTATGTCACAGTGCTTAGGCTGGACCCGGCTCTCAGGGAGCTTTGCAATTGCATGCCCTGATGGGGTAGGTGAAGTGTCAATCAAGTATCTGGTAAGTTACCCACACCCAGGGAAATAGAGCGTTTCATTCTTTCAAAACTCTGCATTGATGCTGAGAATTAGTTTTACTACCATTTGTCTTCATTGTTTTATGGTTTTTGTTTTTTGTTTTTTCTGTTTTAGATTCTGCTTTAGGAAAGTAAGTGTGGGTCTCCTTATTTTTAGCTTACCATAGGCTGCTAGATACTATTTTACTACTATTTATTAAATTGAATTGCCCATCTTTGCTTCCTCTAAAGTTATATAGTATGTTCAGATTTTAATTTTTAAAGCAGTGCCCTTTAACATGCACCTTCTTTTCTGTCTTACAGTTCATAATTGGACAGTTGAGGATACCCTGCAGTGGTTGATAGAATTTGTGGAACTCCCACAATATGAGAAGAATTTTAGAGATAACAATGTGAAGGGAACAACACTCCCCAGGTCAGTAGTTACCCACAGGGGATTCCCATGCATTGGGAAGTATATTTCAGATGCCACTTTTCAATTCTGAATCTGCAAGATATTTCTGGGGCAGATAGTATAAAGGAAATACTATAAATGTATCTATTTTAACTATTTTATTCCCTTCTTATGGTTTTGTTCTTTGCACATGCATGTAGAGTATGTGAGTGTGGGAGCATGCAGATGACATAGAGTGTGTGCAGGTTGGAGGTGAACCTCGTGTGGTGACCTGTGCCTTCACCTTGTTCGAGGGGAGCCTCTTTGTTGTTAGTGTCTACACATGGCAGCTTAGCTGGCTCCAAGCTTCTGAGTGTTCTCTGGCCTGTACCGCCTAACTTACCTGAGAACTGCTTATTACTCGAATCCTTCTACTCCTCAACCTACCCAAGAAGGCTTCTTACCTTCCATTCGGTTTTTAGTGTGGTTTGTTCATCTAAAAGAGTTAAACACTAAGAGGGTGGTGAGTACTTTTTAGCTGCTACTAGGCAAAAGCTCCTGAAGTAAGAATAGTTTTTAACATCTGCTATTATTAAATCCCTTAGCAATTTTACTTTGTTTGTGAAATGATAGTGAAATGCTAACATTAGTTATTATTATAAAATACTTTGCTTCATAATTTTTTCAATTATAGTAAGTTATAATAAATAGAAAGTAACTTTAGAAAACAGCAGTTCATCAGTAAAGCACATTTATTAGTCCACAGAAGGCTTTCAGTAGCTACATTTTATAAAAGGGTTTCTGAAGTGATGTACTTTAATAGAGATGAGCTCTCCGCAGGGATCAGCAGCGTGTGAAGTGGTAAGTATATTGTCATGTATTGAAATTTATATACTGGAAATTTGTTTACTTTGTTTACTATATAGAATTTTTTTCTACTTACAGGATAGCAGTTCATGAAACGTCATTTATGATTTCCCACTTGAAAATCAGCGACCGGAGTCACAGACAGAAACTTCAGCTCAAAGCACTGGACGTGGTTTTGTTTGGGCCTCTGACACGTTAGTATCTCTCTCATGCTGTGTGGTATAGTAGTGTAGTCTGCTGCATCCCTGTGTTGTTGAAGAAAACAGTGTGGAGAGGAACACACGACCAAGAAAGCCACTCGCTAACTGTGAAGGAAATGTGGCTTATAGGAAGAATTTTTCTGCTGTAGAAATAGGAAGTTTCACAGCTAGTTACTAATGTAAAAAGCTATGAAACTGTGGCCAGGTGAAAATTTGAAATTCTAGATGGAAAACCTTGGATTGTTGTAACTTGATGTTTTTATAGTTGGATTTTTACTCAAGGGCCCTTAAGCATGGCTTTTTAGCTGTTCTGATGGCATCAGTCCTAACGGTGTCACTAGCTTAGAGGCTGTAGAAAGTAACACAGTTCTAGGAGGAACACCAGGTGGGTATTGTTTCTTGATTGGTTTCAAAAGGAATGTGTAAGAAACTGTTTTGTCACCAGGTGGTAGTGGTGCACACACCTTTAATCACAGTACTTGGGAGGCAGGTAGATCTCTGAGTTAGAGGCCAGCTTGGCCTACAATGAGTGCCAGGACAGCCATGGCTACATAAAGAATCCCTGTCTTGGACTCTCTCCCCTATTATCCCCCCCCCCCCACACACCCATAAAGAGAGGGAGAGAGAGAGGGGAGAAAGATAGAGGGAAAAAAAAGAAAAGGAAGAAACTTATATATTTATTTAAATTTTGTTCATTTGTTTTTGAGACATGGTTTCTCTGTGTAGCCTTGGCTGTCCTTGACTTGGTTTGTAGACTAGGCTGGCCTTGAACTCGCAGAGAGATCCATCAGCATCTGCTTCCCTGAGTGCTTGGCATGCTCCACCATACCTGGCTTTAATTAGACTTTGTAACCTGAACAGGAATATTTTTCCCCCCAGAAGTTTAATATGTTTAGTTAATTTAAAATTTCTGAAAGCTTTTAGAGGATGTGTTTGAACAGTATATTTTAGAAGAATTGTGTTTTCTTAAAAGTGAAAACAAAATTAATATAGGGACAATGGCTTTTACAGAATAATGATAATAGAATTACCATTTGACTGCAAAAGTGCCATAGTGTAATGCAAAAGCTAGATTTCATACAAAAGCTAATGTTGTCAAATGAAAGATACATTTAAAGGAGTTTTCACTTAACTCTTTCCTAGTGTGTGGTTCTTAGTGGAATTTGGGGCTGGTTGTTTGCATAGTGTTGTTGTTGTAGAGTATATTTGGAGGGAAGCCTAAGCTGAATCTCTGAGTGAGAAGCAGAAATCTGAACAAACCCCTCCAGACCGGAGCCGCCTGCCGTGCTTGTCTTGCATGGCTGGTGAGGGTGTGTGCTCAGGAAATATGGAACACTGCAACTTTTTAGCATAGAGGCAATCACAGACACACCCTGGACTTGCTGGCCTAGCAACTTGAACATTTTATCGAGTTTATTCATAGGAAGCACGCAGAATGTCTTGTGGCAGGAACTGTAAGCGTTTAGGCAGTGTCTTAGGATTACCATTGCTGTGATGAAACACCATGACCAAAGCAACTTGGAGAGGAAAAGGTTTATATAGCTTACACGTCCGCATCATTGCTCATCACTGAAGGAAGTCAGGACAGGAACTCGAAACAGGAACCTGGAGGCAGGAGCTAGTGCAGAGGCTATGGAGGAGTGTTGCCTACTGTCTTGCTCCTTGTGGCTTGCTTATCCTGCTTTTTTAATACAACACAGGACCACCAACCCAGGGCTGACCTCACTGCAGTGGACTGGGTGTGCTCACGTTACTCACTGATTAAGAAAATGCTGTACAGACTTGCATATAGCCCCACCTTACGGAAGCATTTTCTCAGTTGAAGTTCCCTCCTTTCAGATGACTTCAGCGTGTTTCAAGATGATATAAAACTAGCCAGGAAAGGCAATTTACTACTACAAATTATATTTCCTTGGAGTATTAAAATATATTATATTTTATTAGCTATCATGCATCTCTCATCTAAATAGTTCTTGAGAAGTTAGTATATTTTGACAGTCAGGGCAAAGTTAAAATGATATTTGAGTAGAAGTTTTTATGTTTCCTGTTCCTGATGACAGTGGCCCTTGTGCTTCTGCCTTACACTGCAGTACTGAGTTGACATCACATCTGGTTTTTCTCTCCTCCTAACCCCTGTATCTTAGACAAGTGGTCACTTGATGGACATTACGAACTGGCTGCGTCCATTGACCCCAAGGCTTCTCAGCTGTGTGCATGGACGAGTGGATAGTTTCTTACTAGTAGAGGGTTCGGGGAAGAGGCTTTATGTCAGTTGTAGGGTGCTCAGGGCTATTCCTTGCCTCTACTCAGTGAAGTACCAGTAACAGCTTCCCCCACCCCTCCTTGTGTATTAGCAAAATGTTGTCATGTCTGCTGGGGGTGGGGGTGGTATATTCCCCAATATTATGGTCAGTGATAAGAGTAATTTATTTCATAACCACATGCATGGGGAAATGCCTTTTGGTGTTCTCCAGTCTGTGTCTCAGTGATAGTGATGTGGCCTGACTAAAGAGAACAGAGACAAGTCATGGGCTCCCTTTACTCTACAGGGGCTTCTCTCAGTAGCATGGGAGCAACGTGGGGCCTGGTGTGGCCATGTGTGTTTTTCTCTGCTTTTCTTATTATATAGAACAAATAAGATACCAGCTGTTGGAAGAGTTTAGATTTTATAAGGCTAGAATTTGTATCTTAGTGAGGAGATTTTTAGCTTTGTTTGTTTTGGATATCTACTTTTCTGTATATTTGTTTTGTATTACACTAAAATACAAACTTAACTATCTTCTTTTTTTTTTATAGGCCCACCTCATAACTGGATGAAAGATTTTATTCTCACAATTTCCATAGTAATTGGTGTTGGGGGTTGTTGGTTTGCTTATACACAAAATAAGACGTCAAAGGAACATGTTGCAAAAATGATGAAAGACTTAGAGAGTCTACAAACTGCAGAGCAAAGTCTCCTGGACTTACAAGAGAGGTAACTGAAGCATCTCACTGCAACTGGGTGTGTTGGCTCATGCTGGGGACCCTGGTGCTTAGGAATCAGCTCAAAGTCGCCTTTTGCTGTATAGCTGGTGAGCTCAGGCTCAGGTTGTGCTACATAAGAAGTTGTCTCAAAAATTCAAAGTAAAACAGTTAGTTACTAAAACCAGTCATAACTCTTGTTCTTCACGTAAGGAAATGCAGCTCGTGAAGTGTCTCATGAGTACACATGTACACATACAGGTTAGGGCCCATATTAGCAGTGCATGCTTATTTCACTTTGCATTTTCAGAGAAATGCAACTTGGAAGTAAGTTTGTAGAAGGTCAGAGGATGTAAATCAAATATAGGTAGAATGTAGTTGATTTTTACTTTCAAATAGATATAAATGTTTATAAACTTCTTTAGTCTTTTTTGCAGAGGCTGTTTTCTGCAGTTCTTGTCGTTTGAACCCAAGATAACAAAAAATAACCAAATATTAGATTGCCTGATAGTTACCCTAATTTAAGATTAATAGAAATACTATAAATTTTGATTTTAAAAAGTATGCTATTATCTGAAGCATTATTTTTCATAAAAATGAAATTTTTGTATACTTACATGGGGCTTTTAAAATTTTTTTTATTATTCTCTAAGACTTGAAAAGGCACAGGAAGAAAACAGAACTGTTGCTGTAGAAAAGCAAAATCTAGAGCGAAAAATGATGGATGAAATCAACTACGCCAAGGAAGAGGCCTGTCGGCTGCGGGAGCTGCGGGAGGGTGCCGAGTGCGAGCTGAGCAGGCGCCAGTATGCAGAGCAGGAGCTGGAGCAGGTGGGGTCCTCAGGAGGGCTTCCTAAGGCTGCGCAGAGGAACCAGGCCTCTGTCTGCTCTCTCTTTTGATTTGTTCCATCTTCTGTATCTATTTATTTTCATGGATATTGTTCCTTGGCTAATAAAAATAAAATAATTCTTTTATCATTGATCAAATTCATATTTTAAACATAACAAAATCATAACTGGAAGATAAAGTTGCCAATATGTTTCTTCTTCCATGCAGCATTAGTTCATGCTAGCTTCATTGCCCTGAGTTCTCTTGAGATGTTTATTTAGACCCATAGTAAGTTTGAGTTTCTAATGTCACCTAGTGAAGTTAAGGACATCCAGTTTTGAGATTCTGGAAAGCCAACGGCTGCAGATGTTGAGGATTTCCGTGAGTTGTCTCTTTGAAACCTGCTAGATGGTTTTAGAACACTACCTCCTAAAATCTTCAAAGTTATCTGCAAAGATGTCCTTCCTGATGTCTGCTTCCTCCACTCAGCTACTCAAAATAGGACGGAGTAGGCATTCAGACATTTCACAGTACTTTGGAGAAGGGAGGATTACAGAAGAATTTCATAGCACGCATGTGTATCAATGTCTTGTTCCTGCAGAGACAAATTACTACAAGCTTGGTGGCATAAATAAATGTAGATTCATTATCACCCTGAAATGTGTCTGCAGGGCCTTACCCTACTGGAGCCTGTGTGGGAGGTGTTTCTTTTCTTTTCCCATTCTAGAAGCTGCGTGTGTTTCTTGTCCTGTGCCCTTCCTTCATCTTCAGAGCACATTCTGTGAACCTGTGTGTCTGTGGTCCCATCTCACTTTTCTGACTTGGCTGTTTAGTGACTGAGACACTGAGAAACAAAACGAGGCTTGGGAGACTTGTTTAGAATTAGTGTGAGCAGGGACAGGAGCTGCAGTTCTCCTCTGCACACTTGGGGACTGCTTCCCTCAGGTGACTGTCAGTAAAAGATCAGCACTGTGTGGTGACTTTTGATCGCATCGGAGGATAAGGGCATCTAATGAGCACCACTGAGTTCTTCTAAGGTGTCCTTTTGGAGAATTTGTCTGACTGAACTGGCCCTTTCTGTTGTCATAGACTACACATCTCTCTTGAAAAAAACCATTTTAAATCTCTTCCTTTTGACTTAAGTTCATTAAGTTTGGGTCTGCTTGGGTATTATTTTTATCTATTTGTAAAGTTTTTTATTTATAATAAAGTTTACTAAAAATAGATTTTAAAAACCTATCAAAATTGACTCAGGTATATTTTGTAGTTATGTCCCGCTTCCTAGAAAACCTTTTGTGTACAGGCTGTAGGAGAAGTAACCAGGAAAGGCCTAGCCAAGGTCATATTGTGCCCAGGAACTAGTTATGCCCCTTCAGGCTCTTGTGAGAACTTGCGGCCTGATTTTTGCCTCGCTCTAGGATGACTAAAAGCTTGTTAGCTAATTCTCTAACTTTGCCTATAAGAAGGAAATAATCCAAAAGAATTAATAATACTTTGTTTTTATTAGCATGTTAATTACCCTCAACTGTAGGTGTCATTATGGCATTCTCATACATTTATGCTGTGCTGTTGTCACTCCATCCCAGTTACCCTCCTCATTTCCTCTCCTGCTGATGACTCTTCCTACCTGTTCCTTTGACTTATTTATTTTGATGACCCAATGAGTTTGGTTAGGTTCCTTTATAAAGTCCTTGATGAGGGTTATTTACAGAAGCATAGGCTTACCAGTGGCCACTAACTAAAATGTCTCTTCTTCCCCGAGTGAACATTAGCTGCCTTAATAACAGGGTTTGACAAGTGACTGCCTCACATTTTATCTCTGGTTTTGGCACAGAGATCTTTGCATGCCTTTGTAGACCACAAGGTCACTGCAATACCAATAGCAGTTGTGCTGGTATAAACATAATCCTCATGTCATCCCGAGCCAATCAAAGATGGCTTAAAGAAGAACAGTGGGTCTTGTAGGAAGAGCTCTGCCCAACATGATTGTATTGATAAGAAACATGACCGTGTGAGTATTCAGAGTGCAGAAACCCGGGCTTCTGCTGTTGGTGGCTTAGTCTGAGCACTAACCCTTGTGCTACCTAGAGACGGTTACACCTGAGTAGCCAGGTCAAGTAACTGCTGCCTTCCGTTACACAACTGGTACTCAACAAAGGCAAGGTTTTGTGTGTGTTATTCCTGTACTGCTGTTCAAAGTTTCTTTCACTGAGGTAATTAAACTGGGAAATTAATTTATGTAGATCCATACAGTACCCTACAATTCCATATAGTTTGAACCATAGCCCTCACCCACACCCCAGTGGTGATAACTTCAAAAATGATCATGTGGTATTGTTTTCCTTAAGTGAAGACTTTTGAGGTAACTAATTATTACCACTTTTAGGTTTTATGTCAGTGATTTTGCTCCTAAAAATCTCAAGTAATTAGTATAAGCTTCAGACAGCCTCAAAAGTGTGTATCTTGCTGAAAGCTTCCATGGGCTTATCAGTCAGAGCAGGTCTGGACTCCAGATTTGAGGTGTGTGAGCTTACTCTTTCTGACATGTTTCTACTTGTTGTTTTACTATGCCAGAGTGATGTAATTCGCTTTCAGACATTCAGTTCATTTGTAAAAGCTGTTAACTAACTTGACTTTGGCCATTCTCATGGATGACAACATAACTCAAACTGTGGGTTAAGATTTCGATCAAATAGCAAAGTTATGTATAATAGCCATTAAACAGTTGCTAATATAGGATGGTCATAAATTTCACAGGTTTGGAACATTATTTAACAGTTAATTTAAACATTGTTCAGCCTCCATTTATGCCAGAAATACATAGTTTCTATGTAAAATAATTTTAAGATAACCGAACTATTTTAAGATAATTAAATGTATGGAAAAATCTTTAAGTTTATAGACAACAGCATGAATAAAATATATTGAAATTCTGTGTTTAGTACCTGGAAATTTAAATTACACTGATTTTTTTAGTTTCAAAGTCTTAGGAGAGAAAAGGTTTCCTACAAGACCACGTGTTATAGGGCCTGTTCTCAAGTTCTTTCTTCCTGGGAGATTAGCAGGGATGCCACACGGCTTAGCCAACTGTCTTATTAAATTCATATTGTCCCGTGTACATTACACAATGAACCACAGCAGGTGGGTGTTACCTTAGAAATTGCTTCCACTAAAAAAAGCCTTATTTTTTTTTTAAAAGTTTGAAGTTCCAGCTCTTTAAAAAAAATTTTTATGGACTGTGTGTCCTGTTTTGATTTCTTTTTTAATTTTGGAGTTTTAAAATATTTTTCCACACTGCCCAACAGCTGTTCTATTTCTTTATCAAAAGTTTGTGTAGTTCCCTTCTTAGTTTACTCTGGCAGATAGAAAGGTTTATTTAAATAAGTTGGGTTTGTTCAGATCAAACATTCCTTTGCACTTTAGTTCAGTTACTTTAGTGAGCTTTGTGAGGGCAGCTCTGTGAAGCTAGGGGTTGGGCACCAGAACCGGTACGCCCATGGTTCTGCAGAAGGTTGAGTCAGTATGTGTCCACAGTGCACCCGTGGCTCTGTGGAAGGTTGAGTCAGTGTGCTTCATAATGCACCTGTGCCTTTGTGGAAGGTTGAGTCAGTGTATGCTCCACAGTACACTCATGGCTCTGTGGAGGGTAGTCAGTGTGCTCCACAGTGCACCCGAGGCTCTGTGGAAGGTAGTCAGTGTGCTCCACAGTGCACCTGTGGCTCTGTGGAAGGTAGTCAGTGTGCTCCACAGTGCACCCGTGGCTCTGTGGAAGGTAGTCAGTGTGCTCCACAGTGCACCCGTGGCTCTGTGGAAGGTAGTATGTGTGCTCCACAGTGCATCCGTGGCTCTGTGGAAGGTAGTCAGTGTGCTTCACAGTGCACCCGAGGCTCTGTGGAAGGTAGTCAGTGTGCTCCACAGTGCACCCGTGGCTCTGTGGAATGTAGTCAGTGTGCTCCACAGTGCACCCGTGGCTCTGTGGAAAGTAGTCAGTGTGCTCCACAGTGCACCTATGCCTCTCTGGAAGGTAGTCAGTGTGCTCCACAGTGCACTCGTGGCTCTGTGGAAGGTAGTCTCTGTGCTCCACAGTGCACCTGTGGCTCTGTGGAAGGTAGTCAGTGTGCTCTACAGTGCACCCGTGGCTTTGTGGAGGGTAGTTAGTGTGCTCCACAGTGCACCCGTGGCTCTGTGGAAGGTAGTCAGTGTGCTCCACAGTGTACCTATGCCTCTCTGGAAGGTAGTCAGTGTGCTGCACAGTGCACTCGTGGCTCTGTGGAAGGTAGTTAGTGTGCTTCACAGTGCACCTGTGCCTCTCTGGAAGGTAGTCAGTGTGCTCCACAGTGCACCTGTGGCTCTGTGGAAGGTAGTTAGTGTGCTCCACAGTGCACCCGTGGCTCTGTGGAAGGTAGTCAGTGTGCTCCACAGTGCACCTATGCCTCTCTGGAAGGTAGTCAGTGTGCTCCACAGTGCACCCGTGGCTCTGTGGAGGGTAGTCAGTGTGCTCCACAGTGCACCCGTGGCTCTGTGGAAGGTAGTCAGTGTGCTCCACAGTGCACCCGTGGCTCTGTGGAATGTAGTCAGTGTGCTCCACAGTGCACCCGTGGCTCTGTGGAATGTAGTCAGTGTGCTCCACAGTGCACCCGTGCCTCTCTGGAAGGTTTTCAGTTATACTTACAATCCTACCACCTTATCTAAGTTTTAAGTGAGTAATTCCAAGAAATGGTTGTCTGTTCCTTCTTTGTCACTTTCTTAGTGAGACTTTTCTTTCAATATGTTTTCCTTAGCATTTATTATACTTAACACATGAGGCATCTTATTTTCTTTGTTTACTTGGCTGTGCCCCTTAAATGGCATGTGGGAAAAATACTTCATCCTTACAGGGAAGGCAAGGCATAGTTTCTCACGGGGAAAATGATATGTATTCTTGACTTTGTGTGTGAGCATGTGTGCCCCTTCTCTAACCTGTGACTTTCCAGCTTTGATTAGTAAACTTAGGATACACTTAAAGTCACCCTCAGTTTTGATATGAGAAGTACATTTGATATGAGAAGTACATTTAGATTTACTGACTTTAAAGGATTTTTGTAAAATCCATAATTAGTTTTTCTTTTTAATTTGGTACCAACATTTATTTCATTTTTTTTTCCTTCCTTCGTGTTTTTTTCCTCTTGTCCTCTCAGGTCCGCATGGCTCTAAAAAAGGCTGAAAAGGAGTTTGAGCTGCGAAGCAGCTGGTCTGTCCCCGATGCACTGCAGAAATGGCTTCAGCTAACACATGAAGTTGAAGTGCAGTACTACAATATTAAGAGACAGAACGCTGAGATGCAGCTAGCCATCGCTAAGGAGGAGGTATTCTTTTATTTCATGAGTAGTCACTCAGAATACAAAGACCTCAGTGAAAGCCCTTCACGAAAATTGTTTTTAAAATTTGAGTTTGTCATGTAAATTGACTCTCACAATTACTGAATTTTAAAGTAAAATTGCTTTTCCTAGAGAAGTACATATATAGCTTTCAAAATTACCCTCATGCCCTTGAGAAATTGTCATTGTCATCACTATTGTAAACGTTTTATACGGAGCTTTTCTCCTCCAGGTTGCTGCCTCATATCTGATGCAGGTCAGTAGTTACTAGAAATTCATGTTTGCATTTATTACATTGTGTGGAATAAGAGTAAGCCTTAATCTGAATTCCAGAAAAATGCATAGTTGTCTCACTAACACCTCATTGCAGTAGGATTTAGTTAATGTTTCTCTATTGGTTTTAATAGAAGATTCTGGTCTTTCTCAGCTATAGAAATAAAAGAAACAGTTCTCTAGAAGAAAGCTTTAAATGTCTTTGACTTGGGAAAGCATGCTTTCTTTCTCATTTGTTTTCTTTGTTTTGAAAACATGTCTGTATCTTGGCTAATAATTTTCTACCTGTTTCATGATCATTAATACAGTCAGAACCAGGATCAACTTTATTAGTTATATAAGTAGTCATTTTCTTAAACCTAACTTTTATTTTTTTACCTTTTTGGTTTTCAGGCAGAAAAAATTAAAAAGAAGAGAAGCACAGTCTTTGGGACCCTGCATGTTGCACACAGCTCCTCCCTGGATGAAGTAGACCACAAGATTCTGGAAGCCAAGTGAGGATGCCATTCTGCCATTCTGTCTGTCTGTGTTCAGCTGTGTACTGCATAGATAATGTATATTTAATCAGAGAAGCATGGATAATGACATAATTTATACTAATTCTGAAACTGGATATTTTCAGTCAGTTTCCATGGTCTCTTCCTGTCATTGTCTTTATTTCAATATCATATGAAAGACTGCAAAGTGATAAGTAATTCATCCATTGACTTTTCAGGAAAGCACTCTCTGAGCTAACGACGTGCTTGCGAGAACGGCTTTTTCGCTGGCAGCAGATTGAGAAGATCTGTGGCTTTCAGATAGCTCACAACTCTGGGCTCCCTAGTCTCACCTCCTCTCTGTACTCTGACCACAGCTGGGTGGTGATGCCCAGAGTCTCCATTCCACCATACCCCATTGCTGGAGGAGTCGATGACTTAGACGAAGATACACCCCCAATAGTGTCACAGTTTCCAGGTAAGCCAGTTCAGCAAAGTGTTGGTTCAGTTTTTAAAGTAAGTTATTGACATGCCCTTTTAGGACTGATGTACTTTGAACTCTCTGGGGAAAGTATACTCTTCTTTGTTTCTTTTTAATCTCTTTACTCTTTGAGAGTAGTATATGATATATTCTCACATGTATTCTTTATTAAATAGGTTATGTATTCTGTCATACAAATAATACCTTCTCAAGAAACATGAATGCCTAACGTATATAATTTAGCACATATTTATATTTCAGCAGTTGTCATATAGAACTCATTGTAGGATTTTGCTTTTAAACCATTACTTCTTATTAAATTAAAATGAGTCATTTCAAAAAAGGATGGATACAACATTTTGACTGCCAGTGGTTATATAAACAGCATGCTCAACTCTGAGGGAAGCCTGCAGTGGAAAGAAAGATGAAGGCAAGTTTTTAGAGGCTGGTTTGGTTGCTAGCTCTGCTGTAGTCAGCTCTTGACTCTTCAGTCAGCTTATGATTTATTCCGTTCCCAAGACTTTCTTTGTTTAGTATTTTTGTTTTGCTTTTCAATGTATTCTTTTATTAATAGCATTACCCTGCTCTGTTTAACTCATGGAATACTACATACATGGACCTTTATCAAAATTAAACTGTGCTTGATTGTAAAAAGTCAGATGTGCTGTGGATGTCGTTGTTTGAAGATGAGGCTTGCTGTGTAGCTCAGGCTGGCCTCCTGCTTCAGCCTGTGAGCAGTAGCCTGTGAGCATGTGCCAACATGCTCCTGCTAGGATGTGAGCCCTGCCAAAAGAGGCCGTGTGTGTGTGTGTGTGTGTGTGTTAGCATGGCCTAGTTGTATGCTATGCTTCGCAGTTTGGTTCTGTGAAAAACATTTTGGTAAGATAAAATTTGAATGCTTTAACTTTTTGACTTTCTGAATTTACAGATGTCTTCACTTACCGGGCTTTTTAATATTAGAAATTATTTTTATATATTTTATTCTTAATTCTGCTTGTTTGGTCCATTTTTCCAACATTTGGGACTTTTTGCAATATCAATAGAACAAAGCTCTGAAGAATGGATAACTATATTAGTTTAGTCCCTGGTTGACTGAAACCCTAAAATTTCAGATTTTGAGGCCAACCAAGCATCTTATCTGAGTAATTTCTAGTTTCACCTTTTCTGTTCAGTGTTTCAGCTTTCTTAAAACTGTTAGAGCAATTCTGATTGTATAAGACAGTGGTGATCACATCAAGCTCTTAATTTGACAGGTAGTTCCCAGCCAATAAGCATGCTTTTGTCAGTTCTCTGGCTTAGGTCTCTCTGTGGTGTAGTGAAATGAAGAGGCAGTGACTCTTCAGTGAGGGGAACAGCTTATAAGTCTGGGGGACGCTAGAAGCTGGTGACCTCATTTGTCTCCTTGTCTGGGCTGCGAGATGGTACTAGTTGTAGCTATGTCAGTTTTTAAGCTAGTTTACAATTTGAATTTGTCTATTTTATTTGTTTGTTTATATATGTGACCTTATATAACACTGTTTCTAAATGCATGTTTGTTTGAAAACTAAACCTTTTAAAAATAGTTTTTCTTTAAAATGTGTAATTGTTACGAATCAGAATTGTACTTGAGGAAGATCCATGTCCATAACTAAATTTGTTTTTCTTTCCTGCTTTAGAAACACTTTTGGAAGTTTGGAGGTCACAAAACTTTTTTTTTTTTCCTCCAGTCCATTAAAAGAAAATACTTATATTAAACATGGATAATTGGCATATGTTTTAAATAATTATGGTATTATACATAGATATTTATACTTGTAAATATGAAAACATACAAGAGCTCATTTGAAATTTAATAGGTAGTTTTAGAAATTAAACTCATTGTTCATACGATTGGTGAGCTGTGCCTCCACCTAGTGGCCACACAGTGTACTCCATTCTGCTTTGTTACAAGCGCCTAAGCTCTGGACCTTAGGGAGCCAAAGACTGTAGGTCTAAGACTAGAGTGAAAGGTATGCTGAATGTGCTTCATGTAAATACCTCTCTCGTGGTCTGTATTATGCATTAGTTATGCTTAAAATAATGTCCAGGAAGCATGCTTGTTGTATGTAATGAACAAAGCAAAAGATTCAAATACACATAATAAGACTGTCAGTAATTTTACATGAAGAAAATCCAGAAACTGTTAATTGATACCTTTATTGTGAGTAGAAGAATAGAGGCTAGAATTACTCCTCCTCCCCACTCTTTAAGTCTCTGTAAATGCTTGCCGAGTAGGGTGTAGTAGTAATATATTTCAAACTTCTTATAAAGCCCTTTGTATGTACTTAAAGTCACTGAAAACAATGCCAGCCCACTACAAAAGTAAGCAAGTTGTATTACTTGTTTTTCTGAAATGAACCACACCATTTCTCTTTACCTCTCCTAAAGTTGTGTTATTCTAAAGCTTATTAGAATGTACTTTTATTACATGCATGGTATTCACGGAACTATATACCATTGCTGCATACTTACAACATTGACGTAGTATCATCGAATTATAGATATCATTTTGCAACTTCTTTACTCAGAAATGTGCTTCAAAGTTTTTCTGTATGTATACATAGTTAAATTTACTGTGATTGTTTAACACAAGTCAACTGTAGAATTTAATGCCATGGTCTCTCCCTTTTCCTGAGATACCTGTGTAATTTCCTGTTAAAAACAACAGTGAAAACACACATCCTTATGTTAGTGATTATGCACAACCCTGGGAGTTTCTCTGGACCCTCTGAAATGATTTTTAATCATTGGGCAAGCATCTCCCACCAGTCATTCCCAAATTGCCTTCAGAAGGGTTTTATTCGTTTTCACCCCCACTGTATGAGTTCTGCTTCTGTAGCCTCACTCACAGCTGGTTTGATTTGATGGATTGGCTCTATAACCTGAGTGAGTGTGAAATAATAGCACACCATTCCTAACCCTTCTTCCTTGATGGTTTGGGGATATTTAGTGCAGATGTTTAACCACTTGTTAATCTGTTTTGTCCTGGGCCTCTGAACTGTGGTTTGTTTTTTACATTCTCCTTCCCTTTCTCTTCCCCTCTTTCTTCTCTCTTATTCTCGACAATTAAAGGCTCCACATAACTTGAATTTTATAAATACCTCAGTTGTGCATTAATATTGTCTGGTGCTTTCTGATGTGTGGAGTGTTACTCATAGCCATCATTTTGTTAGAGTTTTAGTTATCATTTAGGCATGTGTCTCTGTTTATCATTATGTTTCCCCTCTCTTTCCTCCGTTTGGTTCTTTTTTAAAAATATAGTATTGAGTAGTGTTTTCTTAAGCAAATTAGAAATGATAAGGTCTGTCTTTGGCAGAAAGTGCCTTTTCCTGGAAAATAATAACAGGTGTAGATTAATTTGATTTTGCATATTCTTCTAAGTGTATTGAAGTTGCTGGTGAGAAGTAGTTTGTCATCAACCAGATTGTTACAGTTTCTGTTTAGGAATCCATGACTTCTGGTTACCAGGAGAATTGGTCCGTTTCTTGTCGTTCTGTGGTTTCATCATACTGTGATTGGCAATGGCGGTGATGAGTAGATGGTGGGTTTGCTAGAGCAAGAATGACTATTGGAAAGAGAGCACTGACATGCGTCTGAGGATCTGTGCTGTCTAATAGTGTGAGCTTCAGAAGGAGGACATTTTGTAGAGGGTGCGGGAGTGTGGTCTGACAGCACACACGAAGGATGCAGCGCGGAGAGCTGGCTGAGAAGCTTGTTCTTGGACTGCTCTAGTGCAGGGAAAGAAACTGAGGATGAGTCTGTTCCACCCACATAGGTCTAGCTTGAGACAGGCAGCAGGCACAGGGACCCAGCACAGGCTTGGTGTATAAGGGCCAGTGTTCAAGAAGCAAGCTTTGGTTTCAGCCTAGAGACTGTGCAGTCTTTATTTAAACCTTGTTAAAGGTCAAACAGGTTGTGATATATCCACACTATCCATTGATACTTTATCCTGTTTTTCCCCTGCTTCAGTATGAGCATTCATAAACAGTTTATCATTCCTTAGAAGTGTGCTATATTGACTTTAAATGTAGAGGTTATTTTGAGTAAAGTTTTAAGCCTTTGTTTTTAATAGTGTTAGATTTTTACAGTAAAACGACATTCATGTTCATTTATTTTAGTTTTACCCCTGTTACCATTTTTAGTACTTTTATATTAATTGCTATTTAATTTTTCCATTGGTGGGTAGAGAATGACGGTTGCTGGAATCAGCATTACACCTGATATTTTACATCAGTTCTTGTGTACATATTTGCAAGAAGACAGTTAAGGGACATTTTGGTGGTTGTAAGTGTTTTCATTGGGTTATATTTTTCAGGGGCTGTAGCGAAACCTGCTGGATCGTTAGCTAGAAGCAGTAGTTTATGCCGCTCTCGTCGCAGCATCGTGCCATCCTCCCCACAGTCCCAGCGAGCTCAGCTTCCTCCACACGCTCCGCTGGCAGCCCACCCTCGGCATCCTCACCACCCCCAGCATCCCCAGCACTCACTGCCTTCCCCAGATCCAGACATTCTGTCCGTGTCAAGTTGCCCTGCTCTGTATCGGAACGAAGAGGAGGAGGAGGCCATCTACTTCACTGCTGAAAAACAATGGTATTGGCGAGTAATGAACTACAGAGTGTGGGTCTGTGTGGGACTGAGGGAGAAGAATGGGTAGGGTAGTGGGAGCACTGCTACAGTGTATCCTGTGGTTACACAACACGGTGCCACAGACTCAGTGGCTTCACATGGCCCCTGTTTATGGACACTCGGGTTCTGTACACCTGACATGCAGCTGGGCTCACTGGGTTTTCTATTCAGCTATCAGAGGCTAAAATCAAGGAGCTGGCTGGGCTGATTCTCATGTGGAATCTGTTCCCTCTGAGTCTCTTGTATTTGTGCTGAATTCAGGTCTTCGTGGTTATATTGCTGAGGTCTTGTTTCTGTGCCACCTCTGTACATGGGGTCTGGTTGCTTTCACTTTCTAAAGGCCATCCACAGTTCCTTGTCAGGTGACCTAATCTTCAAAGCCTTGTATACGTCCTGCCTTTGCTGAGCTGCTTGCCTGAATGATAATATTTATGAGTATCAGTGAGTTTGATTGAGGCCTTAGTACTTGCAGATCCCTTCTCATCAGCACTCGTTTCATCTCTGATGGGATGACTGAGAGTCCTGGGAGGTTGAGAGCCTGTCTGAGAGCCCTGCTGCCACTGGGTTTTGGAGCATGTTTGAGATGCCACTGTGTAGATGCTAACAAATGCAGCTGACTCAGGTCTCTGACCATATACTTGAAAAATGAAAATACGTATGTAAAATACAGTCCTGGGCCTGAGTATTCCTGCACATAAAAAGACATCACTGTGACTGGAATTTCAAAATAATTTGTTTACTAGCATATAAGCAGTTTCATATACCCAGGGCTCAAAAAGTGACGAGAACTTAATGGGTGGGATAATAAAATTAAATGAAATTCATGACGTAATTTCTTTGCCACAGTGAGTGTAGCAGCATGCATTCCATTCTGCCTTGATGGTGGCAGTACACCGTGAGGCCCATGGCTGTGGGAGCTCAGCTCTAAAATATTCCTCTCCTCAAACAGAGTGGTGTTGGCGACAGAAAAACTGCTGTTAGTTTCTGATTTTACCACATATTAGCACTGGAGTTGGTGGTCTAGGTGGCTCCTTACAACTACCACATGGGTGGTACTACCATCAGAACATGGGTGGTACTACCATCAGAACATGGGTGGTACTACCATCAGAATCTGGGTGGACACATCAGAACATGGGTGGTACTACCATCAGAACATGGGTGGTACTACCATCAGAACATGGGTGGTACTACCATCAGAACATGGGTGGTACTACCATCAGAACATGGGTGGTACTACCATCAGAACATGGGTGGTACTACCACCAGAACATGGGTGGTACCAATGGGTACCACCAGAACATGGGTGGTACTACCATCAGAACATGGGTGGTACTACCATCAGAACATGGGTGGTACTACCATCAGAACATGGGTGGTACTACCATCAGAACATGGGTGGTACTACCACCAGAACATGGGTGGTACTACCACCAGAACATGGGTGGTACTACCATCAGAACATGGGTGGTACTACCACCAGAACATGGGTGGTACTACCATCAGAACATGGGTGGTACTACCATCAGAACATGGGTGGTACTACCATCAGAACATGGGTGGTACTACCATCAGAACATGGGTGGTACTACCATCAGAACATGGGTGGTACTACCATCAGAACATGGGTGGTACTACCATCAGAACATGGGTGGTACTACCATCAGAACATGGGTGGTACTACCATCAGAACATGGGTGGTACTACCATCAGAACATGGGTGGTACTACCATCAGAACATGGGTGGTACTACCATCAGAACATGGGTGGTACTACCATCAGAACACTTTCACCCATTATTATTGTCTAGAAAAAGTTACATTTTAATTAGCAGGCATTCTCTGAAGCTTGCTCCTGAGGAAATAATCAGGGTTTGTAGCCACATTGGAAGTAGAGAGTTTGATGTACCTTTCCATGGGAGCCTGTTATGAATAGCATTTTATTTATGTATCTTTGCAGTATAAGAAAAGTCATGAACAAGATGGCTTTACTCTCTAAGTAATTTTTCTGTGGCTTCTGGAAAATGGCAGGGGACATCAAAACTGCCCTGCCCCACAGAACCTTTCCATTATGGAAGGTTAATTAAGTTCTGATTTCACACAACATGTCAAAACTTCACAGCAGCCTCATAAATATGAGAGGAATTTTACTTCAGGGAACACTTCTGCTGCTCTACTTGTAATTGCTCTCTACGGGTTAGCCAACCCTTTCTGTCTACACATGACACATACACACAGGCAGCTCTCTTTCTTTCTTTTTTTAAAAAGCACATATCTTCTTATAAAACTTACATGTATTTAATTACATGTTACTACAGGGGAAGTAATAAAAAAACAGTAATGTAAGTGGTATATATGATTTGAGTTCAGGAAACACGCTCTAGAAAGAATGTACATTAAATATATATATATATGTGTGTGTATATGCACACACACGTGTAGGCACACGCGTGCACACATGGACACACACACACTGGGGGCTAGGGAGAGGGCTCAGCAGTTGAGAGCACTGGCTGCTCTTCCAGAGAACTAGGGTTCAGTTCACAGCACCCACATAGCAGCTTACACCTGTCTGAAGCTCCAGTTCCAGGGCTTCTGACACCCTCACACGGACATATACACAGGCAAAATACCAATGTACATTAAATAAAATATGTGAAAGAATAAAAAACATACATTTAAATTGTGTAGTATCTGTGGTGCAGACCTCACTAGCTATATGGAAGCAGCAGTACATTAGATTATTGCTTGTTTTTTGAATTGGAGTGGTAGAAGAAAATGCAACACTAAAGACAAATCAAAGTCTCCTACTTTAGCATATAAGAAAATTTGATGATTTGTGTGAGGTTGACAGTTTTAACAACAGGACAAGGGGAGTATGGAGGAGCCACATCTCCTGCGGTTGGTATTCTTTTCACATTCCATCTTTATGAGACTAGGGGATTATGTTTCTTCCAGGGGCTTGTATAAAGAAAATCTTAAGAGCTGGCAAGATAGTTCAGTGGGTTAAGACACTTGCTGTCAAGCTTGATTATCTTGGTTCATTTCCCAGTATCCACATGGTGGGTCAAGAGAACCAATTTCGCTAAGCTGTCCTCTGACCTCCACATTTGAGCCATGGGACTTGTACATAAACACATAACATAAATAAGGGTCCACACACAGACGTGATAATACACACATATACTGTAAGTAAGTATTATAAAAAGAACACATTTAAGCAAACCTTTACATAAATAGTATGAGTAAAACAAATGAGTAAGTTCAGCAATCTAATGTATGTCTAAAATTAATTTGAAATGCTTGTCAGAAGTAAACTAGTGTAAATAAGGTGAAAAATGGCAATAGTTACAGCGCATTCAACATGAGTGATTGCTTACTTACTTACGTCTATAAACATGGGTTTAGTCTTTGCTATGTTTTGTTTACTTCATACACTGAGCTCCCAAGGCATGTAACATAGCTTTGGGTAGTTCTAGCTGGGAGAGTATTATCATGTAAGCTTTTATTTTGCTGTTCTGTTTTTAGTCCTATTTCTTTTCTCATTTCCTTCTGCCAGTTTTTCCTTGACTTTGCCTTTCATTTTTGAAGTCTTTAATGGAGTTGTGTTAATAAGTGCACACAGAAACCAATTAGAGATGGCTCCTGTTCCTCAGGGTTCCACTCGTTCTTCATCCAGTAGAAACTTGTTAATATCACTGTGAGTCTCCACCAATCACAATGCAGGGAATGTCATGGCTAATAAGATCTCCTAATCTCATTAGGGTTCTTTTTCTTCTGAAGTGAGTAGAAAATATCATTTTTGCTACTAAGCCATGCTAGTATGATAAATACAGATAAGAAAAAAAGCAAAGGAAATGCCATTTTATATAGGATGGTTAGGAAGGCTTCTCCTGCTGGAACAGTTGCCTAAATGACAAGAAGCAGCCAGTCACAGAGCTGTGGGGAGGAATGTATTCCAGGCAGAGGAAGCTGTGAATGCAAAGTCCTGAGGAAGTCTCGAGGTTGGTGTCTTGAAGGAACAGGAAGGCTGTTCTAGAGCAGAGGTAGAGACTACTGTGGTTGGGAGATAACCAAGAGCCAGGTAGATGTGTAGGGCCTTTGGATTCTGCTCTGAGGGAACACAGTGGAAAGTCATGAGCAAGTGCGTGACATGAGGTGACTGAGCTCTTAGGGTCACTTCAGTGCCTGTGCAGAGTAGCTGGAGGACAGAAGCAGAGAGGCCACTGAGGAAGTTGTGGACAATTCTGTGGTGGTTCTGCAAGAGGGAAAGTGGTGCTGATAAAAAGGGCCAGGGCTTTGTGATGTTCAGAAGAGGCTGGTAGGCTTGATGGTGACTATCAGGAGCTTTAGTGTTCTGCTGAATTTATTCCTTTTTACAAAGTGGGGAAACATTCACAAAGAAATGATTTGGTGAGAATT